>NC_138753.1:6373894-6968894 GCF_965113315.1 Podarcis vaucheri | reverse complement strand
GCAGTAAAGTACTCGGCAGAAGATATTATCAAACAGAGCCACTGATAGGAAGAAGAGACAAGGGGAAAGGAGGGAGGGAGGACAGGACAGGGAAGGGAGGAGAGGAGGAGAGAGAGAGAGAAAAGGAATGGTGTGGCAGGCATAGCAGGAGAAAGGATTTGGGGCAGGGTTGGGGCATCTGTGCCCCCCCCCCGGTCTCCAAGGACTCAAACCCCCATCACTCTTGGCCATTGGCCATGCTGGCTGAGGCTGATGGGAGTTGGAGTCCAGCAACAGCTGGAGGGCTGCAGGTTCCCCCATTCCTGCCCCCAAAGGAATGGCTGGGCAGAGTAGTGTCATGGCAGATTCAGAAATGCAGGGTCCCTTCATGTCACAGCCACACCCTCTTTTAAGATTATATAGTCTTCCGAGATTATACAATAATCTTGCAGTTATACAATCATCACCATCACCATCACCATCACCATCACCATCACCATCACCATCACCATCACCATCATCATCATCATCTGGGATGCATTACAGCGATCAATGGCAGATCGCCATGTGTTGACTTTCAGCTAGATCTACTGTTTTCTCTGCCCATCCAAGGGGGAATAGCTTGGAGTGCACCAATACCTCCTTTTGGAAAGGCACAAGTGTTGTTTTCCTTGAAGATCTGTTGTATGTAACAGAATCTTCATACTGTTCACTTGCAACTTAAGCCCTTATGTTTGCAGTGTTCCTGGGTGCTTAGCATTGGAGCACAATTAATAATCCTCTCTCAGTATTCTTCCTAGAGTTCCTCAGGGACCCTCAGAGCCCATCCTCAGTGATCAACTCACCTATTTCTACAGTGGTACCTCGGGTTAAGAACTTAATTCGTTCTGGAGGTCCGTTCTTAACCTGAAACTGTTCTTAACCTGAAGCACCACTTTAGCTAATGGGGCCTCCTGCTGCTGCCGCGCCGCCAGAGCACGATTTCTGTTCTCATCCTGAAGCAAAGTTCTTAACCCAAGGTACTATTTCTGAGTTAGCGGAGTCTGTAACCTGAAGCATCTGTAACCCAAGGTACCACTGTGCTGTGATTGGCTCCAGTCAGCAAAAAGAGGGAGAAGACTTCTTTTCAGAGACTCAAAAGCTCCCCTTCCATGTTGATTGGGTGCCTCTAGGATGCTGGAGGCAGGGACCCTGCTGCAAAATTTGCAATGGGTCTTTGGCCTCCACTGACCCCAGAACACTGCATTCTGGCTCTACAACAAGTGTGGGAGAAGCTGTGGCCCTCCAGTCCCTCCAGGGAACTCAAGGAATTGTAGCAGTGTAGCCTCGGCCCAGAATACCTGAAGGAGCGTCTCCACCCCATAGTTCAGCCTGGACACTGAGGTCCAGCTCCAAGGAGGGCCTTCTGGCAGTTCCCTTCCTGCGAGAAGTGAGGTTTCAGGGAACCAGGCAGAGGGCCTTCTTGGTAGTGGCACCCGCCCTGTGAAACGCCCTCCCGTCAGATGTCAAGGAAGTAAACAACTATCTGACTTTTAGAAGACATCTGAAGGCAGCCCTGTTTAGGGATTTTTTTAAATGTTTGAAGTTTTATTCTGTTTTTAGTCCCCAGCTGCCCAGAGTGGCTGGGGAAACCCAGCCAGATGGGTGGGGTATAAATAATAAAATTATTATTATTACTACTAGTAGTAGTAGTCAAATTTTCCATAGGGAAACATGGCCAGAGGTGCAAGCTTGAGAGGGTAATTTGGAAGGAGGGTTTGATGTTTCAAGCATGAGTGAGCATTGTGCCTCCCCCTCCAAAGCTGGGCAGATGTTTCCTGGTCTTTGGGAAGGAGGCACCAGGGGAACATTTAGGGGACTAGCCTAGTCCACTGACCACATACCACCAAAGTATAACTCTTGGGGTGAATGGGGGAGGGTCTCTGAACAACTCTCCGCACTCTTAACAGCTCCCAGAATTCTTTTTTTTTTGGGGGGGGAGCTGTGACTATTTAGAGTGGTATGGCACTGCTTTAAATGTATTGTGCAGATGGGGCTTCCATTTTTCTACATTTCCACATCTGCTTGCAATACAGATCCTCATGAACATTCACCTGCCTTTTAATATGAATTTCTCTCAATACATAATGCCATTTCCCCACAATAAACGAATGCTCGTGATTCAACTTCCCTGAATCTCTATGCATTTTGGTGTGTTATTTTCACTCAGATGTGCATTTTTACCCCATTATATACGTTAGAGCAGTGGTTCTCAACCTGTGGGTCCCCAGATGTTGTTGGACTACAACTCCCACCATCCCTGAGCTTTGGCCTCGCTAGCTAAGGGCATCTGGGGACTCATAGGTTGAGAAAGGCTGCGTTAAAGAGCCACAGTACAAAATTCAGAGAATTGCGAATATTTTTTTTAAAAAGGCTTTGTTTCCGTTCACGTATTGTTGCGGAAAGTGCAAAGCAGGTTGATTCACTTTTACATGTGAACAGAATTGACTCCCTACTTTAAGTGTGTGTGTGTGTGTGTGTGTGTGTGTGTGTGTGTGTCGGAATGGCATATTGCGAGAAAGGGCATGGCTGGCTGAGATCCTGAAAAGGAGCACCCCACGCCAGAATGTTTTCTTGCAGCTCTCGCTTGTATATCTTGTTGCCAAGCACAGGATCTCATCGTGATCAGACCATGCTGGCGATAAGATCTTGCAAGCTGACCCTCAAAGTGGGTCAAGGCCACACGCTCTATGCAACCAGGCACCATTTTGTGGGAAATGTTCCCCTGAAACCTTTTGCAGCCATCTGAGCCTTTTTCTTGTCAAGGAACTAATCAGAAGTGAACAGCGGCTGGACGTAAAGACCCACAAAATCCGTCTGAATCCCAGCTCTACCTTAAGTTTGTTGAATTAAGGGAAGGGATTTCCTGAAGGGCTGTCCCCCCCCCAGCAACCCCCATCGCCTAATATACACGGCACCCTTGCCTTTGAGTCTGCTGGCCCCCTCTCCCATGCTAACTTAGCTGCCATCCGTGATATACGGCAGTTTGAGGCTTTGGCAAATTACCCCATCAGAAGCCAACTCGCCCTGTCCGTCATTTGAGGCCGGATTGGCACCCTCCGTGACAGGAGAGTGACAGAGATGGGCTGGAGTAAAAAAAAAATTTTTTTTTCTAAGAGAGAGAGAGAACAGGATTGTGAGAGGGAGCCCAGAGAACGTTCTACCCAGAATTCCCTGGGCTAAGCTATATCAGTCAATCTTAAGGCTAATTCGTGTCAGAGCTCGTTTCCTATCTCTTTGAGTCTCCAGCGGAAGGTTGATAAAATTGAAGTGGAAATGAAGTTGGAGGCACAGGAGGATACGGGCAACAATAGTCCGGCGAAATGGATTTGTAGGCCTGATACACTCTTTGGAGCGCAGGGTCTTGGGTGACCTTGACAACGTCCTTGGGAAAAGAAGCAGTGTGTGTGTGTGTGCTTGTGTGTTTGGAGACAGACAGAGAGAGAGAGAGAGCACATTTGTATTCGTATTTGATAAAGCGACATTTAAGTAAAGCACTCCGTTTACTTGGCCAAGACGAGACATAGAATCATAGAGTCCTTAAAGCGATACCTGGAAGTTATGAGCTGATTTGCTCCTGGTGCTTTTAAGCCAGAGGTTGTAGAAATCTGGTTCATATCTACAGCACGGTGGTTGTTGTTGTTGTTGTTGTTGTTGTTGTTGTTGTTAATGTATTAGTAGCCCTTCACCAGTTGGTCCCAGGGCGGATTACAACCATTGAGAATTCATTATTAAAAACAAGTCGAGTACAATCAAAGGAACAGGGTGGGTCCTTAAAAACACACATCTCAGGTGCCAAACGCCAGGGTAGAGAGGTGCATAAGAAAAGAATTTCTGATTAATTATGATTTGCTGATGTTTTGAGAGTTAATTTTATTGTGTACCACTATATTCTAATGGATTCTTGAATATTGCTCTATTTGATATAAGTCGTTCCATTTTAAAGTTACTACTTTTTGCATTGGATCAGATTATTATAAGGTGTGTGTTCTCAGACCGTCCAAGTGTCCCTATTCCCCAGGGACACCCCTGATTTAGAGAAGCCATCCCGGTTTCTGATTTGATCCCACTTTTTCTTAGGATGTCCCTATTTTCATTGGATAAATGTTGGAGGGTATGGCGTTATCCGACCCCTGAAGAGTCTGAAGGCAATCCTGTATAGGGAAGGTTTTTTAAAAATGTTTAATGTTTTATTATGTTTTTATATATGTTGGAAGCTTCCCAGAGTGGCTGGGGCAACCCTGTAAGATGTGTGGGGTATAGATAGCAAAATTTTCATTATGGAATGGGGCATCCCTATTTTCATCGGAGAAATGTTGGAGGGTATGTGTTGTGTGTTGTATGTTTTGTAAACCATGGCTACAAATTAAAAGTGAATGCAATTCAGTGAAATACGAAGAGCATACCAGCTGCTTGTGCTCACGAGGAGGAGAGTGTTATTGTACTCAAGTCTGGCTTGGCCACCTTATAATAATCTGGTACAAAAAGTCATAATAAAACATACCGTATTTTTCCGTGTATAAGACGCTCCCATGTATAAGACAACCCCTATTTTTTGAGCCCCAAATTAAGAAATAAATAATTGCGACATTATGTGTATAGGACAACCCCCAATTTTAAACTTAATTTTTTTTGGGGGGGAGGATATAGACTTATACACAGAAAAATACAGTAACTTTAAAATGGATTGACTTATATCAAATGAAGTAATATTCAATAATATATCAAAATATAGTAGTATGCAAAAAGCAGAGCCTGCTGGATCAAACTCCTCCTCCTCCTCCTCCTCCTTCTCCCTTCTAGTCCAGCCTCCTGTTCTCCCAGTGGCCAGCCAGATGAGCAGATGCATGCAGGATCCGACCACAAGAGCACTCTCCCCTCCTGTGGTCTCTGGCAGCTGGCATTCGGAAGCATAATGGCCCCTGACAGCTGTGAGAAACCTCTGCCTCGGCCCTTGAAGCTCCACATTCACCCAATCCAGTGATAGGTGGCATTCTGAGGTTTAGAACTTAGGCAAATAGGGAAAAGTCAACAATTTCTGCCCTGACCCCCGGCGAGCAGCAGAAGTGATGGAGGGACTGTAGCTCAGCATCTGAACATCTGCTTGGTGTGCAGAAGGTCCCAAGTTCAACAAGTAGTGTCAGGGAACTGCCATCAGCTCAGAGACAAGAGATGGAAGAGCAGTTGTGTTATAGGGAGCTGTCAGGGAATTGACATCAGAGGCATGGGAGAAGGAGAGGGTCTCTGATTCTGCAGGAGAAGGTCCCAGCGCTAGGGGGAGACTCAGCTGGGAAGAAGGGGAAGGGAATAAGTGTAACACCAGGGATCCAGGAGAGCAACGGGACGCGGAGGTGCAGGGGCTCCAGGACTCTTCGCTGGAAGTTAGTGAGGAGAGCCCAAGCACCCCGCTACCCACGCCCACCCTGCGCAGGAGACTCCCGCGCAGTGAGAGGCGGAGACGCTTGGGCATCAAACAGCTCTTATGTTGGCAGCGCTTTAAGAAACACCCACAGACAGATTCTACGAGTGACTAAGGGCAGCCACGCTGAGATGGGCTGCGCAGTCCGAAGGGTTTAACCAGGCAATCCAATGCCCAAACGGGGCAGGATTACGCACGAGTAACTCCCAACCACTACAGGAGCCTCCGAAAATCTTGCAAAGCAGTTCCTCTTCCGGCGAGGAGGAAGGCCCCACCTCCAGTGGAGAAGAGGTGCAAGAACCAGAGGATGCTAGGGAGAGCCTTAACACTGAGCCTGAGCAAGCCAGAGAGGCGGGAAGCGCATCCTTGCCAGCGCCCATTCTGCGCGGTAGTCTTCGGCGCAGGGAGGGGCAGAAAAGGCTGGGGGTGACGCGACTTTTATGCTGGGGGAGGTACAAAAACCGACCACTCCCAGATTCTGCCAGCGATTGAGACAGACATGAACTTACGACGCTCTTCACTGTAAATAGTTTGCAGCAAGAATAAAGTCTGTAAAAGACAGGTCGGAATCCTGCCTGGTTACTCTCGAGCAACCACCACAGCCATCTGACACGTAGCATCTCCCGGTCGGGTTAGGTGCATTCCTCGCCTGAAAACCTGCAGGGCCACTGCTGGTCGTTTGTAGTCAGGACTGATCTTGAGGAACACATGGACCTATCCTGAAGGCAGCTTCATGTGTTCATAATGGAACCAGTCCTTCATTCAGACTTGTGAGGACTGGAGACTTCTTTCGTGCTTTGGGGGAAGAGCTGTCGTTCAGCCGCAGAGCATCTACCGTACTTTGCAGAGATGCTGAGGTCCCAAGTTTGATCTCCTGCATCTCCAGTTTTCTACCTGGGACCGTCTCCATCCTTTGACCCCCCAAGAGCTTCTGTCTGTCCGTGAAAAATGATGCTGAGCTGCCTAGACTGATGGTATAAGATGACTTGCTGTGTTCTTAGGATTGTGCTGAGCTTCCCTCATCCAATCTAGCCATTTACAAAACAGCCCAAAGGGACGCAAAATTTGGCAGGCCGCCTCATGCTAGCATCGCCTTCCTCCCCCCACCCACCCCTTGGTCTCTTTTTACAGTGAGGTGGATTTAGCTAATAAGAACCAGCTGGTTTTTTCCACTCTGATAGCTGTGAGAAACTGATGACAACCTGTTTGACCCTTGACCTCTGAACTTGACCTCCGGCTAATACCTTCAGCTGCTGGTTGTCATGGGTGGCTGGGAAGGGGCCTTTGTCTTCGCCTTCTGCCCCCCCTTTCCCCCCTGTTTTTTTTTTTTTTTTGCTGTTTGGGAGCCCAGACAGATAAATGATTTCTATTTGTCCTTCGGCGCAACGGAAGAGCTGATCGATACCGTCCACGAATGATGTCAAGGATTTGTCGCCACAGCTTATGAATGACAAAATGCTCCCCGCCGCCGCCACCCCCGCCGCATGTCCCCCCCTCGCCAAAAAAAGAGAAGCGCTCCACCTTTTGGGGGCAAAAAGATTGAAAGCTGGAAGGGTTTATTGATTTCTGCTTTCTTAAATAGCGGTGCAGGCCACAATGGAGGAAAGAAAAGGCGAGGCTTTGTGTGGTAAAATGCAGCAAAAAGCTTCCTTGAGCACTGGCGATTAGATCAGCGATTGCATTTAAGTACCATAGGCCTCGGCTGCGGACGGCCGCTCAATTCCGCCCGCTCGAGCACCGCCGCAATTTCCCTCCATTTCTCCTCCTTTCAAAAGCGAGACTGCCCCACCTTCCGCAAAATACTTTCACTTTGCTGCCCATTTGGCCGGAGGTCAGCAACAGGCAAGGCTGGAACCTGGAGGGTCAACAAAACTATTTGTGGAGGAGGGGATGAGGTTAGAAAAGGTTTTTAAATCCAGAAATACAGGTGGAAAGGGGAGTCTGCAACAGGGATGGAGAAACCTCAGGTCTGGAGGTCAAATATGGCCCTCCTGGCTCTGGGGACGCTCTTAAACCTCCACTGCATTGCAGGATATATTCAGGAGAAGAAAAGGATTAGGAATAAACTCTACACCAATTCACAGTGGAGTCCCTATAACCAGTGTTTCCCTAACTTGGGTCGCTAGCAGATTTTGGACTACAGTTCCCATCATCCCTGGTCCTGATAGCTAGGGATGATGGGAGTTGTAGTTCAAAAACAGCTGGAGACCCATGTTGGGGAAACGCTGCCCTCAGTCGGTTGGATGGCGCCTTGTACGCCTCCTTCCAGGAACTCCTGCAGCCAAGCTGGTACCCAAGGTATCTCTCTGCTTACAAGGCCAAGGTCTTGTCATCTGGGCAGCCCAGGACCTCCATACATAATGCCCAGGCTTGAGCCTTGAGAAGGCCACTTTGGTCCTGCTAACACAGTGGTTTGACTTCACCCCCGGAGGCACACTCCATTGACAGATGGATGCCAACAATGACAGCCATGTACATATAGTCTCTAGGACCAGGTGCAATTCCTCTGAGCGTGAGAAAAGGCTGGATGAAGCCAAAAGCCCACCTAGTCCAACCACACAGGAAAAACCTTCAAGCAGGACCGGGGGTTCCCAACAACTGGTTTTGGGGAGCATTAATGCTTTGAACAGACCTCTAGGGTCATCCAAGGCAGCTGCATGCTGGAGATTCCCAGTGATGGCTGGTGGGATGGAGGCCAGGTAGCAGTTCATCTTCTGCCTTCTAATAGGTAATCTTTCTCTCTCTCTCTCTCTCTCTCTCTCTCTCTCTCTCTCTCTCTCTCTCTCTCCCCCCCCCCCTGGCCATCCGTTTAACTCATTTCCTGCTCAGAGCTCAGAACTTTCTGGAGAGGAAGAAGACGCTCACTGAGTGTGAAGCACCCCTCCCCCGCCCCACAAGATTTCCCACCGTTTCCACCTTAGACCTCCGACTTGTTTGAAGTGGGTTGCGTTCTCCAGTCAACCTTGCAAGCGACGCAGGTCAAGGGTGGCATTATAAATGTTCCATGCCTCCCCCAGAATAAGTGGATTCTTCCAACTTCAAAGGCCGGTGCTCACTGGGCCTGACAGGAAGAAAACAGTGATTTGGGGGGGGACACGTCGCAGAGAATGAGGGCAGTGCAGGCTGGTCCATTAGGGCAGATGGGTTGGTCCCACCAACCCCAGGCTGCCTTCAGCCCCAGCTGCCTGCCTTCTCACTCACAAACTGTCTGGGGTGGGGGTTGGGGTTGGCTGCCAGCTTCCTCCTCCTTAGTTTTGTCCTTGTAGAACTCAGCAGGGAGGAGAAGGGTGGGGACAAAACGGGAATCAGTTGGCTATGGCTGCCATTGGCTCAGGCTCCACCTCCTTGTTGGGCTTCTTCCTGTGATGGCCTGGGATTGGGACTCAGAGGCTGAACCTGAGGGATCCCAGCCTGCACAGGAGCCCCTGTCTCCAGAACCAGCTGAGCCGGGGCTGGGGCCTGAGCCTGAAGGGTCCCCACCTGTGCTGGATCCTCAGGTGCAGGCATCAGCTGAGCCTGCTCTGGCCCCTGAGGTGATGGAGGACCCATTGCCTGCAGGTACTCCACTCTCAGCCCCGTCAGAGGAAGCTGAGGTTGCCTTTGGGTCTGGTAACCCTCCAGCCTCTCCTGAGCTACAGAGGCTCAGGGCAGAGAGGCGGAGGGAACTAAGTTCCCCCAGGAGGAGTGCTCACCTCCAGGCCAGGAGAGGCGAGTCACCAGAGGATCGGGGCCACCCTATGCCTCGGGGCAGATAACAGCCGGCCAGCCCCAGTCCCAAGTTGCGGGAGCAACATTGTTGGTTGCTAGTTCCTGCCTGAACCCTGTCCTGCTTTCCTGCCAGAGCTCCTGACCCGCCCTGGCTCCCTGCTTGCATGCCTGTTCCTGACTTCACCCGACTCCCTGCCTTGCACCCAGCTTCAGCTACTACGGACTGCCTCCACGTTGCACCTTTGACCACGGACCGGACTTGGACCTCGCCTCTCGGGTAACCCATGGGACCAGCACGCTTCCCTTCCACTTTAGCAGCCTCAATGGGCACCAGCCACCCCTAGGGATGTAAATGTGGAGAAGGGGCAGCCTCAGGAGAGCCCCTCGCACCCGCTACCCTGCCCAACAGCTGCCCAATGCACATGAGGAGGGAGACCATAATGATAACGGATCTGGAAAGCAAACCTGATGAGGAACGGTTGAGGGAGTTGGGTACGTTTATGCTGGAGAAGAGATGACTGAGAGGTGATACAATAGCCATCTTCAAACATCTGAATGTCTGTTACTTAGAGGGTGGAGCGAGCTTGTTTCTGCTGCCCCAGAGGGTAGGAGCTGAAGCAATGGGTTCAAAGGACAAGAAAGGAGATTCAGAGTAAACATCGGGAAGAACTTTCTGACAGTAAGATCTGTTTGACAGTGGAAGTTGGTAGACTTTCCCTCCTTCATTGGAGGTTTTTAAACAGAGGCCGGGTGGCCATCTGCCAGGGATTCTTAAGCTATGATTCCTTCATTGCAGTGGGTTGGACTAGTGTAGGTCCCTTTATTTTGATGGATCTACTCTTGTTTAGTCATTTGGTCATGTCCGACTCTTCATGACCCCATGGACCAGAGCACACCAGGCACTCCTGTCTTCCACTGCCTCCTGCAGTTTGGTCAGGCTCATGTTTGTAGCTTCAAGAACACTGTCCAACCATCTTGTCCTCTGTTGTCCCCTTCTCTTTCCCAGCATCAGGGTCTTTTCCAGGGGGTCTTCTCTTCTCATGAGGTGGCCAAAGTATTGGAGCCTCAGCTTCAGGATCTGTCCTTCCAGTGAGCACTCAGGGCTGATTTCCTTCAGAATGGAGAGGTTTGATCTTCTTGCAGTCCATGGGACTCTCAAGAGTCTCCTCCAGCAGCAGAATTCAAAAGCATCAATTCTACGGTAATCAGCCTTCTTTATGGTCCAGCTCTCACTTCCATACATCGCTACTGGGGAAACCATAGCTAAAAACTATACGGACCTTTGTCGGCCAGGTGGTGTCTCTGTTTTTTAAGATGCTGTCTAGGTTTGTCATTGCTTTTCTCCCAAGAAGCAGGTCTACTCTTAGCAGCACTTAAGTAAGGTGAGATATTGGGTTACATTCCACTCAGTCCTACACAGAACTGACCTGCTTCAATTTATCAGACGTGACTAACATGGGTTTATTTAGTTGGAACCTCCTTCCTTGTCATCTGAATCCAAAGTGTAGGATTTCAGGGGGCTGGACTAGATGACTTTTGGGGTCCCCTGCCAACTCTACAATTCTATGCTTCTGTGTGCGGTTTTGTTGAAAGATGCGGGAAATGCTTCTTGGGTTTGCCTTCCATCAGACTCACATTTGGGGTAGCATGGATCCCTATCAGGGAATCCAGTCAGTATTCTTCAGTTGCAATTTCTGCATTGGGGGGTTGGGGGGCTAGATAGGTTGAACTTAAGATGCCTTCAGACTCTACATTCTAGGATTCTATGACTAACTTGCGTCCATTAATTTCAATGGATAGCTGCAACCCTAAGTCATTTCTCCCAATTTCTTATTCCAGAAAGACGAGGGGACTGGAACTGGCAAATTTTAATTGTTACGGAAGTAGAGCTGCCCCCACAGCCCCTGCTGCCACCTGCTCGAAATTTGATGCGATTGGGCTGGTGAGCAGAGTTTAAATTCCTGCCCTAGAATGTTCTCCGCGCTGTATGGCATCGGCTGTAACCCCCCAGTCCTGAAATATGGCCCAAGTGTCAGAGAGAACAGGCCTGATCTTCCGTGAGGTGCTGCTTCTGCTGTGACAAGCCCAAATGCTTTCTTCAGAACTCTGTTTTCTTTAATTAAATTTTACACGCAGATAAAGTGTTTTGTGGGTTTCCCCGCTGAGGGGTGTTGCAATTAAACAAATGCAGGCAAACGGCAACAATCTGCCGGCTCGATGCAAGCGGAAGAAGTCCTTTTGTCTCAGTTAACGGATAACTGGTGGCGTTTGAACTTTAGGTAAGAACTTTAGGTTTGCCTCTCTGAAATAGTGCCCCTAATATAAAATGCTATTATTGAAATTTATTGTTTGGGAGACTAAGGAGGAACCCCTCTCCTCCCTCCCTCCCACACACACACACACACACACACCAACCTCATCCAACCTTATCCAGCGTCTTGGCGGCTCAGCCTGGGAAATGTCAGCCCGGATGAGTGTCGGACGGCAAGAGCAAAGTCAATTAATATGAGGCTTTCCCCCCACCTGTTTGAACTGCCATGTTATATGGGAAGGCATATCAATTAACTGCTGTGATTATCCCAATCATACTTCGCATCTGACCAAACAGTCACCCTCTTTCAAGCTGTAATCCGGCCACTGGAGTCAAGATTGGCCGTTTCATTCAAACCCCTCCACCCCCCCAAAAAAAAGATTGCTAAAGAAAACCTTCTCTCTCTCTCTCTCTCTCTCTCTCTTTTCCATAGGGGACAGAAGCTTTTCTATTTACCCAATGACACAGAGGATTAGAAACACGATGCCAACTTTAATAAAATATATGGGGGGCGGGGAGGGAGGTAAATCCCATTCCACATAATCCCAAAATGTGGCGAACACATACCATTTGAATGGCAATGCCCATCAACTATGGGGTGGGGGAAGCCTTCTGAAATATTTTATTGGAGAGGCCAAAGGGACCTTGGTCACTAGGAGTTGGCGCCTATGATTAGAAATGTGGGGTTACAGAGAGAGAGAGAGAGAGAGAGAGAGAGAGAGAGAAATGGGGTGGCACAGAGAAAAAGTGAGGGGGAAGGGAGAGAAATGGGGAGGGGGAGAGGTGGGGGTGTGCGTCTGCTTCTGTCGATCGTTGCCCCACCCAACATCACCTTAGGGATGTCTAAAGGCCAATAAAAGGTAAAGGACCCCTGACAGTTTAGTTCAGTCGTGAACTACTATGGGGTTGTGGCGCTCATCTCGCTTTACAGGCCGAGGGAGCCAACGTTTGTCCACAGACAGTTTTTCCGGGTCATGTGGCTAGCATGACTAAGCCGCTTCTGGCGAACCAGAGCAGAGCACGGAAACACTGTTTACCTTCCCACCAGAGCGGTACCTATTTATTAACTTGCACTGGCATGCTTTCGAACTGCTAGGTTGGCAGGAGCAGGGACTGAGCAATGGGAGCTCACTCCGTCGCGGGGATTTGAACCGCCAACCTTCTGATCGGCAAGCCCTAGGCTCGGTGGTTTAGGCCACAGAACCACCCACGTCCCTAAAGGTCAATAGTCAACCCTGAATTTTGACGCTTTGGGGGCAAGTTAAATATTTTCCCAACTCCCATTGATTTCAGGTAGGGTGGGCGAGAGTCCTGCCTCTGTTCCCCACTGCTAACAGAGACCCTTAAAAGGGTTTGGCTTTGGCGTCATGGTGCACCTAGTTCTCACTGGGGATCTTTCTTGCCTTCACAGCTGTGGGGAAGGAAGCTGGCAGGGCTGGCAGAGGTGGAAGGTGTGTGTGTGTGTGTGTGAAGCCCAGGAGGGAAGCCTGGGGGAGTGGGGCGGTTAGGGAGAGGGAGAGGATTTGATTTCTCAGCCCCTTTGAAACCCAACCCGCTCTGTTTATCAACAGCCATAAATATTAATTGATATTTAATAAGGGAGGCAGACACAAGGGAGGGTATTGTGCTGGGCAGCTCCTACGTAGGGATGTTGGCGAAGTGGAAAAAGAGTTTGTGTAACTTTCCTCTGGGGTTAAGAGGAGGTCAAGCGGGGTCCTCTGGGCTGGTCAGCGACCCGGCTAATTTCTTTCTTTCTCTTAAAAACAAAACGGGGGGGGGGGGAGCTCAGAGGGATCATGGTTGACTCTTGGGAACTGAGAGAACCCAGATACCTGAAACTTTTTTGCTTTGGAGATCGTGGGGGGGGGGGAGAGAACATTAGCTCCCCCAGAGGCTGTGTGGCGTAGTGGTTAGAATGCCGGACTGGGACTTGCGAAACCAGAGTTCAAATCCCCACTCAACCGTGACATTTTGTCCTGAAGCCATGTTCACTTCATGCATTTAAAGCACCATCAGAACATTTTTGAACAGATGCGGCTTCCCCCCAAAGAATTCTGGGAGCTGTAGTTTGTTCAGGGTGCTGTGAGTTGTTAGAACCTATTCCCCACACAGAGCTACAATTCCAATTAAGGCCTCTAAACAACTCTCAGCACCCTGAACAAACCACAGCTCCAGGAATTCTTTGGGGGCGGAGGGAAGCCATGACTGTTTAAAGTGGTATCATTTTGCTTTACATATATGGTGTGAATAGGGCCTGGGTGAGCCTTGCCCGACCTCATAGGGTTGTTGTAAGGATTCAGTAGGAAGGTGGCGAATCAGATATACCACCTCGCACTCTTTCCGAGGAAAGGTGGGATAGAAATGTAATAAATAAATATTACATTGAAACCAAAATGGAGGTGTCAACGTGAAGCATGAGGAGAACTGGTGTTTGTGCTTTCTTAAGAATTGTGTATAAGGTATGTTCACACTGGACAGCTTTCTAATATTTTGCAAATTTACAAAGTTAATGCAAAGGCTTAGAAACTATGGGGAAATGACTCAGATGGAGTACATCCTAAATCATAATAATTCTCCAGTAGCATTTCAACTAATATTTATATATATTCCTATCCATATTTCTGTCTAGCTGGAACAGGGCATTGACCTCTCATGCCTCTCTTGCTTGCCTCAACAGAGAATAGAGAGAGGTGTGTTAGCATGGGTAGGAATTAACCTGTTTTACAAAGTAAAAATTGCATCAGTTGCTCCGCCCACTTTTGCCTAACACAGGCATGTGGCCCCCAAAAGACTTCTTAGTAGGGAATATGGCCCCCAGGCAAAAAAAGTTCCCAACTGCTTTTGGCTTTGCTTGTACCACCTCCTTGGCCTCCTCCTCGATTTCTATGTTCTCATCTTGACAAATTCAGCCAAAACAACTTCTTTTGTTTTCTGAGAGCACGAGGAGAAAGCGATGAGGGAGACAGCGCTTTGAGGGAGCAGATACAGTCAGGCAAGGCAACCCTAAGTCACAATCCTGAGTTATCTGGGCTTGCTATCAAAGGAGCCATCTGAGGTGGATTAGGGGAGAGTGTCAGGTTTAAGGCCTGGCACACAACCCTGTGCGCCCGACTCCGTGGAAAGGTTGCAATCGGAGAATTTCAGAGAAAAGTGAGGCTTAGGGGCGGATTATCTTCTGGGCTTCTGAAAACAAACTTGTCCCGGAACGGTTTGGAAGGTGTCGCTCGTTCAAGGCGTGCACATCTAGATTATTGCAAACAGATGAGGGACCAGAGTATCAGATGCTTGGAAAGCCCGTCTCTTTTGCAGAGGATCACAGCCTACGAAGTTCCACTCATGCAAGAGGACTTCCTCCCCTCCGCGTGCCTCCCCACAAAATTATCTGCTCCAGAATGTCCCCCTAACCCTATGGAGCAGGTTTCGAGGATGTGTGGAAGAGAAGGGGCAGGGGAAGTTCTTTTGTGCATGCAGAAGTCTAGGGTACTGTGCACTAGATCTGGCCCAAGCCCCCAACCTGGAGCGATTTGGGCTGTCAGGCTACTGGGAGAGGAGAATAAAGAAAGCAGCATGGGGCTTCTTGCAAAAGAGGTTTTAAACATAGCTCCCCGGGATTTCCAGTGATACACCATCGCTAGACATGTGGCTACCAATATAATTATTTCAAATAGTTAAATCTTTGTTGGATAGAAGGGTTGGAATCTGGGTTTAGTGAATGCTGGGTTAAGACTGGGTTCAGCAAGCAAAGTCGTCTAATGTTTTTGGAGATCATTTTGAAGACTTGGTGATGTGTGGATTCAAACCCTGGTTTCCCAGGTCCTAGCCAGACCCTCTAGCCACTACCCCACCCTGGCTCTTGTGTGTAGAGGAGGAAAAACTCACACTAGACATTCTGACAGATTTCCGTGAGATTTCCGTTTGTTTAATCCCAGACTGGGGTGAAAATGTAGACCACGGAAAGAAAGAAACCGAGAGAAACTAGAATGGTCAGATTCGCGTTGTAGATAAGCTTGTGCCCTACAGGCATTCTCTTAAAATGAGATCCAAAATATCTATTTGTACAGTTCCCTCCACCCCCCTCCACCTCCGCTCCCCATTTTTAACCTTCATATTCGTTTTTCGGTGAAACCATCTTCACTGGAGCTGTTATTTATTTATTGCTTAATCAGCAGAGAGTCCCAGGCGTGGGGCAGCCTTGTTTGGAAGATGGATCAGGTGCCAAGCTCCGAGGCCAATTAACATGCAAACCGGTTTCCCTTTTGTAAAGAAGAGTTGACAAAAAGATGAGCCCTGTTTGCTTGTGTGACTTAATCCAGTTAAACATACATTTTAAAACCCGGCAAATACATGTAAAGGCATGTAATAAGGAGGGCCGCAATAGAGAGCCAGTTTGTGAATAACAATGAAAGCCTATCCGGCCTTTATTTCGGGAGTGGGCTGTTTGTGGATCTCAGTGTAGCTGTATCTAATATTTATAACCCCATTTCCCTATTAGAATAATAATCGGGGTGGCTTGTCATGCCTCCCCCCTCCTCACACAAAATGCAATATAAAAACACACAACGGTGAAAGTAAAAGCTAAAGGTAAAAAGGTAAAGGACCCCTGGATGGTTAAGTCCAGTCAAAGGCGACTATGGGGTTGTGGGGCTCATCTCGCTTTCAGGCCGAGGGAGCCGGCGTTTGTTCACAGACAGCTTTCCGGGTCCTGTGGCCAGCATGACTAAACCGCTTCTGGTGCAATGGAACACCATAATGGAAACCAGAGCGCATGGAAATACCGTTTACCTTTCCACCTATTTATCTACTTGCACTGGTGTGCTTTCGAATTGCTAGGTTGGCAGGAGCTGGGACAGAGCAACAGGAGCTCACTCCGTTGCGGGGATTCGAACCGCCAGCCTTCTGATCAGCAAGCCCACGAAGAGGCTCAGTGGTTTAGACAGCAGCGCCACCCCTGTATACTTAGCTGAACAACGGACCGCCATTAAATGCCTGAAAAAACCTGGTTGTTGTTTTTTGCATTGCTTAAGCGGAAGGTGAAAGTTGCCTCGGTTGCCCCACCCACTTCCACCTCTGGCCCCCCCACTCCCTCCCCCAATCTGCCACAGGGAAGGATGCTCTGCAAAGGAAGTGCAGTCTCCATCCCTGGACTAGTGGGTTTTGGTGGCCCCTTGAGATGCTGGCTGGCTTCCGCAGCTTCAGCCGCTAACAGTCTGGAATAATCACAAAGATAATGTGTAGTTCATTGTCATGCTTTTGCACAAACATCCTCGACTCCCCTTATGCTATTGCTGCTTCCCCACCCTGTGCATAATAAAGACTTAGCAAGGGAATCCCTTTATTGGGATGGGGTGGGGGGTTGCCTTGACCTCGAGTGGCGAAGGTCTAAGGGCTTCATCTTAACCTGGGCATAAGAAAACGTCTGACACGCGACCTGCCAATTGATTTACAGGACGAGGGAAAAAAGGACAGTAGATTAGCAGTGTAAATATGGAGCGAGATCAGCGAGGGGAATAATGTTGCCAGCTACGTGCTTGGGGAGTCTCTCTCCTGTCCTCCGAAGCTCCCTTTAGAACTGTGAATTTAGAATTGTAGAGTCGGAAGGGACCCTGAGGGTCATCTAGTCCAACCCCTAAAATGCAGGAATCTCGGCTGAAGCATCCATGACAGATGGCCTTCCAAACTCTGCATAAAAATCTCTGAGGAAGGGGAGTCCACCACCTCCAGAGGGAGACCGTTCCACTGTCAAACAGCTCTTACTGTCAGAAAGTTCTTCCTGATGTTTGGTCAGAATCTCCTTTCTTGTAATTTGAAGCCACTGGTTCGAGTCCTACCAGTGGCGTAGCGTGGGGGGTGCAGGGGGGGCCGGCCGCACCGGGCGCAACATCTGGGGGTTAGGGTTAGGGGGCGCAAATCCACGGGTTAGGGGGCGCAAATCCATGGGTTAGGGGGCGCAAATTACTTGCCTTGCCCCGGGTGCTGACAACCCACACTACGCCACTGAGTCCTACCCTCCAGAGCAGGAGAAAACAAGCCTGTTCCCTCTTCTATGTGACAGCCCTTGAGATATCTGAAGACGGCTCTCATATCTCCTCTCAGTCTCCTCTTTTCCGGGCTAAACATACCCAGCTCCTTCAACCGTTCCTCATAAGGCTTGGCTTCCAGACCCTTGGTCATCTTCCTTGCCCTCCTCTGCACATGTTCCAGCTTATCAACCTTCTTCTTAAATGGGGGTGCCCAGAACTGGACACAGTACTCCAGGTGTGGTCTGACCAAGGCAGACTAGAGTGGTAATATTACTTCCCTTGGTCTGCATGTTAGCTTGGAGGGGGGGTGAGCAGGTCCTGCACCAGCAGGCAGCATTCTCTGGCAGCTGCCAGGGGCCTTTTCAGGGTCTACTGCCAAGACCTGTCTTAAATACTGGGTCCCTGAGAACCACCATTTAAATCTACCCCAATTTTCCCAGTGTACTATCACCCACCAATTGGGAAGATAGGAACTTGCCTTCTACTGAGCCAGACCCCTCTGTTTATCTCAATGCTGTCTACACTGACTGGCAGCAGTTCTCTGAGATTTCAGGTAGGGAATCTTCCTCCAGCCCTACCTGGAAATGTCAGGGATTCGACCTACGACTGCAAGCTGCCTGCAACTGCAGCCTCCAGGTAACCCCAGAGGAGATCAGTGACATAGGAGGGGCATACTAGATGGTGTTTTTCTGAGGGTCCCTCAAATCTGCATCCATCCACCCCCTACATTTTAGACCCCCAGTGTGGTGTTGTGGTTTCCAGTAGGTACCACAAGGGATGGCGGTTTCAGGAGCGTATCTTTGCTTAAAAGGGTGCCCATTTAATCCCAAAGTCCACAAATAGCAGGCTTGTTGGTTTTTGAATGTCTGATGTAGATTTTTTCAATTCCGTTGTTCTGTATGGGACAATGACAATAAAGATTATTGTATCGTATCAAAGCAGAATGGATACACGAGAATCTGGACGTTGGGAGATTCAGGGCCGACAAAAGAAAATGCTTCTTCACACAGCACAAACTATGGAACTCACTGCCACAAGAAGAAGCAACTTGGATGGCTTTAAAAGAGGATTCTCATGGAGAAGAGGGCTATCGATGGCTACTAACCTTGATGGATATTGTCTACCTCCACTGTTGGAGGCAGTATGCTTCAAAATAATAGTTGCTGGAAAGTTGAGCTAAGATCCTGCTTCCCAGTGGAGCATCAATGGAGAACAGGGAGCTGGACTTGATGGGCCACTGGTCGGATCCAGCTGCAGGGATTTGCTTATGTCCTTTTGCTTTCCCGGACATCCCCACTGTCTGTCAAGCTTGGGGGCATGTCTCAATCCCATGCCCTCCCCCCTCCCCTCCCCCCCAGTCCCCAAATCTTCTTGAGTAATGCAGGCACAGAAGCCCTCCATCCCATATTCAGAGAGGCTCCGGTGACCTCTGACCTCCCCCACCCCTCCATCACGGGAGATCTATAACATTTACAATCCAAAAAAACAAAAGGAAAAATGGGAGGGTGAGGGGCAGAGGGGGAGAGAGACCATAAGGAAGAGAGCAGCGTCCAGGGGGGCAGAGCCAGAATTCATCTTGCGAGCTGACACCTCCCGTTAATTAATGACTTAAAAATCAATGACACGGGACAGGTAGCAAATGACACCTTGGAACAGACAGAGCCTGCCTGTCTTCAGGAGGACAGTGAGAGAGAGAAAATTAAAAAGGAGAGAGAGAGGGAGAAAAATATATATCCGAGATTTGACATGTGGAATGAGACTAAGACAGAACTGAGGAGCAGGAAAGCCTTCCTTATTGATCACTGTCTGTTCCCTCCACGCAACCGTTTTTCGAGCTTTGTCTTGGGAGATCCTGGGTATCCTCAGAAGATCGTTCAGGGTGGAGACACTTCCTCACGTGGCAGAGTGGCTCCACGCACACACACACCCCACTCTGCAATGTGGGGAACACACACACAGACACACACACACACAGTGGTACCTCTGGTTGTGAATGGGATCCGTTCCGGAGGCCCGTTCGCAACCTGAAATGAACGCAACCCGCATCTGCGCATGCGCAGGTTGAGATTCGCCGCTTCTGCGCATGCGCGTGACATCATTTTGCAGATCTGCGTATTCATGAGCGGCGAAACCCGGAAGTAACCCTTTCCGGTACTTCCAGGTCGCCACAGGACGCAACCTTAAAACCCTCAACATGAAGCAAACGTAACATGAGGTATGACTCTATATCACAAACTTTATAGGTCGCTTGATTGTGATAAAGCCTCAAAGCAGCTTACGAGAAGGATAAAGCAAAGACATGACCAGCAAAACAACAACACCTCGCACACAACAACAGTTAAACAGAACTGTTTCACCAAGGTTGCAAGTTCAAACTGTGGGACGGCTGCCTAGTCCTGCATCGCAAAGATTTGGACTAGATGAGCCTTCTCGGGAGTCGCGCCCATCCTGTGGAATCCTCTAGTCCGATGTAAAGAAAACAAAGAAATACCTGGCTTTTATAAGACACCTGAAGGCAGCTCTTTAGCAGGAAGTTTTAAATGTGTGATGTTCTACATGTTTGATGTTTTAATTTGCTGGAAGCCGCCAGAGTGGCTGCGGCAATCCAGTCAGTTTGTGGGGGCATATACAATTATTATTATTATTATTATTATTATTATTATTATTATTATTTATTACTGTTGTTGTTATTAGACCTGGGAGACCAGAGTTCCAATCTCCATCCAGATGGGTGACCTTGGGCCTGCCACTCTCCCTCTTAGCCTAGCCAACCTCCCAGGGTCGTAGTGGGGATTTAAAGAGAAGAGGGGAAGAGCCACGTAGTCCACCTTGAGCTCATTGGAGAAAAAAGGTAGGCTATAAAATCAATCAAATCATGCTTATGGCTTGGTTGGATCAAGGACAGAGCGAGTTGCGTGAGTGTGTGAACTCAGCATGCCATCCCACACATCAGGCGAGTGGGGTGTTTTTCCAAGGAGTACTCAACATACTTCAGTATATTTGCAAAATATCCCTCAACTAGTCATAGTTCAGGCTCGCGCCTAATATATCCACACATGTGTTATTGCGTGACTGGGGCCGGCTGCACCGTTAGGCAGCACACTCTGGGGTGTGGTGGCAAGATGTTGAAGGGCTGCGCTGGCAGGTGTCACTCACAGCCTTTCCTAAGCTAGCTTGCTCTCCATGGATGTGGTGAGGGTTGCTGTCCTGGCTTCTTCTATATGTGGAACTGGAGAGGAGGCCATCTTGCCTCAGGCGGCAAAATGTCATAAGCCAGCCCTGCGTATACCTGCATATTCAGGTGCAGGAATCATAAGTTGTTAGCCCTGCCCCCAACACACTCTGTGGGTTGAAAGGTCTAAGGCAGTGGGGCTTCTGCTAGGGGTCTACATCACACAAGAAACTTCCTTCTTCAGTGGTCCTGGGGTGGGGAGTGGACAATGTTCTACTTCCACTCCAACTAAAATGTCTTCTATGGGTGTAGTCCAAAATTTCAACAGAGAAAACATATATTCTAATGGGCCAGGGAGTCATAGATTTTCTTGGGGGGGGTGTCTTCAGCCCACCCCCTCACAAAATTTCCTCAATTGTCCTCTGAAAAATTTCAGCTTGGCTCTAATCCGAAGGGGCTACCAATGGAAATAAAAAGGCACCTGTTATTTCTTTCATTTCATGTTTTAAAATAATTCTACCCAGCCTTTTGTCCACAGGGTTGCAACGGCTAACACAACCAACCCTTTAAGGTCAGCTTTAAAAATTATCAACTAAAACCATCCCATGGCCCAGGCACATTATATGAATCAAAGCCCTGTTGGTGGTGGGAAATAAATAAACACACATTTTCTGCGTTTTTCCAGGAGAAAAAAAAAAAGCATTTGGGGATGCCTTGCCCTGGAGAAGAGATGGCCTTTTAAAAAAAGAGAAAAAGAAATACACACACTCCAACCTTTCCGGACTACGTAATCTTGTCAGGACCTGTAAATGTCAAATTTAAATTCATACTTTTGTACCCCCTTTGGTTTCAAAGCGGATTACACCTTTTTGCTCAAAGCGAGGCGTCACCAAAGCTACATGAAATGGAATTACGAGTACTTAGGCCTCTCTCCCCCCACACCCTTCCCTCTCCTCCCCCCGCCCCTCGCTATTGCCTCTTTACATTGTTAACGCCTTCCGATTCATTATTCCTAATCCTTATTAGGCTAAGTAACACACATCTGAATAGACAGCGCTGGACACAGGAGCATGTGTGACTATTGTATCCGCCGCTGGCTAATCCATAGCCTGGGGTGTGGAGGAAGAGGCGCTGCAGAGAGTGGACAGGCTAAGCTCCTGACCGGGCTGGGCCGCTCGCCTCGTGGCAGGTGGGCAGGGAGGAGAGCACGCATGATCCCAGCAGCTCCATGCGACTCAGCGCACCACCTTTGTTTATCGCCACGTTTCCTAAGTGGCGCGAAGGGTCTTTCCTCTCGCAAAGCTTTTGCCGTCCCTCCACCTCCTCCCGCCTTGGATTTGAATACATATCCCCTGCTTAGAAAAACAGAGAATTTTAACGTCAGGGATGTGCAATGGATTAAACCATGTAGGGAAGCAGGTATCTATGGAATATAGAGATATAGGAATGTTGCGGGGTAGGAACAGAGACCAAACTGGCGCGATTTGGAGGAAGAATCACCCACCGAAGGCAACTGCTCATATTTTACTCCCAAAGCTACTAGCGGTGATGGGTTGCCCCTGACATTAGTCAGAAAGTAGACCCATAACTAACAGGTGTTGTGGTTTGAGTGTCGGACTAGGGGCTGGGAGGCCAGGGTTCAAATGCCTCCTTGGCCATGAAGCTCATTGGGTGACCTTGGTCCCAGTCACTCACTCTTAGGCTATCCTACCTTATCTAGGTGCAGCCCCCAGTGATGTCATAGGCAGGGCTGGCTTAAGCATATGCGGCGCCAGGGTGCAAAGATCCACCTGCCATCCGCCCCCAGGTTGCCCAGTCCCAGGCGCGCAGGAGGGCGGAGCCAGCCAGCCACCTCAGTGTCTTGCTGGCTCGGTCGCCCCTGAACTCGCGGCGCAGAGCCGCCTGTAGAAGAGCCCTCCGCGGCGCTCCAACCGATGGGCAGGCTCTTCCCTGGATTCAACTCTCGAGCCCCGGACTCTCGGCCTGGTGCTCCTGAGATCCCGGCGCCCAGGTGCCCCACACCCCTAGTGCCTATGGGTAAGACTGCCCTGGTCACAGGGATGGCCACTGGAGATGGAGGTTAATTGGGAGAGGGGAAGAGAGCAGATTTCCCAGAGCGTCCAGGCTAAAATCTGTAGCCAGCTCCTGGCAGGCTGAAGCTTGCGAGTAGCATGCACAGTCTTCTTAATGTGTTGTTGCTGCCTCTGCTGCTGTTGCTCTTGCTGTTAGCATGCTTGCCCATCTGGGGGTTCAAGACCTCCCCCTGCCACCTGCAAGGGGCTAGGAAAACCTGGAGACTTCAGGTCAGACTTTGAGGTCTGGTGTCAGGGCCGGAGTCGGAAGCAGGCCAGCATGAAAGACGCAGGGTGAAGTCAACTCTTTCTTCAAGGAAATGGCATACAACTCTGCAGCACTTCCCAGCAGGTCTTGGCCCCTATGGAGCAGTTGCCGGGACTGAAGGTTCCTGCCTTCCACCCCCATGTAAGGCTTCTCCTCTGTCGGATGTTTCCCAAACAGTCTCAAACTGCTTCTGTGCACCTCTGACCTCTGTTCTGTTCTCAGAGACCAGAGGAAAGGGGAACTTGTTTCAGCTGGAGAAGGAGACTCCTTGGCTTCTTCAGCAGCCTCTTAACCCCCCCCCCTCCGCTTCATCCTCAGAATCTGAACTGCTCCCTGCCACCGGCTCTTCCTGCTCACTAAACCCTGCTGCCCCTTCAGCATCCGGCCCCTCTTCCCAATCTTCTCCCTCTGATCTCTCCTCAGTGTCCCACCACTAGTCCCTGGGATCTGAGCCCTCCTCCTCTGGGGTTTCCCTTGGGGTTTCCCTGGATGGCATCTCCCACCACTAGCCAGTCCCTGACATCTGGCAACCCTACTCCAGTTCTGAATTTCTCACTCTGCTCCTGAACTCCTGAATCGCGAGTCCTGAGCTCCACTGCTGTTGAGCCTGTACTGTTCCGAAATACAGATCTCTTTCTTATTTCCAAGTAGGAACCCCTGTCTGCATGCGTTGGGTGAGAGGCAGGATAGGTGTAAGCTTTTGAAATGCTTTTCAAACATTGCAATCCTAGGTTTTGGAACGGGCTAGATAATAAATTAAAGAAATTAAACTATCCCCCTCCCCAGTCTACCTCTCTTATTTGAATTTTCCCTTTAACCTATAGAAACATACACCCGGAGGGAGACTAAGAGCCCTCTAATTTTTAATTAGTGGATCTGGAGAGGCAAAAGTCCCTTTCCATTGTTCTGTAATTATTACACTTCTCTTCCAGAAGAAACACAGCTTTCCTTTATGACCCGCTCCTCGCTCTCCCAGGACCCCGGTTGTCACTGGGAAACATGGAGCAACTTCTTAATTAATTGGGCTAATTAGTCTCCTAGATGACTGGACAGCTGGACTGTATTGCCTTCTTCGATCTTGTTGTGAAAGGAACACTTTGCTGGCTTGTGAGTCAAGAAATGTCTCAGAACCACCCAGAATCTACTCTCCATTCATGCATCTCCCCCAAGAGAGCATTGCTATAAAGGAGGGAGATATTTTGACCCATTGGACTATTGAAAGCAGAGGGGGAGCCCCACAGAGTTATTAGGCAAGTGGTGTTTGCTGGCTTGTTCAACAGACTTTGGAAGACTATCTTGTAGTGTGATCCCATACCTACTTACTCAGACGTAGTTTGATGCAACCCAGAATCATCAAATTGTAGCGTCGGAAGCCACCCAAGGGATCATTTGGTCTTACATTCCCCCCCTTTCACGTTTTATTTTTCCTTGCACACTTATAACGTTATAATTTTTATTATTCAGTAAAGAATATACAGTAGTCCCAATGCTTTGCAGTACATCTCTCTCTTTCAGGTCCCTTATCCTTCTGGGTCTAGTTCACATTTGTGCATTCATCTCTTGATTACCTTGAACCCCAAGTGACAACTGTTTTGTAGGAGGAAGCTACCACAAACACAAGGCTACAGATCAAAAGGTCACCCTCCTCGATATCGCCTCAAGTGCAGGGTGCATCAAAAATGCAGGAATGATTGTGCAAATTAGAAGTGGGGGAATATTGCCTCTCCCCATGCACACACACACGTTTATTTCCTCTGTTTCTGGCCAAAAATTCAGCTCTAGCCAACATTTCCCCCTTACTCCCAGGATTTCAATAGACTGGCCCTGATTACTTCATCAGTCTCTGAAAAGCCCATCTAAAAAACCATCCGTTGGACCCAATAGGGGCCTAGGCAGCAAAGAACCAATTAAAGGCCAGAAGGAGGGTGTCTCTTCAAAATGATTGGCTCCATCTTGGCTGGGAACAAGAACGTTTAACCTTTCGCTTGTCTTCTATGACTTGCTATCTCCGGGGGGTCACGACTAGGTCGCGGTTGCAGACGTGAAAACCGCAATCAAGTCACAATCAATTCAGGGTGCTTTGGAAAGGCACCCTTGGTTTGCTGGTCCTAGCCCACCACAAACAGATAGGCCTGCCAAAACTGATAATGGCATCAGGGAACCTCTTTCTACAGAATACGTTTGCACGAAAAGATCATCCCTTTCCCCAGGAAAAACTGTAATCAGAGAGCCTGCTTCTGAAAGACTGCGGGTATTTCTTCACTTCGGTTGTAGCTCGATGGCGTATAGATACAAAGTGTATATAGTCATCAAAATCGGCTTTCGAACATCCGGGTGTCAAATATTCACACTACTTATTCTCTGAACTTTCGATCTCCATCCGATGCATGTTGGAGAAGTCTGACAAAAAATGGAAACAGGCAGAAATTGCCACTGATCACTTAAGCATCATAGAGGACAGTCCATACAGGGCTGCCTTCAGATGTCTTCTGAAAGTCATATAATTGTTTAACTCTTTGACATCTGATGGGAGGGCGTTCCACAGGGCGAGCGCCACTACTGAGAAGGCCCTCTGCCTAGTTCCCTGTAGCTTTGCTTCTCGCAGTGAGGGAACCACCAGAAGGCCCTCGGCGCTGGATCTCAGTGTCTGTGCTGAACGATGGGGGTGGAGACGCTCCTTCAGGTATACTGGGCCGAAACCATTTAGGGCTTTCAAGGTCAACACCAACACTTTGAATTGTGCTCATAAATGTACTGGGAGCCAAAGCAGACTGGTTTTCTATGGTCCCGGTGGCTACTCCCAGTCACCAGTCTACCTGCTGCCTTCTGGATTAGTTGTAGTTTCCGAGTCACCTTCAAATGTAGTCCCACGCAGAGCACATTGCAGTAGTTCAAGCAGAAGACAACCAGAGTGTGTCCCACTCTGGAAAGACAGTCTGCGGGCAGGTAGGGTCTCAGCCGGCGTACCAGATGGAGCTGTTAGACAGCTGCCCTGGACACAGAATTGACCTGTGAGTCCGTGGACAGCGGTGAGTCCAAAATGACCTCCAGGCTGTGTCCTTCAGGGGCACAGTTTGCCCACCACTTTGCCCCCAGGGCTTAGTGGCAGTGGGGAGTTGTGGGGGGGGGAGAGATCAAACCTGGATCCGGCCCTACACAGGAGGCAGACTCCCTTGCAAAACTCAGCCGTTGTTATCGGAGTCAGAAATCACAGCGCCACCTTCAGCCATTCCTTCTGAAGGCAGAGGAGAGACGCAGACGGCCGAGCTGCTTAGCAGGAAAGAGAGAGCTGTCGGATGTGTTGATTAGCTGGTCACAAGGAGGACCAGAGGGAAGCCTGGCTTTGCGGGGTTCCTGGGGCCGGTGTACGCGTGTGTGTGTGTCAAGCAGTCAAAGTCAAGGCTGATATATCCAAAAGCCCAGGAGAAAGAGAGCGAGAGAGAAACCCTGATATTCATTTTCTCTGGGTCAAGCTCCTTTTCTTCCCACTGCTTTCCTTTCTCAGATCTCACGCTGTGGGTTGCGACAGGCACGCGGCACGGAAAGGCCAGGATGCTGTTTGCACACGGCCTACTCGGGGTCACCCGAGAGATGCCCTGAAGGCAATTGAGTTCCTGCCACGGCCTTCCCCTACTGCCAGAGGGGTGCCTTGAAACCTCCACTGAAAAAAACAACCACACAACCCAAACACTAGATTGACGCTTCCTTTTGGCCTTTACGACAAAGGCTAAGCTGAAACTGTGTGCTGTTTGTTTTTATTTTGTGGGGAGGGGGCTAATTTTGGCAATGTTGAAGAACAGCTTTGCCCCTCTCTCTTCCTCTCTCATTCTCACTCTCTCTTTGGGATGAGAATGTTTGCTGAATCAGCGAAGAAAATCACCCTCGCTTGCCCTCAATTGCTGTCAACTCCCATAGCCAGGTAGTGATGTCACCCCCATCTTCAGGTAGTCCCTGATAGAGTGGGATTGCCCATGTGCCCAGGGAGGAGGAGGAGGAGGAGGAGGAGGAGGAGGAGGAGAAGAAGAAGAAGAAGAAGAAGAAGAAGAAGAAGAAGAAGAAGAAGAAGAAGACGACTCTACTAGTCTATGGTTCCATCCATAACATGGAAGCTAGGATCCTAAGCAATAGATCCAAATTATAAGAAAGGTGATTCCAAATAAACATTAGGAGGAACTTTCTGATTCTGTTTCTGTTTATTATTATTATTATTATTATTATTATTATTATTATTAGACATCCATACATAATCTTAAATACATGTACAAAGAAAGGGTAAAACTGATAATAATAGTAATAACAACCTTAAATAATTATACCATTAAATATTGACTTAAACTTGTACTTGTACATGCTCTTTTCTTATACTTTCTAACTAAACAAAAACAAACCAAAGTAAAAATCCAATAAACTAAATTATATCAAAACAGACTCCCCGTCATTTCCCAATGTAAGTTGCATTTACAACATTGAATGTACTGGTACTTATACTTCTTACCTAGCTCTTACTATATTTTCTAGTACTTTATTATAACCTATTGCACCATCTTTCCTTATCTAATAATATTTAATTTACACAAGGGTCATTCAAACGCTGCCATAGATGTTATGTCGTTGCTATATTTTTGTTGGTATTTCTTGAACGTATCCCATTTTTGCGTGAATGATTGTTTTGTATTTCCCCTCAATCTGTTTGTCAATTGAGCCATTTCTGCGTAGTCTAATAACTTCTTCTGCTATTAGGAGGAGCTTTCTAATGGCAAGAGCTGTTGGGCAGCTGAACGGACAACCTCAGAAGGTGGTGGTAAAACAGGGGTTGGATGGTCAAGGCCTTGCAGGGGGTTGGACTAGATAACCCTTGGTGACCCCTTGTTGGTGTTGACCTTTAAAGCCCTAAACGGCCTCGGCCCAGTATACCTGAAGGAGCGTCTCCACCCCCATCATTCTGCCCAGACGCTGAGGTCCAGCGCCAAGGGCCTTCTGGCAGTTCCCTCACTGCGAGAAGCAATGCTACAGGGAGCCAGACAGAGGGCCTTCTCGGTAGTGGCACCCACCCTGTGGAACGCCCTCCCACCAGATGTCAAAGAGATAGACAACTACCTGACATTTAGAAGACATCTGAAGGCAGCCCTGTTTAGGGAAGTTTTAAATGTGTGACATTTTGATGTATTTTTAATCTTTGTTGGAAGCCGCCCAGAGTGGCTGGGCAAACCCAGCCACATGGGTGGGGTACAAATTATTATTATTATTATTATTATTATTATTATTATTATTATTATTATTCCCACTCTACAATCTCTAGCATAGGTCACTTTTGAATGACCAGGAAACTGGCTCAGCCCTTGAACCGCTCTGGAGCCAGGCCTGAAGCCAGTCTCTTTGCTGCCACCCCCTGCTCTCTCACCCCCACAAAAGCGAGCTCCCCCGATCCATCGCTAACTACACATTTGCCCCTCGAGTAATTTGTACAACAGCAAAGGAGCCTAATCCTGAATCGGGGGAGGGGGAAGGCTGGGGGGGGGGAAAGCCCCGATGTGATGGAGGATTTACAGTCTTAGAAGGCAAACAGTGGCGGCTGTAATTAGGAAGGAAATTTGTCATGCTCTTGACTCTAGGAAGGAATGAAAGGTTCGGAATAGCAATCTCCCGAGTGTTTACCCAACACAAGCACACGCAAGATGGAAAGCGCATTTCCAACCACAGACAGATTAATATTTGATGCTAGGAAGAGAAAATGCACGCTGTTCATGTTTATTTAGGATATTGTGGAATACAGCGAAATTTGCAATTTTATTGGATTCAGGGGTTTGGCGTGTGTGTGAGTGTTAAAAGTCCTAAGCCACTGTATGGCGTGTAAGAGGCTGAGATGCTGAGAGTTTAAACTTACTGCTCGCAACGTGTGTGAGTTTGTGTGGAAATATATCTATGGCATACACATATATGCAGACATATAAACTGGAAAACATCTGTGAAGCTTTGTTATTTCTTCATACTCACCGCACAAGCCTGACTGTGGATAGGTCAGTGGGTAGAGCATGAGACTTGTTATTTCAGGGTTGGGGGTGCGAGCCCCACGTTGGGCAAAAGATCCCTGCATTGCAGGGGGTTGGGATAGATGACCGTTGTGGTCCCTTCCATCTCTGTGACTCCATGGACATTTCTATCTGAACTTGTTTTATTGGTTACAATAGTGGCAGGGATAACAACAACAACAACAACAACAACAACAACAACAACAATTTATTATTTATACCCCGCCCATCTGGCTGGGTTTCCTCAGCCACTCTAGGCAGCTTCCAACAAAAGATTAAAAAGGTAAAGGTAAAGGACCCCTGACAGTTAAGTCCAGTTGCAATTGACTCTGGGGTTCCGATGCTCATCTCACTTTACTGGCCGAGGGAGACGACGTTTGTCCACAGACAGTTTTTCCAGATCATGCGGCCAGCATGACTAAACTGCCTCTGGTGAAACCAGAGCAGCACACGGAAAGGCCGTTTACCTTCCCGCCGGAGTGGTACCTATTTATCTACTTGCAATTTTTTGCATGCTTTCGAATTTCTAGGTTGGCAGGAGCTGGGACCGAGCAACAGGAGCTCACTCCATCGCAGGGATTTGAACCGCCAACCTTCCGATTGACAAGCCCTTGGCTCAGTGGTTTAGACCACAGCGCCACCCGCGTATTTTCAGAAGATTGAAAATACATTAAAAGATCAGTCATTAAAAACTTCCCTGCTTTCATCAGAGAAATGTCGGCGGGTATGGAGTTATCTGGCCCCTGAGCCATCTGAAGGCAGCCCTGCATAAGGAAGTTTTTAAATGTTTAATGTTTTCTTGTGTTTTTATATATGTTGGAAGCCACCCAGAGTGGCTGGAGCAACCCAGTCAGATGGACATGGTAATAATAATAATAATAATAATAATAATAATAATAATAATAATAATGGAACAGAGTGTCCTGATTTTCACAAGAGAAATATTAGAGGGTACGCTTTTGGCCCATGCGGCCATTTTGGGCAACTGTTGTACATTATTATTCATTATTTCAGAAAATTTATAAACCACTTGGTTGGGGCGAAATAAAACCCTAACAAACCTCAAAACGGTTTACAAAGAAGTTAAAAAAATAAAATGGTCTATACAAAGAATTAAGAACAAATTAAGGCTTTCGAAAGCCTCAGCGCCTAGGGCTTGCCGATCGAAAGAAGGGACGCGGGTGGCGCTGCGGGCTAAAGCCTCAGCGCCTAGGGCTTGCCGATCGAAAGGTCGGCGGTTCGAATCCCCGCGGCGGGGTGCGCTCCCGCTGCTCGGTCCCAGCGCCTGCCCACCTAGCAGTTCGAAAGCACCCCTGGGTGCAAGTAGATAAATAGGTACCGCTTACCAGCGGGAAGGTAAACGGCGTTCCGTGTGCGGCTCTGGCTCGCCAGAGCAGCTTTGTCACGCTGGCCACGTGACCCGGAAGTGTCTGCGGACAGCGCTGGCCCCCGGCCAATAGATGTGAGATGGGCGCACAAACCCCAGAGTCTGTCAAGACTGGCCCGTTCGGGCAGGGGTACCTTTACCTTTACCTTTAAGGCTTTCGAAAAGTTAAAATAGCAACAGACTAAAACCAGGTTAAAACTCCCATCAGCTTTCCAAACATCTGGGATGAGTTTCCTAAACAAACATATTTTTAGCAGTTTCTGAAAAGAGTACAGTGAAGGCCCCTGCTTGATATCAAGCGATGTTCTGGCACATTGATGCTCTGGTAGAAATAATAGGCTTGTTTGGAGGAGTGCAATCCTATGGCAAGATGCACCGTGATGAACCACTAAGGATGCAGCCAATCTCCATCAGCATCTCGTCCTCAGGCCCAGGTCAGCTGAAGATACACAGGCACAACTTCATTTTATTTTTGGCATTTAAAAAAAATTATATATCGCCCCTCATTTGAGGATCACAGAGGCAGTTTACGGTATAAATACTCCAAAACATGTACAGTGGTACCTCTGGTTGCGAACAGGATCCGTTCCGGAGGCCTGTTTGCAACATGAAAAGCCTGCAGCCTGAAGTGCCGTATCTGCGCAGGTGCGTGGCACGATTTAGCACTTCTGCGCATGCATGAGCGGCGAAACTTGGAAGTAACCCTTTCCAGTACTTCCGGGTCGCTGCGGGACGCAACCTGAAAAAACGTAACATGAAGCAAACGTAACATGAGGTATAACTGTAACATGATAACAAACTTGTTCATCCGGGCTCAGCCTGAGCAGCCCCCCAAAAGTCCCCAGGGCTGTGGTGGGAGCAGATTGGCGGGGGGGGGGGAGAGAGAGAGAGGGAGAGACTTAGACTGTATCTTAAGCCTGTTCAGTTCAGTCAACCTGGCAACCAAGCACAGAAAACTACCGTATTTTTTGCTCTATAAGACGCACCAGACCACAAGACGCACCTAGTTTTTGGAGGAGAAAAACAAGAAAAAAAATATTCTGAATCTCAGAAGCCAGAACAGCAAGAGGGATCGCTGCGCAGTGAAAGCAGCAATCCCTCTTGCTGTTCTGGCTTCTGGGATAGCTGCGCAGCCTGCATTTGCTCCATAAGACGCACACACATTTCCCCTTACTTTTTAGGAGGGAAAAAGTGAGTCTTACAGAGCAAAAAATACGGTATTTTAAAGGGCTCTTTTCTCTCTGTGCCAACCTGAAGCAGGGCAGCAGTAGCAGTCCCACTTTGTCGGATGAAACAGCCAGGGATTGGGTCCCTTCCAAGTCTATTACCCTGTCATCATGGAAATCAAAACTTACTGAGAGGTCCAGCAGGAGAAATAGGATCCTTTCCCCAGGGGAACGTCATCTGTCAGGGTGACCAAGAACAACTCCATACCACAACAACATCATCACCGCCATCATATTACTACTAATACTACTACTACTATTTACTCACTAGAACTCAGTTCTGACACCTCTCAGTTGGCGTCATTGCCATTCTAAGAGAAGAAGCGAGGTGTTCATGGCGAGAAAAATAGCACTGATGGTGATGATGGTGATGGTGATGGTAATTATCTTCATATATTTCTAAACCACCTTCCAAGGCTATAGCCTTCTCAGGGCTACTTGCATGAAAAGAAAACTCACAACTTGATCAATAGCAAAGATTTAAATATACAGTTCAATTTTCAATAAAACCGTCACTGTCAAATAAAACCCAATGCAATAAACTGTCCTAGCGCACCCTCTTGGTCACAGCCGCCGCAATATATTCCTGTTTCCTGTTTCTGGTCAATCCTCACCCCCACTATTGGCAATGCCTTGTTAAAGTTTTGCGACTGAGAGCTGTTCTCTGTTTCTTTCCTCCTACTGTGCCTTTATTAAAGGCAGTGGAGCCCGATTGCAGAGGGGGGGGGGAGTTGGCAAGCCTACAGACAAAAGGAAGAAAGGATTTTACCATTAAACACATGTATTACTTTAAAACTGTTAATGGGATATGCAGAAAGGACAGTACTTTCAGATACATGCTTAGGGACAGTTTAAGGTAATGCAAATGTACATGTGCTTTTTCATAATAAAATAGCATAGAATAAAACGTTTTTTAAAAAAAGTAAAGGAATGTCTTTTTTTAAAAAAAGTTTGATGTATTACAGTATTTTAATATTTTGTTGGAAGCCGCCCAGAGTGGCTGGGGAAGCCCAGCCAGATGGGCGGGGTATAAATAATAAATTATTATTATTATTATTATTATTATTATTATTATTATTATTATTATTAACTTGTTCCTGCAGGAGGCAGTGAGGGCAGCTGTGGACCTCAGTGTCTCAAATTTCAGCAGCGCCCAACCCAGCACCAAAATCCAGCGCCTCTCACCCTTCATTTTAAAGCATAGCTGCAGTGATCTCAAGGCTCCGCATCCAGTTCAGTCTGCCCCTGGTGAGGGTCACCAACTCGGATGGTGGTTTTTTAATAAAAGGATTTTATAGATCTTGTTTTTCAAAGGATTGGCAGAGGCAGATTTAGGGCAGCACAACCAGTTCCACCACACCGGGCGCCAACTCTAGGGGGCGCCGCAGGGCTCCACAGCTATGACATAGTGCAGTGTTTCCCAACCTTTTTTGGGCAACGGCACACCTGTTTAATGAAAAAAATCTCGCAGCACACCACCATTACAGCCCCGTGACGTCAGCGCGCAGCGTCACGTCGGGAGGGACGCACGAAAGTGAAAGTTTTCAATTTTTTTCCCTCCCCCTTGCCGGGGAACCTCCAAGCTTTGGGGGGGGGGAGGAGGCAGCAAAGCGAGGCAGGAAGGAGAGCGCGGCTTGGCTGAGTGAGCTTTGGCAGGGGCAGGGAATGAGAGCAGCGAGGCGGGCGCTGCAGGCGGAGGCGCTGCCCGCCGAGCTCGTAGCTCGCCCGTCGAAGCCTGCACGATCACCCGCCGCGGGGAGCCGGGGGCGGCGGCGCGGTTGTCGGGCAGCGGCGGGGGTGGTGGTGGCGGTGGCGGCTTTCCGCCCTCCTGGGCGGAGGCGGGCACGGTGGGCACCGGCACGGCCAAGGGCCCCTGCTTGGTGCCGTCGGATGTGGGAGCTCGCTCGCTCGCCGCCCCGCGTGTGCTCGCCGAGCGGCAATAGGATGTAACGAGCGGCGATGGGGCTAGCCGGAGAAGAGAGGGCGAGCCCCCTCCGCTCCGGCCCTAAAAAGGGCAAGCCACGCCCCCTCCAGCCAGCCAGGAGGCGTGGCCGGATGGGATTCCCCTGCTCTCGCGGGGGCTGAGATGGGATTCCCCGCTCACGTGGGGGCGGATGGGATTCCCCGCTCACGTGGGGAAGGGTGTGATGCCCGCAACCCCACCTCCTGGGGCAGGCCCAGTGGCGAGCGGATGCGCAGGCCCAGTAGCGAGCGGCGATGGGATGTGGGAGCTCGCTCGCTCGCCGCCCCGCGTGTGCTCGCCGCCGCCGCCCCGCCTCTCACCGCCCGACTCGCCCGCCTCCACGGAACACAAGGCAAAGTTCCACGGCACACTAGTGTGCCGGGGAACACCGGTTGGGAAACACTGACATAGTGAATTGAGCCAAAAAGATGGTGAGAGGTGGGGGCGCTGAATTTTGGGATTGCACCGGCTGCCTCTGGCAAAGGAGGAGAGGCTTTTCAAAGGAATGGACTATGCAGAAATGGCAAAGTTGACCGCGACATGAAGAGATCAACAGGATGAACTTTTTACAGAAGAATGGAGGGCTTTTGCGGACTATTTTTTTAAAAAATAAAATATTACAGTCGGATGAAATTGCGGGCAGGATTCGAGATAAAATCAGCAGCAGGAGAATGACAAAAGGATTGCAGTGGAGAAACTTTTTGTAGCAGGCCAAGACATAATGCAGTAGAAAAGGTCTGAAGTGAAAACTCTGTGGAGGTGAAGGGTGGGAAGTCAATTTATGAAATAATGCAATTATTTGAAGCTTGTTGTGGAAATATAATGCAGTCGTATCTTGAAAGTTGAACGGAATCTGTTCCAGAAGTCCCTTCAACTTCCAAAACATTTGAAAACCAAAGCGCAGCTTCCGATTGGAGCCAATCAGAAGCCATGGAAGTTCCGTCAGATGTTCGGCTTCCAAAAATCGTTCAGAAACCAAAACACTCACCTCTGGGTTTGATTTGTTCGGGAGCCAAGGTGTTTGAGATCCAAGGTACGACTGTATATGAAAAACCAACCTCCATCCCTGGGATTGGACAGAGGAGGAGAAGACTCTCAGTGGCTACTAATTGATGAATATGTTCTACATCTCAGAGGAAGTATGCTTGGGAATATCAGTTGCTGTGAATTGTAGGGTGGGACAGGGCTCTTCTGCTGGAATCCTGCTTTCGGGTTTCCCACAGGTACCTGTTTGGCACCTGTGAGAACAAGAAGCTGGACTAGATGAACAGTGACCCAATTCAGCATGGCTTTTCTTAAGTTCTTAACTCAATTATGAGTTCTTATGTTCTTAACTTAGCTTTGCTCCAGAGTGTGTGGTGCTGAGTTCAGTGGGACTTACTCCCTCACCAGGTACCACGGGTTGTTGCAGCAGCTGCACGCATGCAGACTTTTGAACTACACAGGGTTCTTTGTCATGCAAAACAGAACAGCGCTAGATACAGTTCGTTCAAGCTTGATCCTGACCTCCACGCATGTAAAGCGGTGGAGTAAATTATCAACAAATAATCAGAGAACATAGTAACATGGTTTCACGAACAGCAAGTACTGGCATAAGGGACTTGCAGTTACAGCAACTGCCTATCACAGATTCCCCATCCATACTAGAGATCAGGGGATGGGATGTACTTTTTTCAGTCTAAGGGCCACATTCCCTTCTGGGAAGCTTTCCAGGGGCCACATGCTATTGATGGCTGGGGCCAGAAGCAAAAGTAGGTGGGGTAATCGTAATGAATGGTTTTTGACACCCAAGATGAATAATTTCAGGCCCGACGCTCTTTTTGGCGATCTTGTTTTTTAACTGCAAGTTTTTAAACAGCATTTTAAATTGTAGCTTGCACTGGACCCTTAGGTTGGAGGGCAGGCAATAAATTAGCACAATAATAATTATAATACATTTCATGTTTGTACAGTAGGCTAGTTTCCACGCAAACAAGAGGCATAAGCGAAGCCAGAATAACTGGTGCTCATTAGGACTGGTAGGGCAGAATTCAGGGAGGTCAACAGTAGGTGGCGCCAGAGCCAACGACAATTGGAGCCAAGTCATTATAGTTTTGTCTCCATTCTCCATCTTCCTCCCTGCTGAGTCATGCAAGGGTCAACGCTGAGACCATGGAGGAGGAAGCTGAGAGGTATTGCCACTCTCTAGACTGGCTGGAAGTAGAAAGGCAGGCAGCTGTGGGGTGGTCTTGAGCAGACTGAGATTGGTGGGGCAGTGCCCTCCTTGCCCCCATGCTGCAGCCTCCCCTGATCAGAGGTCAGGAACACCTTCCAGCCAGGCGCAAACACTCAACCACATTGTGGAGCGGAATTGGTGAGGGGGTGTGGCTTGGGAGAGGGGGCGTGGTCTGGGGAGAGTCCCAAGGGCCAGAGCGAAATGCCTCGAGGGCCTCATTTCTCCAGATGACGATACCGGTAGCCTTTTACCTTCCCCCAGTTCTACTATTTGCCCTCTGTCGGCACGAAGCGCAGAACTTGCATCCATCTATTTCTGCATATTTCATCCCTCCCTGCCGCCACCCCTAAGGCTCCTTCGGAGTATCAATATTTGCGCGGAAAGAGTGACAAAGTTGGTAGCCTTGGTGGCAGCCGACTTTCCCATGAGCCCCAGTGTGGCTAAAATTAGTATTAAAAATGGTGGCATTTCATGTATATATCTACGAGGGAGCCGCGCGCCTTTACCCGTAAGTGCAATTTTATTTCCTGGCGAGGGTATAAAGTGCTTTTCCCTTCATAATTTTTGATGTAAAGGCTAAATTGGGCCTGAGAAGGGGGACAATGGAACTGTAAACCTCATTAGTATTCCGCCACCGTCAGCCGACCAACGGCGGTTATGTATTTTTGCAAGTATGCATCTAATTTATTGTGGAGAACACAATTTACATGGGTAGTCGAAGCCTGTTTTATGGCCGCACAAATAGATGTCTCAGCTCAAGCATATAATGGCTTGAGCAGCAGGCGCAAATACGTTCTAAATCTTCTAAATGTGCTTTACAAAAATGTAACTGAGGAATATAAAACAGATCAATTCTTGCATGTTATATATTGGTTTTTGATTTACAAATCTAATCTGGGGAAATTTCTTTGGAAATGGGTGGGGGGGAATCTTTTGCCTCTTGGTCGTGTGTGTGTGTGTGTGTGTGTGTGTGTGTGTAAATGTGTAAATGCCAAATCACCTTTTGGCAAGATTAAACCCGAGCAGAGGTCAAAGCACCGTCCATGCAAAGGAAGGCAAAACAACTTGGGACCTGATAGCAGAAGGTGAGGGAAGAGGACTCTGAGCTCCTTTGAGGACATTTGGGATATAAATGGAGTCCTAGTTATTCTTCTCCTGCTCCTGCTCCTGCTCCTTCCTGCCCTGCTGGATCAATCCAATGGCCCATCTAGTCCACCATTCTCACACTGGCCAACCAGATGCCCCCAAGGGAAGACCTCAAGAAAGATCTAAGCACAACAGTCACAACTCTCTCCACCAGCGATTCCCTGCAGCTGCAATTCAGAGGCAAGTAGCCTCCAACAGTGGAGGTAGAACGTAGCCATAAGAGCTGGTAGCCATCAATAGCTTCATCCCGCTCAATGGATTTGGCCAATCCTCTTTTGAAGCTACCCAAGATGGTGGCCATCACTAAACGGCCCCAGCCCAGTACACCTGAAGGAGCGTCTCCACTCCCACCTGTTTTAGGATCACAACTCCCATCATCTCTAGCTAGCAGGGATGATGGGAATTGTAGTCCAAAAACTCAGGTTTGGGAAACCCTGGTCTAGGGAATAGCCTGCTTGTACAAAGGTAAAATTCACAACCATTGCTCTATTGCTTTTACCCCTGGCCCTACCCACCAATGACATGTCATCCTAGGAGGTTGCCCCGAAGGGAACGCAGCCACCAGCAGAAGATGTTTCCTCACCGCTGGCCTAGGACCTGAAGGTATTCCTTTGAGAAGGTGGCCACCTGCAGTTCAGAGTTTTGCCACACAGGGGAGCTGCACACAGATCCAGCTGCATCTGGCAGTGTGGTTGAAAGTCACTCTGCACGTCCTTAGAGGTACTTTTCTTCATTGTATAACAGGGATTGTAAACCTGAGGCCTTCTGGATGTTGCTGGGCTCCATGCCCCATTGACAGCTGCTAGCATAGCCAATGGTTTGGAATGATGGGAATCAGAACCCAGCAACTTTGGAGACACACACACACACTTTCCTGGATTAACTATGAGTTGTGATGTTTAAATATGAGTGTGTTTTGTGTTTGAATGAAAACAATTATTCGGAAATAAAAATATGTATGTGTGTGTGTGTCTGTGCTGTTGTTTTTTTCACGATGCAGACTCAGATCATACAATTCACACCTGCCGCCTCTGCCTCCAATGTCTGGGAGGCAGTAACTTCTTCTGAGTACCAGTTGCTGGAAACTGCAGAAGAGGAGGATGCTGTTGTGCTCAGATCCTGCTCGGGGGCTTCCCTTGGGCCTCTTGGCCAGAGGGAGAACAGGATGCTTGGTCTGATCCAGAAAACTTCTCTTATGTTCTCTTCCATCATCGATTGCAAAAGGTGCACTTCAAAAAGGTGCAAATGTGAATATCTCTTCCAAAATTCTACAGGCCATTTGCTTAAAGCCTTCTATTAAAACAATAAAAGCAATTAAAAACAACAACTGGTTAGCAACTATGAACTGGGGAGCATTAAAGGATAAGAAGTCATCTTGCTCACTAATTCATAGGGCCTTCTTGGTGGTGGATCTCTGTTTGCAGAATACCCTCCCAGACTCAAGAGGCACATCTGCCTCCCTCATTATTAACATTCAGGGGGAATTTTAAAACATCCCTGTTTTAAAGATACAGGTTGAAAGATACAGTTGCCGACAACCTTTAAATTATTTGTTGTGAGGGTATATGGCTGTTTTAAAGTGTTTTTAGATGTTCTTAAGACACACAAGGGACGCGGGTGGCGCTGTGGGTAAAAGCCTCAGCGCCTAGGGCTTGCCGATCGAAAGGTCGGCGGTTCGAATCCCCGCGGCGGGGTGCGCTCCCGTTGTTCGGTCCCAGCGCCTGCCAACCTAGCAGTTCGAAAGCACCCTCGGGTGCAAGTAGATAAATAGGGACCGCTTACTAGCGGGAAGGTAAACGGCGTTTCCGTGTGCGGCTCTGGCTCGCCAGAGCAGCGATGTCACGCTGGCCACGTGACCCGGAAGTGTCTCCGGACAGCGCTGGCCCCCGGCCTATAGATGTGAGATGGGCGCACAACCCTAGAGTCTGGCAAGACTGGCCCGTACGGGCAGGGGTACCTTTACCTTTACCTTTAAGACACACACACACACATGTATATATTTCTGGGCTTCTTTGGGAGCGAGGGTGGGACAGACATTTGATAAATAAATAACTAAATAAATGGAAATAAATCAAATTGTGCTGCTAAAACAGGTGTGTGGGGTCTTTGGCCCTTCAGGTGCTGCCAAACTACAGCTTCTGTCATTCCAGCCCATTGGCAATGCTGGCTGGGGCTGATGGGAGTTGTAGTTCAGTGATTTCTGTAGTTGTGAAAGCTTCCTCGCACCCACCCTGAGGACTGGCCCCTTAGCAAATCTGTTGCCTAAGCGTTGCAACTGTAAGATAACCTACTCAGTGATGCATTTAAAACAGTTTTATGCTGCAATCCTATATTCACAGGGGTAATTCCCACTGAACTCAAGGGGATTTATTTCTGAATAGATGCTGTTACATAGTCAAGTTGGAAAAGAGGTGCTAAGGGAACGCCTAGCAGACTGGAGATGGGCAAATGTTGACCAAACCCAGAGCTGCTTAGCTTCAGCAAAACACTGGTTTCATGCCCCTCCATACCACAACATCAGTGCAAAGATGCTCCAGCACATATTAGAAACAGCGGCTTACAAAGCAACACGGCAAGGAGTGATACCAGTGTCGTAATATAATATGCCTGTTACTCAAAAACTGTGGTCGATAGGCAAATTCTGTTACTGTATTAATGTCCCCAAAATGGTTGTTTTCTGTGTAACTGGAATGATCTGCTACATCGTATTTATTTCATATTACTTTAGACGCTGCTTGATTAGCGGATGCTGGGATGGCTCAGTTGGTAGAGCTCTTAGGTGGCTCTCAGTCTCAGGGTTCGAGACCCATAGTGGGCAAAAGGGGGTTGCACTAGATAGACGTTGCTTGTGGTCCCTTCCAACTCTACAATTCTGTGATGCCATGATTGTAAAGAGGGATGCGGGTGGTGCTGTGGGTTAAACTACAGAGCCTAGGACTTGCTGATCAGAAGGTCGGCGGTTCGAATCCCCGCGACAGGGTGAGCTTCCATTGCTCGGTCCCTGCTCCTGCCAACCTAGCAGTTCGAAAGCACATCAAAGTGCAAGTAGATGAATAGGTACCACTCTGGCAGGAAGGTAAACGGCGTTTCCGTGTGCTGCTCTGGTTCACCAGAAGCGGCTTAGTCATGCTGGCCACATGACCCGGAAGCTGTACTCTAGCTCCCTCGGCCAATAAAGCGAGATGAGCGCCGCAACCCCAGAGTCGGTCACGACTGGACCTAATGGTCAGGGGTCCCTTTACCTTTTTGATTGATAAAAACTGACTCTGGTGTTGTGGCGCTCATCTCACTTTATTGGCCGAGGGAGCCAGAGTACAGCTTCCGGGTCATGTGGCCAGCATGACTAAGCCGCTTCTGGCGAGCCAGAGCAGTGCACGGAAACGGCGTTTACCTTCCCGCCGGAGTGATACCTATTTATCTACTTGCACTTTGACATGCTTTCGAACTGCTAGGTTGGCAGGAGCAGGGACCGAGCAACGGGAGCTCACCCCGTAGAGGGGATTTGAACCGCCGACCTTCTGATCAGCAAGTCCTAGGCTCTGTGGTTTAACCCACAGCGCCACCCGCGTCTCATAGGTTGTGGGAGACCAGGCAGGGTTCAAATCCCCACTCAGCTGTGAAGCTCCCTGGGTGACCTTGGGCCAGCCACTCTCCCTCTCAGGGTTGTTGTGGTGATTTTAAGGAGTGTATGTGTGTGTGTGGCGGAGGGAAGAACCTTGAGTTCCTTGTATAAAAAGGATATAACTGCAATAAACAAAACAAACACAGAAAATCTCCAAGCAGAGCCTGGGTTCAACAGCTCCCTCTCTCGCCTTGCGATTCCTGCAATTAGAATTCAGGACATAGTCATCATGGCCAGCAGCCATTGATAGCCACTTGTCCTCAAAGAACTGAATCGGCCACATTTATCAACCGGTTACAGATTCCTTGCAGATGGTAAACCGGGTGTCTCTGCAGCATGTGTTGTTGAGCAGCAGCAGCAGCGATCTCCAGAGTGGGTCCTTTCGCTCGCTGAGTGCCCATTGTCAGCGAGCATAATCTCAGCTGGGAAGAGGGCGCTGAGTGGCTCAGGCTCCACCGCCACAAATGAGAAAGGGCCCTTTTAATGAGACAGCCTATTCAGAAGTGGGGCTCTCGTCCTGCGTTGGGACTCTTTTTCCGCTTTCTGTTTTGCCAGCGGAATAAACAACATTGAATCCATTAGCTCACCAGTCCCCTCCTCTTCAGATAATTCCCGACTGCGTTCTTCCCTTTGAATTACCCACACTGATCACCGGTTTAACTTCAGCCAGGGAAAGGTTCCTATCCTGCAGTCTGGTGCAACAGCTTGGAGTCCTGCGTACTAGAAAATGGCACAAACCTCACCAAGGTCTCGTTGGAAGCACATCTTACTGAAGTCAGTGGGACTGACTCCCAAGTCATTGGATTTAGGGTTACATCCAGCGCTTTTTTCAGTATACCCAGTATACCTGAAGGAGCGTCTACACCCCCATCGTTCTGCCCAGACGCTGAGGTCCAGCTCTGAGGGCCTTCTGGCGGTTCCCTCACTGCGAGAAGCAAAGCTATAGGGAACCAGGCAGAGGGCCTTCTTGGTAGTGGCGCCCGCCCTGTGGAACGCCCTCCCATCAGATGTCAAAGAGATAAAGAACTACCTGACATTTAGAAGACATCCGAAGGCAGCCCTGTTCAGGGAAGTTTTTAATGTGTGACATTTTAAAGTATTTTTAATCTTTGTTCTTACAGTCGTATAATAATAATAATAATAATAATAATAATAATAATAATAATAATAAATTTATTTATACCCCACCCTCCCTGGCCAGAGCCAGGCTCAGGGCGGCTAACACCAGTAAAATTACAATAAAAACATACAGTGGTACCTCGGGTTACATACGCTTCAGGTTGCAGCACTGATGGGGGAAATAGGGACTTTCCAGGATCAAATCAGCAGCTGGGGCAGCTATCGTATTCCCGTTCAGGTAAGGGGGAGGTGGTTGAACACTGGCTGGGGTGGTGAGGCAGTCTCTCATCCTTCCAAACATACCAGGCTCCACTGTGGTCCATCTTGTTAGAATTCCTGCTCCATGATTGCAGTCATGGGATTGTTGTCTGTCACATGACGGTGTATGTTTTGACTCCACAGAGTGGGAAGTGATGGAGACAGGATGTTTGTGCTACTGTGTTCCGTGAAGTGGGACTATTGTCCTTTGGTTTTTTTCTCTTTGCTGTCTGATGCTAGAGAGAGAGGGAGCCATATTGCAGTGCTCTATGTGTGTTTATATGTAAACAAAGTAAATTAGACAAAATGCTGAGTTGCTGAGGTCTGTCACGCAAGTTGTGCAAACTCTGTGGATCCCTAAGTGTGCCGGTGTCGGTTGGCATCAGTCGCTGTGATGTTCGGGCAGAAGAAAGCTTTTGAAGCTCCCGAACAAACGACCAGGAGGGAGAGAACATGCCAGTCGGGCATGTGTCTCTGCCAGGGTCCTACTCGAGTGTAGTCTGAACTCCAGACACATCTAAGGTCAACACTTGAGCTTCCTTAGCTATGATCCATGCGTGGCTTGGGATTGGACCAGATGAACCCTTAGGTATCTTCCTAAAACGCTACAATTCCGTAATTCTACGATTGTCTTCAAACAAACGATAATCTCGCTTTCACTATCATTGGTGACTCAACCCTCCCTTCCTCCAAAAATTATATTTTTGCATAAATTAACTCTTCTATTAGCAAGAACCCAGGCTTATGGAAAATGCAAAAAAAGAAGAAGACCTTATTATATATTTTTATTCCAGATTTTTTTTTTTTAAGGCTAGCAAAAAAAAAAAAAAAAAAAGAGGTGGGGGGGAATCCAATTCCTGTCATTGTCTTTCCTTATTGTCGGCATTAACCTTCCCCATGGTTACTTGTTCTCTGTAATATTACACTTGTCTTACTGCCACACATGAATACCCGAGCCAATTTTGTCATGCAAATGAATTCAGTTGGATTGTAAATTGTGTGAAGGAGCACCAGTTTATCAAGAACCCTCCTGCATGCCATACCCAGCTGATTCCCCCTAGTCACACGGAGGGCGCAATGGATTTTCTCCTCCTCCTCCTTTCTGCTCAATCTGAAAGCCCATTCCACAAAAGATTATTGAAAAATACAAAAAACCACACACACATATTCTTTTATTTGTGAAGAACTTTCAGCCATGCCTATTTTTGTCCATTCAACCAACCGCCATTGTGGATTACATACTCTCCAACATTTCTCTGATGAAACAAGGGGTGGCCTAAGAAAAACCAGGAACATTCCAGAAACAAATCAGAAACTGGGACGGCTTCTGTATATCTGGGATTGTCCCTGGAAAGCTTTAGTCAGAGTAAACCCGCTGAAATCAACAGACCTTATTTAGTCATGCCTATTGATTCTGATGGTTTACTTAATGGGTAGGCAAACTAAGGCCGGGAGGCTGGATCCGGCCCCTCAGATGGTCCGGGAATCAGCGTGTTTTTACATACGTAGAATGTGTGCTTTTATTTAAAATGCATCTCTGGGTTATTTGTGGGGCATAGGAATTTGTTCATATATTTCCCCAAAAAAATATAGTCCGGCCCCCCACAAGGTCTGAGGGACAGTGGACTGGCCCACGACTGAAAGAGTTAGCTGACCCCTGCTTTACTTGAATGTGCATTTGGAGGGGGATGCATTCTATTTTATGCAATGTGTGTGCACGAAATATGTACAATTTTCACATGCCCCCCCCCCAGTGTGTTCTTTTGAAAAGTGTACCAAAAATGACTGAACACCATGTGGACCTTGCGGGCTGGACCTTGGTAATAGGCTGCCCTGTGCGAAGCCATTTGACACAGACCCCTAACCCTTGTGACGCTGGCTTCAACCGAACATTGGGAAGAAGGCAGGAGGGGCTCTAGGACCCTCACACCGCTGTCCCCAAAACCAGGCAAGCATGTACTGAGCTTTAAGATGGGCACGCTCCTTAGCTGCATGCCTGGTGCGACCAAACCTCTCGCACTGCCCTAAACCTGCCTCTGTGAGTGGTGTGTTCAGCCCAGGTTTCCAGTTCTCAGTTTATGCTGTGGAGGTACAAGAAACTACAGCTCCCATGAATCCCCAGCATCCTGTAGCATGCTCAGAAGAGTCAAGGACCTAAGGATGAGGTCTGGAAGGACTACCTTGCTTTTAGCCTTCCGCCTCCACCACTGGCAGCCCCCTCACATGGGTAGGTTTGCCCAGGTCGGGAGCGAGGTCTGGCCTAGAGAAAAACTGATCAGCTGGTGATCCCTTGAAGACCTGAGGGTGGCAGCCAACGTGGGGAACTCACTTAGTGGCATGCCCGTCGCACAACATTGCTGTGTGAGAGAAAGCACCAGTGCATCCCCCAAGATTGTTGTGCCATGGGTTGTGCGGCCAGCTGTTTCACAACAAGAATCATAAGAGCCTGGGGAATCGTAAGTGTCTGGAGGCGGTTGGAGGATGGATGGCAGCTAACAGATTGAGGTTGAATCCTGACAAGACAGAAGTACTGTTTTGGGGGGAAAGGAGGCGGGCAGGTGTGGAGGACTCTCTGATCCTGAATGGGGTAACTGTGCCCCTGAAGGACCAGGTGCGCAGCCTGGGAGTCATTTTGGACTCACAGCTGTCCATAGAGGCACAGGTCAATTCTGTGTCCAGGACAGTTGTTTACCAGCTCCATCTGATACACAGGCTGAGACCCTACCTGCCCGCGGACTGTCTTGCCAGAGTGGTACATGCGCTGGTTATCTCTCGCTTGGACTACTGCAATGCACTCTATGTGGGGCTACCTTTGAAGGTGACCCAGAAACTGCAACTAATTCAGAATGCGGCAGCTAGACTGGTGACTGGGAGCGGCCGCCGAAACCATATAACACCGGTCTTGAAAGACCTACACTGGCTCCCAGTACATTTCCGAGCACAATTCAAAGTGTTGGTGCTGACCTTTAAAGCCCTAAACAGCCTCGGTCCAGTATACCTGAAGGACCGTCTCCACTTCCATCGTTCTGCCCGGACACCGAGGTCCAGCGCTGAAGGCCTTCTGGCGGTTCCCTCACTGCGCGAAGCCAAGTTACAGGGAACCAGGCAGAGGGCCTTCTCGGTAGTGGCACCTGCCCTGTGGAACGCCCACCCACTAGATGTCAAAGAGATAGACAACTACCAAACTTTTAGAAGACATCTGAAGGCAGCCCTGTTTAGGGAAGCTTTTAATGTTTAATAGGTTATTGTATTTTAGTGTTTTGTTGGAAGCCGCCCAGAGTGGCTGGAGAATCCCAGTCAGATGGGCGGGGTATAAATAAATTATTATTATTATTATTATTATTATTATTATTATTATTATTATTATTATTATTATTATTATAGCATAAGACCAGCCGATGACCCAACTGCTCCAGCATCCTCTTCTCGCCAACTGGGTGACTGTGGGAAGCCTATGCATGTGCAAGAGCACTTTCCCTTCCTGCCATTTCAGTAACTGGTGAAAGGAGAACAGCGCCAAGGAGAGCCTTGATCTCAATTAATTTGTGCTATCTATTTTTTTAAAGCCGACTCATCTGCTGGCTATCATGGCTTCTTGTGGGAGTGAGTTCCACAGTCCATACGCCACATGAAGAAGTATTATTATTCTCTCTCTTGAATCTCCATGCATTCTGGTATTATGAAAGAGGGAGGGAACACTGGCAGAGGGAGGGGTGCAGTGGGTGTGGTCCGCCCCAGGTGTCATCCCTGAGGGGGGTGACATCGCTGTACCACCCCCTTGGGACGCTTGCCCCACCCCCTGGGATGCTGGCCCCGCCCTCACGGGTGGCTAGCCCCACATCTGCAGGCTAAGCAAATCAGTCTCTTAAGCCAAGAAATAGTATTCTCTATGAAATTGAATATCAATTTATGTATCAAGGCTTTGAGATTAGACCACTGAAGAAGCCCGGAAAATTACTTTGGGAGTGTGCTACCTGCAAGCCCCAGTAAAAGGGCCCCATTGGGCCTCTTGATTACCGTATTTTCCCCTCTATAAGACACACTTTTCCCCTCCTAAAAAGGAAGGAGAAATGTGTGTGTGTCTTATGGAGCGAATGCAGGTGGGAGGCTCTGCTCAGCGCTCCCTTTAAAGAGTTGCGTGGAGCGTGTGTGTGGCTCTTGGGGGCTTTTCCCTGAGAAGGGAGAAGGGACTGACGGGCTGCCCTTCTCCCTCCTTGGGGAAAAGCCCCCAAGAAAAAGCACACACGCTCCGCGCGCTCTTTAAAGGGAGTGCGGCTCTTGGGGGAGCCTTCATCCCACTGCCCGGGTGAAGCTGTGCACGGCTATCCCATAAGCCAGGACAGCAAGAGGCTATCCCAGAAGCCAGATCCCTCTTGCTGTTCTGGCTTCTGGGATTCAGAATTTTTTTATTCTTCTTGTTTTCCTCCTCCAAAGACTAGGTGCGTCTTATGGTCAAAAATACGGTACTTGGACTGCCAGCGCGAAACAGGTGCAAAACGCCGGCACCCTTTTGTCTACAATTTCATTAACATCCATCTACAACTTCACTAGCATCTCTCGGTATTGTGAACAACATCGAACTTACCTTTTGTTGGTATCTTCATGAACTTACCTAAAACAATAAAGAAAACAAAAGACTTGAGTTCAGCATTTGAAAAATCTATTGAAATCAGACATTCTAAGTTCCTCTTAGGCTGGGTAGTTTGCAAGTTTCTGTGGCTTTGCACAAGGTTTTGTATTTTTCTCAGAAGATTGATAAAGAATGCATAATTATTTTGGTAATTATTGTGTGTATATTAGTCGCCAACGTGTTGCATGAGTCGTAGCACCTCCTCTGGGAGGAAAACATTTCTTTCTCCACTTTTCCCTTGCCATGCATAATTTTATAAATTTCTCTCGCATCGCCTCTCACTCACCTTTTCTGTAGACTGAAACGTCCCAAATACTGAAACCTTTCCACAAAGGCGAGTTTCTCCATCCTCTTGATCATGACTCTGGGATAGCTCACAGTTGGTAGAGCATGAGACTCTCAGCGGCACGGGTTCAAGCCCCAAAAGAATTGGGCAAAAGAATTCAGCATTGCAGGGGGCTGGACTAGATGACCCTCGTAGTCCCTTCCAGCTCTACAGTTCTAGGATTTTGCTTGCCATTTTCTGAACCTGGATTGCACAACAATAATTGGTTGCTGGACGAGAAGAATTATATGTTGCGCTTCCGCTAGTGCAACTATTGCATGCTGTTCATTTGTTGCACGTGTCCCACAGGAAGACTCTGGTCTCCTGCCCCCCCCCCATTTCTCTAAGCCAAGCTGTCATGTCTCTCTCTCCAGTTCTATTAAAACGCAAAATGGCATTCAGAAGGCCGGCTTGGGAGAAATGAACCACCTGACTATGATGACAGGGGAGAGAATCTTTAAAAACTGAGCTGCCCTTGCAGGTTTTGTTCCCGCTCCCGCTCCCAGGGATCCAGGCCAGGTCTTCCATATCACAAGGAAGCTTGATCCTCCTAGGCCTGCTTGGCCTTCTCATAAACAGACCAGGGACTCAGCTACATTAATCCAGAAACAGCGTTTTGAGTGCATTATAAACATGCAGCACCAGATGGAGCCAGAGAGCAAAAAAAAATTATAAGCGATTTTCCATAGTGTTTTTTGTTTTGTTATTATGATTTAATTTCTGACTTATTTATAGCGCCCCCCCCATGTGTAGATCCACTCTAGGAATACCATATTGTAGTAGATACAGCAGGATTAGTCTAGTTTTAGAGCCACATCGTTCTGCCTTACTGAGTATTCTATTGCCTGCTTTCCCCCTCTCTTTTATTTCTATTGAAGTTTCACAACTGGAGCAGTGGAGTCAGTGTGTGATTGCCATGCTCAGTATTCAGGAATCCCTGCATGCCCAGATCGTTTTGGGTGCCCTGATATTGGAAGTCAAAGTATGTCAGGGCTGCTTGAGCCAGACATTTCCCCTATTCTGGCAAGGGAGTGGCAGCAGCTACCAGACAGTGAGACTCAATTGCCATACCTTCCAATTTTTTCTGAAGCAAAACTGGGCTGTGCTCCCGGGTGAGTCACGTGACCCACACCTTGCTCTCACCTTGGGAAAAAAGAACTGAACGGACGTGAGATCTCCAGGCTGATAGTTGATAGACTGATGGACATTTTTTGGGGATCGAAACCGGGAAAGGGGGGGTGAGAGTTTTTGGAATCCAAAGGGTGTATAATTATATGTTGTCTCTCTGTTATTTTGTTTTGTAATTAATATAAAAATTGGGAAATTTGTGGAAGGGAATTTGGGTCGACCTTAGAAAAGGGTGTAAAGAATGAGTATTGTTGTTTAAATTGAGGTCTATAAGTTAAAATTGGTTAATTAAGATGAATTAAGTATAATAATAATAAGGTAAAGTTGGGGACAAGAACTTGCTGAGCTAACTATTGGAATTGGAATACAAGAAGGGGAGGTGCGGGGAAGTCAGGGAAAGATGTTAAGAAAATAAGGATCCGAAACTATACTTGTTATTTGTGTTGTGTTTGTTTGTGTTTTTGTGTTTGTTTAAAAATTTGTGAAACTTTAATAAAAATGTATATATAAAAAAAGAGCTGAAAAAGTGGTCTCACACAGCGCCCCAAAATGCACATTTTCTCACATCGCGAGAAATCGCAGGCCCCCCTCTTTAAAAAGTGTTGTTGTTTTTCAGGGCCAGAGCACAAAACAAGATTGCAGCGCCCAAAATGGCCACTGAGATCCCATGAGAAGAAACGGGGTGCCCATTTTGGGAGGGGGGCACCTGGAAGCTATGAACTGGCAGCATTGCAGGGCTGTTGTGCTGCTGTTGGGCAAGGAAACGTCTGTCATAGGCTCTGCCATCCTCTCGCAAAATGGTTCCTACATATGAAGATAGAGAAAGTTGGATATCTTTCATGAGCCAGGTTCATATTTTACTGGGGAGGGGTTTGTAGTATGAGTAGGATTTTTGAATTAAGGGCAGTGGTGATATACAGTCATACCTCGGGTTACAGAAACTTCAGGTTACCTTTTTTTGAGTTACGGACCGCCAAAACCCGGAAGTACCGGAATGGGTTCCTTCCGGGTTTTGGCGGTCATGCGTGCGCAGAAGCACCGAATCACAACCCGTGTGTGCGCAGACATGCCGCTGTGGGTTGCGAATACTGTGGGTTGCGAACATGCACCCCACACGGATCACGTTCGCAACCTGAGCAATTCCGGTTCAGAAATTCACTGGCATTGCTAGGTGAGAGGTTGTGTTTCCTTTCTGCCCCCAACCTAGCTCCTGATATGAGGTCCCCTATCTGCATTTAATGTAACCTTACATTTACTATGCATCTATGCTTAAGCAGAGATAGAGATACATACAATTAAAAAGCGCACACACCTCTCTCTCTCTCAAGGTGACATTTATTTCATTGCAAATAAGGTGAAGATTTTTACTAGCCTACAAAAAAAATGTTTACTACCTCATATTTCCTGGGTACCATTAAACACGTTAGATAAATGCTCAGAATTTCAACGGAATCCAATCCATTCCAGAGCTGAAATGAATTTGCTACACTGCTGAATGCCAGTGTTTGATATTGCCCAAAGACTAGGCTATGGCACACCGCACTCCACACACCCAAGAAATATGTGGGTACTGAGATTTGATTCTCTAGGACAAGGATGAGGAACCTCAGGTTAGGTGACCAAGGTGGTCTTCTGGGCTTCTCTGTTTGGCCCTTGAAATTCTCTCCAGGACATATGTCTCCACCAGCCCTGCTTCACACACACTTTTGGTGTTTTTGCCTAGCTGGAATATGTCCGCAGGCGCTGATCATGTCTCTTGCTTGCTTCATGGAGGGTAAATAAGGGTGTATGAATGTGCGTACAAACTAGTCTACTGTATAAAGGTGAAAATCTGCATTTGTGGCTCCACCCACATTTGCTTCTGGCCCCTCCCACCACTGGCATGTGACCCTTGAAAAGTTATAATAACAAACTGATGCAGAAATCTGGAGTACAGTGGTACCTCGGGTTAAGTACTTAATTCATTCCGGAGGTCCGTACTTAACCTGAAACTGTTCTTAACCTGAAGCACCACTTTAGCTAATGGGGCCTCCTGCTGCTGCTGCGCCGCCGGAGCCCAATTTCTGTTCTTATCCTGAAGCAAAGTTCTTAACCTGAAGCACTATTTCTGGGTTAGTGGAATGTGTAACCTGAAGCGTATGTAACCTGAAGCGTATGTATCCCGAGGTACCACTGTACTGAATTTAAGATTGGGGAGGGGGAATGAGAAGCTGAGAGGAACTGAAGTTTCATTTCATTTCACTTTTAATTCATATACTGCCTTTTTATATTGCTCTACTCAAGGCGGCTTAAAGCAACAATTTTTACAACAACGAACACACACGTTATAATAATCTGATCCAATTTTTAAAAAGTCACAAGAAAACAACTTGAAAATGGAACTGCTTATAAAGTAATATCCAATAATCTCATTTAGAATAGCACACAATAAAATTAACTCCCAAAACATCAGCAAATAATAATTAATCAGAAAATCGCTCTTAACGATTACAATAGGTAAAGTAAAGGTACCCCTGCCCGAACGGGCCAGTCTTGACAGACTCTGGGGTTTGTGCGCCCATCTCACATCTATAGGCCGGGGGCCAGCGCTGTCCGGAGACACTTCCGGGTCACGTGGCCAGCGTGACAAGCTGCATCTGGCGAGCCAGTGCAGCACACGGAACGCCGTTTACCTTCCCGCTGGTAAGCGGTTCCTATTTATCTACTTGCACCCGGGGGTGCTTTCGAACTGCTTGGTTGGCAGGCGCTGGGACCGAGCAGCGGGAGCGCACCCCGCCACGGGGATTCGAACCACCGACCTTTCGATCGGCAAGTCCTAGGCGCTGAGGCTTTAACCCACAGCGCCACCCGCGTCCCAACGATTACAATAAATAATTATTAAACTATGATAAAGAAAAGTAACTGCAAGTTACAGTGCAAAAAATACCACGGTACATACAAAACCATGTAAAATAATCAAATTGAGAAACAAATAAATCATTGAGAAATTAATCGTTTTCCCCATCCGTAGGTGTTACCTGCCTGTCAGGACTAGGGATGGGTGGATCTCTCCATATCACTTCTCTCTGTGACTCACTTTCCCAATCATAAAATTCACTTCTCCCCTGCTGCAGCGATTCGCAGACCCCCCCTTTTTTAAAAAATCCTCACGAAAATTCGTCAGCATTTTTAGTGCAAATTTCTCTTAATCAACACACTTTTGAATGCAGTTTGGACTAACGGATACATTCCTGAAAGCATTTTATCTTAATGGAATGCATTTTGTACCTTATATTCAATAACGTATTTATTTCCACACACACTCACTTGCCAGGGAATTTCAAAGCTTGGTTATGTTTCGGTTCCCACGCTCTTTCGGAAAGGGCGAATTTGATAAATTTGGCTTCAAATGCAAACTGAATAGATTCTCTCCCCCATCCTTAGGCATGACCCACCAGCGAGGACCAATAATCTGCAGGTGTTTATAGGGCTCAAATGAGCTCACCTGGACCAATGTCCAAAGGAGGGGGTCTTTATAGTACCCAAAAATATGATCTGTCTGAGGTGGAAGGATGATTCGAAGCCTAGTGATGATCCAGTCTACCATCTCAGGACATCACCACCTCATTTCAATTTCATTTTGTTGCCCATGTAGGCCAGATCCAGGAGGGCATACACAATGTGTTGGGGATCATCTAAAGCAGGGACGTACAACAGGTAGATCATGATCTACCGGTAGATCACTGGATGTCTGTGGTAGATCACTGGCTCCCCCCAACGGAGCTCAACAAACTTGGCTTAACACTTTTGCCCTGCACCCCTGAAAAATGGGGCCTTTCTCCTCCGTAAAAAAGGCTCAACAACAACTCTGACCTGAACCTACAAAAAACAGGGCTTTCCTTCCTAAAAAAAAGCTCAATAATAATAATTAGGCTCAGGGCGGCTAACAATAGTAAAATTACAGTAAAAACATAATAGCGGGGGGAAACCAATTTAAAATACAGGTTAAGATGCAATTTTAAATGCAGCCTCATTTTAAAAGTAGCCCATAGATCAAGACCATAAGGGGAGGGCAACAGAAGGGTCAGACTGAGTCCAAACCAAAGGCCAGGCGGAACAGCTCTGTCTTGCAGGCCCTGCGGAAAGATTTCAAGTCCCGCAGGGCCCTAGTCTTTTGTGACAGAGCGTTCCACCAAGTCGGGGCCAGTACTGAAAAGGCCCTGGCCCTAGTTGAGACCAATCTAACCACCTTGCGACTTGGGACCTCCAAAATGTTGTCATTTGTGGACCTTAAGGTCCTCCACGGGGCATACCAGGAGAGGCGGTCCTGTAGGTACGTGGGTCCTAGGCCGCAACTTTGACCTGATCCCCCCAAAAGGGGGTAGATCATTGCCAGTTTTTAACTCTGTGAGTAGATTGCAATCCCTTGGGAGTTGGCCACACCTGATCTAAAGGGTATAATAAAACCTACATAGATATTTTTCATTGTCATCATCCTGCCTCCTGTTCTGTATTTCTAATTTTCATGGCTCCCTGTCCATGCTTCCAAATGCCTGTTGGTGGGAATCCCAAGTGGAGAGAGGGTTCTTGTGGTCAGATCCTGCTTCCAGGTTTCCCCTTGGGGCATCAGGTTGTGAGAACAGGATGCTGGACTAGATGGGCTGCTGGCCTGATCCATCAGGGCTCTTCTGATGTTCTTAAGGGGGGAAGAGGTCCAGTGCCGAGGGCCTTCTGGCGGTTCCCTTACTGCGAGAAGCCAAGTTACAGGGAACCAGGCAGAGGGCCTTCTCGGTAGTGGCACCCGCCCTGTGGAACGCCCTCCCACCAGATGTCAAAGAAAAAAACAACTACCAGACTTTTAGAAGACATCTGAAAGCAGCCCTGTTTAGGGAAGCTTTTAATGTTTGATGCATTACTGTATTTTCATATTTTGTTGGAAGCCGCCCAGAGCGGCTGGGGAAGCCCAGCCAGATGCGCGGGGCATTAATAATAATAATAATAATAATAATAATAATATCATCATCATCATCATCATAGAATTGTAGTGAGGGAAGAGAGCCTGAGGATCATCTAGGCCCAACCAAACAATGGCCTGAAACCAAATCAATGAGAAAGTGGACATTCACCATGCACCCTCATAGCAAATGCAGTGCCCTTGTTTCAACAGGATCCCAGCCAAAATGTTTCGATTGTGTGGATCAGGTTTAAGGTTCTGAGGGAAGTAACCTCTTGAGGAATTCATAGGTCACAAGCCTCCCCATTGAACATTGGCAAATATGGCCTCCCTTTGAGGAGGAGGAGGAGGAGGAGGAGGAGGAGGAAGAAGAAGAAGAAGAAGAAGAAGAAGAAGAAGAAGAAGAAGAAGAAGGAGGAGGAGGAGGAGGAGAAGAAGAAGAAGAAGAAGAAGAAGAAGAAGAAGAAGAAGAAGAAGAAGAAGAAACGGAATGTCTGTCATACAAAGGCACCAACCAAGTTTTTAAAATGGGGGCAAATTGTGGCCTTTGTATTCAGAGCATACATATCCAAAGAGAGAGATGCATTTTTCTGGAGAGGTGATCAGGTGGAGGCTAAGCGAAGGGTGGAAAAGTTTGTGTCAGCTTTTCTTAAAGGTGGGGGGGGGGGGTGTGGAAAAAAAAGAAAGACATGGACTGTTAATCTTTGTTTCCCATAAGCATTTCGTTGGGTCATCGCTACCTTTCACCTGCTCCTCTCCAGAAACATTCCTGTTCCTCTCCGCCGCCACATTTGAAAGGAGGAGGTTCGGCTGTTTTTTATTTTATTATCGTTTTTTTATTTTTTAAGTGTAACAAAAAGATTAAATTGTTTACGAATGGCGAGCTCCGTCTGCCTGGATGAGCTGCCAGAGACAAAGGCAGGCATTGCAATTCCACAGTGTACCCGGCGCATTTGTCCCTTAGCTCTGCCACTAATTCTTTTATCTGGCCTTAACACTCAAGGCATTATGTGCCTCCATATTAAAAAAAAAGGAAAAGAAAGAAAGAAAAAGGGGGGAAGAGAGAGAGAGAGCGCTTCTGACTGAAGCAGGCAAAATTACTGTTCTCTTCGCTGTACCTCTGATAACAATCTCTTGAATACTGATTAGTTTTGTCTCTCCCCCCCCCCTTGCTTTAACACACTCTCTACACCCCCCTCTTCGCACTGCAAAGCAACCAACACACGTTGGTCTTTAACCCTTTATCTTTAGCGAACAGAAAGACACGGGAAACATCTTACTCAGTCGGAGGAAAGGGGGGGGGAGAGAAAGGTTTGAGCACGGGAGGGAGGGGGAAAAAAACAGCATACAGAAGAATTACTGTTATCTCCTAAGCAGAAGAGGAACAGCAGCGATAAGGGAAGCCAGAAGAATTAAAAGGAACACAACATCGCGGCTGTAAATTCGCGTGCGTAGCTGCCTTCTATTTGTCTGTCACCGGGGCCCATAATTTTCCGAGGTTGTTTTGATAGACTTATTGTGAAGACTGCATAGGAAAGTCATCAGCATTTGTTGCCTCTGAGCGTTATTGTCGGGATGAACCGCATGGTTATAGACTGGAGGAAGATAATGGTTGGAGTATAAAAGAGATAAAGTCCGGAGCTCTTCTCATTAAGGACTATCTCCACCTCTGCAGACTCCACAGTATTGAATGACTAGCGGTGATGGACTGGGCATAAATTATAGCGTGTGGGCTGGAGGGCTGGGGAAGGGGAGGAACCCAACCCCCCAAAGGCGGCATCATTATTGGGGGTGACGTGTGGGGAGGGAGAGGAGAAGGGAAGGGAAAGTTGCAATGGTGTGCCACCATCTCTAGACCCATTTCCTCCCAAGGGTAAATATTAAGAGGACGCACTTAGGCGTGGCTGGCGTTGACTCCCCATTGATCGTTCCATGGGTTGTATGTACATTGACAATTGGACGAGGCCGCTCAGGTTTTCGTCTTATGCAAAGTTTGATTGCTTAAAAGACATGCACATTTCTTTCGCTGCAGCCAAATCTGAGCTGACCAAAGAATGAGTCAGTGGACATTTGTCACTCTGTATAATGGCAGGTGCTGCACCGACACATCGGTGGGATTGAGAGTCAAAACAGGGATGGAAACGCTTTGCAAAAACTTGTAAAAATCATTTGTGCGTGTGAGCCCGAAAGCTGCTGCCAAATTCAAGGGAAGGGAAAGGGGGAAATAAAAGAAGCACGTGATAAAAACCAATGTACTGTAATATCCCCGGGAGCCTTCCTGACTGATTCAGACACGTGTGTGATTTTTTGCATCGTCTGAATGCTAGGTGCTTGTGGGACAGCTCCAAAGGGAACCACGGAGGTGATCTGAAAAGAGAATTTGCAGTGGAGCATTGGCATTCAGAAGCCATCGGTCAGTGCTGGTGGTGTAGCATGGGGGGCCCACAGGGGTGGCAAAATTTCAAAACGTGTTGCTCTGTTGAAAACGGCTTCTCCATATGCACCAGGAAGTGACTACTCCAGACAATGGAGCGACTCTTCTTTTCTTATCTCTGCGGCTGCAAACTCCTAGGTGACATGGACACTGTTAGGCAGTTGAATGTGCATGCGTACTGTGCTTCCCTCCCTCCCACCCCCTTCTCCATGCAGCCCTGGGCACTGGAAACCCACGCTATGCCACTGGTCAGTGCTGTATTTAGCTGGGGATTCTGCATCACGGGGGTTGGACTAGATGGCGCTTGATTGGTGTTCCTTCCAGCTCTATGGTTCTACTGTTCTATTTGTTGAGGGATCAACACACACAAGCAAATCAACCCTAAACTGCAGTGGTGTATTCCAATTGCCAGTCTAAATGAATGGGTGAATGAACTATATTGGGTGTTAGTACTGTAGAAGGTGGCAGGAGTAGAACAGGAACAAGCTTTATTCTTGAACTCTGTAAACAATTGCACTGGGGATGTCAAAAACCTGGTGACTAAATGTGGCCCTCACGTGCTCCCTGTGTGGCCCTCAGGACTCTCCCCAGATCATCGCTCCTCTCTCTAGGCAACTGCTGTGCTTCCTTCCCTCCTTGACTGTTTCTTCCTCACTGGAAATGAATGGGGAGTCGAGTGGGATGTGTGTGTGTGTGTGTGTGTGTGCAGAATGAACTGACTTTACAAAGCCAAAAATCGCTGCTCTGCCTGCTTTCGCCTCACCATGCTCACCAGAAGGTTACCCAGATGAGAATACGGCCCTCAGTCTGGAAAAGGTTTCCCACACATCCCCTGTAAAGCAGGCCAGTGCTATTGCACCCTTTCCACAGGTGGGAAGACTGAGACTGCTGCCTTGCCTAAGGCTACCTATGGTGTGCAGCCGTGGCGTCAGCATGCAGCAACCTGGGACAGCTGCCGAAGCCCTGAGATCTCGACACACCTTTCCCTCAACTGTGTGAATCCAAGCTGCCACTTGAATTTCCCACAATGCTTTTGAGGGGTGCAATGCTGAGGTGATTTAAAGTGTGCCTCCCAGTTCCCAGCCTTGATGGCAGCACAGCTTGCAGCCAGATAAACCTACTGGGCTCCACTGAGATAGAAAGGACCCCTTAGAGGGCTCGTGAATAAATGCCCCTTCGGCTGGGGAAGCAGCCCTTTATGTGGCAGAGGTGATGTTTAGACTAGGCACTTTCTGGTTTCGAGTCATGCCTGTCTCCCACACTGCTGTGCCCTTTCTCGAATGAAGAGCTCCCTTTAAGCAGCCGCCCTGGAGGGAGGGAGGGGACGCTGGTGTATTAAAAATAAAATAAAAATAAAAATAAAGCAGAACAAAGGTCACGGTGGAGATGCGATGTCAGATCGACACACTTCTATGGAGCCATGTTGTTCTGAAATAAGAGATATCCATTATAATCTGCCCTTGGGGACAAAAGCCCGTCTTATCAGCATAAGCCAGCTGGCTATGTTTTTTCCTTTCCTTTCCTTTCTTTCTTTTTTCTTTTTTTGGTCATGGCTTCCCACAGGGAGCCTCTGACGCCCTGAGAACGCTTAAGGGAGGGCGACTCAGCGGCCATTTTGTGCGCTCGGCAACAAACAGTCCCCTGGACAAAGAATGGCCTCTTCAGGTTTCTTGGAGTCCATGCCGGCTGCCCAAAGTGAGCACATTCCATTGATCCATTGGGAGGATGATCTTACGGAAGCGAGGTGACTCCAACTTCTCCTCTTGGAAAACTCCGCCATCATCTTACAGTTAAAGAAGGCCAAAGGGAATTTACTTATCTCTCCTCCCCAGTCCCTATTACTGGATAGAGTGTTGGCCTAGGACGCGAGAGGCCAGGATTCGAATCCCCAGTCAGCCATTCAGCTTACTGGGGCAGCCTTGGCCTCAGACGCTGCCTCTCTGGCCTAGCCTAACTCACAGGGTCGTTGGGAGCCTAAAATGAAGAGGTGAGAACTATGTACACTGCCTAATAAAAATAGTAATAATAATAATAATTTATTATTTATACCCCGCCATCTGGCTGGGCTTCCCCAGCCACTCTGGGTAGCTTCCAACAAAATATTAAAATACACTAATGCATCAAACATTAAAAGCTTCCCTAAACAGGGCTGCCTTCAGATGTCTTCTAAAAGCCTGGTAGTTGTTGTTCTCTTTGACATCTGCTGGGAAGGTGTTCCACAGGGCGGGTGCCACCACCGAGAAGGCCCTCTCCCTGGTTCCCTGTAACTTGACTTCCTCAAAGGAAAAGGTGTTCTATCAATAGAAGAAATAAGTAAAATAATTGAGTAAAATAATAGAACAACAAATACTCATACCCATAACTGCTCTGCTCTCTCTTTTTATCCTTGGCAGACATTTTAAAAATTGGGGAGAGCTAGGGCATCTGCTTAGCATGTAGAAAGTCCCAGGCAGAACAGCTGCATGAATGATTTAAAACTACACAGAGTTATATCTTGTATCCTGGAGCTGATGTGGTCTGAAGGCAAAAGAAGCCACCAACTGGCTAAAGCCAAACAGGTCCAGGCCTGTTCAGTTACTGCATGGGAATGGTGGGTACATTGCCTTGAAGGATGGATCTGTCAATTGTCTTGTTTTCTCATTTTGCCAATGAAAAGTTCAGTTCTCTGCATTTCCGCACCAAGCCGCTTTCTTAAAAAGAAAGCTCCTTATACAAATTCTGTATACATAATTCTCTGTGCGTGTCTTCTAATGGTGCTGCTATGTATATAGGTTGGCAAGCAATTCCCCCTAATCTAATGTATTTTCGTATTTTACTTTCACAAATTTAAGCATTTGGACACACTTTCCCCATGCCTAGTATATGCTTCTCCTCCTCCTCCTCCTCTTTTTTCGTATGCCATTTTGGGTTGGAGAACTGTATCACAAAGTTCGGACAATTTCGAGGGTGCATTTTCAATTATAGCTGCATTTCTATAGCCGCATCTAGAACATCAGAAGATCAGGCTAAGGAGCCCATCTAATCTGTAACCAATGACATGCCCATAGCTCAGTTGGTTAGAACGTGGTGCTGATAACGCCAAGGTTGCAGGTTCAATCTCCATATGGGACAGCTGCATATTCCTACATTGCAGGGGGTTGGACTAGATGATCCTCAGGGTCCCTTCCAACTCTACAATTCTATAATTCTTAGATGAAGCCTGCAGGCATGACCTGAGTGCAACAGCCCCTCTCCCCTCTTGTGATTCCCTGCAACTGGTATTCAGAGGAGCACTGTCTCCAACAGTGGAGGGAGATCCTAGCCATTGTGACTAGTGGCCTCTTTTTTAGTCCTCCAATTGGTGGCTATCCCTGCTTCTTGTGGGAGTGAGTCCCACAGTCCCGCTCTGTGATTCCCTTATAAGGCAGAAGGTCATAGCATCTTTAAGTTTAGAGGAAAGGCAAGTAAAAGATGATGCGACAGAAGTTTGTAATATTAGCGTCAAGCTTGGGAGAATCAGTTTCCTCCCACCATGGCAGTAGATAAGAAGATTAAAGAAAGGAAAGTCTTATCAGTTAGAAACTATAATAATCACAGTGAGAGAACAAAGAACACATCTCCTAGAAATGGCGGTGCTCCCAATTAAGGATTACACCCTCTCCCGTCCCTATTAATCTACGTCACTGCTATGTTTTGTAATCTGAGTTTGTAATCTCTGTGCTTTCTGTTCTGAGACTTTCTGAGCTCTTCTTGACCTTGGGCTGAGTGGAGGAATGCTGTCCAGAGATTGTGAATCTGTTAACCCTCTCTCTCCCAGTGTTTCTTCACCTAGCTGTTCCCCATCCAGCATTTCCCAGCTTTTGCCTTCTGCACTCTGCCCCTCTACAAACCACTGTTCCAAATCTATACTGTCCTCCTGCTCCTGGGAAGATGCATTTTGTCCTCAGCAAAGTCCCTGACAATTAGCTATGGCAGGGAGAAAGTGGCTGGAGACAAGTTCTCCTCCATTTCTCATAACGCTAGAACTCACAGGCATCCAATGAAGCTGAATGTTGGACTCTACAGGACTGATAAAAGAAAGCCCTTCTTCACACAGCACTGAGTTAAACTAAGGAACTCATTCCTGCAGGAGGCAGTGAGGACCACCAACCTGGATGGCTTTAAAAGAGGACTGGACAGATCCAAAGAGGAGAGGGCTATCAAGGGCAACTAGCCAGGATTGGCTAGGCTCTTCCTCCACAGTCAGAGGCATAATGTTTCTGAATGCCAGTTTGCTGGAAACTGCAGGAGGGGAAAGCTGTCTTGCGTTCATGTGCTGGTCCCGAGGGTTAACCGTGCGGCGAGGTCTGAGTCCAGTCCAAGGTCAAGGGTGAGGTATGGAGGCTGTCCGTCAAAGCTGAAGCGGGGTCCAAGGCAGGGAGTCGGGTGAGGTCAGGAACTCTGGCAGAAGAGCAGGACAGGGTGCAGGCAGGAACAGGCTACCAACAATGTTGCTCCCGCAACCTGGGACTAGGGCTGACTGGCTTTTATCTGCCCCGAGGCATAGGGCGGCCCCGGTCCACAGGTGACTCACCTCTCCTGGCCTGGAGGCGAGCACTCCTCCTGCAGGAACTTAGTTCCCTCTGCCTCTCTGCCCTGAGCCTCTGCAGCTCAGGAGAGGCTGGAGGGTTACTGGACCCAGAGGCAACCTCCTCTTCCCCTGACAGGGCTGAGAGTGGAGCACCTGCAGGCAATGGGTCCTCCATCACCTCAGGAGCCAGAGCAGACTCAGCTGGTGCCTGCACCTGAGGATCCAGCACAGGTGAGGACCCTTCAGGCTCAAGCCCCAGCCCCGACTTAGCTGGTTCTGGAGGCGGGGACTCCTGTGCAGGCTGGGATTCTTCAGGTTCAGCCTCCAAGTCCCAATCCCAGGCCATCACAGTTCAGGTCCTGCTTGAGCAGCCTTTCTCAACCTGTGGGTCCCCAGATGTTGCTGAATTACAACTCCCATCACCCCTTGCTAGCAAGGCCAGAGCTCAGGGATGATGGGAGTTGTAGTCCAACAACATCTGGGGACCCACAGGTTGAGAACCACTGTGGTTTGCCACGGAGGTATCTCAGTGACCACTGTGAGAACAGGAAGCCGGACTAGACGGACCAGTGGCTCTTCTTCGATTCTTCTGTGCTGTGTGAAGAACTGCCCTTTTTTTGGTGTGATGGCCTGGGATTCAGACTTGGAGGCTGAACCTGAGGAATCCCAGCCTGCACAGGAGTCTCCACCTCCAGAACCAGCTGAGCTGGGGCTGGGGCCTGAGCCTGAAGGGTCCTCACCTGTTCTGGATCCTCAGGTGCAGGCACCAGCTGAGTCTGCTCTGGCTCTGAGGTGATGGAGGACCCATTGCCTGCAGGTGCTCCACTCTCAGCCCCGTCAGGGGAAGCTGAGGTTGCCTCTGGGTCTGGTAACCCTCCAGCCTCTCCTGAGCTGCAGAGGCTCAGGGCAGAGAGGCAGAGGGAACTAAGTTCCCACAGGAGGAGTGCTCACCTCCAGGCCAGGAGAGGCGAGTCACCTGTGGACCGGGGCCGCCCTATGCCTCGGGGCAGATAAAAGCCAGCCAGCCCCAGTCCCAGGTTGCGGGAGCAACGATGTTGGTAGCCAGTTCCTACCTGCACCCTGTCCTGCCAGAGCTCCTGACCTCACCCAACTCCCTGCCTTGGACCCAGTTTCAGCTTTGACGGACTGCCTCCATACTGCACCTTCGACCTTGGACTGGACTCGGACCTTGCCTCACTGTTAACCCACAGGACCAGCACATTTTATCCTGAACCTCTTGGTTTGGAAAGGGTGGATTTGGTAAATTTGCCCTGAAACCGTCGAGCGAATAGGTTTCTCTCCACTGCCCCATATTCTCACAGCAATAACTGCGCCACGCTGGCCACTTGCTTCCTGCCCCCTTCCGTCGCACGCGGGGGGGAAATGTTAATCATGCTAATACGTTTTAAATTAGGGGACAAGGAGTCACCCCTGTTTAAGCGCCAAAGGTTGAGCTCCTGAACGAAACGGTTGTATAGGAGGGAGGACAGGCGGCAATGATAACGGTTAATTTTAGGTGGCCTCTCTGCCAGGGATTCACTCAGCATTCACCCTGCCTCCACCGCTGCTAATGAACGACTTGGTATTCATGCGAGTCTCTGCATGTTACTTATGTGTCTGATCTCCCCTAATGGAAAAGCTGATTGTCATCGGGAAGTTATGAGGAAATAGTAAAAAAAAAAAAAAAAAAAAAAGAGGGGGGAGAGGATGGGGGGGAGGGTGGCATCAAACCCGATTTGCAGAAGAACTTTCACAGCCTCAAATGAAAATGCCGAACACTGAGGTCAAATAAATTTGGGATCTTAATGGGCTCCTGCATTTTAAGTGGCATTGCCCTCCCCTCTTCCTTCCCGTTTATGGGTTCGCTGATGTTCGGAGGAGTTTTTCAATCTCATTATCATTTGGTCTCCGTGTTGTTAACACTGTGAATCTTAAGGAGAAGGCTATCAATGGCTTGTAGCCCCAATGGCTAGGGTCTGCCCTGCCTCCGCAGTCAGAGGCTAAAATACTCCTGAGCAGGACCTGGGTTTCAGTTTGATGAGGACCTCAGCTCCTGAAGGCAATGGGGCCCTTTGTATGTCCAGCTGTCCTTTGTCAACAACAAATTGTCGCTGTTTTTTTTTGTGTTGAATATATGCTATATAGTGAGAGCTGGACCAATAAAGAAGGCTGATCGCCGAAGAATGGATGCTTTTGAATTATGGTGCTGGAGGAGACTCTTGAGAGTCCCATGGACTGCAAGAAGAACAAACATATCCATTCTGAAGGAAATCAGCCCTGAGTGCTCACTGGACGGACAGATCCTGAAGCTGAGGCTCCAATACTTTGGCCACCTCATGAGAAGAAAAGACCCCCTGGAAAAGACCCTGATGTTGGGAAAGATGGAGGGCACAAGGAGAAGGGGACGACAGAGGACGAGATGGTTGGATAGTGTTCTCGAAGCGACCAACATGTTTGAACAAACTGCTGGAGGCAGTGGAAGACAGAAGTGCCTGGCGTGCTCTGGTCCCTGGGTCATGAAGAGTCAGACATGACTAAATGACTAAACAACAACATATGCTATATGGTAATTTATGGACCTAATAGGTATCTAAAGCCATTGGCACATGTTGCCATGCAACCAGTGCATGCAGAATGTAGGCACCCTATACAGTCATATCTCATGTTGTGTCCGCTTCAGGTTGCGTTTTTTCGGGTTGCGGACTGCCGAAACCCGGAAGTACTGGAACGGGTTACTTCTGGGTTTCGGCAGTCGCGCATGTGCAGAAGCACTAAATCGCGCTTTGCACATGCGCAGAAGCGTCAAATCACAACCCGTGTGTGCGCAGATGTGCAGACCAAACGTGCATCCCGCATGGATCATGTTCACAACCCGAGCGTCCACTGTACAGTGGTACCTTGGGTTAAGTACTTAATTCGTTCCAGAGGTCCATACTTAACCTGAAACTGTTCTTAACCTGAAGCACCACTTTAGCTAATGGGGCCTCCTGCTGCTGTCGCTCCGCCGGAGCACAATTTCTGTTCTCATCCTGAAGCAAAGTTCTTAACCTGAAGCAATATTTCTGGGTTAGTGGAGTCTGTAACCTGAAGCGTATGTAACCTGAAGCGTATGTAACCCGAGATACCACTGTATATAGAAATGAGCAAACCAGTGATATTTTAGGGAGCAGGCTAGCAGCCAGCGCCCATTACTTACATCATAGGAGCCTACATAACACAAAACACTGTTGCTGTATGTAGGTTTGATTTTATTTGTTTTTGATCTTATATTTTGGAAATGTACATCCAGTGTTTTTTCTTTGCCTTAAATTTTTTTTGGGGCCCCCCAAGAGAGTGGGGCCCTAAGCTATAGCTTTTTTAGCTTATACATAAATCCAGCACTGCTCCTGATTACCAGCTGCTGGAAAACTTTGGAGGGGAGCGTGGTCTCATGTTCTTGTCCTGCCCTGAGGGTTTCCCACAAATATCTGGTTGGCCCCTGTGAGAGCAGGACGCTGGAGTAGATGATCCCTAGGCCTGATCCAGGACAGCCCTCCTCACCGTTTTATGAGAGGGTGAGTGTGGTTCCTTCAAGCTTTGCTTCTGCCTTGCCCTCAACTAGAAACCTACAGGACTGAAAAGGGTTAGGAAGCAGAGCAAGTTGAGATTTCAGTACCTTGGACAGCTCCAAATGAACAATGTCTCCCTCACAAAGCCTGAAGTCCAAATGAGGGTCAACTGAAGAATTTTGATCTTATTTAAAGATTGTTTATTTAATGAATTAACAATATACCATGATTATCATGTCTGCTATCTTGTAGCAGTTGTACATAAAACGGCAATCAACCTTAATGCATATATTGTACCTGATAATATAATTTAGCCGTGCATATTCAGTAAGTAACAAAATAATATAGTACGTAATCACAAAGTCATTTTGAGTAAAATAATTCTAGTAACCTTTCTCTCCCCTTTGATCCCATTTCTCTCTCTCTCTCTCTCTCTCTCTCTCTCTGTGTGTGTGTGTGTGTGTGTGTCCTAAAGTCCTTTTTATCCTCATTTATGGTGAACCTGACAGGGAGAATTAAATGACTTGGAATTCTGATCTTTCTCTTTTCCAATACAGGTCACCATAACCTGCACCATGGGACTCAGCATGTAGCAATTTCCTGCCCCCCCCTCCAAAAATCACAAATAAATACTTGGCTTAAAAAAGAAAGAAAGAATAAGAATAAGAATAAGAATGTGTGTTTTTGCATTTTTTTTTAATTTAAAAAACCATTTTGAGAGAAAATGGTTTTTGAATTTAATATTCTAAGAGGGGGGGAATGCATATTGGAATGTGAGTTTTCAGGTATGTTTAAAAATAAATAAATGCAGATTAATGTAGAACTGGGATGGGACAGAAATTATGAATGAATGTGTAAGGATGAGAAATAGACTCATCCCCTAGTCCAAAAGAGACCTATTATTATTATTATTATTATTATTATTATTATTATTATTATTATGCCCTTCACCATAATATGACAATATCAAACGCAATATCAAAAACAGTTAAAGCAGACTGCAGTCAATAGAGAGGTGCTGTTATGAATTTGTGGGGTGCGAAGTTTTATGGGTTTGAGTAGTGGTCAGTCTGCAGGTATCATGCAGTCTGTGGGTAGTAAAAAAAAAAATCTCCTTTTAGAGAAAATTTTCATTTGTGTAGTTTTTGTTGCAGCTGGGAGACATGCTTGGCTGCTGCTTGTTCCAGAAAGGGCACACAGAGAAAGACAGGACACAAAGGCTTCTGGGAGACTGCTGAGCCCAACCCACTGGTAACTTGAGCTCAGGGCTCAGGTTAACCCTTTCATTCATGTGAGTCAGTAACTGTATATTACAACAAATAGCGTTTGGAATCTCACTGCTCAGAGACTGGGGTGGTGTGTGCAGCATAGATCTCAGGTGTCAAAGACCAGGGTCAGCACAGGGGACACAGCCCAGACTACTACTCTCAGGTTCCACTTCTGGGGTGCGGGGACAGGGAAACTTATAGGGGCAATGTCCTAGCTGGGAGCTGAAAACTTCTTTCCTCCATTGATTCTGTCCTTCCTGCAGGGATGGTGAGGATGAGGCCCCAGAAAGAGAGGCAGCAGATTCATTGGGACCTTCAGGCTTAGGCAGTCTCTGGGAATCCCCATCCATCATTCCCATTGCTGGTGGGCTCAGGGCAGTGTCAGGGCTTACATCTGGGTCTAACTTGGGGTTGGGAACCTCGGGTTCATTTGGGGGCCAAATCTGGCCCTCCAGACCTCACTATCTGCTCCTTGGGACTCTCTTGAAACAAAAACCCCACTCACTGCAGCCCTCACCAGCTCTGTTTTGCACCCTCCATGGGTGTTTTTGCCTGTCTGGAATGTGTCCTTGAACTCACGATCGTGCAGGGGATTTAATTGTGGATGGAATCCCTGCTTTGTGCACATCAGTCCCCAGGTTGGAACCTTTTCACTGCCAGTTACTTAACCTCCAAAATCAGAGCTAAGGGAGACAGAAGACCGGGGGAACCTCACGTTCCAGCACCAGCTCCCATCAAAGCCTTGACTTGGTGGTTGCACCGCCATGACTCAACAGAAGACGAATCCAATATAACCCTAACCCTTGTCCAAGGATAGCCAGGCCAGCGCCGAGATACCGCCAGTGGTGACTTAACTGTTGTCACGCGGCTCATCTGAGAAAGCAGTTGGAGCGAAATTGCTTCTGGTTTCCACCCGGGGAGGAGGCAGGCATTGCAAGCTACCTAAGCCCTTGCCAAACTATGCATATTTGAGACGGCTTTGCCATTTAAATCCAACTTGATTGCAAAGATCAGCCTGGATGAATATCAGCAGGAGTTATTAGAACCCAACATTTCCTTCTTTCCTTCCCCCATAAACACCTTTCTCCCCCCTCTCCTTTTAATTTAACTAAAGGATTGTTCAGGAGAGGGAAAATAATGTCACTGCTCTGGCCATTGTTTGGAACAATGCCTGTTATGGTGAGGGCTGCGCCAAGTGTTTTCCAGCTTTGATTGTTTGAGGATTCCCGTGGCACCAAAGAAACAACAATACTCCCCAAAACTGTTTGACCAGTCTGGATAGTTAGCCTTGCTGAAGACTTGACGTTTTTATCCCCCCAAAAGTTTTTGATTGAGTTTCCACTGAAATGAGGCTGCATTTTAATGTTTTAATGTTGTATTTTAATCTTGTTTTCAATCAATTGTTTTTATATTTGGTGTTAGCCGCCCTGAGCCCGGTCTTGGCTAGGAAGGGAGGGGTATAAATAAAATAATAATAATAATAATTATTATTATTATTATTATTATTATTATTATTATTATTCTACTTTGCCCACTTTGATGGCGGATAGCTCTTAGTTCACATGAATGCTCCCAGTCAGCCAGGGATTGTGCAGTAAATGGGATGGTGTCACGATGCTATACAGCTGTGAGAAGATGGCCACTGAGTATTAGCAAAGGCAGTTGATGGTAAGAAAGAGAGAAGACAGTGGAAACCAGTGAGGGACACCCTCCACTTTGCTAGGAGGGCAGAAAAAAATTACAGTGGTACCTCGGGTTACATACGCTTCAGGTTACAGACTCTGCTAACCCAGAAATAGTACCTTGGGTTAAGAACTTTGCTTCAGGATGAGAACAGAAATTGTGCGGCGGGAGGCCCCATTAGCTAAAGTGGTGCTTCAGGTTAAGAACAGTTTCAGGTTATGAACAGACCTCCAGAACAAATTAAGTTATTAAGTTGAGGTACCACTGTATTTGAGAGATGCTTCTTTCAAACTGGGAACCATTTTGCCTCATCCATAAAATAAGCCAAGAAGCCATACGTTGACTATGAAGAAGTAAAAACTATGCACTGAGGTGACAGGGCCTAATTGAAGTGGCACCAGTTTTTTTTGCAAGCAGGTAAGGCCTTACATAGATGTATCTTGGCTCCTTTTAGGAAGGTGTATAAGACCTTGCTGCTTCCTTATATGCTTTCTTGTTTAGCGCATTGCCTTTCTATTATACAACTGATTACATAGAATATTTTGATGCTTTGGGGGTGACATTGTTCTTTCTTCCCCATGTACTCAGGCTATTCCAGGGCATCTTTTCACAAAGAAATGTAGGAATCTGCCTTGTTTTGAGTCAGGCCATCTAGCACAGCTTTGTTAGCCATCTTCACATATCTAAAGGCGTCTCACATGGAGGATGGAGCAAGCTTGTTTTCTCCTGCTCCGGAGGGTAGGACCCGAACCAAATTACGAGAAAGGAGATTTCGACTAAACACCAGGAAGAACTTTCTGACAGTAAGAGCTGTTCGACAGTGGAGCAGACTCCCATAAGAGGTGGTGGACCATTCCTTCCTTGGAGGTTTTTAAGCAGAGGTTGGTGTTAGAATTCATGCTCTGTGATTGCAGTCATGGGATTGTTGTCTATCACATGACGGTATATGTTTTGACTCCACAGAGTGGGAAGTGACGGAGACAGGATGTTTGTGCTACTGTGTCCCGTGAAGTGGGACTATTGTCCTTTGGTTTTTTCCTCTTTGCTGTCTGATGCTAGAGAGAGAGGGAGCCATGTTGCAGTGCTCCGTGTGTGTTTATATGTAAATAAAGTAGATTAGCCAAAATGCTGAGTTGCTGAGGTCTTTCACGTGAACTGCGCAGACTTTGCGGATCCCTAAGTGTGCCGGTGTCTGTTCACATCGGTCGCTGTGATGTTCGGGCTGAAGAAAGCTTATGAAGCTCCCGAACGATCTACCAGGAGGGAGAGAACATGCCAGTCGGGCATGTGTCTGCCAGGGTCCTACTCGAGTGTAGGATGAGCTCCTGACAGTTGGATGGCCTCTTGTTGTGTATGATTGAGTTGAGATTCCTGCATTGCAGGGAGTTGGTATCGATGGCCCTCCTTTTGTTGTTGTTTAGTTGTTTAGTCGTGTCCGACTCTTCGTGACCCCATGGACCAGAGCAAGCCAGGCACTCCTGTCTTCCACTGCCTCCTGCAGTTTGGTCAAACTCATGCTGGTAGCTTCAAGAACACTATCCAACTATCTCGTCCTCTGTCGTCCCCTTCTCCTTGTGCCCTCCATCTTTCCCAACATCAGGGTCTTTTCCAGGGAGTCTTCTCTTCTCATGAGGTGGCCAAAGTATTGGAGCCTCAGCTTCATGATCTGTCCTTCCTGTGAGCACTCAGGGCTGATTTCCTTAAGAATGGAGAGGTTTGATCTTCTTGCAGTCCATGGGATTCTCAAGAGTCTCCTCCAGCACCATAATTCAATTCTTTGGCGAGTAGCCTTCTTTATGGTCCAGCTCTCACTTCCATACATCACTACTGGGAAAACCATGTCCCTCCTAGCACCTTCCAACTCTATGTCCTATGCTCCTGTACACAATGACAAGCAGTTGTCCTCCTGGGTTCCAGACAGGGAACACACATCTGGAGATGGTGGGGATTGAACCTGGGACCTTCTGTATGCAAAACAGATGCCCTCCACACTGAGCTACAGCTCTCCCCACACTTCATTGTCAATGTAGGTTTTGGTAAGTGTGCCTGTCATGAACATTCGGCAGGCGGCACCAGCAAAGACTTCATCTTGGTGGGTGGTTCACTGAGAGATAGGGAGACAAACAAAAAAATGCCACATAGCCCAGATCACCAGCCCAAAGCAAGAAGGCAGGGGACCCGTGCAGACACATCCGTCAAGGCAGCAAGTGCACACATTTCTCTGCCTGCCTCATTAGCAGTTGTAAAGGAAAATCCCAATGCTGGTGACATTTTTCACACCATAGCAATGAAGCAGCAAGAGAATGGAGGCTGTCTGGGAGGACTCATTGCTGCTTCCCCACCCTCAAACCATCTGCCTTGTCCCAGAACAAAAGCCAGTCTTTGACCGACACGAAACCAGCAATAAGGGGTGAGTTTGCTTTTCGCAGCCTCCTGCCCTGCTTTTTAAGCACCGGTGCAACATTTCTTAAGCATGTGTCATCTGTGAGGCAGGTCTGGATCCAGCCCTTAACCTTTCCTGCTGCCCTCCAGACTCAGACCATTGCCTGATTCATGGCTGCCACAAGCCCAGGACCCACACACAGCAAGAATCAGCTTACAGACTTTGTTGTTATGTGTTGACCTGCTTATGGTCCTGTCAGTGGGAGCAGCAATGAACAGGGAATTCTTTTGGGAAGCATCTTATTTATTTATTTATTTATTTATTTATTTATTTATTTATTTATAAATACATACATACATACCTAAATACATACATACATACATACCCTGTAAGGACCCCTGACCATTTGGTCCAGTCGTGACCGACTCTTGGATTGCAGCGCTCATCTCACTTTATTGGCCGAGGGAGCCAGCGTACAGCTTCCGGGTCATGTGGCCAGCATGACTAAGCCACTTCTGGTGAACCAGAGCAGCTCATGGAAACACTGTTTACCTTCCCGTCGGAGCGATACCTATTTATCTACTTGCACTTTGACGTGCTTTCGAACTACTAGCTTGGCAGGAGCAGGGACCGAGCAACGGGAGCTCACCCCGTCACGGGGATTTGAACCGCCGACCTTCTGATCAGCAAGTCCTAGGCTCTGTGGTTTAACGCACAGCACCACCTGCGTCCCTACATACCCTGTACTGTACTGTATTGTTGCAAGCTACCCCAATCTCCAGCGTTGTCTGTGCTTACCCAGGTTCGGTTTCCTTGGAATGAAGGTCATCCGAGACAGTGGTATCTTGGGGATATTTGGGTTCCCCTCACCCACACACAGAGAGACAAAAACAACCTGAGCATATGATGGAGGTGTTCATAGCCTTAATGCTCCTATAGATTTTGTTTCCCCTTTAGGTTTCCAGGGGAACCCCAAAGTCCAGCACAGAGCAAGACACGCCTCTCTCCAGCTTCCTGCTATCTCAAACAACTCATCTTCTCCTTACCAGCCAGGTGATTGGGGTCGAGGAAAGCCCACTCATTTGTTTGCATGGCACAGGGCAACTTCTTTGGATATGCTGAGTCATGGCACTTAACAAGCTGGCCAAAGCCATTGCCTTGATAAAGCGACGAATTTGGGAAGCTTCCCCTTACGCATTCTGTACAGGATTGCAGGTTTGGTATTACTTGTTAGGTGTTTGTGTGTGTTGCCACCTCTGAAGAGTTAGGAGTATTTGATAGTTACCTTCCTTCAATAAGTGAGGGGTTCAAGGCAAAATAAGCAATTGGTTAAGATCTAGTTTTTAAATCATTATGATCCAAGTTTTAATATTATAGAGTCAATGTTTTGTGCTGAGTGTGCTCTGAGCTAAATAGCTGTTCCTAGAAGTTGCTTAGCAAAAATAAAACAATTAGGAAAAAGGATTGCAGGTTTGGAAGGGGACCCAGAGTTTCATCTAGACTGGCCCTCCTTCCCAAACTCAGAATTACACACTCGCCGAATAAACAGTGCTTTGGTACCCGCAATTCCACTGGACGGTTGCATCACAGCATTCAGAGAAGGGCAGATTTTGGAAGATAGCTGCCTTTACTGTTTCCGGAAAGCACCAGTTAGATGGGCTCACATGCAACAGCAATCAAAACCAAATGTCTCCCCACACCCCATCCCTGCCTTAAGGCAGGCTTACTCCCCCTTGTTTTTACCCCACCCCACTGCTGCTCATATAGCTGATCAGCACTGTTGGTAACTTTCTCATCTGAGATGTCCCGATGTAGTCTCTGTTCTGGCAACCCAAGGCACACCTCTGCCGGAATCTTTCTCTGTCTCACCCCTCCTTCCTCTTGCATTGATGTAAAGCAGCTTGGGTGGGGGGGGGAGGAGAGAGAGGAAGGGTGGCAGGAGACTTCAAGTGATGCTAAATAATATAGTTGATCACTGCAGGGCTGTCGGCGACTGCTCTCGCCGACTTTTGAAAACTGAGCGGCAACGGCAGGCGAGGGGAAGGGAGGTGGGGTGTGGGGGGAGAGAGGAAATTACAGGCTGCACAAAAGGCAAGCAAGTAAAAAGTGAGCGCTCCATAAAAGAAAGTGGGCAACTATTATGGAGCAAAATGCCAACTCATTACAAAACAGCCCAATAAGGGGAGAAAATACGGCGCTGCCCGTAATGGCAGTTTACAAGGGAACATTGTATTGCAACATAACTGTGGCGCTATAATTTGCTCTAACAACTCCAATTATGCCTTTTATTGATTTGGCAACACATTTAATAGGAGAAGCCACACCTCTTGTGTTAGAAATCATTAAAGGTGTTGAACAGTGTAATTTTAAAATTGTCCTCCTCCTACAGATGTCAGTGTGACAGCGTAATTTCCCCTCCAATTTCTGCCCATGTAAACATACTCTGCGCTGGAGCAATTTCCCCTTTACAAAGCCAAGATTGTCGAGGGCCTGGGTGTTTATTTATTTATGGGGATGTGTGTGTGTGTGTGTTGTGTGTGTGTCTGTGCCACAACATCCATTTGCTGTTTCCTAACCCTCAGTTTTGTCCTCCTGGTTATTTGGGTCTCTCCCCCCCCCCCAACACATACACTTTTCCTCCCCCCCAAACATAGAAAATTACCCGCCTCCCACAACTGCTTTAATTGCACTTAGCGCTGGAAATTTGGTTGTTCCTACTTTTAAAGCATACGCACATTTTTAAAGGTTTAATTTGGAACTGCTGTTTTCTTCTCAGAGGGGAGAATTTTTGCTGCTGGGGAAAGCGGAGGGGTGTGGAAGTTTGTATAGCTTGCCTTGTTGGTTGAAGCAACTCCAGCCTGTGCAGTTTTGAGAATTCAGAAGGATGGTTTGAAGGGAGCGGGGAAGTAGTTGGTTTTGCTCATTTGCGCCTGTCGCCGTGACCCCTGGAATGAGCAGCAAGCCCGTCATGGACTTGGAGGCTGCAAGGGCACCAGAGGGAGAGATGGTTCAGGGACCAGAGATGAGTGCTGAAGACATGGAGACCATTGCACTTGAGAACGTGAGAGACACAAATCCCCAGGGGAACCTTGTAGACCACCAGGGCTGGAACCCTGACCTTCAGCGGCATCTTTCCCTGAGCCTGAGGAACCAGGTGCCTCCCACCACACGTCACCAGGAGAAGAACACCAGGAGAAAGACTATGGAATGGAGGAGAAGGAGAGGCCATCTTCAGGCCAGAGGGATGTCGCATTGAGGCCATGGCACTTTCTCAAGTGGGGTAGATTATGGAGAAGGCAGCCTGGAGACAGAGGTATAAAAAGCCTCAGGCCTGTCCCAACCTTCTTGGGAGTGAGTTGCTCACACAGAGCTCTCCGTGGTCCTGAAACCTTCAACCGGCAATGCCCTGCTGCTTTCTCGGTGGGATCTGGCACCAGACCAGAACATGACAATATTCAAGAGCACCCCATGTGGATGCAGCAGGTGAACCAGCTTACAGCCCCCATGGGTACCTGTGTGGTAGACCACCTTTTAAGCCCTGTGCACTGTGTGGCAGATATGGGTTTTAACAAATACGTTCCCCCAAAATCCTTGCCACTGAAATGGAAGTCCTTGCCCAGGGCTTCGGCTGATGGGACTCCTTAAGTGAACCCACCAAATATGTTTAAATTAGCACATATAACTTTTATGCACACGAGCACCCTCTTTTTTTCCTTTCTGGTGATGCATTTCCACTTTTCTTTTTTTAATGCAAATGGCCATCCTAAACAGACCAGATGTAATTCCTCACCATCCCTAAGCAGGCCAGATGAAACTTTCCAGCATCTCTGCTTAAGGTGGGCTCTCCTTCCTGATTTTGCTTGTAGAATCTATCAAAGCTATCAAGTTTTTTCAAACCCATCCCACGGTCCAGGTCACATACAGGTAGATGCGGAGGAGAATTTGGGGTTTCTTTGCCTCTAAATGAGAACCTACCCAATCCACGCTTCTCGATCCAATTCATGAACTGAAAGGTAGCTCTCCTTAGAAATTCTCTGGATTTTGCAATACAGTTCTCCAGCCAAATGGTTGAGTGTGTGTGTGTGTGTGTGTGTGTGTGAGAGAGAGAGAGAGAGAGAGAGAGAGAATTGGGGGAAAGGGTGTGGGAAAATGCATGCATTCATGAAAACAGCACGCAAAAATGCATCCTTGCTTGCACACATGTGCACATTAGTAAAAAAAAAAAAAAGCGCATAGGAAAATGTTGATCAGGAGAAATCTGCAGTAAAGAGCACTGATTACTAAAGTCACTAAATTTCGCACTCAGGTTATGTTTACTAATTGCTGAAATGCCGACAGATTAACATTGCAAATTGCTGCTGAACGGTGGAGCACTGAATTCAGAGGAATTGAAGTTGGCAGGTTGGTTCATGCTTCTTGTCCACCCTCCACACCCATCCCCTTCCCCCATCATTACGATGGACATGTTGCTGTTAAATTAATAATACAAACAGTCAGAGCAGGGGACGAGGAGTCAGGATATGTTGGCACTTTCCCGAACGTAATAGGATGTCAAGGCAGAACAAGAGGGACAATTGTTCACCCCTCCTGATGAAAAGACGGCAGCCGCTCTGAGCCAATGCAAGAGGTGCCTTATCACCCTGCGGTTTCTCCAGAACAGCTCCCTTGCGACAAAGGCTGTCAGTCTGAGCTCTCCAGTCTTCACACTTCCCCAGCGGGTCCCTGTTAATGGCTAGGCAGCAGGCTTCAAGGCAGCCGCAAAGCTGCAAAGCCATCACCCTTAGTATCCCGGAAACCCTGGCACGGAACGGAAGGGCTGTAGCTCAGCGGCTGAGCGATTGGCTTCCCTGTTGTGGGTTCAGTTCCCAGCATCTCCAGACCAGACTGGGAACGTCTCCCATCTGAAATCCCTGAGAGCTGCTGCTGCTCAGAATGGGCAGTACTGAGAAGGTGGTTTAAGGTGGCCTCCTATGTTCCAGAGTCACCAGGTGGGCCCTGGCAAAATCTAGCGATGTCTAGAATCACAGAATCATAAAATTGTGGAGTTGGAAGGGACCACATAGGTCATCTAGTTCAACCCCTGCAGTGCGGGAATATTTCGTCTAATGTGGGGCTCGAACCCACAACCCTGACCTTACGAGTCTCATGCTCTATCAACTGTGCTATGCTGGCAGAAAGGCCAGAGTTGGGCTGCCTGTAGGCAAGCCCTCCACACAACTCCCACCAGCCCCAACTTCCTATGCAGCCCATTATTCAGAACAATGAGGACTAGAACCTCGCTTCATTTTTCCAAGGAGGCCTGAAGTGAAATGGGAGAGCAGCTGCTCTGCATGCGGAAGGTCCTGGCCTGTCAACGAAGCACCCCAGCCAAAGGAATGCACGTAACAAATCGCTAACTCACTATTGTCAAAGATAACACAGTCGCTTCTATAGCGCACTAATCTTGCGTCTTGGCAGCTGTTCCCAGGCCATTGCTCTGTGGAGCAGTTTCATCAACCGGGGACTATTCCCCCTCCATCAGTTTATATACCTTCTCCCGACGGACTGCACACATGCAGCCAGAGACGGCGCCTGTAAGGCAACTTCCTCTGCTCATCCCATTTCAGCCCCCTCCTTGTTCTGGGAGACAGAGGGGCAGGAGAGGGTGGGGAAGCACCTGGCCCTTCACTTGCCTGGCCTGCCTCTTTTTATCTTCTTCTGGCCTATCCTGTGTTCTACGCTCCATCTCTGAAGCATTCCCTGTCTCTGATCCTTGCCTCCTGGCTGGTACAGGGACCCACAAACCACCACCACCCGGAGTCAAACTCCAGGCCCCTTGTCCCCAGCTCCTGACACAGCTTCTGTCTCCATCCTTGACCAGGAAAGTCCCCTGCCTGGGGTCACAGCCAATCAGTGTGAACAGTCTTGAGGTAGATGGGCCAATGGCCTGCCTTGGTATAATGCAACTTCCTGCATTCCTAAGTCATCAAATGGGCCCTGGGGAAATGGGGTGTGTGGAAATGTCAGTATTGGCAGAACAGCATGCTATGAGCCTTTCCCCAACTGATGTTGTCCCATTCTTCTATACCACAACCCCCAACAGCCCCAGCAAGCTTGCCCAATAGGCAGGGATGGTGGGAGTTGTCGCTCAGGCGCACCTGGAGGGCCAATGCTTTCTCACACCGCCAGAGTTTCATTTCAGTTCACTTTTAATTTGCATTCCACCTTTCTGTATTACTACACACAAGGCAGTTTGCAAGAGGAAGAAACAACAAAATAAGCCGACAAAGATCACACACACGTAATAGCAATCTGATCCAATACAAATAAGTCACAATAACTTTTAAATAAGCAACCTATATCAAATAAAGCAATATTCAATAATCCATTAGAATGTAATAGTAAACAGCTAAAACAGGGTTCCTTCCATGTTGTTTCTTTTAAGTTATTCCTGGCTTCCTAAAGTGATCTCTGTGGCTGAGATGCAGGGATTACATCCACCAGGGTCTGTGTGTTCAATATTGTGGCCGGATTTTACAGAACTTTCCGCTGAGATCAGACAGACACGCCCCACCGTTCTTGAACTTTGCACTCAGTGAAGACTTTTGGGCAATTTTAACCCCCCCCCCCAATTTTGATGGTTCCTTTTAAGTGATCCTATTTTGTACCCCTATGGCAAACTGCTTAGAAACTATTAGCCTATTAGCATTATTACCATTAATGTTATTAATATTAATATTCTGCCCTTTTTTAGATTCAAGGTGGCTCATGAAAATGAAAGCAAACACATAAAAGCACAGAAATCTAAAAACGTACGAAAAGATAATAGTTTAATTAATGTTATGCTATTTACTTAACTATAGTACAGTTAAAATGATATAAAAACACATCTAGTAAATCTAGTGGGGGAAAGCAACAACCCTACAGTATTAAGCAGTATATAAGATGTTTAAATAAACAAACTTTAGCCTCTAACTCTGCCCATCGCCACGTCTGTACTGACCCACCAACTGCATGTGGCCCCTGGCAGATTTTGTGCGGCCCCCAACATAATGTGGGGGAGATCAGCCACTGCTGCAGTAAGCGCTGCTAACTAGAGTCTGCCTGCCTAGCTGCCACCGCCGCCGTTTCTTAACACTGTCTCTGGGCTGCCTCTCGTTGCTTTTTCTCTCCGCTGCTTATAACAGGATAACGGGATTCTCCACGGAGCAAGGCGGCTTGTCCACAACCTTTTTGCAAGATGGATAGGATTTGGTTTCCAATTGACTTGGGAGCTCCTAACTGGAGATAAGTTCGTTCTCCCTGTTATATTTCTCTATTGTGCCACCACTTTGCTCCTGCCAGCATCCCACTCAAGAGGGAGACAGTAGCCAGGTTTCTGCAACACACCATGAATGTCATACAATAATAACTTAAGTGTTAGATGCAGATTTTAGATGAGTGATTTTATTTTTATTTTTTGGTACCAAACCCTACTGGAGTCTTGTACACATTCCGATAAAGGTCTGAGAATCTGATCTGCCTGGATTCTGCGTTTCCTGAATTCCAATTCAACTAGGATGGCTTCTAAATTGACTTGCGGAAGGGGAACATGCCCAGTTTCTGGGCCGTTTCCGTCTTCTTCCTCTTGTCTCCACCACCCTTTGCTGGTTATATGGGCTCTTCTCAGGTCATATCCCAACTGCATTCTCCAAGTCAACATAACAACATCAGATGGAATCCTGCTGGATCAAGCCAATGGCCCACCTGGACCACCATTCTGCTCTCACAGTGGCCAACCAGATGCCTGTGGCAGACAAGCAGGACCTGGGTGCAAGAGCACCCTCCACCCTGTGATTTGCAGCCACTTACATGATGCTATTGAGGCGGGGAGACAGGACGACATTTCCTTATGGGCAAGGAGGTATGTGGCAGCCATGTGCAGCAGGCCAGAGGCCAAATCACATATGGCCAGAGGCACAAAATAGATTGGTTGGAGACCACAGTGGGCAAAGGAACCAAGTTAGCTCTTACATTCATACCAGATGTTGCTGGACTACAACTCCCATCATCCCTGACCATTTGCCATGCTGGCTGAGGCTGCTGGGCACTGGAGTCCAAGAACATCTGGAGGGCCACAGTGTCAAGGTTTGGTTCATGGGCGATCAAAGTCCTGGCAGGGGACGTCAGGACCAGGGGCAAGATGACGGGGTGGGAGCAGGAATGGGGGTCCAGAAGCCAGGAGTCAGGAAGCCAATAGTCTTAGGGTCAGAGAGCTGGGAGTCAAGAAGCCAAGGGTCCGAGGGTCAGGAAGCAAGCAAGGAGTCATGAAGTCAAGGGTCTGAGGATCAAGAAGCAAGGAGTCTAGGAGCCAAACGCAGCAAGGCAGGGAACATGTTGCTGTGACAAAGAGCCAAGGGGAAATGCTGACTTTATATCTCTTCCCGGCTCTTGCCACCAGGTGCTGTTACCAATCAGCCTTACCTGTGCAGCCACGCCTTGCCTCTCCAGAACAAACTTAGGAAGTCTCCAGTCCTGCAAAGTCCTATTGGTCACAGGGCTTGGCTCCTGCACACACACCTGACACACAGATTCGCCATCCCCAAGATACTGGATTGAGTAACCCATGTTTCTTCAGCTGCTGTGATTCCCATATATAGTTCCTCTTACAGCAGAGAAAGAACATAGCCTTTGTGGCTAGTAGCCATTGATAGCCACACCCTCCGTGAATTTGTCCAGTCTGCTCCAAGTTGGTGGCCATTGCTGCCTCTTGTGGGAGAGAGTTCCAGGGTTTAACTATGCGTTGTCTGAAGAAGTCCTTCCTTTCTGCTTGCCCTGAGTTGTCCAACATTGAATGCCCCTGAGTTATGAGAGAGGGAGAGCGAAAAAAATACTTTGATCTACTTCCTCCATCCCATGCAGTGTTTTATATATTTTTATCATGTGAGCTCTGACTCGCCTTTCCTCTAAGCCCAAAAGTCCCACATTTCCTCATAGAGGAGTCCTTCCACCCCCTTGATCATTCTTCTGAACTGTTCCTTGCACTCCAATATCCTTCTTCAAGAACACGAGAACATAAGAGGAATCTGCTGAGTCAGGCCAGTGGCCCAACTAGTTATGGAATCATAGAACATCAACGTTGGGAGGGACTCCCAGAGGCCATCTAGTCCAACCCCTTGCAACGCAGCCCCAGCGTCCTGCCGACCAGGTGCCAGTGTGAAACCGCCGAGCAGGATTCAAACACAAGAGCATCCTCATCTCCTGTGTTTCCCCCCCAGCAACTGGCTTTCAAAGGAGCACTGCCTCTGACACAGCAGAGGCAGAACATAGCCACTGTGGCTAGTAGCCATCACAACCCCTCTCCTCCATGAAGATATCTGCGTCTGAGCACATTTCCACCCCAAGAACCAGATGTTTGTGTGTACAAAATGCATCACCCGCTTTCCATAGGGACAGAGGCATTGCTGCATCAGCGTAGCCAGGATTTTTGTTAAGGTAAGGGTAAAGGGACCCCTGACCATTAGGTCCAGTGATGACCGACTCTGGGGTTGCTGCGCTCATCTCGCTTTATTGGCCGAGGGAGCCGGCATACAGCTTCCGGGTCATGTGGCCAGCGTGACTAAGCCGCTTCTGGCAAACCAGAGCAGCGCATGGAAACGCCATTTACCTTCCCGCCGGAGTGGTACCTATTTATCTACTTGCACTTTGACGTGCTTTCGAACTGCTAGGTTGGCAGGAGCAGGGACCGAGCAACGGGAGCTCACCCCATCGCAGGGATTCGAACCGCCGACCTTCTGATCGGCAAGTCCTAGGCTCTGTGGTTTAACCCACAGCGCCACCCGCGTCCCATGAGGATTTTTGTTAGGGGGCCTCAAAAAGTTTTTCAGCTTTTTGGGGGAGATCACGGGTTAAAAAATACCCCCCCCCAAAAGAAAGGGGACATTGGGGGGGCAGAACCTCAGTGGATCGACTCTTTTCAATGCTCTGCCAAACTTCCCAACACGATTTGTGGCTCCTTCTTCCACTTTATCCCTCTCCATCGTCTCCCTCTCCCACCGCTCCGTCTGCAACCACGGCTGGCCGAACCCTGCCTATTTCTACGGATCGCCGAAAGTGGCCCGCGACCCCTCGCTCTCCCGTCCGGCAGGTGCCTGGCGCGTCCAGCCCTTCTCCATTCTCAGGCCACGAGCGGACGTCACTCTGAATTATTCTCAATGAGCACTTCTATATCTCATGTCAGCTCCCAGTTCGAACCCATCACCGCGTGCCGAGGCTGCTGACGTGCCTCACATGCTGATGAGGCCTCCCCCCGCCCGCTCCCCATCTTTCCTATTAACCTTTCCTTTTACCAGCGGTCCCCCCCTCGTCCTCTTCCCCCCTCCCTCCCTCCCTCCCCGCTTTTGTCCTGCTGCCGTTTCGAAGGCTCTAGATAGAAACAGCTGCCCATGGTCAAAACAGAATAGAGTATTTGCATTTTCTTTCTTGAACCAAAGCGGCGAGCTGAAGAATTCCAGGAGATGGTTCTTCAACTCTATCACGCCTCTGCTTTTTTTTTTAATGAAAAAAATTAACCACTCAAGCTCTTGCCCCCTCCCTCCCCCCAAAAGCCCCTTCCTTCTGCAATAGGTTTTTATATGTGTTGCCTCATGACTTACTTTATTCTGGCTCCGTCAGCGAGCCCAAGGTGATATTATAGAATTGCAGAGTTGGAAGGGACCTCACAGTTCATCTAGTCCAACCCACTGGAATGCAGTCACCAAGGGTGCTCTCCTTGGAAAAGTTTTGGTGCCTTTTAACACCACTGATTTTAAAAAAAGGTTTAGGCACACTTAACTGCACACTGGATCAGACCACATTTTGCAATTATTGTTGCATTTTGCACCCCGTCCTTTCCTCCCAGGCGATCAAAGCTCTCCCTCCTCCTCATTTAATCCCCTAGGATAGCTAAGTCAGTAGAGCATGAGACTCTTAATCGCGCGGTCATGAGTTCGAGTCACGCATCGGGCAGAAGATTCCTGCAAGGCAGGCGGTTGCACTAGATGACCCTTGAGGTCCTTTCCAACTCTATGATTCTAACAACACAGTGAGGTAGATTAGGCTTAGAGGGAGAGTGGCTGGCTCTCAAGGACACCCAGCGAACTTCATGGCCAAATGAACAGTGTCCTCTCAGGTCCTAGTCCAACACTCTACACATCACACTGGCTCACCAATGAAAGCATCAAGTTCAACCTCATTCCCACATGCCTGGTTTCATGCTAGACTTTCTGCAGTCCCCATACAGTGGTACCTCTGGTTAAGTACTTAATTCGTTCTGGAGCTGCGTTCTTAACCTGAAACTGTTCTTAACCTGAGGCACCACTTTAACTAATGGGGCCTCCTGTTGTTGCTCCATGATTTCTGTTCTCATCCTGAAGCAAAGTTCTTAACCCGAGGTACTATTTCTGGGTTAGCGGAGTCTGTAACCTGAAGCATATGTAACCCGAGGTACCACTGTACATGAAAAGAGCCCTCTTAATTGTTGCCATTAAAAACCTGTCTGCATACGATTCCCTTAACCCAGGATTGATGAACCTAGCTCAGCTCAAGGGCCACATTCCCTTCTCTGCAGCCTTCCGGGGGCCACATGCCATTGGTGGGCAGGGCCAGAGGCAGTGCAGGTAGATGACATTTAACCTTTGCAAGTAGGCTAGTTTCTACACTCACTCTCACATCCCTCCTCTCTCTGCCCTCCAAGCCAACGAAAGGCATTAATTTCAGCTTGGCGAAGACACTCAAGGAGGGTTCAAATGCCGGGCCAGTGAGGGGGGCGGCCTGGGGAGAGTCCTGAGGGGGAGAGGGGGGCCTGGAGGGCTGAATTTGGCCCACAGGCCTTAACATTCCCCACCTCTGCTTTAGTTGAGTAGTGAGGAACCTTTAGCCATCCAGACATCTCTGGACTCCAACTCCCATCATGCTTGGTCATTGGCTGCGGCTGGCAGGAGTCGGAGTCCAAGACCATTGGAAGGGTCACACACACACATCCTTGCTTTCACTAGTCAGGGACATGAAAGTGACCACCAATTAGGAGCATCCTTCAAATAGCCATCATAAAACTCAGCCGCCACCCAAGTCTCCTTCTTTATCTAGTCAGTTGGTACAGCTTTACAATTCTACATTTTAAGTACATTTATCAGATGAAAAATCAATAATAATAATAATAATAATAATAATAATAATAATAATAATAATAGGTTGCTCTACTCATTAAAAATGACTCAAAAGTGTCTTACAAAGGTGGATTAAATTGCTCAAGTACCAGCTCCAGTGAAAACCAAAAGAAACTTTCTAAGTACTAATCTTATTTATTCTATAGAGATGTACATAAATCCCTACAACATTTTTTTTTACTCTACCATACACTGAATCTTTAGCTACTGCTTCAAATTGCCTTCAGTCTCAATTGCTCTTGCTTAACGCCAAGGTTTTCACCATGTAGGCAGATCTTATTGGCTCCATAGTGACATCCTTGAATCCAGTTGAGAGTGAGGGTAATTTAAATGAATAAGCAAAATTGTTGATTCAAGGAATTCTGAAAAATCATCAAGTAAAAGATGCACTTTCAATAAATGGACATTGGAGATGGTGAACAGCTGGGCACATGCACACACCCTTCTGGAATTTTCTCTTTGGATATCAGTTCCTTTGATCAATTGGCACTGTAAGAAGCAGCACTCCCAAATTCTCCCAGCTCTTTGTACTCGGCTGTCTTGGTGATCTTCAAGAGAATGAATGAGGGAACCCTGAATTTACAACCCTCCAACTGAAACCCATGCTTGATTCCCATAAATCTATGGAGAGTTAATCATGCCTGCATTTTCAGTTCTGTTTTATGAGGTCAGAGCCATCGGTCTGGACCACTTCCCACAACCAAGACCTGGTCAGCTATTGACTGCTGTGAAGTGAACAATAACACCATCCTCTAGGCAGCCAGGGAGGCAGGAGAGCTTCCAGCGAAATTCACAACACAGGGTTTGGCAAACCAAGACTTCAGCTACCCCTTCTCAGACTCTGAATCTGCTTCAGTAGGAACAGGGCTGATGAGAGGAAGGCTCCAGATCTCAGACAGGCAACAGAAGGTCAACACAGCCATTGCTCTGTGTCTCATCTTGTTGGGAGTCCAGCAGCAATAGGTTACTTGAACCAGTTGGGGGCGATAGAGAGTAGGGCAACCTATTTTTCCCTTGTGAGGTCCTCCTTAAGGAACTCCTTGTTGGTAATGTAGATCACTTCCTCTTAGGCTATACTTCCTGCATGTGCTGATGTCTCCATCTTGGCTATATATATATAAAGGTAAAGGTACCCCTGCCCGAACGGGCCAGTCTTGACAGACTGTGGGGTTTGTGCGCCCATCTCACATTTATTGGCCGGGGGCCAGCGCTGTCCGGGGACACTTCCGGGTCACGTGGCCAGCGTGACATCACTGCTCGGGCGAGCCAGAGCCGCACACGGAACGCCGTTTACCTTCCCGCTGGTAAGCGGTACCTATTTATCTACTTGCCCCCGGGGGTGCTTTCGAACTGCTAGGTGGGCAGGCGCTGGGACCGAGCAGCGGGAGCGCACCCCGCCACGGGGATTCGAACCGCCGACCTTTCGATCGGCAAGCCCTAGGCGTTGAGGCTTTAGCCCACAGCGCCACCCGCGTCCCTCTATATATATATATAGTGGGTTAAAATCTTAGCTAGTGGGTTAAAATCTTAAACACATTATTTTACAGTACATAATAATGAGGCCATATACAAAGCCTGTACCCAGAATGGTCTTATTTGCCATATGTTAATAAACCTTATCTTCTAATAAGTTACCTGAACCAGTGAGGGGCAGTAGACAGAAAGGTAACCTATTCCTTCCTTGCTGATTCCTTTTTGAGTAATTCATTGCCCCATAGATTCTTTCTCCTCCTACAATTTACTAACTTTCTTCTTCTTCAGTTTTCAACCCCCAAATGCATATATTACTGAAAATAACATATAACATGACCTTATATGAGAAGGAAGTTGCTTGAAAGAATTTGTACATGAGGGTAAAATACATATCCTAGGAGAAATGTGAGTATCTTTAAAAGAGAAATTCGCAAATTGAGGCAGAAAGGGGGCAAATGGAATGCCGGAAAATGAAAAATGGAGAAAATGAAATGGACAGACCCATCCACCCCTAAGTGAAAAGGACTGTAGTTCTGGACCTGTTGGCTTCCTAAGCCTGATCCTTTAGGCATGTATAAAGAATGTCAGGTAAAAGACATGTATTCCTCGCTACCATTTATTATACAATTAGCCACAGTGAAAATCTTCCGTCAGGGTACAGGAAAGGGATGACCAACCTAAATAGGAACAGAAGTGTGATTGGGAAAGAGGACACAACGGGTGTGAGGAGGACTCGTGAATGTGTGGTGGGACACTCAAGAGAGATCATGGCTGACATATTGCGAGGCTAGGAAATCTCAGACCCAGGGGCCAAATGTGGCCCTCGAAGCCTCTCTGCCAGATCCTTGGGCATCTTGCCAGGCCACACACCTCACCAGCCCTGCTTTGTGGCCTCCTCAGGTCTTTTGGCCTGGCAGGAAATATGCCTTGACCTTGCCTCTTGCTTGAATGGATGGAGAAGAGAAGAGGGGTCTGTGATTGTGGGTGTGTATGTGTAGGGACGCGGGTGGTGCTGTGGGTTAAACCACAGAACCTAAGACTTGCCGATCAGAAGGTCGGTGGTTCGAATCCCCGCGACAGGGTGAGCTCCTGTTGCTCGGTCCCTGCTCCTGCAAACCTAACAGTTCGAAAGCACGTCAAAGTGCAAGTAGATAAATAGGTACCGCTCCGGCGGGAAGGTAAACGGCGTTTCCGTGCACTGCTCTGGTTCACCAGAAGCGGCTTAGTCATGATGGCCACATGACCCGGAAGCTGTATGCCGGCTCCCTCGGCCAATAAAGCGAGATGAGCGCCGCAAGCCCAGAGTCGGTCACGACTGGACCTAATGGTCAGGGGTCCCTTTACCTTTTATGTGTAGGATTTACATTTCTGGCCCCACCCACTTTTGCTTCTGGCCCTGCCCATGCCTGGCATGTGGCCCTCGGGAGCTTGCCCCCAAGGGCAACGAGGCCCTCAAGGTTAAACAAGATTCTCCTGGCCATTACTCTGAACACAGCACCGGCTTGGTTTTTTATTGTTTCCTTTGTTGCCAGCAGGGAAATATGCACATACAATTGCCCTGTATTGCACCGCAAAGCAGAGCACACCAAGCCCTGTTATACATTGTGCCCTATAGATCTATACCTTTTGCGTTCCTCTTCGAGACTCGATGGATTTTTGCACCCGGGCTGAATTTTGTCTCCTCTGAGTTCAGGCAGCTCAGTGAACGAGCAAGCATTTATTATACTTAAGCTATGATGCTCTTTGGCTATGACAGGTTATATCGCTCCTATATAGTGTTAATATGAATGTGTGTATTAGATGGAAAAATGAGGGTGCGCACACGCCTTAGCCAGCTGGCAGCTATTAACAATCTGACCGTGTTTATTATTATTATTCTATCTGTAACGGGGGAGGGAGGAAGCCAGTCCTAGCTGCAGATCTTCAGCGGAGCCTGGTTCATTAAGTCACATGGGGCACAGCCCCACTAAGCTCAGTCACTAAGCTCCTCCTTAGTCTCAGCGTTGCCCCCATGTAGAAGTCAGCAGGGAGGAGGAAGGGGATCAGACCAGAATTAGTTGCCTCCACCTGTCATTAGCTCTAGCTCCACCTACAGTTGGGTTCCCTGTCTTCCACCCTATGCATCCCAATGAATGAAGTAAGAGGAAGAATTTGGCTTAGATATCCCGCTTTATCACTACCCGAAGGAGTCTCAAAGCGGCTAACATTCTCCTTTCCCTTCCTCCCCCACAACAAACACTCTGTGAGGTGAGTGGGGCTGAGAGCCTTCAAGAAGTGTGACTGGCCCAAGGTCACGCAGCAGCTGCATGTGGAGGAGCGGGGAAGCGAACCCGGTTCACCAGATTACGAGTCCACCACTCTTAACCACTACACCACACTGGCTCTCACCGAAGTAAGGCTGGTCTCCCTTCATTGCATCTCAGAGGTTAGCCTGGGAGAGATGGCACTGGGGGGGGGAAATTGTCATACTCCAGGGGTCACCAGTTTGGTGCCTGCGGGCAGCAATACACCCCACTGGGATGTCCTATGGTGCCTGTGAAAGCTCCCACAGATGGACAACAAGGGAACCAGGCAGAGGGCCTTCTCGGTAGTGGCGCCTACCCTGTGGAACACCCTCCCACCAGATGTCAAAGAGAAAAACAACTACCAGACTTTTAGAAGACATCTGAAGGCAGCTCTGTTTAGGGAAGCTTTTAATGTTTAATAGGTTATTATATTTTAATATTCTGTTGGAAGCCGCCCAGAGTGGCGGGGGAAACCCAGCCAGATGGGTGGGGTATAAATATATTATTATTATTATTATTATTATTATTATTATTATTATTATTATTATTATTCCTGCTGCTTCCTGGTTTTCCAGCTGTCAGGACCCCCTCTCACGAGATGGAGCAATGGCCACTAACTTGGATGGTTCTGAAGGCAGGTTCATAGAGGACATGGGGATTGATATCTCCCAGTTATGATGGCTGTGTCCTTTTCCAGAGTCAGAGGCAGCATCCCCCAAATACCAGTTGCTGAGGTGGGGAAAGAGCTGTTGTGCCCAGGTCTTGCTTGTGGGCTTCCCACATATATCTGGTTGGCCGCTGTGAGAACATGATACTGGACTAGATGGGCCTTTGACCTGATCCAATAGGACACTTCTTGCTCTCTTATTTCTGTAGCCAATGAGCAAACTCAGTCCTCTTTGCGATGTTTTTTTTTGGTTCCCCTCCCTTAGCTTTTCTCACACCCACACGCCAATGTATTTTAAAACTCCTTAAGCCTCTGCATTCCTCTGAGCCTTCTGATACCTCCCTCTTGTTTGTGGGTGATGCCGTTTTGGCTAAATAAACACCAGCACACAGAGCCTCAAAACTGAAACTGGAGGGAATTATTGCGTGGCGGGTTCCCGCCTCCCCCCAATGGAAATAAAGACACATGACAACATTGTATTAGCTTAATGGGCTAAAATCGGCCACAACTTTATTGGTTACAGGTAAGAGCGGTATTGGCTTAGGCATTGGTCCTATCAGACTATCCGGCTTCAGCCTGCTTGCATGAAGACCAGGAAGGGTTAACACCAGCAGGGGGAGACTTGCTGATGCACATCAACTAGGGACTCCCCCGGGGTCACCGCTCGGGGGCGCGCTTTAGGCCCTGACCTCCATAGGCTTTGGACAAGGCAACACCCCCTGGAATCCTTTACCGGACTACCCTTCAGTATATGGGGGAGGTGATGGCACTCCCCCCCCATCTACATAACAATACCCCTACCAATGCCTAACCGCCACTCGAACGAAGCTCACCCCCAATACCCTCAGACCTGCAACCAATCCTTAATCCCTGGCTGGCTCAGGGGATGACGCGGCCCGAGGATTCCCCTGATCGCGCGGGGGCTGGAAACAGCCTCCGCGTGTGTGTTGGGGGCGTGATGCTGGAAGTGGCTTTATGGCAGCTCTGGAAGTCATCCTGCCCCATGGTCAAGCTCATCCAAAACAGGTGTGTGGAGCCTTTGGCCCTCCAGATGTAGCTGAAATACCCATTGGGCGTGCTTACTGGGGCTGAGGGTAGTTGTAGTTCAGCATCACCTCAGGGACCAAAGGTTCCCACACTTAACCCAGGATTTGAACTTGGAACCTCTTTTGTCTGCGTGCTTGAGCCCCTCCCCTTTTGTTTAACTGCAGTTCTTAATGGGGGGGGAATGCAAAGCATGAATACAGATATGCCAATATGTCAATACAGATCTCTCCCATGCAAAGCTGAGCTAATTCAGTGCTTTTACTCTGAGTAGCCCACTCTAAGCCGACAAACTCTCCGAGACCCATTTCCAGCATAGAACGAAACGGATCGCAGACAGGAGTCCTGAAAAACAATTCGGCCATTTGCATGCATGGGAGAGATATTTGAATCAGTGAACACTTCAAGGCGAACCTGCCTAATTCGCACTTTTGGAAACAAGACAGCCGTCCTTCGAAAATCACACTTCTCTGAATTTTTCAGCGCAGTTCTCCGGCCAAGTAATGTGCACTTACCAGGAGCTATCAATACCCATGTATCGGTTGAAAATCGTGCACAGGAATGTGTTCTTTTAGGTGAAACTTCCTTGCCAAAACCCACACATTAAGCAACGCTGCGTTCAAAAAGTTGCATATTAGGGGAAATTCATACCCAAACGCTGATGGATTTCCGTGAGAACTTTTTTTTTTTAATGGCAAGGTGATGTGCAAATGTGGAGAACTAAAGAATAGGGGGAAATGAGAAACTGGGAGAAACTGAAATTAACGGAATCAACTCAACCCTGGGTGGCAAGGGAGCAGCTAGTGTAGGAGTGGATATTCACCGTTTGCTTTTTGGCCTTTGAAAATACATTCTCGTTTTCCTTCTGCACCAATTTGGGGGGGGTGGAGCTAAGTGAGGACACCCCTTTGCGAACCTCAATCTCCTCCTTTTGCATACTCAAATGAGCTGACATGGAGAGGACTAGGAGAGGCAAGGAAGAGTTGTGATCCATTATCTCTCCTCCCCTTAACACCTCTCTCTCTCTCTCTCTCTCTCTCTCTCTCTCTCTCCTCTCCTCCTCTCCTCTCCTCTCCTCTCCCCTCCCAGCTTGGCTCCCGCCTATGAAAAATCAGCAAATAAAAAGTTACATTAACCCCAACCTGACCTCTCCAATATAATACACTGTAGGCTGATGGGCTTGCCTTTGGAGCCCTGCGCACAAGCTGTCATTCTCTGCCAACCCAAGTACAGCCCAGGGACCATTTACTACATAATTAATATATTAAATGCATGAAAAATAGTTACACAGATCGCGTGTGTGTCCCCCCCACTCAGCTCCTCTTCTCATCCTTCCCTGCACTGCTGCCACCACCCGCCCCCCTCCTTCACTGCCTCTCTCTGTCCCACCAGAAAGGGGAGGGGGAAGGAGAGAGAGAGAGAGAGAGAGAGAGAGAGAGAGAGAGAGAGAGAGAGGAAAGATTTGGGGAGCGGGGGAGGAAGATAGATACAGCCTGTGTACCATCAATATGGGAAGATCCTTTGAATAGCCATCATAAAAACTGTTCATAATTTTATAGCTTCATTCGGGTTGGAGTACCATAAAGGAGACCCATATTTTTCACGCTCAGGATGCTCATAAAACAAAAAGGAGGAGCAGCAGCAGGAGGAGGGGGTGGATGTATAAACAGGGGGGGCTGGGAGGGGAGTGGAAATTTGGCACTGGAAGAGACAAAGAGAAATTGCCCAAATTGAACTTGCCAGGGGGAGGGTGTTGCGGAAAGTCAGAGAACGAGGTGGGTTGTGGGTTTGTCCTCTCTGACCCACAGCGTGGTGAATCCTGATGAACCCATCAGGATAATTATTAATTGAGGGGTCTTTATCACTCTTTTTTTTCCCCTCTCCCGCTTTCTGCTGACTTCATATTTGCCTTTTTACAAGGATGATGGAAAGCTGGGACGGCAAATCTTTCGTCCTCGAATCTTGTCCTTCACCTTTCAAAGGGCCAAGCGTCTTTAATTTCTCTCTCTTTTCTTTCCCTACCTTCGGAACACAAAATTCATGAGCTGGAGAGCAGATTAACAAATAAATTACAAGGCAGGCAAACGGGAGGCGATAAAACAATAATAATAATCGTAAAATTGGGCTCTTCACCTTCATAGGTCTTGGCTCTTGGATGCAGGCAGCCTAGGCAGAACCAAATGTAAACGTACTTCTGTAACCCTGCCAGCCCCTGTAAAATGCCTTGAACAGAGAAAGCTAGCAAGCCAGGGAGAAGGTTTTGGGCAATGTCTTCACCCTGACATACTAGCTTTCTATGGGTGAGTGGTGTGTTTTTTTTTTCTTTTGGGGGAGGGGAGAACACACACACAAAATAGCCTGAAAGCTCAGAGGGACCAAGACCATGAAAATATGAAAATATGAGGTGAAGCCTCAACTTCTAGATTATCTCTCTGTAATAGCCAATTGCAATTGAATCCTGAAAAAGACAGGACAGAGATACTGTCAGTCAGGAAGCCTTGCCACTGCATGTGGTTGTGTCTAATATAAACCTGCAGCAAGGATTGGGCAGGGGGGGGGGTTTCCTGTGACAACCTGTTCCCTGAACTAGCTATAGATTAAAGCTGAGGCACAATGGGAACAAAAGCTGTATTTTTTATGGACAAACGTTGAAAGAGGGATAAAGCTTGATGGCTTCACTGTTAAAGGCCCCGCTTTCTGACAGAAACTCTTGTTTCAGGTTCAGACAAGAACTTTACGTAATAATTCCCTTCGTAGAATCATAGAGTTGAGGATCATCTGGTCCATCCGCCAGCAATTCAGGAATATGCAGATGTCCTCTACAGGGGATCGAACCTGCAGCCTTGGCGTTATCAGCTCCACGCTCTAACCAGCTGAGCTATGCAGGAGGGGAGAGGGTTCATCTGGTTTCCCACAGCCATCTGGCTGGCTACTAGGGGATGCTGAACTAGATGGGCCAATGGCCTGATTCTCATGTTCTCGTGATAATTTGTTGACTCTGCTTTGAAAGCCCAAGCCACATCGCAAAGCATTGGAAGACACAAGACCTACCCACCTTGGAAGAATGGCAGATGCAACTAATAGACTATATGGAGATGGCGGAAATGACTGGCAGAATCCGAGACCAGGGAGAAGAGTCGGTGGAAGAAGATTGGAGGAAATTTAAAATTTATTTGCAGAAACATTGTAAAATTTTTGAATGCTGATGACATTGAAATGAATTGAAGGGGCTCTAGCAACAAGGTAAAAAGTATGAGGGGATTAATAATAGATAAACTAATAGATTATGAATTTGCTGAACCAAACTTAAAAGGGATACAAAAATGGGAGACGTGAGGAAGTCAGGAAAATAAGTTAACTAAAGTGGAGAGATTAAGAAAGAGAGAAATTTTGTTTTTCTTTTATATGTGTTTTTTCTTTTTTCTCTTTTTTGTGTTTAATGTTTGTATTTTTGTATTTTGTATTTTTGTGCTCTTGTATTTTGTATCTGTTTTGCATTTGTTTTTTGTTTTTTCTAAACTTTTCTATTGATAAAACCTAATAAAATATTATAAAAAAAAGAAAGCCCAAGCCACCCCCGATCATCACCCTGGCTTGTCTTGCCCCAAAGCCGTTTACCTCGGTCCTTTGGGGACAATGGCTCTCGTTGCCCTGCTTTTATGGGAGGGACATCTCTGGGGGCATGGAATAAACATCTGGGGGCTGCCCTCCACGGCCTGATCTTTCAGCTGAAGTATTGATCCAAACAGTAATAGGAAATTAATTTTGCCTTCCAAGGCCTGAAAATGGCCTTTGCCAAAAAGAAAAAGGGAGAGTGGAAGAGAACGACGCCACAAAGCAAGAGGAACGGCAGAGCAATAAGGCAACAGCAGAGAATATAGCGTTGCCGCCTCAGTTTCCGAATAGCGAGAGACACCAAGGGTTTGTCTGCACTTAACCCAACACTCAGTTTCCCTGGAAGGTCAGCAGTGACTGTGGTGTCTTTAAGATACATAAGGTAAAGGGACCATTAGGTCCAGTCGTGACCGAGTCTGGGGTTGCGGCGCTCATCTTGCTTTACTGGTCGAGGGAGCCAGTGTACAGTTTCTGGGTCATGTGGCCAGCAGGACTAAGCCGCTTCTGGCCAACCAGAGCAGCGCACGGAAAAGCCATTTACCTTCCCACCGGAGCGGTACCTATTTATCTACTTGCACTTTGATGTGCTTTCAAACTGCTAGGTTGGCAGGAGCAGGGACCGAGCAACGGGAGCTCACCCCGTTGCGGGGATTCAAACCGCCGACCTTCTGATCAGCAAGTCCTAGGCTCTGTGGTTTAACCCACAGCGCCACCCGCGCCCCTCTAAGATACATATATATGGCTTTATTTGCACATGTATACAACCTGAGCAGAGGACGGTGGGGCTCGTGCCATAAACACCCCAAAAGATCGTGCCACTCCTTAGTCACAGCTTTAGATTCAGCACAGGGCAAGGCAAGTCTCTGTCTCCAGCTTCCAGTTCATTCACACACAGTGCCCAATTTACATGTAAGCTAAACAAGCTATAGCTTAGGGCCCCACTCTCTTGGGGGGCCCAAAAAAAATTAAAGGAAAAAAACCTGGATGTACATTTCCAAAATATAAGACAAAAAACAAATAAAATAACACCTGCATACAGCAACAGTGTTCTGCTTTGTGTTGTGTAGGCTCCTATGATGTAAGTAATGGGCCCTGCCTGCTAGCCTGCTCCCTAAAATATCTCTGGTTTGCTCATTTCTATACATAGGGTGCCTACATTCTGCATGGACTGGTTGCATGCAACATGTGCCAATGGCTTTAGATACCGATTAGGTCCGTAAACGGCGTTCCGTGTGCGGCTCTGGCTCGCCAGAGCAGCGTTGTCACGCTGGCCACGTGACCCGGAAATGTCTCCGGACAGCGCTGGCCCCCGGCCAATAGATGTGAGATGGGCGCACAAACCCCAGAGTCTGTCAAGACTGGCCCGTTCGGGCAGGGGTACCTTTACCTTTACCTTTAGGTCCATAAATTACCATATAGCATATATTCAACACACACAAAAGCGGCAATTTGTTGTTGACAAAGGACAGCTGGACATATAAAGGGCCCCATTGCCTTCAGTAGCTTGGGGCCTCATCAAACCGAAATCCAGTCCTGCTCACACACCTCTGTGGCTATTGTTCGCCTACTATGTAAGAGGTTTGCGGGGTGGGCAGCCCAGCCATTTGTTCTATGGCACAGAGTGATTTCTTTGGATATTCAAACTCGTGGTGCTTAAGTAGCCAGTCAAAGCTGCAAGGGTCCTCTAGCCCAACCCCCTGCAGTGCAGGGATTTTTCACCCAACGTGGGACTCGAACTCGTGACTCTTGAGATTAAAAGTCTCATGTTCTGTGGGCTGGTCTATCCCTGATCAGGTTCCCCAACCTCCCCAAAACTCATAACAATATGATAGAAGAGCCCCAGATATTGTATCCTCACTGGGGGCTTGGTGTTTGGGTAAGCGTGCCCTGTTATTTATTTTAACAGGTCCTTTCACAGCGGAGATTCATGAAGACATCCATTCTGAGAACAAACTATAGTGTTTCCCCAAAAGCTTGTGGGGCAGTATTTCCCCCCACTCTGTATTAAAACTGAAAACTGGAAAGCTGCTGGGGATTATGTAGAATGGCTGGGGAATATATGCCTTTGTCAAGATATCCTTACTTCCCTAAGGCCTGCTGGAGATTCTGCACATTGACAATTTGCAGCTACACAGCTGCAAATACGTTTTAAGCGTGTTTTAAGTGAATTATACAAATGCAACACTAGATGGCGATGGTGAGCTAATGGCAAATTCAATATATGTTTCAAAATTATTATTATTATTATTATTATTTTAAAAGGTTTTTGCAGAGGATAGACAGACAGACAGACAGACAGACAGACAGACAAATTCAGCCTGGATGTGTCCCAACCTACTCAGAAGTGACTCCAAATGCACCCATCAGTTTCTGGCCTTACAGGGCGGGGGCCTTGGCCTTCTGAGACTTTGCCGATATCTCACGGGGCAGTATCCTGCCCCCAGCGCAGGACAGCATGTACCACCTAAGCTGCCCTTGCCTATGCCAAAAGGATGACCTGTGTAGCACACATGCAGGGTACCCTTCTCCTACTCCTTCCAGCCAGAAGAAAACTCTCAAGGAAGGTGCGAAGCAAGCCTAGAAAGAGGCGTGGCCAGGAAAGGGGGTGTGGCATGGGGGAGAGTCCCAAGGGCCACATAGAGAGGCTGGAGGGGCCACACTTGCCTTCTTCCCGGGCGTGAGGCTCTCCATCTTTGCAAGGAAGCGTTTGCTAAGCTTAACAAGCCGCTGACCTGATAGTGCACCTTTCGTTATCTGTTTTAAAACCACTCTCGTCAATGTGTCTTTGCACAAAGGCTAAGGTAAATTATTGGATGGAAGGAGAAAGTGTGTGTGTGCGATACAAACTATATCTATGTCTGTTGATCTATCTAATGTGCTCTCACTCTCTACACACACACACACACACACACACACACACACACACACACACCCTCTGACTTCCTTGACACTCTTTTTAACTCTCCTCTGCTCCGTAATTACATTGCCCTGGCTGATATTTCCATGGTATATTAACCCGAGTCAGGTGACTCCCCTCTCACCGTCGACGCCTCTCCGTTCCCTGTGCGACGACACCCCCCCCCCTTTCAGACCTTGACATTATTAATAGTCCTATTCATTAAGTATTACTCTTGTAGAATGAGTAGCATAATATTGGCCTGCAGATAGGAAAAGGCAGAAGGAATAAGTCAAATTAATTTTCCGCAGCAAACGCCCCGATTCTGCAAATGACATTCGGTACTGTTAGCATTTTAAATGTGACATGGGGATGGCAGGGGATAGAATTTGGAAGGGAAATACGAGGAGACGCAGCTCAGGGTATGGCAGGCTGTGGAGAGAGAGAGAGAGAGAGAGAGAGAGAGAGAGAGACCCAATAACATCGCTTACACAGAGGAAAAGGAAGGGAAAACTCAAAAGGCATTTGTGTGAGTGTGTCAGTTAATTTAATTTTCTCCCGTTGTGTCCATCTCCTTTCTGTTAAAAGTGGGCAGGAAACCCAGTCTTCATATATTAAGGGTGCTCCCTCCCCTTCTTATATCTTTGGACTCAATTCCCATTTTATTTTATCTTGGACTTGGGTGTAAAAAGGTACCATCAGTGTTGGTTTGTGGACATCAGGACTGGGTGCTGTGGGGAGACAGGGAGCCCAAGAAGCAGGAAAGGCAGAGGCAATGGAGCCAATGAATTCTGGTCTTGTCCCCAGTAGTGCAGTTTCAAATTCAGAAGTCCATCGTCCTCTTGTAGTGGGCACAGTCACACACCCTCTTTCTAAGATCACACAACTTTCTAAGTTAATATTGCTGGATTCCCCCCCCCCATAAGGGAGGCAATGGGCTTGACTCTTACTCATACAATCACCACCAAGCTGCAAGGGACCTCAGATGTCATCCAGTCCAACCCCCGATCAATGCAGGTAATACAATATTACTCTGGCATACCTGGCATGGATAGATCCGTTCAGCTCATGTTTTGAAGCAAGTGAAACCTCATCTGCAGGTCCAAGTCTTTCTGAGCAGGAGTGGAGTGGCTGGTTCAGAAGTTTCATGATAGTCACAGCCACTCACCCTCATGCAGCTTTCTAAGACCATACAGTAATCTTACAATGATATAATAATCATTATAATACATTGCAATGGCCAGTGGCAGATCTTCACCTGCCGCCTTTCAGTCAGATATACTACAGTGGTACCTCGGGTTACAGATGCTTCAGGTTACAGACTCCGCTAACCCAGAAATAGTATCTCGGGTTAAGGACTTTGCTTCAGGATGAGAACAGAAATCGTGCAGCGGTAGCAGCGGGAGGCCCCATTAGCTAAGTGGTACCTCAGGTTAAGAACAGTTTCCGGTTAAGAACGGACCTCCAGAACGAATTAAGTTCTTAACCCGAGGTACCACTGTATATTCTGTGTATGCATGAGTTGATGATTTGGAGTATTCTAGTGTCTTCTTCCAGGGGTTGTGTTTTCTGCAAAATTCCATTGCATGTAACGGAACTTGCACGCCAACAGAGAGCCAGTGTGGTGTAGTGGTTAAGAGCGGTAGACTTGCAATCTGGTGAACCGGGTTCGTGTCTCCGCTCCTCCACATGCAGCTGCTGGGTGACCTTGGGCTAGTCACACTTCTCTGAAGTCTCTCAGCCTCACTCACCTCACAAAGTGTTTGTTGTGGGGGAAGAAGGGAAAGGAGAATGTTAGCCACTTTGAGACTCCTTAGGGTAGTGATAAAGCGGGATGTCAAATCCAAACTCTTCTTCTTCTTGCAAATGATGCCCCTTGGGTTTCCGGTGCTCCAAGATGCTTAGCTTTGGAGAATACAGTGGCTAAACAGCTCCTCTGCTGCAGAAATAGCAATGGGTCTTTGAGCTCCGTTCCACAACCCCAGATCACACCACTGGTGGTCTCTCCATTCTTCTACCTGCTGAGTTCTGCAAGGAGGAAGCTGGCAGGCAGGTGTGAGGGTTGACTGTAGGCAGACTGAGGCTGGTGGGCCAATGCCTTATGGGGCCTCCACGAGGAGTTTATTCTTGCCATGGACACATAAATATGAATATTCATGATTCTATGGAAGGTTCACAATCGGATGAGAAATCACCAGCTTTCCATCTATCCACTTTTCATTTCTAGGCCACGGCTAGAGGGAATGAACAATAATACAGGCCACGCTTTCCCAGTCTGGTGGCCCCCAGATGGTGGATGATGGGAGCTGGAGTCTGACAACATATGGAGGACACCATTTTGTGGTATTATAACAACAACAACAACAACAACAATTGCTTATATCCCACCCATTTGACTGGGTTGCCACTCTGGGCAGATCAAAGCATTCCTCTCAGCGCCATTATCCCTTCCACACCTTCCTCCCTGCCCTTGAAATTCACTGGCTGCAGGTGATATTTGCCAATGACATCACAGGTGTTGCTGTTGCAGACTATGACATCATAAATCCCAAGTGCTCAAAATCATCCAAGTTGCCTTTGCGGAAGTCAGGACAAACTACTCTGACTGGATCAAGAACGAGAAGGGAGGCCATTGTTTCTGGATGGAGCAGTGCTAAATATCTTATGCTCCCCGCCCCTCCCAAATTCCTGGCTTTCAGACTCTGGAAGACCTGGCCGCAGGTGAGCCAAGCCACCCACCCCGGCCTTTGGATTTTGCCTTGCGATGCCGTTCCATGTGGCTCCACCCCTACCTTAGCCTTCCCACCCAAAACCTCACCCTCAACCCCTTTGTGAGCCACGAAATAAGGTCCCCCGCTCCACCAGTAGATCTACCAACTGTGCATAGAGTTGCCTCCATCACACACACACACACACACAGAGAGAGAGAGAGAGAGAGAGAGAGAGAGAGAGAGGTGAGATGGGCATGGAAATTGCAATTGTATCGCCGGCGAAATGGAATGAGTAACAACATTTCCCAAGGACCGGTGTCAACACTCGACGGCGCCTTAACTCTCCCGCTCTCTCTCTCCCCCCCCTCTTTTTCCAATTTAGTATTGTTTAATATGCATTTAATCAACCCATTCAATATTATAGAGTCTATGTTGCATGACACTCTCCCTGTGTCACTGAGGAAGCGTTCATAGGCCATTAGGCTAAAGTAATATGTATGAGGAGCAGGTTTCCCCCTGGGTGCAGTAACTACTTCAGCTCCCCAGTCGTCCCCATTAAATCATTAAACCTCATGACTGTGCCTTCTGAACTCTACCCTGATCTTTAAAAAGCAGAACGTTAAAGGCCAACTGTCACCCTTCAGTGCTCAGGCCTTGCGTTTTATATATTCAAAGCATTAAGGCTTTTGTCAGTCTATACATCATAAGCCGCCAAGACGGGCTGCACAAACAGGCAAGGCTTTGTAACCCGTGTCCCTTTAATAGAGGGCATGCAAAAAGGAGGAACGGGCTTTCCTGTTTTTTCGTTTTTAGCAACAACAACATTTTTTTTAAAAAAAATAAATAGATGAAATGCACACACAAGAGGAGGCCGAGCTCCAGCTGGCTTCATGGATCGTGACCCACGTTTTACACCTGCAAAAAATATATATATCCAAGCCTTTTGTTGTTACGCAACTTCCTAGAATGGGTTGAGGGAGGAGATAGTGAGAGGAGGTGGAGAATTGCTGGATTAAAGCGGAGTTTGTGCCTGTGAACTTTGAGCAGGGATGCATTGGCCCTGTTTAGGGAAGCTTTAAATGTTTAATAGGTTATTGTATTTTAGTGTTTTGTTGGAAGCCGCCCAGAGTGGCTGGGGAAACCCAGCCAGATGGGCGGGGTATAAATTATTATTATTATTATTATTATTATTATTATTATTATTATTATTATTAATATTATTATTATTAATATTATTATTAAGATTTCTCCTCCCCATAATTATTTTGCCCCTCTGCTTTCCAACTGCGATGGATTAACAGCTTTGTTTCCCATTCAGGATGTGGAGGAAATTTGAAGCAGGGCAGGTGTGTATTGTGGCTAGGGAGGGAAAGTGGCCTGGGGAGAGTCCTGGGGGCCAGATAGAGAGTACTAGAGGTCCACATTTGGATCCTGTGCCTGAAGTTCCCCACATGAAGATAGCCTCACTCCTCTTTGTACAGAAAACAAGGTACAGTTAATTAATAAAAATAGGTGCTGGGGTTCAGGCCCATGCTGAAGCCACACTCTCTCCTCTGAAAGGACCGCTAGCACCAAATAAAAATCCCAGACGCATGGAGGGTGCTTGTGGTTTCCTAGGAACAAGGGAAAGGAAGGCCACACATTATTACAAGGGAGTGAAGCTTGAGGAGACTTCTGAGGGCCATACAGAGCGAACTGGAGGGTCACTTTTGGTCTGAGTTCACACACACACACACCTGGACAGGGATAGCCTAACTACTGTTGTCTATGCTCTGGTAACCTCAGTGTTATATTACTGCATTATACGTAGGGCTGCCCCTGAAGTCAGTTCGAAAGCTTCAGCTGGTGCAGAATTTATTGGCCAGGTTGCTCACCGGAGCAAAACGATTTGAGCTTATTACACCAATTCTGGTCTGACTGCACTGAATACCAATTAGTTTCCAAGCCCAATTCAAAGTACTGGTTTTGACCTATAAAGCCTTAAATGGCTCAGGACCACAATAGCTCAAGGACTTCCTCTTTCCATACAAACCTACCCGGACCCTGAGATCATCTTCTGAGGCCCTCCTTCGTGTGCCTCCTCCTTGAGAGGTCCAGAGGGCGGCAACACAAGTGCGGGGCTTTCTCTGCAGTGGCTCCACATCTGTGGAATGCTCTCCCCAGGGAAGTTCACAAGGTGCCTTCATTATACACCTTTAGGCACCAGGCAAAGACATTCCTTTTTAACCAGGCCTTTGGTTGATCCGATTTACATCCTACGCCCTTTTAAAATGTGTTTTTTTTGGGGGGGAGGCTATTGGGTTGTTGTTTTAGTTTTTATTAGGTCTTACGTGGTTTTATATCCTGATTTTATTCTGTGAACCACCCTGAAAACCCCGGGTAGAGGGCAGTATATTATTATTATTATTATTATTATTATTATTATTATTATTACACTCCATACAAGTATTCTGGGCAGAACCTGAGCGATCTGGATCAAAAATTCCCAGGAGACAATCTTCGCAAGGCCAAGTTGCACAAATCCCTCGCAGAGCAACAGAACAGAAACCAGCATATGGTTAACACAAGCGGCCGAGTGATTGTGTGACTTTCAAACAATGCCAACGCTTTCAGCCACCTAGGATGACTTTGGAGCTGCCTGTGTCAGCTTGCTGTTGCCGTGTTGTGTGCCGAGGGGGAAAGGGGAGTGGAGGGGGGAAAGACCCCTCTGTTCCACCCCAATATATTAGTTCACCTTTAAAGGCGTATGGTAACTCTCTCTTGTGGCCAGCATCCGATGAGCTTCCTATAATTACAATTTGAACTGGTCCGCGGGCAGCCGGCTGCCGATAGCGGATCAGTAATTAGAGCTGAAATCACAGGGTAAGTACTTCTCTGACACCAGGAGACACACGACAATCATCAGAAAAGACTCGGCTCTCTGGTGTCTGATGAAGTGGAGATAGCGTGGCGACTCAAGTACAGGGACCGAGGGTGTGTGGGTGTAGGCGCTTAAGCATGGCTGCTCAGGAGAGAAGAAGGGGGGAGGGGGGAAAGAGAGAGAGAGAGAGAGAGAGAGGATCAAGTTCTTGAGAAAGACACTCAGCGGTGTGGGCTATTGACTCACCCCCAAGCAAATCTTTAACCCGCCGTCTCAGGGAGCGCATGACGGCGCATCTCATTGTGTCGGACCCACCTGACAATGGCAGGTGTGCGCAATGAAAGCTTTTTTCTTTCCTTTTTTGCATGTCCCGTTCATCAAGGCTGGGCAATGGCGAGAGGCAGAGACAGTCCCAGGTGTTTTTGGACCCGGGTTGGGGAACCAGTGGCATAGCGTGTTGGGCACAGGGGCGGTTGCCCGGGACGCAAAATCTGTTAGGGGCGCAAAATTTCACCACCCAGTGCTGCCTCAATACTTCTGTGCGCTTCTGTAACTGGGGTGTGTTGAAAACAGCTTCTCCATGCGAACCAGGAAGTGACCTCTCCAGACAAGGGGATGACTCTTCTTTTCTTATCTCTGCAGCTGCGATCTCCTGGGTGACACAGACGTCCTTAGGCAGTAGAATGTGCATGTGTACTCTGTCTGCTTTGCTCCTGCCCACCATCCCCTTCACATAGTCCCGGGCACTGGCCACCCACGCTATGCCACTGTGAGAAATATAAAGGCTCTCCAGGCACTGTTGGACCACAAATCCCATCAGCTGCAACCAGCAAGACCAAGGGTCATGGAGGGTGGGAGTGAGAGCCCTATGGCATTTGGAGGGAACAGCACTGGCTACCCCTATGTTAGGCAACAGGCTGTACAAGGGGCAGTGGTGGTTGCCTGTGAAAAGAGTCTTGTCCGCCTTTGCACTCTTTTTACACATTGTCTAAACTCTGCCCACCTAAAGCCCTTCTTTCCCATTTGTTTGTTGGTTTGTTGCATTTATAGCCTACCCCTTTTCTCCGAGGAGCTCAAGGCGGCACCCGCGGCTCTCCCCTTCCTCATCTAATCCCCACAACAACAATGCAAGGCAGGTTAGGCTGAGAGGTAACGACTGGCCTAAGGTCACCCAGTGAGCTTCATGGCTGAGCAGGGATTTGAACCCCGGTCTTCCAGTTCCTGGTCCAACATTCTAACCACTATGCTACACTGGCCGCTCTTGGGTGTCCTCTGCCTGCATCTGATTTTACAGGCACAATTTGTAAAAGTTCAAGAACATTTCCTTCCTTCCTTCCTTCCTTCCTTCCTTCCTTAATTTATTTTGTTCTGGTTTGCACCTACTTCATATTGTTGCTCAAGGAATCACAGAACTGTAGAGCTGGAAGGGTCCCAGGGCTCACCTAGCCCATCCACCTGAAACACAAGAACAATGGGTTGTTGTTGATTGAATGAATCACACCTACTGTATATCCTAGTTACAGATAGGTAGCCGTGTTGGTCTGCCATAGTCAAAATAAAAAAATTCCTTCCAGTAGCACCTTAAAGACCAACTAAGTTAGTTCTTGGTATGAGCTTTCGTGTGCATGCACGAGGTATCTGAAGAAGTGTGCGTGTATATCCTAGGTAAAGGTAAAGGTACCCCTGACCGTTAGGTCCAGTCACGGACGACTCTGGGGTTGCGGCGCTCATCTGGCTCTATAGGCCAAGGGAGCTGGTGTTTGACAGCTTCCGGGTCATGTGACCAGCATGACTAAGCCACTTCTGGTGAACCAGAGCAGCGCACGGAAACGCCGTTTACCTTCCCGCCAGAGCGGTACCTATTTATCTACTTGCACTTGATGTGCTTTTGAACTGCAAGGTGGGCAGGAGCTGGGACTGAAGAATGGGAGCTCACCCCGTCACAGGGATTCGAACCACCAACCTTCTGATCGGCAAGCCCTAGGCTCTGTGGTTTAACCCACAGCACCACCCGCGCCCCCCACCTATATCCTACCTTTCCTCAAAAGAAACTCCAAGGTGGGTTGAGGTTCTCCTCCGTATTATCCACCAATGAAAATAATAATAATAATAATAATAATAATAATAATAATAATAATAAACCTTTATTGTCACTACACCACCTGTGTGCTGTGAAATTAAACAGGGCCCCCTCCCCCACACTCATACACTCAGTCTTGTTTGCGCTCTGTGTGCTTGTCAGTAGTCAATTGCACCACTATTTTTTCCCATTCAGCAGCCCAACAGCCCACTGTTCTTTAACCTGTTGGTGTGGCTGACTATACTTCTGTATCTCCTGCCTGAAGGTAGATTAAAGAGGTGCTGGCCAGGGTGTGAGTCGTCCCTAAGAATTTTCCTCCCTCTCCTGAGGCAGCGGTCTCCCGCAATGTTGTCTAGCGAACTTCGGGGACAGCCCATGATATCACGTGCTGTATTCACCACCCTCTGTAGGGTGCTGGGTGCAACCATCCCCTTCTTATCTAGGCTGGAGGATTTAGCACCAACATCATACCGTATTTTTCCATTTATAAGGTGCTCCCATGTATAAGACACCCCCTATTTTGGGGGACTCCGACTTAAGAAAAGGGGGGAGATCTATCCGTGTATAAGATGTCCCCAAATTTTGGACATTATTTTTTAAGGGAAAAATCCTAGTCTTATATACGGAAAAATACGGTAACTAGTCACCAGTGTTGTGTTGTTTTCGCAGGAGACTATTCCTCAGTGTTTTTGATTTCCTTTGGACTCACATTTTGAACCTACCCACAAGCAGGCAGGTTCCAGGACACTAGTCCTCAGTAACGTGGCATGTTTTCTTTGTGACTCCATACTCTAGCCCACACGCTGCAAACATCTCAAGAGCATGTCCACCTTAACTTGCACTTCCAAAGAAGAAGAAGAAGGTGAAAAACATTATCTTATCCCTGAAAGCAGGCAGGAGCAGAGATTTAACACCAACCCCTTCATCTCGCTGCTTCAGGGAGATTGTATCATCATCACTGCTGGCTCTGTGCCACAGCCGGGCTGGAGCATTAAGAGGGGACAGTGACAAATAGCCTCCCATATTGGCCCAGCTGCTCCAGCCAAGGCTGTGAAATCTCAGGTCCTCTGCCCATAAAAGGGCAAAGCAGAACCTCAAAATGAGATGGACTTTAGTGCAGGGAAGACGGGTTGAAGGTGTTGGGGGATGAATCGTACACACCATTTAACCCCTTTGGGCTTGTAAAAAGGCGCTTTATCCCTCAGGTATGGGTGTCAAGAAAACCCCCCAATTCTGTCCTTTTTTTTAAAAAAAAGAGGGGGGAAATGATGCCAAATGTTAGTTTTGCTTTTAAATGCAAAACTGGTTATACTTAGGGATGGAAGGCTTTTGGTTTTCTCAGTTTCTCATTTTTCCAATCATCCGTTCTCCACATCTCTGCAGTGATTTGCAAATTGATAAATAAATCCTCCTGAATATTTGCCATCCTTTTAGGACACATTTACCCCAATAAACACACATTTGCATGTAGTTTTGACGAACGTCCATGTTTTGGGGGCCAAGCAGTTCCTCATAATATGGTGCTTTTTTGCAAATATTGTTTGCAGGATAGAATCGTGGATTTGGGGGAAGTGCAAATCCCAAAGGAAGGCTGTATTTTGGTTCTTGCATCGTTTCAGAAAGGGAGATATCGGTAAGTTTATATTTGAATTAGAACTGAAAATAAGAACCATGTAACTAGCGACAGGTCAGCTTGACCCTGATATCAAGAAAGTTCCTAGAACAGATAATTCAACAGTCAGTCTGTGAGCGCTTACAAAAGGATGCTGTGATTACTAAGACCCAGCATGGGTTCCTCAAAAGCAAGTCATGCCAGACAAATCTCATTTCTACTTTTGACAGAGTTACAAGCTTGTTGGATCAGGGGAATGCTGTGGACATAGTGTATCTTGACTTCAGTAAGGCTTTTTGAGAAAGTCCCCAATGGTATTCTTGCAAGGAAGCTGGTAAAATGTGAGTTGAATGAAGTAACTCGTAGGTGGATTTGTAACTGGATTTGTAATCTTATTAAAAATGGCTCCTGCCTTTCTCTTGCCATATTGCAGCACTCATGAAAATTGATTGATTGATTGATTGATTGATTGATAATTAGATATGTATGGAAGTGGGAGCTGGACCATAAAGAAGGCTGATTGCTGAAGAATTGATGCTTTTGAATTATGGTGCTGGAGGAGACTCTTGAGAGTCCCATGGACTGCAAGAAGATCAAACCTATCCATTCTGAAGGAAATCAGCCCTGAGTGCTCACTGGAAGGACAGATCCTGAAGCTGAGGCTCCAATACTTTGGCCACCTCATGAGAAGAGAAGACTCCCTGGAAAAGACCCTGATGCTGGGAAAGATGGAGAGCACAAGGAGAAGGGGACGACAGAGGACGAGATGGTTGGACAGTGTTTTCAAAGCTACCAGCATGAGATTGACCAAACTGAAGGAGGCAGTGGAAGACAGGAGTGCCTGGCATGCTCTGGTCCATGGGGTCACGAAGAGTTGGTCACAACTATACGACTAAACAACAACATACTGCTCTGCATATGAGAATCACAGGGCAGTTCACAACATAAAAATACAAAAGGAGAACCCAAAATGCATAACAAACAAAAACAGGCCAATAACACCCCTCGGACAAACACATTTAAAACGCCATAGATTGTTCAATCACCCAAAGTCCTGGTTAGAGAGGAATGTTTTCATCTGGCACCTAAAGTTATGTAATGAAGATTCCGGACAAGCCTTCCTGGGGACAGAATACTGGACTAGATGGCCTTTGGTCTGATCCAGCAGCGTTCTGCTTAGGTTCTTCAGTTCTTGCTGCTTAAATCCATAACTGTGGAGAGACTGCCAGCAGTTGCTCAGTTAGAGGGAGGTAGTAGGAAAGAACTCTGTACATGCTCAAGCATACTTTTCTTAATTAAGGACTAGGGAAGGACATATTTTCCTTCCATGCCAGTTTCGGATGTGCTCTGTCCCACTTCCTGTTGCTTGCTTCAGAAAGTTGTATGAAAAATTGGGTTGTTTCCAATGTTAATTTGACTCAGAGTAGGCTCATTGAAATCAATGGACCTAAGTCAGCCACATCTATCGATTCCAGTGGGTTCACTCTGAGCAGAACTCAGCTCTACCACTGATCTATCTCTTAAAGGGAGAAAGAAACAAGGGATGCTATTCTGACATTTTCTGCTGCAACATCCAAGATGCTGTTTTGGTACTGCTGCCAAAAGGTTCCATCGCCCCCCCCCCCAAGGCAATGAAGGGTTAAGCCAGCTCAAATGGGGGAGAGCTGCCAAGGCCTTTCCCCAAGGCTGCCAGGAATGAGACTGCTATCATTCTAAAGGTGCCCTTTGCCCCAAGATCATTTATGACTTATTCTTTGCCTCCAATGACCACGGTGACAAGCTCTCCATCTCTCTCTCTCTCTCTCTCTCTCTCTCTCTCTCTCTCTCTCTCTCCCTTTACAGGCCTGGAGCTAAACTGCTCACTCAGTCGCTTGCTGGCTCATTTTCCCTTTCTGCAAGACAACCTCCAGTCTCACCACCAGCACAGGGTGTGTGTTTTTGGTTTTTTTAAATAAATTGCAGCATTTGCCATTAAAAGATACCGTCGTTGCATGGCAGATTTTGAGCAAAGACCTTTCTTTGCTTCCCATCCCTCCCGTACTCTGACTCAGTATAAGGCAGAGGGCTAAAGATGGTGGAGGCGAGGGAAAGCCTCACAGAATCGGCACACATCCAGTCCTTACGTCTCTGTTTACATGGATTGCACTGTCATAGAAACATAGAAGGCTGCCTTTGGTTCACCCAGCTCAGTATTGCCTGCATGGACTATCAGCAGCTCTCCACAGTTTCAGACGGAGGATGCTCTCAGCCCTATGAAGTCCACCATGCAGCTCCATTGGACGGCCCAATCTTCTATAATATGATGAGACAGGAAGGAAGATCATTCTGTTTAGGCCTGCATTCGCTCTACTGTGGAGAAAAGGTTTTAGCGGATGCCTCTGTTTTATCTTACACACTTTTTAAATGACCATAAAGAAGGCTGATCGTCGAAGAATTGATGCTTTTGAATTATGGTGCTGGAGGGGACTCTTGAGAGTCCCATGGACTGCAAGAAGATCAAACCTCTCCATTCTTAAGGAAATCAGCCCTGAGTGCTCACTGGAAGGACAGATCCTGAGGCTGAGGCTCCAACACTTTGGCCACCTCATGAGAAGAGAAGACTCCCTGGAAAAGACCCTAATGCTGGGAAAGATGGAGGGCATAAGGAGAAGGGGACGACAGAGGACGAGATGGCTGGATAGTGTTCTCGAAGCTACCAGCATGAGTTTGACCAAACTGCGGGAGGCAGTGGAAGACAGAAGTGCCTGGTGTGCTCTGGTCCATGGCGTCACGAAGAGTCGGACACGACTAAATGACTAAACAACAACAACAACATTATTATATCATGTCTTCCAACATTCAGCTTCAATTGGTGCCATGAGGTCTAGTGTCATGAGAGAGGGAGGAAACCTTTCCCCTATCCACTAAGTCCATGCAATACAATAACCTTTTCGGGTTGAGGAAGCCAGAACTGTGCCCAAACTCCTCGGAGGATCAGGAGAATGATATCTGCACACCTCAAAACCCCAAGGCCTAGAAGATTTGTCAGCAGCCTCAGAAGAAGGCTCATCCACTAGCCAGAGGCGACATTCAGGGGGTGCTGCCGCTCATCAATGAATACCTAAGTCCAGATTACAGAGATCTTCCAGTTGCTCCAGGACACTGCTGAGACAACTTGTATGTCCTGCCTCAGCTGCAGGGTAGCTAACCATGCTCCTGAAACCCACGCCTAAGTCCCTCTCCATGGTGCTGAACTTATCTTGCTCCACCTCCATTCTGCCTGGGATCACTGGCCTCCCCCCTTGCTTGAGCCATCATCTATCTGTGAAAAAAGGCATCTCCATGGGATCAGGTCAAAGTTAGCTTTTGACGATACAAGTCTTTGGTATACGCAGCTCATAGTTGAACTGTGGAACTCACTCCCACAGGAGGCAGTGATGGCTTTAAAAGAAGATTGGACAAATTCATGGAGGAGAAGGCTGTCGATGACTACTAGCCACAATGGCCAAGCTCTGCTACCACAGCTGGAGACATCAGTGTTTCTGAATACCAGTTGCTGGAAACCAACCGAAGGGAGAGTGCTCTTGTGCTGGAATCCTGCTTGTGGGTTTCCCACTGACATCTATGGTTGGCCACCATGAGATCAGAATGCTGGACTAGATAAGCCATTGGCAAGCACTTCTTAACCCCCAAGTCCTCAAAAAGAAATTCTCTTCCAAGTTCAGGACTGTCAAGTAACCTGGCCCAGTCATCTTGATAAGTGAAGGGACAGGGGTGCCAATAATTAAGCTCACAATTATCCCATTGTCGCAGCAGTCCTCTACCTTGCTGGCTTCTCCGCTTCCTCCAGCCCCACATGAATCCTTCCCCCCTGGTTCCAGCATCCTCCTGTTCTCCCCTGATCTATTTTCACCTTCCGCGGAGGGGCATTCGCAAAACCCAATTAGCCAGCTCTTGTTTTTTATAATTAGCTCCCCCTAAAAATAATTTGTTGGAGGTGTTAATAACCCCATTTAAAAATCTATTAAAGCTTTTGGGGTGGGGGGTGGGGGAGAGAGTTGGACCGGTGCCTCTGCGCCGGGTTGCCGGTTCCCTTCAGAGATACGGTTAAGGCTCCCGTTTAATTTTTCTTCTTTCAAATTCACGGTGCGCTAATTAAAAACAGTAGGACTGCGGCTCGGAATAATATGCAGGTGAGGTTGTCATCTGCAAGGCGATGGGAGCTACCCGCCTGACTCTCAGATACATCTGAGGCCTTAAGAGTTTGCTGGCAGGGTTCATTAAAAGGGTGGGCTGTTTGCGCCTGCCGCGTGGGGCCCTTGGCCTTTGCTAACTCCTTGAACCGCTTCCAGGATGAAAGCGGAGGGAAGAGGTAATTGGCACAAAAAGAGTCTGGTTGCTACCGACTCTTTGGCAGGGCTGCGTGGCAGGAGGGGTACGTAACCTACAGCCAGCAGGCCGCTGATGGCCTCCTGAATCATTATGCTGCAATCTGCATGCACTCACTACAAGGATTCTGTTTTTTCTTCTGTTCAAGGCCAAGCAAAGAGGTGCAGTGTTTTTAGGGAACACTTGCAGCAGTGCCCATGAGTGCTGCCCTGTTCTGGCAATTCCTCCCACCTTGACCTCACTTCCAGTCCTTCCCCGCCCCCAGCTCAGCATCCGTGATGTCATCGCCCATCGCCAAATCAGATTGGCTGCATGGAGTCCCGCCATCATCCCATTCGCTATGTGATATCTGATTGGCTGGAATCAGCCGTTTGAGAAGGAAAACCATTTCAGAACGTGCCAAACAACGGCATGAAGAATAGTGCTGTGCTGAACGTTTCCCCTCTGCATTTTGCACCCATGCTGTTCTCCATGGATTGATGAGAAATTGCGTTAGAAAATGGTCAAAGGGGAAGAGATAAGTTCAGCAGAATTCTTACGAGTGGCTTACCTTACTTTTGTGGTGGGTTTGCAGCAGAAAGTCTTGGGTTCAATTGCCAGCATCTCCAGGTGGGAATGACCCCGGCCTCAAATCCTGGACAGCCATGACGGATCCAGATTTTGCAATGTAGCACTCAAGTCAAGTAATGTGTACAAATATGCATATACTAAGCGTGTCCACATAATTGAATATATTAGTGATATAATATATAAAGTCTGTTGCATTAGGGAAAAGAACTTTGGAAAAAAAATGTGTCCATATCAGGAGAGGTTTGCACTACAACGCAGATGGATTTTCATGAGGACTATTAAAAAAAACCTGATGTGGAAATATCAAAGACTGAAGTGGAAGACTGGAGAAAGACTGGAAGAATAAGAAACCGAAACTGATAGTTTCTCCCACCCCAAGCTGGCAGGTACTGGTGGGGCTTCTCAGAACACTGAGTGAACACAACAGTGAAAAGGTCCGCCTCTGTGTTGCCACAAGCTGAGAATCACGCTTGGTTATTCTTGGGCCAAAAGAGACCTCCTCCATTTCTGCAGGCGTGAGCCTAGAATCAAGGCAGCCAATGTTCTCCTGATTGGAAGATCCGTCCCTAACCCTGCTGGCTGTGAAACAATAGGCGGATTTCACTTAAGGAATGCCCTTCCATTACTTCTGCAGGAGACCATCATGCCGTGTTTTTCCTTTTTGTAAATTAAATGATGGCCATTAAGGAAACATCAACTCCCCATAATTAACTTTGCTTTGGGGTGGGGAGCCGGCAAAAGAGAGGACGGCGAGAGACTGCGAGCAATTAATGTAGCATGAAAGCTCCTCAAGAGGTGCAATATTTCCCTCCATTATCCCGTCGCTGCCTTTCCTTCCAGAAGCCGGCTCTTCTTCAACTCTCCCATTTTTGCAGCTTCACAAGCTGGGTAAGGGAGCTGGTGGGAGCCTCAGCTAGGGATGGGGGAGCTCTTGGTCACCTGCCCATCCCTCTTGGGGGTGTGGTGTGGCTCAGGAGAAAGCCCACCAATGGGGACAGGGGCAAGGAGGAGGGAGCCCCGCCAAGGAAGGGAGTCCACAGAGGGAGAGCAATTTCGTGAAGGACCATAGCCCAGTATTACATCAAATGTAATACGGTGGAGACTGGTCCATTCAAGCAAATAGGGTGCTGCCCCACCAACCCCAGCAGTGCTGTCATGTTCAGGTCCTGCTTCCCATAGATATCTGGTTGGCCACTGTGAGACCACCCCCAGCATATGAGCTGTTGGCCGGATCTAGCAAGGCTCTTCTTATTGATGTACACGCATGTGCGTTCCGTTATGTGCAAGACTATGGTGTGGTCACAACCACCGCTGGCATGCGGCCCCCAGAGGAGTTCCAATGGGGTGGACATGGCCCCTTTGGAAAAGAGGGCTGAATAAAGTTAGCCACACTTTGAATCGAAACGATCACGTAGAATGAGGAGAAGCCAGCCCTGAACCAGATGGGTGATTGGTCTGACTTGGTGTGAGGCAGCCTCATGCTCACTCCTACGGGCTGAACCGACAGAAGAAGCAGGAAGGAAGTAAAGCATGAAAGGAAGTGATCTACATTACCAACAAGTTGTTGGTAATGGAGAAGGAACCGGTGAAGAGGAAGAACAGGTTGCCTTTCTGTCTGTCGCCCCCTCCTGCAGGTTGAGGGGATTTATTGTCTTCGCTCTCAACACTCACATCAGACCTCAGCCAGAATGGCCAATGGTTGATGATGATGGGATCTGTAGCCCAGCATCTCTGCTGAGGACACGCTGGCAACCCAGGCCACCCTCTGTTCCTGTGGACACACCAGCCTTACCATGGACACACCATCCTGGAGTGATTTTGTTGGATGGAAAGTGTCTGTGAATTATGATTATGCTTCTTGTTTGCCTGGGTGGCAGATGGAGCATAGCTGTCAACGTTCCTCTTTTTTTAAGGGGAATTCCCTTATTCCTAATAGGATTCCTCACAAGAAAAGGGAAAAGTTGACAGCTATGAGATGGAGGTGTGTGTGTGTCTGTGAAGAAAATGCTGGCTTTTGTGTGGCTGGAATGTAGCCTACTGAGCAAAGGTCAGGGGCGTATCCATTGCCCCGCCCACCTTAACCTCTGGCCCTGCCCACCTCTGGCATGGGTTGCCTTCAAGCAAACGCAGCCCACCACAGACGGGAGAGCAGCGTAAAAATAAATGTGCGTTAACTACCATGTTTTTCCGTGTATAAGATGATTTTTTTATTTTTTAAGAAATGTTTAAAATGGGGGTCATCTTACACAGATAGTACAGAGGGGGAATGGGCGATTGGTGGCAGCCGTGAGCAGGAGATTGTGTGTGATTGGTGGCTGTGGCAAGGCCTGCTGGCGATTGGCTGCTGCTTTGGTAATTTGGCGTACGATTGGCGGCTGCTGGCAGTGAGCGGGCAGACGATTGGTGGCTTCTGCGAGGCATGCGATTGGCAGCGGCATTCAGGCGGGTGAGTGATTGTCAGCAATGCCCCCAAAACAAACCTCCACAACTCTGGGCAATCTCCCCCCATATCCTTAATTTGGGGTCATCTTATACACGGGGGCGTGTTATACACGGCAAAAAAACGGTATTTCAGCATGATAACAGGAAACAAGAATTTTCTGCTCACTGGTGCAAAGTGGTGTGTGCTGTTTAAGCGGCGATCAACGGTCTTTTAAATATTTGCATGGATAAGGGATGTGGCGTGGGAGGGGTGGTGCATTCCCTCCCCCAAACAGCAATACTAATCAATTCATGAATATTTGATTTAATACCCATCCTTCCTCCCCACCCCCACCCTGAGCCGAAAAGGAGATGCATTTTATTTAATACCGATTGTGGCACTTACTACCTTCCTAAGCCCACCACACCGCTCCGCATTCCAATTACGGCATCACAGCAGTGGTGCTTTAGTTACGGATGAAAAAGCATTTTCATTATAAAGCTACTTCTTTTCTCTCCCCCTCCCTCCCACTCTTCCCCGGCGCTCTATCATTCTCCATGTCTGTACAACGCTGCCCCTGGTGGCGAGCCAGTGTACAGCGTGGAAGGAAGAGGGCTGCATTGACCTCACGCTCTTCATTATGGCTCCGCCCCCAGCAGCCCATTGGTTGCCTTTGGACCTATAAGCACTTCCAGGACGGGCTCTGAGCCCTTTATTGGGCAAAGAGCTGGATTCTGACCCAAACAGAATTAAGCGTATCCTTTTGGACTTCTCTTGTGACGAAATTCCCCTTTAGGATGGTGGTGATGGATGTGGGGGGAGATTTCTACTAAGGGTGGGCAAGGCAATCTATTTTTCAGGCCATGCCACTTCCTCGACTTTTCACACCTAAGTTCTCTCCACCCCATTTATGCACGAGTCCTTAACTTTCCTTCGCCCTCCCCAATCCGCAAAGGCCAAAAATCTCATTTAAATACATATTTCTGAATGGATTTTATCACAACCCAACCACATTTTCTCTCAGAGGACTCTTTTAAATATCCATTTGTGATACCTCTGTTGAACTTGTATCTGCATTATAGCATCCAGGGAAGAAGGGAGCTCCATCATATAGCAAAAGATCAAATGCCTCAAACGTCCCTTCTTAATTTTCTACACATCAAAAGCTAGCACCTCAGGGAGAGACCATGTCTACCCGACAGCTAGATTTCTATATGCGGTGAATTATTTTTATTCCCCATTGGTCTGGGAAGTGTGGATCATTTGCAGTGGTACCTCGGGTTAAGTACTAAATTTGTTCCAGAGGTCCATTCTTAACCTGAAACTGTTCTTAACCTGAAGCACCACTTTAGCTAATGGGGCCTCCCGCTGCTGTTGCGCCGCCGGAGCACAATTTCTGTTCTCATCCTGAAGCAAAGTTCTTAACCTGAAGCACTATTTCTGGGTTAGCGGAGGCTGTAACCTGAAGCGTATGTAACCTGAAGCGTACGTAACCCGAGGTACCACTGTAGTTTACATCAGAATACGCAAACAAATCCCAAAGCATTCCTTCCTAATTTTCTACACAGAAAAAGCTAGCACCTCAAGGTTAGACCCTTTCTACCTGACAGCGAGATTTCTATAGGCAGCGAATTTAGTTTGTCTTTACCTGGCTTTTCCCTTCCACAAAGGAGATGCTCAAAGCGGCTTACCGTCACAAAGGAAGCTGTTCATGAAATCCTAAAGAGAACTTTGAAAGAGCCGCTGGTGCTGTTTTGATGTCATCTATTTATTTTGTGGCGGAGGAGGAAAATTAAAAAGTAGGTGCCTTGTGTGTGCACACACAAATGTGGGAACCTGGTTTATACAGACCTTTGGTCCATTTTGTCAGGGAACTAACATCGGAGGGAGAGGCGAAGGGGAGGCTCCCAGATGATGCTGGCGAGGGACCCAGCAGCAGGGGGAGAAACAGCTCAGTAGAAGGGGAAGCCAATCAGCGCAACACCGGGGATAAAGGGGGGCAGATGGGGGAATTGGAGAGAGGGCTCCAGGACTCTTCACTGGACATCAGTGAGGAGAGCCCAGGTCCTCCGCTACCCACGCCTTCCCTGCGCAGAAGACTCCTGCGCAGTGAGAGGAGGAGGAGACTAGGTGTCAAACAACTTTTATGTTGGAAGAGGTTCAAGAAACGCCCACTGACGGATTCTGCCAGTGACTGAGGCAGCCGCGATGAGAAGGGGCTGTGCAGTCAGAAAGGTTTAACAAGGCAAATTAACCGAGAAAGGCACCAGCTTACGCACGAGTAACTCATACCTATTACACATTTAGCTCAACGTTCATAGAGTTGTAGAGTTGGAAGGGACCCCGGGAGTCATCTAGTCTCAACATGGGGGTTAAATTTAGTGAGTTGCACCCAGAGCAGGGTTTTATTAAGATATAGCTCAAAAGTGAAAATGTGAAAGTGCGTCCCACGTTGTAGGTTGTGAGTCAGTGGTGGGTCTTTGGTCTGGACCAGTTGAGGACCACTGTGCTAGGCCACATTCACAGATGCAGTCTAAGGCTCGTTCTCCTGCCTCCCAAACCCTCCCCTCTCGAAAAACCATTTATTCACCTTCCTTACTCGGTGTATATTCATTAGATAAACACACACCGGATGATGTTGTTTATTGCGGGCTCCGCTCACATCATAACCTGGGGAAGACAAGATGAATTTGACAGCTAATGTAAAAATTACAGCAGTCAATACGTCTTAGATTTGGGTGGAATGCCGGGATGAGGGTTAATCAATAAAGCCCTAACTTGGGCATTGTATGAAATGGCACTTCATTCATTACGAGGGCTTCGGATAAAAGACGACTTACCAGCTTGATGTATCGGCCCTTTCACCTCGGGGAGCTGTGCTCAAATCCAGCCGAATCCAAACTGACTAAAGATTGCTCTTGCTGGAGAGAGGAAGGGAAAGGGGAGAGCTTACAAGCAAGATATCAGGGCTCGGATTTGATGTCATCTCGGCTGAAATACGCAGCTCGAGGGAGCCAGGAAATGTCCTGCCAGAGCCGAAGACTTAAGAGCCTTGCTGTCCGATAAAAGATGGCCTTGAATCTCTTTGAGAATTTTACATGCCTTGGCATTGGGAAAGGGGGAAGAAATCTCTTCCTTTTTCTCTTTCTCCCAAATCAAATAAACATTTATCAGTCAATCAGGCTATAGCCAAAAAACAAACAAATAGGGGAGCAGAATTTAGCTAGAAAGTTAAAGCAGCTTAATAAAACTGCTGTGATAAAGCACACATAATACAGAAAATAATTAGGGTTGCCATGTTTCAAAGAGCAAAAAAGAGGGTGCTGTGACAGCTCTCATTTTAAATACCCCTACTATATCTAGGCTATAGAAGCTGTGATATAGAAGCTGAGAGGGGCAGAAGAAGAGAAGAGGAAAGCAAGTCTTCAACCACCAGTTATGGCTATGTCTCATCTGGAAAGTATATCCAGAGACATTTTGGCAAATTAAAAAAAACCCCAGCCAGATAGAAATTTTACCCCTGAAAAAGAGGACGTGTCCTGGAAAGAGAGGACACATGGCAACCCTAAATGTAGAATCATAGACTTACAGAGTTGGAAGGAACCCCGAGGATTATCTAGTCCAACCCCCCTGCATTGCAGGACTATGTAGTTGTCCCATTTGGGTTCGAACCTGCAACCTTGGCATTATCAGCACCACAGTCTAACCAAATGTGGTTCATATCTCAGGTCATGAGGCTTTATCTCAATTTCTCATGTTCCCCATTCTTCAGTTTTTGCACCATTGTGTGACTTCCCCAACCCCAACATGCACATATATGTGCAGCCAACTCCCCATTTACGTGGGGGGTCTGCGTCCTGAGGTACCGTGTGTGTCAGAGAAATCGCATATATTTGAAACGCTGTGTGTCAGAGAAATCGCATATATTTGAAACGCCGTTGGAAAAGCCTGCAAACAGCCTCTGGAAACCTGTGAAAAACTCTTTGAAAAAAACAGCAGCACTTACCAGACTGGCAGGAATGGTGGCAAACACAGCCACAATCGCTCCCTCCAAACCTTTCTCAAACTCCAAACTCTCTCCACTGGCCTCAGTGGTCAGTGCAAAGGCTCCTGGGATTGCTAGGTGTTTCTTTCACTCCTTTTTGACCTTTCTGGGCTCTTTTAGGACTTTTTTGGGGGGCCATTTTTAAAGTCACTTCTGGGTTTGGCACGATGTGTACGTGTGCAGCCACACATCAATTGGACGTGTGTAAATTGGGAGGAAGATGACAGAATGGGGCTCCGATATAGAGGCAAGCATTTATAAATTGTGATAGCAGCCAATTAGCAAGCATGCCTATCCATGAACTGGGAAGTTGGGGGACGGAATTGAAATCCGTTATTTAAATCAGGCTTAGAGATTTTAAAGTCAATGATTTTAAGCTCCCCGATTTCTAAAAATCAATCCACTGGGATGTTACACACTCTTTTGGCTCGAGTTAGGAGAGCCCAATATTGAGGCAACCTCATTCCAGCAGCCAATGAGTTTATTAAGAGCATTAAAACTGAAGGAATGCCAAGAATGAGTGATTGTGTGATGTGTTCTCTTTTAAAGAACTGGGGAGCCCGGCTGGCTTAGGCATGTTCTATGTATGCTACTGCGAAAGATCCCTTGCTTGTTTTTATGAGCTGAAAACTGAACACTTCGGCACACCTACCTGAGAGCAAGTCGCCTTAAAATCAGGGGGCCTTACTCCAGACCATAATGTTTTAAAGTCCTGGCTATAAATAAAAGAAAATTCTCTCTCTCTCTCTCTCTCTCTCTCTCACACACACACACACACACACACACACACACACACAAATTAAGAGGACAAGAATGCTACTTGCCCCAAAATGGAAAGAAGCAGAAGTCCCAGCAAAGGAAGAGTGGATACAAAAACCTATGGAATATGCAGAAATGGCGAAACTTTCTGTAAGAATAAGAAATCAAGATAACAAACTTTTTTTAAACAAAAGAATGGAAATTGTTTATTGAATATTTACAGATAAATTGCAAACAGATAAAAACGTTGACAGGATTATTGTAATAACCTGCAGTTTCATAAGAGTATAAATTTAAAGCAGATAATTAAAACAAGTAAATTAAATGGATTTGGATATGCAGAAGATATTTTAAAAATGAATTTAAGGAACCGCAGAAAGAGGGGGAAGGAAGTCATACTTTGAAATGTTAAAATGATTGTAAAATTAATTAAATGTATAAACTCGAAAAGTATAAATTAAAACTTTAAAAAATAAAAAAGCAAATTAAGAGGACATCATATGGAAGTCATATAACCCCCTCCCAAATAATAAAGCAAAAATTATACAGTGGTGCCCTGCAAGACGAATGCCTCGCAAGACGAAAAACTCGCTAGGCGAAAGGGTTTTGCGGTTTTTGAGCTGCTTCGCAAGACGAATTTCCCTATGGGCTTGCTTCGCAAGACGAAAACGTCTTGCAAGTTTGTTTCCTTTTTCTTAACACCATTAATACAGTTGCGACTTGACTTTGAGGAGCAACTCATAGGACACGGTGTGGTAGCCTTTTTTGAGGTTCTTGGTGATTTTTGAAGCTTTTCCCAAACTTTTCCGACACCGTGCTTCGCAAGACGAAAAATTCACTAGACGAAAAAACTCGCGGAACGAATTAATTTTGTCTTGCGAGGCACCACTGTATTGGGAATTCCAGTGTAATGGAGGGCAGGGGCAAAAGGGAAGTGCAACAGATTAACAGGTAGCGTGTATCAGTGGAAATTCAAAAGTCAAGAACATAAATGAACATAAATGGAGCTCTGCTGGGTGAAGCCAATGGCCCATCTTGGCCTGCGTGCTGTTCTCAGATGCTTTCTGGAAGCCCACAAGCAGGACCTGAGAACAACAGCATCTCTCCCCTCCTGCAATTCCCAACTCCTGGTATTATTCAGAGGCAGACTACCTCTGGCAATGGAGGTAAGGTAAAGGGTAAAGGGACCCCTGACCATTAGGTCCAGTCGTGGCCGACTCTGGGGTTGCGGCACTCATCTCGCTTTATTGGCCGAGGGGGCCGGCGTACAGCTTCCGGGCCATGTGGCCAGCATGACTAAGCCGCTTCTGGCGAACCAGAGCAGCGCACGGAAACGCCGTTTACCTTCCCGCCGGAGTGGTACCTATTTATCTACTTGCACTTTTGACATGCTTTCGAACTGCTAGGTTGGCAGGTCCAGTGACCGAGCAACGGGAGCTCGCCCCTTCGTGGGGATTTGAACCACCAACCTTCTGATTGGCAAGTCCTAGGCTCTGTGGTTTAACCCACAGTGCCACCCACGTCCCTAGGCAATGGAGGTAGAACTGAACAATTGTCGGTAGCAACTTCCATGAATTTATCTCCTCCTCTTAATCAGGGTTTCCCAAACATGGGTCACCAGGTGTTTTTGGACCACAGTTCCCATCATCCCTAACCACTGGGGTCCTCTGCAAGCTAGGGATGATGGGAGTTGTAGTCCAACAACAGCTGGAGACCCAAGACTGGGAGCCCGTGCTCTGAATTAAACACACCCAAGATGGTGGGCATCCCTGCCTCTTGTGGGAGAGAATGCCGAATTTCAATCTTCTACCATGTGCTTCTTCGCTAAGGTCGTGAAATGTGATGTGATGTTTTGCTGCTCATAATTTCTTAGGGGCTTTTAAACATTTATATGAAAGGAGTTGATAGGAAAAATGGAATCCCTTGCACATCAAAAATCAATACTACAGGGTTTGGACCAATCCCTCACCTTGATGTGCTCGATTTCTACATGCAGGGAATTTCCCCTTCCTTCCGATTCCAGGTCTTGTCCCTTGCATGGCTTCTAGCCCCTAATTTTGCTCTGACAGATGCCTGCATTGCAATACCAATAGCTTGAACCAGACCAGAAATCTAGGAGCCGCATTCAAGAACTGTGGCTTGACTGACAATGTGAATTTTTGGCAGCTCCCTGCTCTGATGTGCCATTTTTTTAATTCGAAGGGTAGCAAGGGTGTTTCAATCTGACAAGTGGAATTATTCACATCTGCCGCATGTCGGTGGGTGGGTCATGCCTGCACTTCCTTAGACAGAAAGCAAAAAAATGCAGGTCATCTGTCAAGCCAGACTGTAAATTCCACCTGCCTTTGGCTGGGTGTCCCCATCGCTAAATTCTCCCTCGAAATGAATTTTCAAGGCAAATGCATGCTTTAAAAAAAGAGCAACAAGGGAAGCCAAGATGCATCAGAGAAAAGGCACAGGGAAATTTTCCCCGTGCACCTGACAAGATATCTCATGGTTCCTTTAAGCAGCCTGAAAAGAAGGAGCGTCAGAGGATTTTGACAAAAACAGAAGCGGAAATTACTAGTGTTTGCTTATTCATCCCAGGTCCAGAACGGAAATCAGTCCAGCAAATGTGGTTGTTCTTTGCCGCTGCTGTTGCTTTCGGTCCTCCAACGACATGCAATTGATTACTTTTACACACACACACACAACACACATTTGCATTGCGTTTCCTTTGCGTGGAAATGAACAAGGTGGCGCAATGTAACGAGAGCGTAACTTACGTAAAATATAGGGCGGAACAGAAAATGACTCCCACCTCAAAAGGCATCTCAGAGACAAGGCTTTCCCCCAAAATCTCGCCGCCGCCACCACCACCCACCAGGGAGAGTGTGCCAATTCCGTCATGAAATTGCATTTTGCTCTCTGACGGCAGCCCCAGACTCAATCCTCCTGCGCCAACGGCCCTCTAATTCTTCACGGCTAAAACCTCGCGACTCCTGCACCGTTCCACCGCTGCCAACGCACCGACATCTCCCACCCCTTTCCAAACTCAGGCTGTGGATTTAGCTCCTTGTTGTCAAAAGGATAAACGGTTTTATTCCATTTGCTCCCAGGCCAGTATCAAAAGCTCCCCATACATGGGTTAAACAGATGATCCTTTAATGCGCAAAAGAACCCCAAACAGCTTAACCTTCACCCATCCATGTTAAAGAGAAAGAAGAGGGAGATTCTACCAGACTGCTAATGCTGCTCTGAATTGTGTTCTCTGTTATTACATCTGAAATCCGTTAAAATTTCACACAATTTCCTTCACAGCAGTGTATATAATAATGCTTGGAGCCAATATGTTTCTATAATTGGTTCTGGAGTGGGGCAGAGTCCAAAGCAATTAATCCGTCCCCTTTTCCCTTATTTGCGCCCGTATAAAGCTTGACAGGGGTGGTGCATAATTGGAAGCAAGCGGCCTCCATCCCCCGACTTTAAATTAATATTTTCCTGTTCTGATTTAATTTCGCCCGGTAACAGTGACACAAAGACACGACGTGTCAAGCACTAAGTAATCTTCCGCAGCCTGCTTAGGAGGGAACTTTCTATTCATCGGTAATATAGTGACCTGTATATCATCCTTCTCCCGACACACAATATTCCTGTCAAACAGGCAGCTGCATTTAACTTGGTATATAATCAACCCGCAGATGTATGAGGGGAGGGGAGCGGGGGAGGGACCCAAATAGTCTGTGATGGACACATGAATTTGATGAATTATAGCTCTGTGGCCAATATCCTCCCGTTCTGATTTTTCAGGACCGAAACAGTCATTTCAGGGAGCGAATATATTTCCTAGAAAACATTCAGCGGAATATTTCCCCCGCTCTTTTCATCACAGTTGTTCTCTCTCGTTGATATCACTTCTGTGCTGTTCTGCCCTAACCTCTGCCCCCTGTGGGTTTTCAGATCCTAGCCTATCAGGAATCACACAGTCAATGAGATGTCGTCACGTTTTCACACAGCCAATGAGGTTTGGGCTGCGTGATGATGTCACCGAGAGCAAATTAGATTATTCGAGGGCCGTTCTTCCTTGTTTTTAGTCCCGTAGTTGATCCCAGCCAATCAGGAATGATATGGTGAGTGTGATGTCATCGCAGTAACGCACAGCTTTGGCAGGGTGAGGAAACTGCTGGGGGTGAATGAAGTTAATTGAGAGTGCGGAAGGATCAGAGGTGTAGAGGTCAAGGGTCACAGGATATGGGTGTGTCAAAGAACCCAGCAGGTCCCTGTCTCCAGCATCCTAGAGCTACCCTGTGAGCATGAAAGGGGAGCTTTTGAGTCACTGAAAAGAAATTGTCTCATACATTGTGTTGATTGGAGTCAATCAGAAGGGAAGGAGGTGAGCCAGACAATGAGAATGAGCTTTTAGGGTTACTTTGGGCAAGGTGCTCAGGTAGAAGAACTTCAAGAAGGAATTGTTCTGTGTGCTCCAAAGTTAAGCATTTGGGAATCCTGAAACCACAAGGTGCTTCAACAGATTGATGCGCAAATTCTGCTACACACAATAGGCCTTCAAGGAAAACACACATCACTTCACAAGAAGATATCGGAGTACTTCAAATCAATTGCCCATGCATGTGAAGAGAAAATAGTGACTCTAGCTGAAAGGTAACACATGGAGATCTACTTTTGCAATGCATTCCTAATTACGGTCGTACCTTGGAAGTTGAACGGAATCTGTTCCAGAAGTCCATTCGACTTCTAAAACGTTCAGAAACCAAATCACGGCTTCTGTTTGGCTGCAGGAAGCTACTGCAGCCAATTGGAAGCCGTGGAAGCCCCGTCGGACGTTCGGGTTACCAAAACAGATCAAAAACTGGAGCGGTCACTTCTGGGTTTGTGGCGTTCGGGAGCCAAAACATTCGAGAACTAGGCTGCTTGAAAACCAAGGTATGACTGTATTATTGTTATTATAGAATTATAATATTACTGTATAATCATTGAAGATTGTATAATCTTAGGAGTGGGTGTATCTGTGGAGATGTGTGGCTGGGACTATCGTGAAAGGAACCTGTACATCTGAATTTGCCACTACACCGCTGCGACACATGAACGATCCCAGCCAATCAGGCACAACACAGCGAACAAAATTATATCACCACGCCATTGACGACCCCAACCTATCAGGGATCACGCAAAACTGTGTGGCCAATCAGCTAGGAGATTATTTATTAGCACTGCAGAAAATATTCATTTTTTAAAAAATTTTAATGAGATTAGTCTGGACTCAGCCTACTACATGTGAGTGGGGGGGCAGGGAGAATCATAGCCCAACCCTCCCTGCAAGGAATGCTAATTAGTCACAAGAATATATGTGTAAATAAACATAAGAGGGACAGGCGAGGCAGTAAGAGAAGAGAAAGGCATTGCCGGCCTAGGCCATTAAATCAAATCACAGTGGAAAATAATGGCTAAACTCTCCCTCTTACTTGTAGCACTCAATTTATGTAGTCAATATGGCAGTGAATGAATGAGCGAAGGTGCTAAGAGCACAAATCTAAATTCAATATACATATCTTGGAAACAAAACAAAAAATCCCCCTAACACACACCAGGCTGATAAAGCATATAAAGCGAGCGTTGACAGCGGAGGAACAGGAAGGGAAGGAGGCAGAAACAAACAAGCGTCATTTAGGGTGACGGTTCCCCCGTCTCCAACTGTCTAAACATAGCTAAGGCGGTAGCCACAAATCCAAGCCTGCAGAGGGTTTTAGGGGAAGATGCAGAAAGCACAGGCGGAAAATAAGGTGGAAGAAGAATCAGAAGACAAGGGCTCCCTTTCCTTGGAAACAAAAAGGTGTGAAGCTAAGAACCTCAGAAGGTGGATCAGGCGCAAGGTGGGTCAAGATCCTGCTCTCATAATATACAGCTGGGAAGCCCACAAGCAGAATCCGAGCACGGCAGCACTCTTCCCACTAGTGACAGCCAGGAACTGGTATCCAGAGCCTCTGATAGTAGAGGCAAAATAAAGCCATCCATCATAGCTAGGAGTCGTTGATGGCCTCCATCAATGTCACACCCGCCAACATTTCTCTGATGAAAATAGGGAATTCCTAGTCAATGACGACAACAATTTTATTATTTATAACCCGCCCATCTGACTGGTTGCCCCAGCCACTCTGGGCAGCTTCAAACCTATATGAAAACATAATACAGTGGTACCTCGGTTTTCGGACATCTCTGTTGCCGAATGTTTCGGTTTTTGAACGCCGAAAACCCGGAAGTAAATGCTTCCGTTTTCAAATGCACCTCGGAAGTCAAACGACTTCCACTGTGTGTATCTGTTGTTTTTCACAATTTTCTCTGCTGAATTGGCAGGCCACCCTTTGCGCCTCGGTTTTCAAACGTTTCAGAAGTTGGACGGTCTTCCTGGATGGATTGTGTTTGAAAACCAAGGTATTACTGTAAAACATTAAACATTTTCTAAAAAAAAAAAAAAAACTTTGCTATGCAGGGCTGCCGTCAGGTGTCTTCTAAATGTTGTATAGTTACTTTTCTCCTTGACTCGGGGATCGCATAACTCCATACCCTCTGGTGAAAATAGAGACGACTTACCATACCCCCCATTGTTTCTCTAATGAAAAAAGGGACGTCTAAGGGAAAGTGAGACATTCCGGGATCAAATCAGAAACCAGGACAGCTTCTGTAAATCTGGGGCTGTCTCTTGAAAATAGGGACATGGAGGGTCTGGAATGTGCCCAAGCCTCTTTCGAAGTTATCCAAGTTAGTGGTCATTGCTAAATCCTACAGGAGTGAATGTCATAATATCACCACGTGAAGAAGTACTACATCTGGGAAGCTGTGGTCCTCCAGATATGGTTGGGCAACAATGCCCATCATCTCTGACTGTTTTGCCCATGGTGGCTGGGGAAAACTGGACACCAACAAAATCTGGATGACCCCATGGACCAGAGTATGCCTAATAATAATAATAATAATAATAATAATAATAATTTATTATTTGTACCCTGCCCATCTGGCTGGGTTTCCCCAGCCACTGTGGGCGACTTCCACAAAGACCAAAAATACACTAAGATGTCACACATTAAAAACTTCCCTGAACAGGGCTGCCATAAGATGTCTTCTGAATGTCCGGTAGTTGTTTATCTCTTTGACATCTGATGGGAGGGTGTTCCACAGGGCGAGCGCCACTACCGAGAAGGCCCTCTGCCTGGTTCCCTGTAGCTTTGCTTCTCGCATTGAGGGAACCGCCAGAATGCCCTCAGCGCTGGACCTCAGCGTCCGGGCAGAATGGTGGGGGTGGAGACGCTCCTTCAGGTATACCAGGCCGAGGCCGTTTAGGGCTTTAAAGGCACTCCTGTCTTCCACTGCCTCCCACAGTTTGGTCAAACTCATGTTGGTAGCTTCGAGAAGAAGAAGAAGATTAGTTTGGATTTGATATCCTGCTTTATCACTACCCTAAGGCGTCTCAAAGCGGCTAACATTCTCCTTTCCCTTCCTCCTCCATAACAAACACTCTGTGAGGTGAGTGGGGCTGAGAGACTTCACAGAAGTGTGACTGGCCCAAGGTCACCCAGCAGCTGCATGTGGAGGAGCGAGGAATCGAACCTGGTTCACCAGATTACGAGTCCACTGCACTTAACCACCACACCACACTGGCTGTATAGCACCATCCAAAGCGGAATGTGAACCCAAAGGGGTTCAAATTGCAAGAAAAGTTTGTGGGTGGGCATTAGGAAGGAAGTTTTAATGGTGTGATCTGTTCTAACATTGAATCGGGCTGCCTCGTTAGAGGTTAGGAAAAGGTTAGATTCGCCAATCAGGGATGTTGTGGCAGCATCAGAGGCTGCTTGCTGGTTCCCCACAAGCATTTGGTCAGCTTCTGTGAGAGCAGGGTACTAGACTTGATGGGCCCTGGGCCTGATCCTGCAGGGCTCTGCTTAGGTTCTTACATAAGGAGGAGGAGGAAGGGGAGGAAAATGCATGCCAGGACATGGGTGGTTTTTCATAAGAATTATTTAAATAAGTGAAGCTGGTGTGTCACAGCCAGGAGACCAAATGCAACTATTGGGCCACTTAGCAATCCAGAGGAGGGTCAGATGACAAGCCCAGAAATCCTACAGCTAGAATTAGCTTTGGCCTTCCAGAAACTCCCTCCCCCTCCCCAAACACACACACACACCATGGACTTCGATTCCGATGTACAGTTTGAAACAAATCAATAGCGGTATAATAATACTGAGCACGCTGTGTAATTTTTATATCATTAGTTTTCATTTTCCGCTCCCTATGCATCAAAAAAAGAAAAAGAAAACCAACCCCCCTCCACACCTTACAAGAGCCTCGTAAAGTTTATTTAGTATTCCATGAATTCCTAATCAGTTTCATTTCATAATGATTCAGAGAGGCCGTTGCTGGGGCCCCGGTGTCAAAAAATCGATAAAACCAACACAGTTTTTCCTGATGGCGGCTGCGAAAGGATCTATTGTGGGGGAATTATGATTTATGCCCCAGTCTGCCACAAGGCAGCGGCTAGCAGCAGCAGGGTCCAAAAGCTGAGATGTTCGCCAATAATGATTTATATGCATAGTTCCGATCACTCGCAAGCCCAAGTGCACCCCTTCTCAGCCAGGCCAGGCTGCTGCCTCCTGTCCCCAAATACCACATGTTACTCCTGTACCAGCATGGATCTGCAAGGCCATATTCTCTTTTTCCACCCTAGGCTTTTCAAGTTGGGAAGGCATCGTGGCCATCTTTGCAGGAAAGATGTGTGTGAGAGAGTGTCTGCGTTGTCCCAGAAGTCTTCTCCCTGACACTATCTCTGACTCAAGTTCCTTTGCCATTTGGTACATGTCATCATGGTCATTTTTTTCATCTATGTTTCACTAGATGAGCAAAATACTTCTCTCTCTCTCTCTCTCTCTCTCTCTCTCTCTCTCTCTGCTTCTGAAGACCAGTTGCTGGAAACCACAGAAAGCGAGAAGGCTCTTGGGCTAAGGTCCTCCTTGCCACAGGCAGCTGGTCACAGACCCTCCAAGTGTCCCTATTTTCCAGGGACAGCCCCGGATTTACAGAAGCCATCCCTGTTTCTGATCTGATCCCAGAATGTCCCACTTTATCTTAGGATGTCCCTATTTTCATCAGAGAAATGTTGGAAGGTATGGAGTTATGTGACACACACACATCAGGAGATAAGTAACTATAAGTAACTATACAACCTTTAGAAGAAATCTGAAGGCACCCTGTACAGTGGTACCTCGGGATGCAAATGGGATCCGTTCTGGAGCCCCGTTCGCATCCTGAATAGAAAGTAAGATGCGACTGCGCATCTGCGTGTGCGCGGGTCGCGTTTCGCCACTTCCGCACATGCCCGTGATGTCATTTTGAGCGTCTGCACATACACGAGTGGTGAAACCCGGAAGTAACGCGCTCCGTTACTTCTGGGTCGCCATGGAACGCAACCCGAAAATACTTATCCTGAAGCGTATTTATCCCGAGGTATGACTGTAAAGGGAAGGGTTTTTTAATGTTTAATGTTTTATTATGTTTTTACATAGGTTGGAAGCTGCCCAGAGTTGGTGGGGCAAGCCAGTCAGATGGGTGGGTACAACATTTAAATCCCAATTTTTTTCTCCAAGCAGCTTGAAATGGCCTGCAGGGTTCTGTCCCTCCTCATTTCATCCGCACATCAATGGAACAGAGTATGCGGGGGAAAGGCAAGAACTCTGAACAGAAGCACTTCAATTCCCACCATCCTTGAGCATTGGGCATCCCTCATGGGAGTTGCTCGGCCACGGCATACCTGCCCTCTCTCTTTCTTTCAACCTCATTGGATGTCTACAAGTTCTAGTATTACCTGGAGAACCAGAAATATTCCCCCATCCCTGTTTTAGTAGTTAGTGAAAAAGGATACCTTTCTTATTTCACAAATAGATGCCAGCTGGTCCACCTTAATCTACAAAGAAGGAAATTGTAGCATTGGAAGATGTCCTCAAGAGTCACCTAGTCCATCTACCTATTAATGGAGTCAAGGTAATCATAGAATCCTAGAACTGTAAAGTTGGAAAGGGAACCCCAAGGATCATCTAGTCCAACCCCTGTTTAAAAGCTTCCAATGAAATAGAGCACAGCACCTTCTGAGGGAGTCAATTCCACTGTTGAACAGCTCTTACAACCAGAATGTTCTTCCTAAGGTTTAGTCAGAAGCTCCTTTTTTGTAACTTGAAGCCATTGGTTTGAGTCCTACCTTTCAGATCAGGAGAAACCAAGTTGGTTCCCTCTTCTGTGTGACAGCCCTTGAGATATTTGAAGGTGGCTATCATTCCAACACTACAATTCTATGGTTCTATATCTCCACTCGGTCTCCTCTTTTCCAGGCTAAACATACCCAACTCCTTCAACCATTCCTCATCAGGCTTGGTTAATAATAATAATAATAATAATAATAATAATAATAATAATAATAATTTATTTGCACCCCGCCAATCTAGCTGGGTTTCCCCAGCCACTCTGGGCGGCTTCCAACAAAGATTAAAGATACATTAAAATGTCACACATTAAAAACTTCCCTGAACAGGGCTGCCTTCAGATGTCTTCTAAATGTCCGGTAGTTGTTTATCTCTTTGACATCTGATGGGAGGGTGTTCCACAGGGTGGGTGCCGCTACCAAGAAGGCCCTCTGCCTGCTTCCCTGTAGCTTTGCTTCTCTCAGTGAGGGAACCGCCAGAAGGCCCTCGGCGCTGGACCTCAGCGTCCGGGCAGAACGATGGCGGTGGAGATGCTCCTTCGGGTATACTGGACCAAGGCCGTTTAGGGCTTTAAAGGTCAGCACCAACACTTTGAATTGTGCTTGGAAACGTACTGGGAGCCAATGTAGGTCTTTCAAGAGTGGTGTTATGTGGTCTTGGCAGCTGCCCCCAGTCACCAGTCTAGCTGCCGCATTCTGGATTAATTGTAGTTTCTGGGTCACCTTCAAAGGTAGCCCCATGTAGAGCGCATTGCAGTAGTCCAAGCGGGACTAAACCCTTGATCATCTTGCTTGCCCTCATCTGCACACCTTGCAGCTTGTCAGCATCCTTCTTAAACTGTGATGCCCAGAACTGGACGCCGGCCGGACTCCAGGTGGGCTCCGACCAAGGCAGAATAGAGCAGCCCTCTTCCTTCCCTTGATCTGATCATCTGTTGATGCAGCCTACAATTGCATTTGGAATTGGATAGCGGTAGCATTATTACGAGGAGGAAGAAACTGACTTAAGCATTGCGATTGAAAAGGGGGGGAGGGTTGAGATATCATAACGGCCCATTTATGTTGCAGGTTCCCCCCCCACCTCCAGCAGCACCTCCAACTCCCCGAATCTCCTCCGCATATTTCTCCATATCATTGGAAGAGCCGATGGGCGTTTGCCAGAATGGATGGTCCATCATTTCTATAGCGGGGCCGTGTGACATTCATTAAGCGGAGATACAGAGGGAGAGGGTTAACCAGCGTGCCCCTTTTCCTCTGATTTGGTCATACATCAGTAAGCGCTGCAGGTTAAATGCCCACAGTACCGCCGCAGATGAATAGGTAGAAGGGGAACGGGCGATACTTCACCCTGCACTACTTAACCCAAGAAAATGAGTCTCAAAGCCGGTGTCACGGTAAAATATGGATGCTCACTTAGATAATGTGTGCTTGGAAATTCTACACTCCACCCCCCACCCCCCCTTTCAGCCTTTACAACTGACTGCACTTTAAGATACTCAGTCGTCGTGCCCATCTCCCCCCACAACCCCTTCTCCATTTCTCCCACAAACAGCCTGCTTAGATTCTGCCAAAGGTAGCTATTCGGATGTGCAATTTATCCTTTATTGCCCCATCCTGGAAGGATTTGCACAGTTTGACGGAAGCTCCAAGCTCCTTGGGCCTTTGAACGGCAACGTTCCCCACAGGCCTGGCGTTCGGCGAGGACGCTCCAGCCCCAAAGGCGACACGTATCCACCATTAGTGCCGCCAATGGTTATAGCGATACTTTGATTTTGATGTTGATTTTGATGTTGCCTGTTCTGTGTCTCTCCCCCCCCCCAAAAAAATTTAATTTTAATGTTCTAAGTAGAACTGAGGATATAAACAATTTACAGTGGTACCTCGGGTTAAATACGCTTCAGGTTACAGATGCTTCAGGTTACAGACTCTGCTAACTCAGAAATATTACCTCGGGTTAAGAACTTTGCTTCAGGATGAGAACAGAAATCGCGCGGCAGCAGCAGGAGGCCCCATTAACTAAAGTGGTGCTTCAGGTTAAGAACAGTTTCAGGTTAAGAACAAACCTCCGGAACGAATTAAGTACATAACCAGAGGTACCACTGTACAGTGGTACCTTGGTTTTCGAACATCTCAGTTTTCAAACATTTTGGTTTTTGAATAGCTCTGTTTATCCCTTAATATAAAGAAATAATCATTTTAAAATGCAGTGTTTATTTATGAGGGCAGCAGCAAAACAAATAAACAACGGCATTTATTTATTATTTATTTATTTATTTATTTATTTAAAGCAGTTGCTGGCGTCTGTCTGTCTCCAGAGACAATGGAAGATTGCGCCTTTGCGGGTGAGGTCAAACTGTTGGAAGGTTACAGCACCTGCTGTGACTGTAGACACCAATATGGGAGAGACATGTTTTGTTACAGCTGGGGCAGATGAAGGCATCTGGTTGTGTTGCTGCAGACGCACCAGGGCGCTTCTTCTCTCTGCGCTCCTCCCAGCGGTCATTCCTCCTCTGGTCACTGCTACGGATACATGACCTGGCTAACCTAGATCCTTCCCCTCAAGAGCTCCCTTTCAATGGCATCAGGGTGAAATCAGGCATGTTAAATGTGCATGAAACGCGGGGCCACTATACTATCAAATACAGAAGGATCTTTGTGTGTAGGGTATCAAAACTTTCATCTTTCATCTGATAGTCATCTTACTTCAACAAAAACCAAAGGAATTAGGAGACATGTCTAGTTGAGCCCATCCATTCCAGTGGACCTACTCTGGAGTGTAATTTGACACAAATGCTGGAATAAAAAACTAACAGGTGTAGATTTTGGTGAACAGGCACCGAATCATTCGGCAGACAGTCAGCCGATGCTCAGAGATTATTTGACCTTAACATTCAATAATTTGGAGGCAGGATCTGCCTTAATCTGCCTCCTTCATCACTAGAAAATGTGTGTGTGTGTGTGTGTGTGTGTTTTAAGGCAGCAAATTAACACAATGCAAATGAGAAAGAAAGGCAATGCTTTGTATTTCACTCACTCCCAATGCCCCCTCTTTCTCCTCCTCCCAAAAACCCCAGCCAACTGATGTGACAAACTACAGAAATAAATTATTGACATTGTCACTTTTTCCCCTCCTTTCCCCTTTAATAAGCATCATGGGGGAAGGAGAGAGGGAAAAAGTCCAAGAGTCCTGTAAATGATTATTGTGGCTTTTTTTTAAATATCACAGAAATAATTGCTAATCAAAGCATCATGCAGAGAGGCCGGCAGGGAGCACCTTGACGTCTTCACCGCCGAATTTTCATGTGAGGCAAAGGAGTGGGAAGGAGGCAGGACATCTAATTTCCACCTTGCGATGCAGCTTCGCCTGACAAAAAAAGATTACCCAGCGGTCAAAAAGGAAAAAAATCAAAGTCGCGCCATCCTGCAGAGTGCCGTAACAGTGACATGTCCTAGCACGTCAAGAGAACAAGCATGGAAGCAAGTGAAAATTTGGTCTCTGGTAGGTGACAAAAGTCAATGCTTATCTCTTTTTTCTCTTCCCCATCTCTTTCCTCTTTTTTCTAAGTTATTTTAACAACTTGGGGTACATGTCGTGTTATTATTTTTTTATTTCTCTCCCCCCCTTTCATTCTCACCATGCCGTTCTCTTCACCAATCCGCCACACAGTAGAGGGTCTTCTAGTTTATTAACCTTTGCCATTCTCATGCATCATATCTTTATTAGTCATGATTATGGCTGGTTATTATTGTTATTAGAGTTTCCCCCCCAAAAAAACTTTCTGCCTTCTGAGAAACAGGCCGGGTATGCAATTTCCTCCCCGGCCCTCGTCCGCTACAGAACCATTGTCTGTTGCAAAGGATTCTGGGACGTTGTCATGGAGGCAGGCCCGATTCGTGCCATGGGTTACAATGAGGGCAGAAATTCGATTCAGTTTACATTTAAAGGCAAAACCACTTAATTCATACTTCCTGAGACCATATGGTGGACAAAATGCAGCAGATCTTTGAAATTCACATTCCCCTGAATTTTTCAAAGTGGTTCCACAGCCAAGTATTTTTAAAAAGTGTTTACTAGGGTAATGCACATATTAGTGAGAAGAACATTGTGGAAAATGGGCTTGGAAATATCTGTACATTGAGAACTAGTGTGGTGTAATGGTTAGAGTGTCAGGGGTTCAAATCCTCACTCATCCATGATCCCCACTGGGTGACCTTGGGTCAGTCACTCACTCTCAGCCTAACCTACCTCACAAAGTTGTTGTGAGGATGAAATTAAGGGGGGAGAAAGCATAAACACCACCTTCAACTCCTTCGAGGAAAAGGTGGGATAGAAATGCAATACATAAGTAAACAGGGCGCAGGTGGTGCTGTGGGTTAAACCACAGAGCCTAGGACTCGCTGATCAGAAGGTCAGCGGTTCAAATCCCCGCGACGGGGTGAGCTCCCGCTGCTCAGTCCAGCTCCTGCCCACCTAGCAGTGTGAAAGCACGTCAAAGTGCAAGTAGATAAATAGGTACCGCTCCGGCAGGAAGGTGAACGACGTTTCCGTGCACTGCTCTAGTTCGCCAGAAGCGGCTTAGTCATGCTGGCCACATGACCCGGAAGCTGTACGCCGGCTCCCTCGGCGTACAGCTAATGGTCAGGGGTCCCTTTACCTTTACCTTTACATAAGTAAACAGACAAACTTGTGTTTGGTTCTTAACTTGTTTCTAACCCTTTTTATCCTTTTACTGTTGTTATTGCTGTAAACTGCTTTGATACATCCTTTTTTTTAAAAAAAAAAAGGATACAGCAGCATACAAGTATTTTTATCAATAAAGAAATGGAATGAAATGGGAAAGGGAAAGGGAAAGATTTTCCGGCTGTTTCGATTTTGCCAAATCTCCCTCCCTTTCACTCTCTCATCCTTGCAGAAATCTATTTTGTGCTTTAAAGAGGGGGGGGAGCAAATAAAAGATCGAAGGGTGTCCTGCGTTCACAAACTGGGCACGGTTCCTCTTTGCCCGCCCCCGCCCCCCCAGCAATATATAGAGAGAAAACTCTCAACTTTTGCTTCCACACGGGGAACATGCACTTATCAGAGGATAGAGGGGGGTGTTTGGGGGGGGAGTGTTATGGCCTGCTGTGGACATCTGTATTGGCAGACCCTAATCAAGGCTCGCCCATAGGGCTGTGCCAATTGCGTTTGAAGATCCTGACAAGAATACAACGTTCCTGTTGGGATAACTACCTTCCTGTAGAGACGCAGATGGGTTGTCTGGATAGGCTGTGAATCTGAGTGACAGGTTTGGTTTGGTGGGTATTTTTTTCCCCTCCCCCATTTTCCCGAACAGATGCCTTCCCCCCACCTTCTCCCCCCCCCCCCAAATGGACAAGTTCATCGCTTTCCCAGGAATTTATTAGAAATAGATTCATTCCCTTTGGCTTCCAAATAGCTGCCCGATTCGAAACCGTTCGGGAAAATGCAAGCAGGAACTGAATAAAAAATGAAACAGGTGGGTTAGGAGACCTGGGTTCGAATCCCCACTCAGCCACGAATCTCTCTAGCTGACCTTGGGACAGTCACTTGTTGTTGTTGTTTAGTTGTTTAGTCATGTCCGACTCTTTGTGACCCCATGGACCAGAGCACGCCAGGCACTCCTGTCTTCCACTGCCTCCTGCAGTTTGGTCAAACTCATGCTGGTAGCTTCAAGAACACTGTCCAACCATCTTGTCCTCTGTCGTCCCCTTCTCCTTGTGCCCTCCATCTTTCCCAACATCAGGGTCTTTTCCAGGGAGGCTTCTCTTCTCATAAGGTGGCCAAAGTATTGGAGCCTCAGCTTCAGGATCTGTCCTTCCGGTGAGCACTCAGGGCTGATTTCCTTCAGAATGGAGAGGTTTGATCTTCTTGCAGTCCATGGGACTCTCAAGAGTCTCCTCCAGCACCAGAATTCAAAAGCATCAATCACTTACTCTTGGCCTAAGCTACCTCACAGGGTTGTTGTCAGGATACAACGGGGAGGAGAGGAAAGGTGGGGTACAAATGTAATTATTATGGATCATCATTCTCAGCACCATCATCAGCATCTCTGTAACGGAAATCAGTCCAGTGACTATGATTGGCACAAACGAATCATCACTGATTACAGTTCCATTCCTCCCTACATCACTGCCCCCACCCAAGTGGCTGTGCGTTTTCTTCGCATGGGATGGGATAATATAACGACAATGTGCCTGAGGCTATTTACATAATCATGTAGTTTTGCCACAGCAGAAAGTGAGGCAAATAACAAAGGGGGTTTTTGGCGGTAGGCGGACTGCAGCAGAAAGGAAACAGTGCTGCGTGCGGAAGAATGCATTGGGGAATGAAGAGTGATGCCTTCTTACATTCCTAGCTGCCAGCCATTGCCTGGAAGTTCAATCCAGGGACACTGCAATGAGGATTTCACAGGCTTCACTCTATCCCCAGGAAGGGAGCTTTCCAGCTTTCAGCGGCGGCTACCAAAGCAGCTAGGACCCAAGCGTGCATGAAAGGGTTGGGGGCAAATAGGCAAGAAATGTTTTTGGTGCGAAAGGCACTGGGCAGGAGAACCAGGAACCAGAAGACTCAGGAGGGTCTCCTGTTTCTATCCACAGAATTGTCCAATCGGGGGCTCACTGGGATGATACCAGTCTGTTAATGGGCTCAGACATAAGCGGCCTTCTGGAGTTTTCTCGGCTGCCAAGTTGCCATCAGCATCATGAGGAGAGCCGACGGGGAAATGAGAAATGGTGTAAGAAATCTCCGCTGAGCCCAGTTTTCTTACCCACTGTCCTCTTTTGGCAAAGTCCCAGCACAAGAAAAAAGCTCGAGGATGAAATAACGAGCCATGCAGCTTGGGAGAAATCTCTCCGTCACGTGATTAGATGCAAGAAGCATCCTGGACAGGAGGGCAATATAGACACCAGTGCTCATGTAAGACAGTGGCATTCGTGGAAGATGTAATGTAGGAAGGTACCACAAGGGTCATCTAGTCCAACCCCTTGCAATGCGGGGAAATTCAGACCTCTTTTATTTGTATTTTTAGTGCATGGCTTATGCAGGGCTAGGGTGTGAAGCATTAGGCCCTGGGGGGAAATGCAGTCCTCCAGGTCTCTCTATTGGCCCCTTGGGACTCACCTCAGGCCACCCCAAGGGGTCCTTAGGCCATGCCCATGCTAGTCTGGCTTGGCACTTCCCTTGGGTGTGTTTGTCTGGCTGGAACGTGTCCCTGAACTCTGAGAATGCTTGCTCTGCTTGCTCACATATACCTGGGTGGCGCTGTGAGTTGAACCACAGAGCCTAGGACTTGCCGATCAGAAGGTCGGCAGTTCGAATCCCTGCGACGGGGTAAGCTCCCGTTGTTTGGTCCCTGCTCCTGCCAACCTAGCAGTTCGAAAGCACAAAGTGCAAGTAGATAAATAGGTACCGCTCCAGTGGGAAGGTAAACGGCATTTCCGTGCACTGCTCTGGTTCGCCAGAAGCGGCTTAGTCATGCTGGCCACATGACCTGGAAGCTGTACGCCGGCTCCCTTGGCCAATAAAGCGAGATGAGCATCGTAACCCCAGAGTCTGTCATGACTGGACCTAATGGTCAGGGGTCCCTTTACCTTTACCTTTATTCTCCCACCAGGCAAGCAAGGGAAATTATCAGAGTTTGGGGCACATTCCAGTCAGGCAAAAACGGTCAGGGGGTTAGGGGCAGTGAGAGGTATGGCCTGGGGGGTCAGGGGGAGAGAGGACTGGAGACCGCATTTGTCCCGCAGGTGTCTGGTTCACCATCCTTGGTCTAACCACTTCCCCACATTGACTCAGGGGAATTCCACAAAATACTCGATACCAAACCCAAGGCAAGAATGTTGGAAGGCTCAGGACAGACAAAAGAAAGTACTCCTTCTTCGCACAGTTGAACTATGGAACTCACTCCCACAAGAGGCCACGAGGGCCACCAACTCAGATGGCTATTATTATTATTATTATTATTATTATTATTATTATTATTATTATTATTATTATACCCTGCCCTCCCCGGCCAGAGCCAGGCTCAAGGCTGCTAACACCAGTAAAATTACAGTAAAAACATAATAGGGGGGGACCAATTTAAAATACAGGTTAAAATTCAATTTAAAATGCAGCCTCATTTTAAAAATAGCCCACAGATCAAAACCATAAGGGGAGGGAAACATAAGGGTCAGACTGATTCCAAACCAAAGGCCAGGTGGAACAGCTCTGTCTTGCAGGCCCTGCGGAAAGATGTCAAGACCCGTAGGACCCTAGTTTCTTGTGACAGAGCGTTCCACCAAGTCGGGGCCAGTACTGAAAAGGCCCTGGCCCTAGTTGAAACCAATCTAACCACCTTGCGACCTGGGACCTCCAAAATGTTGTCATTTGTGGACCTTAAGGTCCTCCACGGACCTTAAAAGAAGAGAAGGCAAATTCGTGGAGGATGCTATTGATGGTTATGTGGTTATGTTCTACCTCCACTGTCAGAGACAGGATGTGCCCATTGCTTGGAACCACAAGTGAGGAGGGTTGCTGCTGTGCTCTGGTTCTGTTTGTGGACTTCCAATGGGCGCACCTGCTTGGCTGACGGTGAGAGCAGGATACTGGACTAGAGGGACCACTGGCCTAATCTAGCAGACCTCTTCTTATGTCCTTAAGAATACCTAACAGGCAAATATTTGGCAGGGTAACCTTGACATTCCTCCACCGCCAAACCCTGACAACTTTATCCACAGCCTTAAGAGGCCCTTGTACATCCTGGAATTTTTTCACTCCTTTTCTCCAAGCACACAAAGGGAGAAAGGCCAGAATGGAATGAGCAAATAGGAAAGAGGAGCAGTAAAGAAAAAGAAAAAGTAGGCTTGTTTCTGTCTACCAGAACTAATTCCTAGGCCCCAACAATGAGAGCTAGGAAGCAATAAAAGCTGGAAAGGGGAATTATTTTCACCGCCATTCTGATGGAAATGAAGCTTCACCCTTCCCAATTCCCCGCCACCCACCTGGAGCCACGCGGCACCGTCCTTTATAGATCTTGGGATCGATAGCACATCATAGCAACAAAACCGAGGTGGGTGGAGAGAGGAGGGGGAGGACCGGAGAGCGAACGAGTGTAAATTTTAACTAAATTAGTTCTTTCAGAGTTCTCCTTCTCTGCCTCATCTTTTCTTTTTTTTTAGAAGGGTATGGAAAAGTCAGGCGATCAATGCAGAGAGAAAAGGAAGGAAACATCCGTCTCCCTATGAAAGGAAAGGGGGAAAAGGTGGATATCGAAGGCCAGGACGTGTTTCTCCTTTGATCCCCACCACACACATCTTTACGCTGTTTTTTTATTTTATTTCTTCCCCTCTTGTTTATGTGTTGAGAGAGAGAGAGAGAGAGATGAACCCCTCATATTATTTCTTAACAATCCACCAAATTGCTAACAGTCACGATGGGAAGAAAAGCTTAAATTGGTGCGCGGCTGGAACGCCACTGGAATCCCGTTCCATCTAAGAAGATAAGTGTCTCCGGAGGTTAAAAAGGAGCATCGGGGTCCGGCACGGCAAAGTAAGGGGTTCTGTACACGGAGGAATGTTCCGCTTGCCCCATGTGGGGATGCTAAGCCGTTCTCTCACCTGCCAAACTGCACCACCTTGAGCGCCAGGCCTACAATTTAGAAGATAATCTCCTCCCCTCCTGCCTCTGCTCTTAATCTCCCCCTAACCTGACGCCCCAGATCTTGTTCTCTCTGCCCTTCCAGCTGCCACTCTCGTTTTCTCGGCCAAGCACAGCACTCCGACTATAATAAGTTACTTCATTCTGAGGTGCCCGGCATCCCGGCGCAGCCTTGCGCTTTAAAAAGATGGCCGCTGCCTGTAAACAAAGATGGCGGCCCCCCTACAGACCAAAGACAGAAGCCATTTTGTAGCGTCTCTCCCGAAGCAATGGTCTTGTTGTTACTGGGGTGTCTCCAAGCGTGTATTACCAGTACTCACTGAAATTAAGGGAACCAAGTTCGTAATGGTGTCCATTATTTTCAATTTGTTTACTCTGGGCTAGAATTAGATAATCCCGTTGTTCCTGCTGCTGTTATGTTTGGATCCAAACAGTGCTTTTTTCTGGAGGGTACACAGGGGTACACATACCCCCTAAATGTTTTGTGAATCTTTGTATTTTTGTCCATTTACTATATTTATTTTTCCCGATTCGAACTATAAAATGGTGAGTCAAAATGAGAGTACAGTCATACCTCAGGTTACAGTTGCTTCAGGTTGTGTTTTTTCGGGTTACAGATGCACTGAAACACAGAAGTACCAGAACTAGTTACTTCCGGGTTTCGGAGGTCGCGCATGCACAGAGGCGCTAAATCACGCTTTGAGCATGCGCAGAAGCACTGAATCGCAACCCACACGGGCACACACGCGGCGCTGCAGGTTGCAAACACTGCAGGTTGCGAACGTGCTTCCCACACGGATCACATTTGCAACCCGAGCGTCCACTGTACCCCTAAACATTTTTTTTAAGGAAAAAAAACACTGGATCCAAATATTAGCCCACATGGCCGGGATCAGGTCCTTTCTTATCAGAAATCCCAAAGACCAAATCTGCCTAGCTTCCCTAGCCAATAGTCTCTGACTTATTTCTGGTGTTTGTTTTCCCTAGCCTCACAAGTGTGTGTGTGTGTGTGTGTGTGTGTGTTTTCTCTCCTGCTTTCCTCATCCCATTGAGAGGAAAGGGTGGGCAACCACACGTGGCCAGTTTGCCCCTTGATAGAGTTGCCATTGCTAATGACTTAATCCCTTGTCCCGTTGCCTGCTCTTCTAATTAACTGCCACCCCATAAGAGTTGGCCGGGATGAAAGTCATCCGCTAGATAAGATCTTGCCTGCTTCTCCGTGAGCTCAATTCCGCTGCCGCCCCCACCCCGCCACCCCCTCCACGGCCTCCTCCCGTCAATTAAAGCTGCCAGCTTTAATTTGCCAATCGACGTCGCATCAGATTAACAAAACGGGCATGCGTGCAAAGCGGGCTGAGTTAATACGACACCACGCCAGAGGACAACAGGCTGCGAGGGGGTTTTAAAGTACGTAAACATAAGATTGAGCGCAGCCAGAGTCTCCTTGTTTGCACAGAAACCGGAGTAATTGCGTAATAATTCTGTCAAAGCCGGGTGGTCCTCGTTTCCAGTCTCCTTGGCACTCGTTCCATGGGAAGCAACACTGCAAAATGCCATAGAAAGCACCAGAGCTGCCCCCAAAACAAGGACCTTTCTGAACTCTTGTCATTAGCATAGAATCATAGAATTGTAGAGTTGGAAGGGACCCTGAGGATCATCTAGTCCAGCCCTCTGCAATCCAGGAATATGTAGCTGTCCCATATGGGGATCAAACCTGCAAACTTGGCATTATCAGCAGCACACTGTAACCAACTGCTGAGCTATCCAGAAGACAATATACAGTGGTACCTTGGGTTAAGAACTTGATTTGTTCTGGAGGTCCGTTCTTAACCTGAAACGGTTCTTAACCTGAAGCACCACTTTAGCTAATGGGGCCTCCCGCTGCCACTGCACAATTTCTGTTCTCATCCTGAAGCAAAGTTCTTAACCCGAGGTACTATTTCTGGGTTAGCAGAGTCTGTAACCTGAAGCATCTGTAACCTGAGGTACCACAGTACAGTTATTTTTCTTTCTCACCCACCTAGAAATACAGTGGTACCTCGGGTTAAGTACTTAATTCATTCCGGAGGTCCGTTCTTAACCTGAAACAGTTCTTAACCTGAAGCACCACTTTACCTAATGGGGCCTCCTGCTGCTGCCGCGCCACCGGAGCACAATTTCTGTTCTCATCCTGAAGCAAAGTTCTTAACCTGAGGTACTATTTCTGTGTCAGCGGAGTCTGTAACCTGAAGCGTATGTAACCTGAAACGTATGTAACCCGAGGTACCACTGTATGCTTTGCCCTTTCTATGCTCCCACAAGAACCTGGTTATTTTTTTCTGGTGCAACCACTGCGAAAACCCAAAATAGAGAATTGTCTGTTAGTTGGTTGGTTGGTTGGTTGGTTGGTTGGTCGGTTGCTTCCTCCCCTCTTTCTTCAAGGAGATCAAGGGAGCATACATGACTCTCCCCCTCTCCTCATTTAATCCCCACAACAAGCCTGTGAGGCAGGTTAGGCTGAGAGGGAGAATGTCTGGCCCAAGGTCACCCAAAGAGAATTCATGGCCGAGTGGGGATTAGGACCCTGGTTTCCCAAGTTCTAGTCTGACATGTGAATTATTCTACTGCCCTGTCTCTGTAGAAAGTCTATTTCCCCCTAAGCCCATCCCCAGATACCTGCCCTATATCACTCCTTATTTCCTGTCTACTGCCCCCCACATCTGATGCTTTACAGCACATTGTTTTCATTCAACGGAGAGAGAGATCTTAGCAAGCAGTCGATAGAATGCCCTACTGGAAGGAAAGCTGTCAGCAGGATTGGTAGGGCAAACTCTCTCCACGTTTTGTAAGGTTGCAGAATAGAGAATCCACAACAGGAGGACAGAGGCTTCAGATTTGATTTTACACATATCCCAGGCATTTTGCAAGATATTTTCAGGGCATTTGGTATTAGAGCTAAACATTCAACTTCCCTCTTCTCTTCCATGTGTCAAAGAAAATGCTGCATTGGAACTCTTGAACCTTCCACAAATCATCCAATGAACCAACTTCTACATGCGAGGAGAATGTGCACAGTTTTGGATCGAAATTGTGCTGCCCTCCAGATGTTAGAATCATAGAATTATAGAGTTGTAGATGATGTAGGAATCCAATCCCCTGTGATGTAGGAATCACAGCCCAAGGATTCCTGACAAACGACCATCCAACCTCTGCTTAAAATGAAGGAGAGTCTACCACCTTCTGAGGTTGTCCGTTCCACTGTTGAATAGCTCTTACCATCAGAAAGCTCTTCCTAAAGTTTAGCTAAACGGCCTCGGCCCAGTATACCTGAAGGAGCGTCTCCACCCCCACCGTTCTGCCCGGATGCTGAGGTCCAGCGCCGAGGGACTTCTGGCGGTTCCCTCACTGCGACAGGTAAGGTTACAGAGAACCAGGCAGAGGGCCTTCTTGGTAGTGGCTCCCACCCTGTGGAACGCCCTCCCATCAGATGCCAAAGAGATAAACAACTACCTGACATTTAGAAGACATCTGAAGGCAGCCCTGTTCAGGGAAGTTTTAAATGTGTGACATTTTAATGTATTTTTAATCTTTGTTGGAAGCCACCCAGAGTGGCTGGGGAGACCCAGCCAGATGGGCGGGGTACAAATTATTATTATTATTATTATTATTATTATTATTATTATTATTATTATAGCTGGAATCTCCCTTCTTGTCATCTGAATCTGTTGGTTCAGATCCTCCCCTCTGGAGCAGCGTAAAGCGAGCTTGCTCCATTCTTCCTTGTGCAGTACTTTAGTTATTTGAACATGTCTATCATATCACCTCTTGGTGGTCTTCTCTTCTCCTGGCTAAGCATATCCAGCTCCCATCAGCCCCAGCCAATGTGGCCTCCAGTCAGGTGTGATGGGAGTCCAGCAACATCTGGAGGGCCAAAGGTCCCCTATGCCCGATAGTCCTTTAAAACCTGTTTGCGGTGATGGGGAGAAGGGAATAGAATCTCAGAGGGGTCCGGAATAAAATTGAAGTGTCCTTGTAGAAATGAGTGAGGTTTCACCCAGCAATGATGCTGTGAGGGGGGTAGGAAGGGGGGAGACATTCAGCAAGGAATTAATGAGATCACAGAGAACAAAGGCAAGTAAGAGAAGGAGGGCGAGGAGGTTTTGAAAATCCCTGCTGACCATGGAAATAATAGATTGAGAAAGAAATAGAGTAGATCCCTGTGGTAAAAACTATTAGAGGCGGCGAATTATAAAACTATTAACCAGAATGTAACTCCCAATTAAAAGATGATTTAACACTGGAATCTGATGGATGAATTTTGATTAAATGGAGGGACTATTAGGAGCCCTGGGAGATGGACTTCTCCTCACCACTTTGGAAAGTTAAAAGGCAGTTTGATATAAAAATTTATAAATTAAGGTTAATTACTTTAAATAACATGGCTGGAAGCAATCAAACGGAATTCGCCGTATTCTCTGGAGTTTGGGGAGGGGGTGGTGGGGTGGAACACGGATATTCCCACCTTTTAATGGGATATATATATATAATTAGTCATCTCAAGAACAGGTCAGGAAGGACAAAGGTGAAAAAAGGAAGAAGTTGGTGATGGAGAACAGATGGAGCAGCCTCAGATTAGGTCAAATCCTTTGTCTACCTCGTCTGCGATTGTCTTGTCCTGGTTTTCCCAGATGCCATTGGACTCCCATCAGCCCCAGCCGGCATGGCCAGTAATCAGGAATGATGGGAGCTGGAGTCCAATGATTAGGACTGGCCCACCCATGAGGCAAGGTGAGGAGACTGCCTCAGGTAGCAGGATTCGTAGGGGCAGCAGATTCAGCCTCCAAGGAGCTCATTGCCTGCTGCCGCCGCCAAGGTAGCAACAGTGGCTGTGGTGCAGCCCTTGGAGACTGTCTCTGCTGCCTCCTTGGCACCCTCCCACCCCCAGGGAGGAACTGCAGGAGGTCGCCCTCCTGAGTGCAACTTTCTCCCAATGTACACAGTGTCGTATGCAATTTTGCCTGATGCACACATTTTCTGCGAAGCAGCTGTCCCTACCGTAATGCAATTTTGCATGTTATTTTCACTAATTTGCTGCATTTTGGTGCATGCTTTGCCTTAATACAATGCATCTTTGTACACATTGCTTGGCCGGGGAACTGAGTTGCAAAATTCAGAGGAGGGCGAATTTCAAAGGTTGGCTGCATTTCGGTTCAGGGTTTCGGTTTCAGAAAGGGCGGATTAGGTTCGCCATTAAATGTGAACTGCATCCAGCTCCATCGCTCATAACTGTTACTCCATGCCAGTGTTGCACTAAGTCAAGGGAAAGAGCACAGAATGTGCCATTGATCCCATTCGTTAAAGCAGGGATAGACAGAAGTTAAATGTGGATCTATTGGTGCAGATCTTGATGTTGGGAAGGAGATCAGCATTGGTTTTTGACTCCCAGCAGCTTAATAATGGCAAGTAATAAATACAGTGGTGCCCCACAAGACGAATGCCTCGCAAGACGGAAAACTCGCTAGACAAAAGAGTTTTCCATTTTGGAGGTGCTTCGCAAAACGAATTTCCTATGGGCTTGCTTCGCAAGACGAAAATGTCTTGCGAGTTCCTGCTGGGTTTTTTTCCTCCCCCCCCTTTTTCTAAGCCGCTAAGCCGCTTATCAGCTGATCCGATCAGCAGATAAGCCGCTAAAAGCCGCTAATAGCGCTAATCCGTTAAGCCGTCAATGGGCTTGCTTCGCAAGACGAAAAAACCGCTAGACGAAGAGAATCACAGAACGGATTCTTTTCGTCTTGCGAGGCACCACTGTACCCCCCACACCTGCAAATCACACACACACATGCTAAGGAGATTATAAATGCTCATAAGTAAATAAAAAAGATACCCAAAAGTGGGTTTTTGTGTGGAAGGATTGTGACCTCATTTAAGCTCCGCTTCTCAAGTCACATCCCAAGGGAGGTGCAGAAGTCTTTTCTTCCTGGGGGATGTAGGTCTTGGGTTTTCTAGTGAAAAAGAAAATGAAGGGGGCGCCCAGAATCCTGAAGGCAGCCCACCCCTGCTTTTAATTTACTTATTTCATGAATTTTATAATTCACTTGGTTGTAAAACAACAACCACCTCAAAGCAGTTTACAAAAAAGATAAAGCAATAAAATTATCACTAAAAACAATTAAGAACAATAACATAAACCATTTTTAAAAAATTAAAAAAGGAATGACAACAACAACAGAAATAAAACATGGATCGGCATTCTAAATATCAGGGTAGGGGTGTCTAAACAAAAATGTTTTTACACAGGTAGTGGAAAGGGTACAGTGAAGGCGGCCACTGCCTAATTTCAAGTGGCGGGAGTTCCAAAGTGGAGGCGCTGCCACACTAAAAGTTTGTAGCTTATTCCTGATCTTAATCTTTTCCCGAATATTTTAAATGCTTGTTTTTGCACTGAACATTTTGCTGCTTTATTCTCTTTGCAAACAGCTTTGAGCTTATATTTCTTACAGCCAAGTGGCCCCTAAATTTCAGAAGATCAACACGAAAGGTTTTGCAAATCAGACCCCTCCCCTCCTCCTTTCAGCTCCCCGATTCTCATTTCATCCCCCAACATTTATATTTCGCTCGATTGCAATGAAACCGCAATGTCCTTGACAAAAAATGAACAGCAAAACAATCAATATACGTTTTTAGTTTAGAAATTATTTATTGTAACTGCTGAGTGGATTTCAGTTTAACTTTTATATGTTGTTGTTGTTGTTGTTTAATACTATTCTAATGATTGTTGAATGTTACTTTTTTGATATAGGTTACCTATTTTAAAGTTATGTTTTATTATCACATTTTTGTACTGCATTAGATTGTTATAAGATGTACATTTTTTGTTACTTCAGCTTGTAAACCGCCTTGAATATTGTAAGATAGAAAGACGGTATGCAAATTAAAAACAACGATGGTGATTTTAAAAACGCAATGTAAAATACTTAGAATATTCCAAAGATAATTAAAATAAAATAAAAAATAAAAATAAAAATCCCAGATCATAACACATGTCAACATTCTCCATCTATAGATAGGCTTGCCTAAACAATAATGCTTTTAGCAAGTGCTGGGAAAAGTCCAGTGAGACTATTGTCACGGCTTAGTTATTGATCGTTTCCTCAAACCTCTGCAACATCCTTTTTTAAAAAAAATAAAATAAAATGGGAATATGCCTGACCAGATCTTGCATATACCACTTTAAGCATGACCACGGGGTGGATTGATAGCTTGACGATTCCGGCTGTGTCGATCCCACCCTGGACCTCCTTTGTCTCCTTCCCATCGGAGCTCCCTGAATAACTGAACCCCCTGGATTCTGCAACACACACACACACACCCTTTCTGGTGCCGGGAAGCGATAGCTCTCGGCCTTCTCCCTCTGCCCCCCCCCCATATCAGACATGTCACGGTGAAGAATTTCCAACCTTGACTCTTTCAGATGCCCTAATTACAGGACATATTTTTGGCACTGCGCCTTTATCCCTCTCCGCACCGGCCCCCTGACCCGGGCGCTTCCTCTGCCGCGCCTGTGCTAACAAGGTTGTCCTCTCCCCAGCTTCCTCTCTCTGATTTGTAACTCGGAATTACCATATCTGGCTCTCACTTGCTGACAACCGTCACTTTAAATAGACCTTTTAAAGTTAATACGGTGGCCATTTGAAAGGGCCGTATTACTTTCCAGTGATGTCAAATGAGCTATTTGAGGAGCCAGAGAGAGAGAGAGAGAGCCCTCGAATTGTCCCTTACACACACACACACACACACACACACACACACCCCTCTGCCCACCCAGAAAAGGTGGGGGGAAATCATTTTATCTCCCGCTTAATTGATGAACAAGAATCGCCCTGAACAAATCTGTCACGAGAAAAGAAGAACCAGATTTTCTTGTGTCTTTTTTAATGAACACATTTGTCAGGCCCCCCCCCAAAAAAAAAAAACCACTTGCGGGGGCATTTTTCAGCACTCACTGAAAAGAAAAGTTTGCTTGTTTGTTGATGGCCCTGTCCCCACTAAATATTTAAACCAGTATCATACCACTTTGTGCAGTCATAGTTTCCCACCAAAAAAAACCATGGGGATGGTATAGTTTATTGTTTGGTGCTGAGAGATGTCAGGAAGTCCTTATTTCCCTCACAGAACTGCAATTTTGAGGGTGGTTTAACACTCCATTCCTCCTCTCAGGAACTTGGGGAAGTGTAGTTTTTTTCAGGGGAATCGAGGCCTCCAAACAATTTTCAGCACCCTTAACAAAACTACACTTCCCATGATGCTCTGGGGGCAGCCATGACTGCTTAAAGTGGTATGATAAATCTACTGTAAATCTATAGTGCAGCTGGGCCCTAAATTGGCCTACCAGTGACATCATTACACAGCCCAACCTGATCGTCATCATGACATCATTTCATTTACTACAAGATACCTGATTGGTTGGGATGATGTGACTGGTCCTGAAAGGAGGGAGTGGCAGGAGTCAGAGGAAGATTACAAGGAAAGAAACAACAGCCAGGGATAGCAATGGTTCTGAAAAACGGGTTTGGGGAGAAGGTGTATGTAATGGTATCAGGGGGTTGCTCAAGAGCAATCAGGCAAATTCCTCCCTGGTCGGCTGTAAAGCCTCGTTATTGGTGCCAAAAAAAAAACTTCACCATGCAGAGCGCCACTCTTCCGTGGCTCGCTCATTCACTGGCAGAATCTGAGAGTGGGCAGTCCTTAAACCTTCCCCAGCAGAGTAGTTTCTTGACGCCCAATCTGCGCCTCCCCTCTCAGTGCGGAAGCCTACTGCACAGGAAGGGCATGGGCAACGGAGGACCTCTCTCCTCCCCGCTTTGCCCAGGCAAGGTGTCCTGGCACCGCCTCGCCTCCCCCGAGCCCTGAAGCTCCTCTCCACTGGAGGGGTGGCTACTCTCCTCCGCTGAGGAGGTGCTGCTTCCCACGATCTTTGGGGGCTCTCTGTAATCCATCCAGCTTTTCCCCTCTCGCCCCTGAGCCGATGGCAATTCCCTGACAGTGTATATTCACAGCCTGGCTTTCTCAAGCTGAGTTTATGGACCAACCAATGGTCCAAAAAGCTTCCTCCTGCTTGCTTGTTCTCTCCCCTCTCCTTCTGCATGAGGCCATGAAACCTCCTCTCTGCAAGTAGACTTAGAATCCAAAGCCATCCTTGTGAATATGAAGCAACTGTAATTAGATGTGTGAATGAGACGGAACCAGTGGTGGGACTGGGTAACTCCAGGCAGCTTCACCTTCCAAACTTTTCACTCTGATACACACACACACACACACACACACACACACACACACACAAAATGTAATCCAACCGATTTTATTTAGTTGTTTAAAAACCTATCACGGCCTTCACTTATCCCCATAGACCCTTCAGCATACACAAAATATATAATGCGTTATCAAGAGCAGGCATTACCCTGCCTAGTGAGAATTATGGAGACCCTAACCTTCCAAGCTGAATTATAAGGGGATGATTTTCCATCCCAACAACTTCTCGTGTATCTCTTTGCCTCCCATAAATTATAAGCCGCGCACATATTTCTCCAGCGATACATACTCATGTGCATTCATGCAGATTTAACCATCTCTTTCCATCACCTCCTCCAAATCCAACAGTCCCGGTCCAGCTCTTCACCCTCAAATCCAAGGTTCTCCCAGATGTTTCTTCAACTAACCACAAGAACCACAGTTCCAAAAAAAATTACCAGGTGGAGTGGCTTTTTAATTTGTGGCACGATAACCTCCATTTAGGGGTGGGGAGATGAGAGTTTGTTTTCACAAAAGGAAGGTTTTTCTGGGAGTCCCACAGAGGTCTCTTCCAAAAAAAAAAGAAGAAGCAGCAAGGAGGTTTACACAGAGGTGGCAGTGCCTTTCGGGACTGGTAGGGTGGCAAGCAGAAGGAGGCCAACTGTAGGTGGCTCCAGAGCCAATGACAATTGGTGCCAACTCATTCTAGGTTTGTCCCTCCTTCCTGCTGAGTTCTACAAGTGTCAACACTGAGACAGAAGGAGGCTGAGAAGGAGTGTCATGGCGCCATGGCCTGGACTGGTTGTAGGTAGAAAGGTAGGCAGTTGCGGGCTGACCTAGAGCAGACTGAGGTTGCTGGGGCCAGATCCTGTCTGCTGGTTTCCCACAGGCATCTGGCTGGCCCCTGTGAGAACAGGGTGCTGGACCAGATGGGCGATGGACCTGATCCAGCAGAAGGCTCTGCCCATGTTCTCTCCGGTCTATGGGAGACTCTGTCCTGCAAGTTCCAAAGATCTCAGAAGCCCCTTCCACAGAAACTCGGAGAAGGGCCTTTAGTGTGGCTGCCCCATATTGTAGAACAGCATTCCTGTTGAGATAAGACAGGCTGCCACTTACCTGCATTTTCCAAGAACAGTCGGATACTAGGACTAGGTGATATCTGGTTTTCAATATATCAGCAGCTAAACATGATATATACTGATATATCACAATGTCTTAAATAAGGATGGAGCTATGTAGAGGCATTGGCTGGCTCCACAGTTTTTCCTGCATTGTGATTTTTGCATAGCACATACAAACACACACATCATGATTAGATTGCCAGGTCATAAATTATGAAAACGATGTCATGATATAGATTTCAAACCAGTTTTGGACTATCGTCCAATATGTCGGGCAATCAATATATTGCCCAGCCCTATCGGATACATTTTTGTTGCATCATATTTTCCCAGCTGAATAAATGGGTCTTTCTCACGAGCATCTATTTCAGAGCTTTCTGAACTGTGTGTCATGACACATTTGTGTGTCGGCTGCAGTGTGTAGGTGTGTCGCACAAACACTCCCACGTTCCTCCTAGGGCTGGAAAGGGGCTAGTTTAACCTCTGGCTTGCTAGTAAAACTGAATTGCTGTGCCACAAAATGATGCAAAATGAATTGCTGTGTCATGAAATGATGCATGTCCAAAAAACATGTCACCAGCTTGAAAAGTCTGGAAAGCTCTAATCTATTTGTTACGAGTTTTAAGTTTTCTTTTAAATGTATCTGTCGTCTTTGTGTTGATGTCTGCAAACATGCCATGAACTCTGGCAACATTAACCCTGCTACACTGGTATCCCTTGAGCCTGGAGATAGTCAGGTCCTCTTTCCAGAGCAATGACCAGAGCAGGAATGACCATTGGGAGGAGTGCAGAAAGAAAAGAATCCTGTGTTGCATCTGCAGCAACACAACCAGATGCCTTCATCTGCAGGGGCAGAGGAAGGGGGGTGCGGTGGGTGTGGGCCACCCCCGGTGTCACCACTGAGGGAGGTGACAAAATGCCAGGCGGCACTCGCTGCAGAGCACCCGAGCTACATGTCTCTTCTGGGAGGGTTGCAGTGGCCTGGGCACGCACAGGCTCCAAGCTGCCCAAATGGTCCGCCCGCTGCCTCCTCCCCAGCTGTAGGGCGGCTGAGTGGGAGGAGGTAGGTAGACTCCAGAGGCCCCACAGTGCGCCCCATCCCTATAGCCAGCTCACACCACCCCTGGGCGCACCACCCCAGGTGCCCAAGCGGCTTCTTCCGCCATTGTTCATCTGCCCCAGCTGCAACAAAACATGTATTTCCTATATTGGTCTCTACAGCCACAGCAGGTGCTGTAACTCTCTGACGGTTTGACTTCACCCCCAAAGGCGCAGCCATCCGTTGTCTCCAAAGGCAGGCAGATGCCAATGATGACAACAAAACGGGCTTTAATTATGTGATGCGTGCAACGCCTTGAGACGTTTTAGAAGGCACTTAAAAGGCCAACTATAACAATACCACTCATAATAAATAGGAAAGGGTTTTTCAACAACAACAAAAACATCTTTCCAAAGAATAAGCCTGTGGCCTATAGAATATACAGTCACAACCCAATGATCCTGTGTGATTTCACCTTGCTGAGGAGCAGATGCTGTGTACGATATCAACGTAAGAAATAAAGCAGGGGGCAGAATTGTGAGGCCGAAGGAGCGCAAAACAGAGTGGCTTGTTTCCACCACACAACTTGTGCCCTGATCCCCAAACCACAACACAGCACATCTCACCCCTATATCACAGCCTTCGTTTTTCCTGATGGATGCAAATGGTTCCTGGGTCTGAAAATGACAAGATGTAACGTGGTGTGTGTGTGTGTGTGTCTTGAAACATGGGGGGGGGGGAGAGAGAGAGAGAGGCAGGGCCAGCCATTCAGTTACATGATCTAAATTCTAATCAAACATCATTTAAAGCATGTTTTATTTCTGCCTCTGGAGAGAGAGTTCCTCCAGAGCCCTCGCCATGGCAACCGGTGTCTCATTTCAGAAGTGTCATGGCACATTATCGTCCTGGTGGCTCAGGCAGGCCCCGGCTGACAAGTCCTCTCCCTGCCCCTCGTGACGAGGAACATTTCGGGCTTCTGCTGTTTATTTTCGGTGTCAGGCAGGCCAGGAGCAGATTGAAAGGGAACCCTCGTGCCCCCCTCGAACGACAAGCCTCGCTCTCTCCCTCCTACACGCACGCACACGAACGCACACCCCTGTTGGGCGATAAGAGATAATTGGAGAAGATATTTGCCTACACGCGCATACGCAATTTGCTAGGTGATGAGGCCTCTGCTTCGGAAAAGGGCCAGACATTCTCCACAACAGGAAAACACAATCCTTGGTTTTGTTTTGTTTTCTTTAAAAAGAAAGAACAAGGTTTCTTGTTTTTCAACATGAGCTCTAACCAACTCAGTTCTCCAGAAAAAAATAAAAATAAATTATGTGGGGTGTGCCCAGAAGGGGCAAAGCATATTTTTAGATGGGTGAATTGCGTTTCCCCTGTGTAAAGATCTCCAAAAGAAAATTAATAGTATATATGTTAATGGCAAGAGTCCAACAATGGGGCAGGGCAAGACCCTCGTTTGCGGAGGGTGCTTGCCAACCCCTGCCCTCCCTTGGGCACTGCCCATGAAGTTTTGCTCAGAGCAAACCCATTGAAGTGACTGGACCTACGTTCCTCGTGTCTGTTCATTGCAGTTGGGTGGGATTCAACCCAACGCTAAGGGGATCGTACCCCTTGGCCAGGAGTGTTTCCATTCCTTGACTGTCTCCTATGACCTTTTGCAATCGTGGCTTCAAATATCTGGTTCCATTCCTTCTCCACTCTCCTCACACAACCGCACCATTCTGAGGAGCTCTCCTGACCCTCCAGAATGGCTTTGGGGGAGCCATGGGAGGGCCTGGGGGGAAGCCCCTTTGCACTAGTGGGAGTCCTTGCACTGCCTTCCCCTAGCAGAAGGCGGGTACTTGAATGCGGTACTCTAAATAGGAATAATGTTTGTTGCAACCCCTGTTAAGGGATAGCCAATGCGATGCCTTCCAGGTGGGGGCCTCACCTAGAGTGGACTTGATTCTTTAGTGTTACCAATAGACTGTCGGATTTCAAGCCTTATCAGAGGAACTGGCCACTCTCCAGGCACCTGGCTTGATCTCCTAGTTGACCTCCCTGTCTGCGTTTCCCGGCAGGATACAGGCTAGGTCACGATCGGCGATCCTCCTCAAGCGTGAGAAGAACACACCACTCTTCCCTGCTCCCTGCCTCCCCCAGGGAGGGGAAAGAGATAGACAGAAATGTATTTTCATGCCTTTATTTCTGTCCTTGCAGCATTACAGAGAAACGCGTCTGCTCTCATCAGACACCATCAGCAGAGAGACAAACTCCACCTCCTGTACTTCCTGTACAGGTCAAATGACACTCTGAGCTAACATCCGGTGCTCAGCACAGTGAATAGACTGCCCCTTTTTTCTCACGGTACAGTCCCAAACATTCCCATAATGTTTTGCTTTCCAGCCAGCTGCAGCTCGCTGCTGCATTGCTCCTTTTCCGTAACATAGACTTTCCTCTCTTTTTTTGACCTCATGTGAGCAGTAATAAGTTTTAAGTCTCTTTATTCTTTCAAACTGCAGTCTTAACAGACTGACAAATTTACTTCTGCACTCCCCTGATATATGTGTGTGTGTTGTTGTTGTTGTTGTTGTTGTTGTTGTTGTTGTTGTTTAGTAGTTTAGTCGTGTCCGACTCTTCGTGACCCCCTGGACCAGAGCACTCCAGGCACTCCTGTCTTCCACTGCCTCCCGCAGTTTGGTCAGACTCATGTTGGTAGCTTCGAGAACACTGTCCAACCATCTTCTCCTCTGTCATCCCCTTCTCCTTGTGCCCTCAATCTTTCCCAACATCAGGGTCTTTTCCAGGGAGTCTTCTCTTCTCATGAGGTGGCCAAAGTATTGGAGCCTCAGCTTCACGATCTGTCCTTCCAGTGAGCACTCAGGGCTGATTTCCTTCAGAATGGATGTGTGTACACACACACACACACACACACACACACACACAAACTCCACCACTAGGAACACAGCAGTGCACACAGATTCATGGACAAGTGGTGGGTGCACAACAGACAGATCTCTGCTCTCAAAGACATTACAGTTTCAAACTGACAGGGAAGTGTGAAAGGATGGGGAGAGACAGGCAATAATGAACAGAAGCGAGGGAATGGAGTCGCAGGCACTAAATCTTAGTTGCAGTCAGAGACGTGGGCTATGGGGTTAAGCCAAAGGCCTCACAGAATATGCAGAATTTGGGGAGGGAATTAAGGGAAACACAAGGTGGGACCTCGAAGTACAGGAATGGCAAGCAAAAGACCTTTAGATCCTTCAACCAGGGAAGTGAGGTCAGTGGTGTATTAGAGCAGAGCTTTTGTTTAAGAGCTGAAGATCATGGGGAGAACATCTGCATTGCATGCAGGAGTTCTCAATGGTTCAGTTCCCAATGGCCTCTCCAGGTAAATTGGGAGATATCCCCAGTCCAGTACCCTGGAGAGTGACTGCCAGTCAATTCTGAGCTTGATGGACCAGTGGTTTGGCTCAATGAGGGACCATCTCCTATGACCTTTTGCAATGGTGGCTTCAAATATCTGGTCTAAGTTCTCAGAGGCAGCGTTTTCAATAGAGGTGCATTTTGGGAAACGATGCAAGGCGTATCTGTTTGAACCTACACATGATCTTCTAATTCAACAGTCTTGGCTGTCTTGTTGCGTTTCTTTGCTTTGCTCTACTTTGGACCATTGGTTTCTTGTAGGCAGGGGAGAGGTCATTGCAGAGTCAGTGTCAGCACCCAGAATATTAGGGCAACTGCTGGTGTTCCACTCATCCAGCAAGGCCATCTGCTGGATCCCTTGAACCAAGTGGCTGATTCTGGCAGCTACTCGCAATTGGTTAAGGTGGGGGTGCTGCTGTTAATTACCCATCCTTTATTCTAAGGTCCCAGGGCAGGGTACAACAAGGAAAACAAAATGTTACCAACAGTTTCAAACTATGCCCCAAAGCAACCTTTGCCAAGCTGTTGCCAAGTCCTGATGTTATTGGACTGCATCTATTTATTTATTTCGTAAAAAAATTACACACCACTCGACTGTAAAAAAAAACCAATAACCCTCAAAAGTTAGTAAAATCAAGAAAAATTTACAGCCCTATTTTAAACACATACAGGAGTTAGAATACTAAAACAGATTAAGATTAACTCAACTTTCTAAGCATCTGGATAAAGGTAAAGGGACCCCAGACTGTTAGGTCAAGTCACGGACAACTCTGGGATTGCGGCGCTCATCTCGCTTTATTGGCCGAGGGAGCCGGCGTACAGCTTCCAGGTCACGTGGCCAGCATGACTAAGCCGCTTCTGGCGAACCAGAGCAGCGCACGGAAATGCCATTTACCTTCCCGCCAGAGTGGTACCTATTTATCTACTTGCACTTTGACTTGCTTTCGAACTGTTAGGTTGGCAGGAGCAGGGACCGAGCAACGGGAGCTCACCCCATCGCAGGGATTCGAACCGCCGACCTTCTAATCAGCAAAGTTTTAAGCAGGTGCCAAAATGAGTACAGTGAAGCCACCTGCCTGAGGCCGGGAGTTCCAAAGTGTAGACGCTGCCCCACTAAACAATTGAGTTCTTACAAATATGGAGCAGGTATTATGTAGCACTTGCAGTAGTGCCAATTCCGACTGAAGCAGTTGAGGGGGCACATGTGGAGTAAGGTGCTCTTTCAGGTAAATTGGTCCCAAATTGTTAAGGGCTTTATATGCTAATCGTAACGCCATGAACAATCGGCAGCCAGTGCTGATCTATGAGCACAGATGTTGTATGCTGACAAGACAATATTCCCGTCAGCAACTGTGCTGCAGCATTCTGCACTTCCGAATAAAGCACAAGGGAAGCCCCACATAGAGCACATTGCACTAATATTGTGCAGCTATGTATCTGTTGGCCTATTATTATTATTATTATTATTATTATTATTATTATTTCTATACTGCTTAATGTACAAAATCACTAAGTGGTTTACATAAAACACAAGAAGAGCATTAAAATAAAAAATATTTATAAAACAGTATTAGAATACAAAGAAATGCGGCAGTAAAAAAAACAAAAACAGAGTATCTGTCAATAAAACATTCAATTGAACATCAATCAATAATAAAACATTGTGATGTTATCTTGTCCACAGTGTGATCTATTTGTGGATTGATTGCATGGGTGGTTCTTTGGGATGGCTCATGCAATCCATCCACAACGGAGGAAGAGGCAGTTTCGAGAGAGGCTGTGGAAGATACCAGAGCAGGACTACCTAGGAGCAACGATAGATCAATAAAAGGAGAATCTATGTAATTTTGCTGGGGAACTGTCTACCCCACCCAAATTGCTAGTTCCTGCTAATTGGCGGGCGGTTTCTAAAATGTGTTGCCGTTTTAGGCTGGATTCAGACAGCGCTTTCTTCCTGGGTGCTCTAGGAGCCCATCCTCAATGGCCGACTCTGGTGGTGGTGATTGTATTTATATCACACCACAGGGATGCAGGTGGAACTGTGGTCTAAACCACTGAGCCTCTTGGGCTTGCCAATCGGAAGGTGGGCGGTTCGAATCCCCGTCACAGAGTGAGCTCCCGTTGCTCTGTCCCAGCTCCTGCCAGCCTAGCAATTCGAAAGCACACCAGTGCAAGTAGATAAATAGGCACCACTGTGGTGGGAAGGTAAACGGCGTTTCCATGTGCTCTGGTTTCTGTCACGGTGTTCCGTTGCACCAGAAGCGGCTTAGTCCTGCTGGCCACATGGCCCGGAAAGCTGCGGACAAATGCCGGCTCCCTTGGCCTGAAAGCGAGGTGAGAGCTGCAACCCCATAGTCACCTTTGACTGGATTTAACCATCCAGGGGTCCTTTACCTTTACCTTATATCCCACCATTTTCCCTGACAGAGACTCAAGGCAGCTTACAGCTAATATAGAAACAGCTAAACATGTTGGAGGGGGGAGCATCATTAAAAAACAATTAAACATTATTTATATTTATTACTTTAATAACCTTTATTTTCCAAGGAGCTCAAGGTGGTTTAACTGGAAATTCCAGCAATTGAACTTAGAAGAACCTCAACATGCAAATGTGTGCTCTACCAGTGAGCAATGCCTTCTACATTTCCCCATGAATGCCATCACTGCCTACTTGCTTCTAGGAGGAAGCAGCAATCTCTTGTCCTATGGTGCATTTGAGAGTCTCTGATGTTGGAAAATAATGGCACCTGGAAGAATCATGTGGCACTTTCCATTTAACACACACACACACCCTGACCCCAGTAGTCTTTCGGAACCATTTCAGTTCACACTGAGAGAAGAGGCTCCTTTAAAATAATATAAAAAGTCTAATAACTCATTTGACTTAAACCTATGCTGATATTCTTGCAGCCACGCTAAGTCCGTTTATGGGAGTCCATTTATTCTAGCCATTTTCCAGTAATTGCCCTGCTGGAAGGGAGGAGATGGATGAGTTGGAGGCACTTGAGAGCCCTTCTGCAATCCTTCCAAGACGTAGTAATGCATCAGGTAAGGAAGATCAGCATTCTGGAGGTGATGGGACCAGGAGGCATCGGAAGTTGAAACAGGTAACTCAAGTCCTGTGCCTGTCCTTGGCATCCCTAGGCAGTTGGCAGGGGCCTCCGCAGAGCTCCTCAGTGCCAATTCCTTCCCCAATGCAGAGACTGAACACTTTCCACATAAGACTCGAACATCTCTGTTACGTTAGTCACTCTTGCATGACGAACGCAATGAGAGCCCGTGTGGTGTAGTGGTTAAGAGCGGTAGACTCATAATCTGGTGAACTGGGTTCGATTCCCCGCTCCTCCACATGCAGCTGCTGGGTGACCTTGGGCCAGTCACACTTCTCTCTGAAGTCTCTCAGCCCCACTCACCTCACAGAGTGTTTGTTGTGAGGGAGGAAGGGAAAGGAGAACGTTAGCCGCTTTGAGACTCCTTAGGGTAGTGATAAAGTGGGATATCAAATCCAAACTCCTCTTCTTCTTGCGTTAGTCACTGTGACGCGGAGACAGAGATCGTTACAATGGATTGCACTCCAAACTTAAAATAGACCCATTGGAACCTGTGCATTCCAGTAAGACATGGGCATGGATTTCAGTGGGTCTTCTCAAGTTTAAATCGACCCAGAACAGTCCATTTGATGCCCTCCATGAGGCTACAATTCCCATGATCCCTTGCGAGGCTAGCCTATGAAGCAAGGAATCATGGGAGCTGTGGTCCAGCAATATCTGGAGGGTACTTGACTGGCTACTCTTGGCAGGATCTGCCATCTACCATATTTCCCGCCCTCCGTACCATTCACTTGGGGGAATATTTTGAGCGGTTGGACTGGCGACATGCCAGCTGGTTGGCGGCAACTGTCCGCGAACAGGTCCTTTCCCTACTCAGAGAGAAAATAAAACAGCTCCTTAAACGGAGGCTTCCTGCCCGCGTGGGCCATGCAAACAAGCTCTCCTCTCCTTTTTATATCATCTCGCATATACAACAAGCACCATTGTTCCCTTTGGTGCTTTAAAGCAAAAAGTATATAAAACCAGTAAACGGCATAACTGCCAGCCGTCCTCCTCTGAAATGTCTGATATAAAATAGACAACTGTGTATCGCTGCTCTCCTCTCCCGGGGCCGTACATCCTTGAAGTTAAGCATGTCGTTTAGCGAGTGGAGCTGCTGGATCCGGCCCGAGACCTCAGCGCCAGGGAGGATTATTCCCTGCTTATGGAGAGAGCCACCTTCACACATTCGGAGGCTCCCAGAGTTTTCTCCCCCGGTTTGGAACGAGCAAAGCTTTCCCTACAAAGGAGATAAACAGAAGAAAGGTTTTACAAAGCACCCAGCTGGGTCAGACCAACGTCCTTCCTTCCCACAGAGGCCTGTCGGACAGAACAATAAAATTGTAGGGTTGGAATCGACCACAAGGATCATCTAGTCCAACCCCCTGCAATCTCCCCAGCTCTGAGATGCCTCATAGTAGTTCACAAACGGGGCATGAAACCAACAGCCCCCCCCCCTTCTGTTGTCACACTCCACTAACTAATAATAATAATAATAATAATAATAATAATAATAATAATAATAATTTATTTATACCCCGCCCATCTGGCTGAGTTTCCCCAGCCACTCTGGGCAGCTCCCAATCAAATGTTAAGAACAATACAGCATTAAATATTAAAAACTTCCCTAAACAGGGCTGCCTTCAGATGTCTTTTAAAGATAAGATAGCTGCTTATTTCCTTCACATCTGAAGGAATGGCGGGTGCCACTACCGAGAAGGCCCTCTGTCTGGTTCCCTATAACCTCACTTCTCGCAATGAGGGACCCGCCAGAAGGCCCTCGGCGCTGGATCTCAGTGTCCGGGCTGAACGATGGGGGTGGAGACTCTCCTTCAGGGATACAGGACCAAGGTATACAGGACCGAGGTACTCAAAAGTATGCAGCAGGGGTAATTGATGTGGTGCCCCCGCCCAAGGCATTGTTGGACTACAACTCCCATCACCCTTGACCATTGGGCTATGCTTCTTCTGGAGCTGATGGGAGTTGTAGTCTAACAGTGCCTGGAGGGCAACAAGTTAGCTGCTCCTGGTGCAAAGGAAATCCACATAATTAAATATAAGAAGAGCCCTCCAACTACGAAGGCAGAGAATGGTCACCATTCATGAATTTTTCCAATCCCCTTTCAAAGCCATCAAGGTCGGTGGCCCTCACTGCCGCCAACCTGCGGCAGCGAGTTCCCTGGGTTAACTCTGCACTGTGCAAAGAGTCCTTTCTTCCAAAAGCAGGTGCTCTGTGCCTGAGCCACAGCCCTTCCCCAGCTGAAGGGAAGGATGCTCTGCGAACAGTCTGTGCTCCTCCGTCTCCATCTCTGCCTGCGACTTGTCGCTGCTCAGCCAGCCAGGTGGAAATTGATTGCATCTCACCTTTCGCGAAAACAGAGGCAAGCCGTGCCAACAGCCGCCCGTCTCGAGCAGCTCCTTGTGGTGTAGGCAGCTCTGACGTCTATCAATATGTGTTGGGGCCTCCTTCGCCTGTTGTGCTAGGGAAGGGCCCAGCTTGTCACGAAAGCTCGGCCGAACTGCGAGCTGCAGTTTTGCACAAAGTAATGTGCAACTTCGTTCAGGCGTCTTGTTTGCCATCTTCCACCTGACATGTGTTGGGCCCTGTGACCAGGAGGCAACATCCTACGAGGTTGATATGGGCAGCTACAGAACATGCTGGCAGTTTCATGGACTTCCTGGGCCTGGCATTAAGCCTCCGCATCCTCAGATAAACAACTACCTGACATTTAGAAGACATCTGAAGGCAGCCCTGTTCAGGGAAGGTTTTAATGTGTGACATTTTAATGTATTTTTAATCTTTGTTGGAAGCCACCCTGAGTGGCTGGGGAAACCCAGCCAGATGGGCGGGGTAAAGATAAAGGGACCCCTGACCATTAGGGCCAGTCGTGACCGACTCTGGGGTTGCGGTGCTCATCTCGCTTTACTGGCCGAGGGAGCCGGCGTACAGGTTCCGGGCCATGTGGCCAGCATGACTAAGCCGCTTCTGCCGACCCAGAGCAGCGCAAGGAAATGCCGTTTACCTTCCCGCTGGAGCGGTACCTATTTATCTACTTGCACTCGGTCCCTGCTTCTGCCAACCTAGCAGTTCAAAAGCACATCAAAGTGCAAGTAGATAAATAGGTACCGCTCCGGCAGGAAGGTAAATGGGTGGCTTACAAATAAATTATTATTATTATTATTATTATTATTATTAGTCTTTGTGGCTTCCTTCAGGTCGAGTCTGGTTGGTAGGCCTGGTCCACTGATGATGCACGGTCCCTGCTGGCTACTTCCAAGATTGGAGAAGGGGGGTTGTTCCCTCTCATATGTCTCCCCTATGTTTCTTCCCCTTGCCCTAGTGATTTTGTTGGTGATAGGTGCAAGGAACCAGCAGCAGTGGGCTGGCGCGGAGTCATCACTGTAATTCCCTACAATGCATACTGTCAGGGACCGTGCTGAGGAGGGCTGCGCTGAGGAAAAATGGTGGGAGCCACCCCCGCCTCCTGACCCTGATCCTGAATCTTGCCCGGAGCAGGAGGACAGTATAGATTTGGAACAGTGGTTTGCAGTGGGGCCTAGTTCAGAAGGCAGAAGCTGGGAAATACTGGATGGGGAACAGCTAACAGAAGAAACACTAGAAGAGAGAGAGTTAACAGATTCACAGTCTCTGGACAGCATCCACCCACCTTCTCCAAAGACACAAAGAGCTCTGAAAGTGTCAGAACAGAAAGCACAGAGGCTACAAGCTCAGATTAGGAATGATGTAGATTAATAGGGACGCAGGGAGGATGACCTTAATTGGGAGCACCGCCATTCTGGTTAGATGCTTTCTTTTGTCCTTCGCGGTGTTTATTAAAGAAACTGACTGGTAAGAATTCCCTTTTGTTTGATCTGCTCATTTATGGCCACAGGGGAGGAAGCCGATTCCCCAAAGCCTGACACATACCCTCCAAGTGTCCTGATTTTCCAGGGACTGTCCCAGAATTATCAAAGCCATCCCAGCTTCTGATTTGATCCAGGAATGCCCCAATTTCCCCTCCCAGTCCCGCTGCTGCCAAGCTCGGGGAGGAGCGTGAGCGTGAGGTGGCACTTGTCCTGAGTGATGACGGTGATTACGACCACAACTGCGGAGCAGCGTCCTGCTCCCCCTCCATGACTGCTGCTTACGGCCTCCTCCCTTGGGCAGCTCGTAGCATCTGCTGGGGAGTGGGCAAGAAAAAGGGGGTGCTGCTGTTTGTTTCATTGAATTTTTGCTGGAATGGAAAACAAACAAACAGCCACCCGAAAGCAGTTTATAAAGTGAAAAAACAATATAACATTACAGTGGTACCTCAGGTTAAGTACTTAATTCGTTCTGGAGGTCTGTTCTTAACCTGAAACTGTTCTTAACCTGAAGCACCACTTTAGCTAGTGGGGCCTCCAGCTGCCGCCGCACCGCTACTGTGCAATTTCTGTTCTCATCCTGAAGCAAAGTTCTTAACCCGAGGTACTATTTCTGGGTGAGCGGAGTTTGTAACCTGAAGCGTATGTAACTTGAAGTGTATGTAACCCAAGGTAGCCCTGTATTGATAAAAAACAACAATTTAAAACATTCTAACAAATCTTAATCAGCAATGACACCCCCCCCCCCAAAAAAAAAAGCCAGATTAAAACACACATCAACATTCTATATGTCTTGGCTGGCTTGTAGGAGCAAAAATGTTCTTAGCAGGGCACCGAAGAGTACCTTGAAGGCACCTGCCTGATGTCCCACTGTGCAGATGTTAATAACATTCTGCACTTACTTCTGGCCTAAAGAAGGTCCCAGGTTTTTCCCCCAGCATCTCCAGGTAGGGGCAAATGATGGGGAAGACCTCACCTTGAGGCCCTGCAGAGCCACTGTGAGCCAGAGTGGACACGGCTGGGCTAGCTAAACCAATAGTCTGACCTGTCAGAAGGTCAATTTAAGAGCAGAGGGAGCTCCCTTATACAGAGTCAGACCACTGACCCATCTAGCTCAGTACCGCCTACCCCAACTGGCAGCAGCGTTTCAGACAGAGGACATTCCCAGGCACACCTGGAGATGCCAGGATTGGACCGGGGACCTTCTGCACTGAAAGCAGACCCACACACACACACTCCAGCTCTTCCCCTAAGGCTAAAACAAGATTGCATCCTCATGGTCCTGAATCAAGGGCTGATTTAATTGAAAGAGGGGGAGCAGCCTTATATGGGGTCTGACCATAGGTCCATCTAGGGCAGTATTGGCTACACTGACTGGCAGCAGCTCTCCAGGGTTTCAGACAGAGATTGTTTCCAGCATGACCTGGAGATGCTGGGGATTGAACCGCAGGCAAACCAGAGACTCTAACCACTGAGCTCCAGCCCCTTCCCCCAAGGGCTTCCTACAAAGGTTTGAACCACCCCCCCAGCCCTCAGAGCCAGTGTCTGCTCTCGGCGCCTTTATTAATTGGCCAGTTTGTTTATCTGTTTCATTTAATGAGGTTTATAGCAGCCCCTAGTGGTAGACAGAAGGAAACCCTGATGTTAGGTTGGAAACTTTTTTATATATAAAAAAGATTAATTTTTCCTACTTCCGGACATTCCAAATGGAAGCTGTTTTTAACATACAAGTGTCACCTTTCCAGCAAGGCTTGCCTCTGTGTCTCTCAGTATCTTCGACCCACTCTGGACCATGCTTACTCAAGAGTAAGAGCCACAGAGCACAGCAAAAGCGGACCTCCGAGGCCTCTGCAGAGGCTTTGTGCTGCAAGACGCCCTTGATTTAAAACCATGGTCCCTTATTTCAAAACAAAACCCCATCAAGCCTGCCAGGTTAGATGAGATGAAATAGAAGACATTTTTCAAGGGTGATGATTTAAAAAAGAAAGAAAAGAGGGGGGGTGAGACATTACGGAGGTTGTCGTTTGTCCTTCTGTTTCCGATGTTCAGGGCTGAGTGCTGATAACTTATTTAGCCAAAATTGCACTGCCACCGCCATGCATAAGAGGGAGGTATCAGCAGCCTAGAGGGGACTCTGAAATTTGCCTAAGGGGGCGGGAGATCCCTCAGAAAATACAGTGGTACCTCAGGTTACATACTCTTCAGGTTTCATACGCTTCAGGTTACAGACTCCGCTAACCCAGAAATAGTGCTTCAGGTTAAGAACTTTACTTCAGAATGAGAACAGAAATTGTGCTCTGGCAGTGCGGCGGCAGCAGGAGGCCCCATTAGCTAAAGTGGTGCTTCAGGTTAAGAACGGACCTCCAGAACGAATTAAGTACTTAACCCGAGGTACCACTGTATAGCCTAAAGATGGAGTCAAAAGCAGCCCAATAAGGGTTGGTCTGGATCCAGTTCTACAGTTCTATGATTCTATAAGGACTTAGCATGCTCAGAGGCCACAGAACGCTGACTGGCTGTTAGAGAAGGAAAATGGAAAACCAGGTGGGAGAGGAAGGAAATGGAGTCTATAGAGTTTCCACCCATGCCCTCTTCTGCTCCAGTCCTGGTTTTCCAACCCGCCATACCCCTAATAGTCTGTCCTCACCTTCATTGTTTTTCTTGCAGTCCACCCACCCCTACTTTTGCAAAAGTTCCTCCAAGCCTTCTGCCCATGTGTGGCCACCTAAGGACCTAGTCCTGGAGAACTGAGTTCGTTTTTGTTATATGCGACTGAGCGAGCAATGTTCTGGGCAACCTTCCAGGGTCATATTCCAGGGTGGGCGGAGCCAGTGACAGATGTGGGTGGAGCAATGGTTGCAAATTTTCCCTTTGCATGGGCAGTTCATTTCTACTTTCCATCCTCCATCCAGACGGGGGAAGAGGCATTATCAGGGTCCAAGGACACAGTCCAGCCAGGCAAGAACAGGGCCAGTGAGGGGTGTGGCTTGAGGAGGGTTCTGAGGGGCCAACAGAGAGGTCTGGAGGGCCACAACTGGCTCCTTGTCTGAAGCTCCTCACCTCGGCTTTATTGCATGCAATATACGTTCCCCCTTTCAGAGAAGGGTAGCAGCATTCATTCACATAAATTATATCTTTTGGCCAGCTCCCCCAGTCTTCTTTTTCCTATTTCAGCAGTCTCCTCACAGCTTTCTTCTGTCTGATTTCGTCTCCCTTTCTTGGCATGGCCATTCCTGTATCATTCCCTCCCACCCCTCTCTTAATTAAAACCATAACTTTTTAATTATTTTCTTGCTATAAGAATGATTCACAAGCCCTCATGTCTTCCAAGGCACAGAAATCTCTTTTACACTAAAATGTCCTTTTTTCAGATGTATGTGTGTGTGTGATTCTTTTCCCACTCACCCCCTCCACCCATGACCTCTGGCTATGCAATTTTTCCGTTGACTTTCATCTCTCGTTTTTAAGGAGATTCCTTCCTTCCTTCCTTCCTTCCTTCCTTCCTTCCTTCCTTCCTTCCTTCCTTCCTTCCTTCTTCCCTCCTTCCCTTATTTTGCAAGCATTTGCTAGACTAGACACTCCGTTTTCTGGCTCCAAACCCAGTAAATGGAGGGCATACAACTTTTTCCCTCACTGGCTCCAGCAGAAGGGTCTGCACATCAGCTTATTCAGAAATCCCATTTTTAAGACCCGGGGTTCAAAGCCCTTATGCTCACACATAGGCCTGCACATGGGGTGTGCTGAGTGTGCCCAGGCATATCCTCATATACTTTTTAACTGGGAATTGTGGCAAGGAGGAGAGATTACGGTGCAGCAATCAGATTCCCTCTGGTGCCACAACCCACAGAGAAGTGCAGTGTGGAGACAAAGGTAGAAGGGGTGAGGAAGAGAGCAGAAAGGGAGACACAGACAGAAGAAAAAGGCTGGAGTGGAACTGGAATAGACCTGCAACTTCTGCCTGTATCTGGAAGTGGCACTGGGGTGACTGGCTCTTCCTTTATTGCCACCACTGGAATCAGTCACTCCACCCCCACTTCCAGAGACAGGCAGGAGCTGCAGATCTATTCCAGCCTTTTTCTTCTGCCTACATCTGTCTCTGCCTTGTTGCTCATTCTCCTTCTGAGCTTCGCTCACCACCTTTGTTGCAAAAAGACCTGTGGGGTGAGGTGCTGCTTTTGTCATCCTGCCCTTGGCCCTCCAGATCTGCCCTGCCTCTGGTCAGCTTGGCACAGGTCTTTTTCTCTGCAGGGAAAAATCTCCTGTTTTGGCTTCACAGCCACGCTTGTGGTTGTTTTGTGAGCCTTTTGCCTCTTTACCTCTTCCTTGTCCTTATTTCTTTATTTATTTTCTTCTTGTTCCTTGCCCCTTCCCTTCTTCTGTTGTTAATTAATGAATTAAATTTCCTGAGTACACACCCTAATGAAACATGCTGCACACATCTGTATGCACACAGGTTATCATAGGGGGCCCGGTCCAAACCGTAAACAGTAAGGCCAACTTACACACACACAAGACTCACCTGACTACTCCGGTGTTACACCAGCCACGCTGTTTCTTAAAAACCATGAATGCAACCTGTACAGATGACCAAGGGTCAAACAGAGAGGGCTGGAGAGGCACATTCAGCCCCTAGGCCTGAGATTCACCATCCTTGGTTTAAGGGCTTTAATGCTTAACACTTGGAGCCTGGAAATGCACTAGTAAGAGGCACAAGTGTTGCAGAATTGGTGCTACCTGCCAGGATTTTCAGCCCCAATCAGCATTTAGGCAGGTGCATTTTGAACCCCTGGCAAAGTTCCACTCCAAAAGGCATTATGGGGAATTCTGGGGACACGAGTGGTGCTGCAGTCGAAACCACTGAACCTCTTGGGCTTGCCGATCGGAAGGTCGGCGGTTCGAATCCCCGTGATGGAGTGAGCTCCCATTGCTCTGTCCCAGCTCCTGGCAACCTAGCAGTTCGAAAGCACGCCAGCGCAAGTAGATAAATCGGTACCACTGCGGCGGGAAGGCAAACGGTGTTTCTGTGTGCTCTGGCTTCCATCATGGCATTCTGTTGCACCAGAAGCAGTTTAGCCATGCTGGCCACATGACCTTGAAAGCTGTCTGAGGACAAACGCCGGCTCCGTCGGCCTGGAAGCGAGATGAGCGTTGCAACCCCTTTGACTGGTCTTAGCCATCTATGGGTCCTTTAGCTATGGGGAATTCCAAATTACACATGGTGGTCACGAGCAACAAGGAGCTCAAGGGAACACTGGCAAGTTCCTCCACCCAATCCTTGCAGTTCATCTCCCTGAAACGCAAAAGACACCCGCTCCTTATTTTGCAGTGGCCTCCTCCCCATTCAGGCCGAACATTCGACAGTTCAGCCCAGCACCGCCTTATAGCAGACCAACCGAACAGCCTTCCTGCTGTCCAGAATGGGGTCTTCCAAAAGGCAACTACCGTTTCTCTTTGCCTGCCCTGCTTGCCTTTCAAATGCGGCCGCACCTCCAGCCCTTCCAATACCATCTCTGCCAGGCCTACTTAAAAGGTGCTGACCCCACCCATGAAAAAGTGTGTTTTGAAAAACTGCGGTCAAGCAGAGTCAAAGCTGGGACGCCGGCTCAATTGGAAAGGGAAGTGATTTAACTGGCGGCCGCATCTCTCTATGGTCTGCCCCCCACTTCTGTTATCAATCAACATCCCTCGTTGGCCCTCCTCATATATTTTCTTCAATCCGGCACATTAGAGCCCAGTTTTCAGATGCTCAGCAGGATGCAGGAACGCCTTTAAAAAAATTAAGGGGAGGCATGGAAATGACCATTTTTTAAAGGGGCAGATAAAATATCATTCTGCGAAAATGGATTTGCTGGCACTCGTCACCAAAACTGAGCACCTATTAAATTACAGAGGCCATTATACCTCTTCTGCAAGGGTGGGGGGAGAAGATATAGATATATATTCTGAAACTCTCCCCCCCCCATAATAAGACAGATCTTATTATTTTAAGTGGAGCCTAACACATACTTTTCTTCTTTATGACCAGACTCATCAAAAGACAGTGCTCAGGAACTCAACACTGTGCATTAAGCAAAGTCTGTAAAGTTCAACCAGAACAGCTTGCGGAACAGCTGCCTTGACTAGGCAGGAGCCAGGTTCAAGTCCTGCTCATGCCCCATGTACCCTGGGTGTCCCTGGAGCAAGCACTCTATGCAAAACCAAGAAAGGAAAGGCAGCTTGGAGGGCAAAGGAACTCGAGAGGAGACATTGGCTAAAACAGCTCCTTAAGGGTATCCAGTGTGAGGGTGGGAATACCAGAATGCTGGAGGCTGTGAACTGGGCCACTCTAAAGCCTCTGCAAACGGCACCCGATGGAAGATGAGTGTTCACATTCAAATGCTTCCCTGTGTCAAATTTCCCTGCTATCCTTTGTCCCAACCCATCCAAAATTCAGGCTGAGCTTTCAGAAGTTTGCTAGTGTGGCCCAAGGCTGCTGAAAAGCAATTGCAGGGGAAGGGGAAGGGAGGAAATTAAGAATATCATCATCACCATCCACATTATCCCACCTTTTCCCCCAGACCAGGACTCAAGGCGGCTTACACAAATTAAAACAAAATGGATAAAATGCAGAAACTTATTAACACATATTTATAATATTAGTTAATGAGTAATTAAACGACAACATAATGAAAACAATATAGAAACAAATCTATTGAAATGCAGATAGCAAAAATAGCACAGAGCTTAAAATAACAGCCCGTCCCTAAAATCCTGTCGGAATAAAACAGTCTTCGCCTGTGGCTGGAAGGCCAAGAAGGAGAAACCAACCCAGGTTCTCTAGGAAGGGAGTTCCAAAGTCTGGGAGCAGACACCTGGCACCCTGCATTGCAAGGGGTTAGACTAGATGACCCTCAGGGTCCCTTCGAACCCTATGATTCTATGAGTCAATGATCCAGTGCTAGTCCTACTCAGAGTAGACCTATTGAGGAGAATGGGCATGTCTAACTTGGGGTTGTTCATTTCAGGGGGTCCGCCCTGCAGAAAACTTAAGAGGCAACCTCAATATCGCTAGGATTTTTCTCTTCTATCCATTTTGCATTAAGGCACGTGGTGGAAACACCTGCCCACTTTTCCCTTTTGATCACACGGGAAAAGCCTCAGATCTGCTTCCGCCTCCCTCCCTGCCCCCCTCCACCCCACACTTTAAGCATTAGGAAGCTGCAAAGCACTTGCAGTGGGAAACAAAAGGTTAATTAAAAAGCGTCCCAGTCTCTAAGATGATTGCTGGGACCCCTGCCAACCAGGGAGGTTAAGAACCTCGAGTCTGGCATAGGCTGCCGGGGGTGTGTGTGAAAATTTACAGCCAGTTCCTTGGAAAGTCACAGTTCAGCTGTTCTCCTGGAGCAGGTGCTCATGGGAACGGGCCTGTCCCTTACAAAGGCAGAAGATTGATGGAGCCTTCGCTCTCCCCAACTGTAAATATACAACCCGCCTAGTCAGAACAGGTCTGGAACATCACTGGCTGACAGCGCGGGGAGCTGTGAGGGTTCGCCGCCCCCCCCCCAACCATCTAAACACATAGACACAGACAGACAGACAGACAGACAGACAGACAGACAGACAGACAGATGTTCCTCCAAAAACTGGCCGAAATAGATGTTGGAGCACTTGAACTGATGAGCACTCAAGGTGATGAAAACTCATGCATGGAACTTATATTGAGCCAGATCCACACGTCCATCTCACTCAGTACAGTGGTACCTCAGGTTACAGACACTTCAGGTTACAGACTCCGCTAACCCAGAAATAGTACCTCGGGTTAAGAACTTTGCCTCGGGTAAGAATAGTACCTCGGGTTAAGAACAGAAATCACACGGTAGCGGCAACGGGAGGCCCCATTAGCTAAAGTGGTACCTCAGGTTAAGAACAGTTTCAAGTTAAGAACAGACCTCCGGAACGAATTACGTTCTTAACCCAAGGTACCACTGTATTTCAGTGGTTTTCAACCAGTGTGCCCTGGCACCCTGAGGTGCCTTGAATGATGGTCAGGGCTGCCGCGGGCAACACTGGCCTCTGTCCCTCTTTCTTTCCTTCCTTCCCTCCTCTGATGCCCTCTTGCGCCTCTGCCTCCCAAAGACTTGTGTGGCTGTTTGTTACAAGCTCCCCAGGTGAATGGTGCCTCTGGGGCTGGCCAGGGGGTGCTGGTTGCCAGGAGATGAGGCGGCCTTGTAGTAAGCAAGCAAGCAAGCAGGCAGGCAAGAGAGCCCAGACAGCCCTTGCTGTTGGGAATGGGCAGACAAGTGGGAGGTTGAGCAGTCAGGCATTGCACTGACCTTTCTTGTGCTTGCTGTGTGCAAGGCCTGCCTGGGAGCTGAGTGCCCAGTGCTGAAGGGGAGCCTCTCCACCATGGCAGTGCCCATGGCTGCCACGGCTATCTCCCATGGTAAGGTGCTGGCCTCACGTTCACCTTTGGCCAGTCTCTGTTAAGGCTGGGAGCATCCTCTTCCCATGCCGCTGTGGGGCAGTGTGAGAAGGCCCCTCTCTTTAGGGCAGGGGGGGCAGCTCAGAGACCAGGGGCAGCTGTGGTGGCTTCCTGAAAGACTACCAAGGAGAGGGAAGAAGAGGCTGAGGGAATACTCCACAAAGGAGGGTGTTCGAAAAAGGGTAAGGGGCTTCCAACTCTGCAGGCAAGGGGTGACATAACTGGGCTCCTGAGCCCCACAGGGGTGCCTCAGAAAGAATGTAGTTGGTCAAGGGAGCCATGGACCCAAAAAGGTTGAAACCCGCTGCATTATTGTCTAAACTGGGGTCTGTGGGGTGTTGGGGGAAGGGTAGTATGTCTGGTGGAGGATGGAAGCCCATCTAGGAGAAAATAATAATAATTTATTATTTATGCATGTTTCACAAGCATACAGTAAGGTTGGTAGTACAATAGCTTTGTAAACAAGCATTTTGGTTTCCCTGAGAATGTTCCAGTCCTCAAACACTCTGCACTTCAATCAGAAGAAAGCTGCACTTGCAGAGCTCAGGTGATGCTGGATTTTGGCATCAATGTCAGCCCTTGTGGATAGATAACTGCCCAGGTAGAAGAAGTGATCAACATTTTCCAATGTTACATTGTTAAGTTGGATTTGTGGCACTGCAGAGGGGTTGTTTTGTGCTTGTTGGTGCAGCACTTTGGTTTTTTGAATGTTGAGCAATAGGCCATGCTTTTCGTAAGTTTCTTCAAAGATATTTAGGATGGTTTGGAGGTCATCCTCTGAGTGTGCACACACTATGTTGTCATCAACATACTGAAGCTCTATGACAGAAGTTATGGTAACGTTACTCTTTGCTTTCAGCCTACTCAGATTAAAGAGCTTTCCATCTGTTCGATATATGATTTCTACTCCGGTGGGGAGTTTCCCTTTGAGAAAGTGTAGGATCATGGCACTGAAAATAATAAATAGAGTTGGAGCGATAACACAACCCTGTTTAACACCTGATCCCACTGTGAATGGTTCACTTTGAGAGCCATTGTTATCTGCGATTGTTGCTGTCATATTATCATGGAGGAGTCGAAGGAAGTTCACAAATTTATCTGGGCAGCCAATTTTCAGAAGGACAGTCCACAGGGCATTACGATTTACAGTGTTGAAGGCCTTAGTCAGGTCAATAAACGCCATATACAGGAGTTGGTTTTGCTCTCTGCATTTTTCTTGAAGCTGTCGAGTGGTGAAGATCATGTCCACTGTCTCCCTAGAAGGTCAAAAACCATTTTGAGATTCAGGAAAGGTAGCCTCAGATATTGTTAGGAGACGGTTTGCTAAGATCCTTGCAAGAACTTTGCCAGCCGCAGCTAATAAAGAGATGCCTCGATAGTTTCCGCAATTCATTCTATCACCTTTTTTTAAAAGAGCTTGATAATTTTGGCATCCCTAAAGTCTGCTGGGATCTCCTCTCTCTCCCAGATTTTTTTAATGAGCTTGTAAAGTTGTTGTGTAAGTTCATTTCCACCCACTTTGAAGACTTTGGCAGGTATCCCATCAGATCCGCTGGCTTTGTTGTTTTTAGTTTGGTTAATAGCTGTAAACAACTCACCCAGGTATGGTGATACTGCAAGCTCATCTCTAATTTGTTTTTGCGGAATCTGTAAGAGGACCTCAGCAGCTACGGGGGCGTTGTAGTTAAGGAGATGCTAGTAATGTTATTTCCAGTGCAGTGCAATAGCTTCTTTATCTTTTAGAAGTGTGGTACCATCTATTGAGCATAGGGGGCTTTGAAGAAACTCTGTGCATCGTGAGTGTCAGCTAAGTGCTGGATCTCTTGAGCTTTTTTTTATCCACCAGGTGTTATTCAGTTCTTTGGCTCTTTTGTTCTCTTAGTTCTCAGCCTTAGCATTGGCATAGGTTTTTTCTTAGTGGCGCAGTTTCTATCTCTTTGCCAGATCTGAAAGGCCTTCCTCTTCTTGTCAATAATGTGTTCAGTCTCACTGTCATTCTCATCAAACCAGTCCTGGTGTTTCTTGGTTGGGTATCCAATAGTTTGTTCACAGGCTGCAATAATGGATGTTTTTAGCTTGGTCCAGTGTTCCTCAGAAAGCAGGTGGCCCTTAAGAGTCTATTGGAAGCAATCCCGCTTAATAGGATCTTGAAGGGCTTGAGTGTTCATTTTACGCCTTGGTTTCCTTCCCTGAAGCCAATGTTGTGGTATAATCTTGATAGCCATCGTGGAACGTATTAATCGGTGATCTGTCCAGCAGTCATCGGCACTCGTCATAGCTCTGGTAGGGAGCACATCACAGCGATCTTCAGCTCGGAGAATTATATAGTGTAAGAGGTGCCAGTGGTTAGACCGAGGGTGCCTCCATGATGTTTTAAATTTATTTATTTATTTATTTGTCAAAAGAGTGTGTTGGTAATAACAAGGTTGTACACTGCACATATAGTCAAAGAGCCAGTGTGGTGCAGTTGTTAAGAGTGGTAGACTCGTAATCTGGGGAACCGTGTTCGATTCCCTATTCCTCCACATGCAGCTGCTGGGTGACCTTGGGCTAGTCACACTTCTGTGAAGTCTCTCAGCCCCACTCACCTCACAGAGTGTTTGTTATGGAGGAGGAAGGCAAAGGAGAATGTTAGCCACTTTGAGACTCCTTAAAGGGAGTGATAAAGCGGGATATCAAATCCAAACTCTTCTTCTTCAAAGGTAAGATTCCGTTCTGGTTGCTTTTGCCAATTCTTTCTTTCCCAATAGTCCCAGGCCACAGATCGAAATCTCGCCTAGCTGTTGCTTTAAAATCACCCAGGAGGATACTTTTATCCTCCTTAGGCCTACCTGATAGCTATAAATGCAATGGATGAAGGGATGAATGAATAGGTGGTGTGCAATGTTAATTCTGCGTTCATCAAGAGTCATGTTTCCACTTTGGAACTCCTTGTCTATTGACATTTGGCAGACACCATCATTCTTTTAGACACCGGCTGAAAACATTTCAGTTTTTGCAGGCCTCTTCATGCACATGACTGGTTACATGTTTGATTGAGTTTTGCTCTTTTACAATGCTTCTGCCGTATTTGATACGTTACATTTCTGATTCTACGAAATTTGGTTCTCTTCTATCCAATGCCACACACACACACACACACACACACCACAATATCAAAGTGTTTCCCTCAAAATTTGCACCCAGGGACAATCCGATTTGCGACGTGAGACTTCTTTATCCGATTGCTTAGGATTTTTACAAGCTGCCCTCGTTGCACTTCCTCGCACCCCCTTTGGAGCAAATCCATTCCAGAGATACACAATTTGGGGTTTCCATTCATTTGCTGCAAACTGCATACCTTGCAACAGCTCTTAAGCTGTGTTTTTAATTGAAGACACGGATCGTAAAAGGTGGAGCTGTGCAGGAACGGCAAGGAAGTTTGTTTATCAAGGGTTTTTTTAAAAAGAGTAAAACGTTAACAGAGCTTTAGATGGGCAGCGATGCCAACTCTTCCCACTTGTCAGGGACTGGACTGAGGGGGATGAGACTGAGAAGGAATGGTGGAGATAGCTGCCCCCCTCCTCCTTAATTTCCCAGAGAAGAGGAAGGCAGTGTTGAATTACGGCTGTGATGGCCTGGGATTGGGACTCGGAGGCTGAACCTGAGGGATCCCAGCCTGCACAGGAGTCCCCACCTCCAGAACCAGCTGAGCCGGGGCTGGGGCCTGAGCCTGAAGGGTCCTCACCTGTGCTGGATCCTCAGGTGCAGGCACCGGCTGAGTCTGCTCTGGCCCCTGAGGTGATGGAGGACCCATTGCCTGCAGGTGCTCCACTCTCAGCCCTGTCAGGGGAAGGTGAGGTGGCCTCTGGGTCTGGTAACCCTCCAGCCTCTCCTGAGCTGCAGAGGCTCAGGGCAGAGAGGCAGAGGGAACTAAGTTCCTGCAGGAGGAGTTCTCACTTCCAGGCCAGGAGAGGCGAGTCACCTGTGGACCGGGGCCGCCCTATGCCCCGGGGCAGATAAAAGCCAGTCAGCCCCAGTCCCAGGTTGTGGGAGCAACGTTGTTGCTAGCTTGTTCCTGCCTGCACCCTGAGCTGCTCTTCTGCCAGAGTTCCTGACCTTACCTGACTGCCTGCCTTGGACCCAGCTACAGCTTTAACGGACAGCCTCCATACCGCACCATTGACCTCGGACTGGACTCAGACCTCACCTCTCGGTTAGCCCCCAGGACCAGCACAACGGCAATGATTTGAGGAAGGTCACAGCTCAGAGGCAGGTGAACAGGAAGAGTTGGGAGGTATTGGGAGAAGAGAAGGCGGAGACAAAGACAGAGACAGAGCAGCCAGCTGACACATTATCACTGGAGAGCATTTCTGACCCCCTTCTCCCAGAACTCGGCGTGCGTTGAAAGTGGAAGAGCAAAGGATTCAGAGACAATTGGCCCCTGTCAGCCACCGTAAGGGGAGGATGCTGTTGCTAGCAAGGGAGCCCTGAAGGGCCCTGGTCTCATGGGACAGAGCATTCCACCAGGTCGGAGCCATCACTGGGAAGGCCCTGGCCCTAGCACACGCAATTTCCTTGAGGCATCCGAAAGTGATTTATAACATGATATTATACATATAATCCTAAAAACTTGAGATGAATGTGCTGGATGAGGCCAGTGTCTCATAATGGCCAATCAGATGCCTCGTTTGGGAAGCCAACAAGTAAAACCCAAGGACAAGAGCACCTGTGATTTCTGGCAGCCGGTCATCAGAGGCAACATGCTGGCTTTATGATGGAGGTGGAACTTAGCCATCATGGCTGGTAGCTGTTCGTAGCCTTCTCTTCCATGAATTTGTCTAATCCTCTTTTAAAAGACATCCACACTGGTGGCCATCGCTGCCTCTTGTGGAAGGCAGTTCCAGAGTTACACACACACACACACACACACACACACACACACACACAGTTTAACAACAAAACAGAGTTTGAGATCAGCCTGTGTTCCTGCTTAGTGGGAACCTCCAGTGATGAAACCTGTTGTGAAAAATTGCAAGCTGATACTCAAAGTCCTCAAGGAGACCGAGCAGAAAGGGGGCACTGAAGAAATGAAGTGATCTTGTAGATCTGAAACGGTTGGCTTTCCTTTGAATGGCTAGAATTCAGAATTTTGAGCATTGGGGAGGGGAGGGAGGAAGGAAGCTACGTATTCCCCAATGGGAGCATGCAACCACAACCCCTCATAACGGGCCTTTTAATTAAGACATAACAGAGAAGTTATTGTATGTTAAATAAATACTAATTGATTATTTTAAATATATGTGCCAAGAGTTTAACGGCTAAGCAATGAACCTCTCGCCATTAATGGGGCTGTTAAACGTCAATTATTATGGTTTTATAATCAATTGATAGTTAAGAGGCTTTAATTTTCTCCGCTTAGGTTCAACGGGTCAGCATTTGAATGTTAGCCAATACAAATTGTTGGGTGGGTGGGTGGGGAGGAAGGAAGGAAGCAAAAGGAAAGGTTCCGTTTCAAGAGTTTCATGTATATGCTGTATAAGCAAACTTTTGCAACTGTCCCTGCATCAGCATTCCTGGGTTTCCGGAAGTGGAGTGCAGAGAGGGCCTAGTCCCTGAAAGCAAGACAGAGAGCTTAAAAGCTCTTTTTGCACTGGGTTTTCCCTCCCTGGTTCCTTGCTAAGGCAAGGCAACTTCTTTCTTCCCTTCCTACCTTGTCTATCCATCTTCCCTCTTCCTGAGTACAGTGGTATCTTGGTTCTCGAAGGCTTAGTTGTTGAACAAATCAGCTCCCGAACACCGCAAACCCGGTGTTGGTATCCGTGTTGGTCTGATGCAGTCGAAATAAATTTTAAAAAATAAAAAATTGTCCAGTAGCACCTTAAAGGTAAAGGGACCCCTGACCATTAGGTCCAGTCGTGACTGACGCTGGGGTTGTGGCACTCATCTCGCTTTATTGGCCGAGGGAGCTGGTGTACAGCTTCCGGGTCATGTGGCCAGTGTGACTAAGCCGCTTCTGGAGAACCAGACAGCGCAAGGAAACGCCATTTACCTTCCCGCCGGAGCAGCACCTATTTATCTACTTGCACTTTGACGTGCTTTTGAACTGCTAGGTTGGCAGGAGCAGGAACCAAGCAACGGGAGCTCACCCCGTTGTGGGGATTTGAACCGCCGACCTTCTGGTCAGCAAGTCCTAGGCTCTGTGGTTTAACTCACAGTGCCACCTGCGTCCCTAGCAGCACCTTAGAGACCAACTAAGTTTGTTCTGGGTATAAGCTTTCTTGTGCATGCACACAAAAGCTTATACCCGGAAGAAACCTAGTTGGGACCTTTGATTCCTGAGTATGCTAAATCTATCCAATATCAGAAGCACTGGGGAAGGCAGCAATATTTTATTTTATTTATTTTATTTTTTAATCATAGGTTTTTATGAGCATTTATTTTCTGCACATTGTTTTCCTCCCCCTTCATATTTTTGCTCGGAAATCCACATCTGTTGGAAGGCACCCATAGAAGCAAAAAAATGGAGCCACCAACCCAGGAACCCAAAAGATAGCCAAAATGGAGCCACTCATCCAGGAATGAAAGCCCCGCATCCTCCATCACGCCCGCTTAAAGCCCAGAGAGCACATGCTGAAGTGTAATGGTTACTAAAAGCATCTTCGCACACAAAAGGAAGAGCCTTTTCTCTCCCTCCACCCACAAGATTGAGGTGGGGGGAGAGGAAGAAAGGGTGGAATTGGCTGGTGATTATCGCTGAAAGCCTAGGAGCCACCGGCTAACCTTATAACAATGAAATATGAGAATTTGTCTTCATGGTTCAGTGCTTGCTATTCAGCTGTCTACCGGGGGTCTAAATCAATGGTTGTGCACCCTCCAGTCAAGGTTTCTCTTTCAAACACTGCGGGGACGACCTCAGGGTTCACCCTCCGAATGAAGCGCTTGGCATTTAATTTCATTAACCTAAGATCTCCCATAAAAATGGCAAGAGGGCACCCCTATACCTGCCCAAGTGATTCTGCGAGTATCTGTATCCGTCCGAAATCCCATGCATATCAATAAGGGTGTATGGGCAGTTTATTAAAAGGGGGGGTGCTTTGTCAGACACAGACCTGTTTATCGCTAGTGTTGCAGTGTCCCTTAGCTGAAAAACATGGCCACCGAAATCTTTATCTTACATCTTAAGTGTGAAGTGGGTGGGGGAGCTCTATCCTGTGGCAAAAACAACATAAACCGTATCCCAAAGAAGACCAGGTCTATTCTGGATAATTTCAACTGTAAGCAGATTGAGACAGAGAATTGGTTTGCCCCGTTCCTTCTGTGAAACGGCAAGTGCTTTGACGACATTATATAAAGTCTCTGCCTGCCACACATTTAGAGCACATGGCTCCCTCCAAAAAATAATCCTGAGAGCTGACATTTGTTAAGGGTGAGTTGGAGTTCTATGAAAGAAAAACTAAAATCCCCAGATTTCTTTGAGAGAACTCATCTACAGTGGTACCTCGGTTTACATACGCTTCAGGTTATATACGTTCAGGTTACAGACTCCACTAACCCAGAAATAGTACCTCAGGTTCAGAACTTTGCTTCAGGATGAGAACAGAAATCGTGCAGTGGCGCCAGCGGGAGGCCCCATTAGCTAAAGTGGTGCTTCAGGTTAAGAACAGTTTCAGGTTAAGAACGGACCTCCGGAACGAATTAAGTTCTTAACCCGAGGTACCACTGTGCTTTAGATGTGAGGTGTAGCTGTGACCTCTGCAAGACTGTTCCAGGGGCCTTACCAAAATGCGAGGCTGCCAAACTCCTGCCTACCGTTTCCTGCTTGGCAGGGGGTTGGACTCGATGGCCCTTGTGGTCTATTCCAACTCTATGATTCTATGATACCGCTCCCAGTCGCTTGGTCAATGCAATAGTCATGGGGACTATTGCATTTGGAGAAAAACATGACTAGCAATGGATGGACTGGTCAATCTCCACTTTGTGTCAATTTTGCACTTGTTCATCCCCAAGCCCCAATGTCCTCGTTCATCTGTGTGTGCTTAAAAAAAGAAAGTATATGAAAATATTGTTTAAATGTCATTTGTTTGCTTGTTTGCTTAATGTTATTTGTTGTTTATTATGTACGTACTTTTACCTGCTTTTCACTGTAAGGGCAGGTTACACCAATGTTTCTTTTTTTAAAAAAAAATAGTAATACAATATTGAATTTAGTGTTAAAATTCCAATTAGAATAATAGGGTGGTTTCTAAATACAGTGGTACCTCGGGTTAAGTACTTAATTCGTTCCGGAGGTCTGTTCTTAACCTGAAACTGTTCTTAACCTGAAGCACCACTTTAGCTAATGGGGCCTCCCGCTGCTGCCGCGCGATTTCTGTTCTCATCCTGAAGCAAAGTTCTTAACCCAAGGTACTATTTTTGGGTTAGCGGAGTCTGTAACCTGAAGCGTATGTAACACGAGGTATCACTGTATATATGGAGCTCAGGTGTCAAACAACACCCAAGGTAAAGAGGGGTACCTTCAGCGTATGGTGAAAGTTATACAATAACAGGTGCCAGGTACCCCTCTGCTGGGAGGGAAAACCAGCAGCTTTAGGGGCTGTGGCAAGGAATACCCTCTCCTGGGCCACAGTCATGCCAAACCTCTGCTGAGCTTAACACCTGTGAGGGTCTGCAAGGAAGGACATGCATTGTATCACAAAACACACACACACATAAACCCACATGCACAATTCTAAATCTATTTTATGCTAAATTTAATGCATCTTGGTTGTTGTTTATTTATTTATTTATTTATTTATTTATTTATTTATTTATTTATTTGAGTCAAGGGGCTGTACTACAAGATTCAGAGGGATCTGAAATCCCAGGCTGTGTAATCCAGGATGTGCAAATTTGGTCAGGTCACTTAAAAATATGGACTGAATGAAACCCTCCATAGTTCATGTGAGCTGCCTTCTTTTCTCTCTCTCTGCTCCCCCCCCCCATACACATGCACAGCCACAAGGAAAAGAACCATCAGCGGCCAGCTGCCCATTCCTCTTTCTCCACCCCCTCCCGTATTTGCATGCTTGAATGTTTTTGAACTGCAACTTTCACAGGTTCGCAATTTGGTGAACGTTTCACTAATAAAGGGACTTTGCATTACCAAGGATGGATACTAGGAAATAGGAACTGTATCTTGTAAATAGTTACCATTGGAGAGTAGTTGGTTCCTTAATTAATTAACTGAAACTTTCTTTTTTCCTGTACAGGACCCTCGGGTGTTATTTATTTCATGCAATTTATACACTGTTTGATAGCATAAAAATCATCAATAAACTAAAAACAGATTAAAACATGCATCTGCATTGTACATGCCTGGGTAGGCTTGTGTGAACAAAAATGTTTTTAGCCTGCACCAAAAAAGAGTATGCTGGAGAGCCCTGCCTAATCTCAATAAGCAGGGAGTTACAATGTTCAGGTGCTGCCACACTGCAAGGTTGATTTATTGCAAATGTGGAACGTGTATTATGTGGCCCATGTACTGGTGCCAATTCCACCAACTGAAGCAGTCAATAGGGCATATCTGGGGTAAGGCGGTCTCGTGTGGAAACCAGTCCCCAATTGTTAAGGAATGCTAAAGTGTTGCCAGAAAGATCGAGGGAGTCTTGGATTACCTCTCTGTTTCTGTTGAAGGTGGGCTTTGTAAGCCAGGCGTGGTCAACTGTCAGACCCTGGAAGCCCAGATTTGGAATGTGAAACAACCTCATTCACTCGCTGGAGCTCCCTTGACGTAAACCATTCCTTGCAAGCTAGAGAACGCAATGGCAACATAATTACATGAGTTGCATTATTTTGCTGCAGCAGACAGTGAGATGAGCAACATGGTTTGGGCAGCGGAAAACAAACTGCAGTGGAAGGGAAACGCTGCTGTGTGCGGTGAAGAGAGGGCCAAATCAGAAATGGTGCCTTCTTCCACGCCTGCTTGGGCTGCAGGCTTTCCTCTTTGTGCCACCAATTCATCTCCTGGGTAGTGTAAATGAGCCAGAGCCTAAGGCAGGTTCAGGGATTGTTATCCCAGGGTAACTGATTGCCGAAACAGGTCTGTAGAGGCCTGCGGCTCCGTTCCCTCCACAATCCGTACAGCTGTTGACATTGAGACATCGCCGCAGAGATATCGCCAGTGACGAAAGCCTCCGGAGCTGATATTACTTGATGATTTCAACCTTGTCGCTTTCCTGCGTCCTGCCATTATAAGCAAACAAACTTCAAAGGGGGAGGGGAGATGGATAAGAAGCATTGAGGTGACTCTGTGCCTGCCGTCGTGGCATAACATTACTCTGGAGAAGCAATTACCAGGAGCCAGAGCAAAGGGACCGGGGACAGGTCACCTAAATGAAGTGAAGAAGGGGGCTGGATGTGCAAAGGGGCGGGGACAACAGCAGGTGGAAGGCACAGAGCACACGGGATAACAAGAAAATGTCTTCATCGCTTTTCGGGCTTCAAATTGGAAAAACAGCGATCAATACAGCAGAACTTCATTTAATGGTGTGAGAAACTATCCAGAACGGAGACCCGCAGGAATCGCTTATTGCAAAACAAACAAGCCAATTAGAAACCGACAAGGAAAGAGCAGAGGCAGCGGTTGGGCGGGGGGAGGACTGTCAAACCCAAGATTCATCCCTCGGCAAACAGGGTTCTCGTGTCGCGGTTGTGTAACAGTTGCCGTAGAGCCACAGTAGCAGGCTCCTGAAATTATCTGAGGTAAGTGGATTGATTGTCTGCCTGTTGGTGAGATAATCCGAATGCCATGTTTGGTCCAAAACGAGTTGGGTGCCTTGTGCTGTCATCTGCTGATGACATCATCATTGTGCGCCAGTGTCCTGAGTAGCTTAAAGTCCTGATGTACTGTCCATAAGGGGACACGGGTGGCGCTGTGGTCTAAACCACTGAGCCTAGGGCTTGCCAATCAGAAGGTCGGCGGTTCGAATCCCTGTGACGGGGTGAGCTCCCGTTGCTCGGTCCCTGCTCCTGCCAACCTAGCAGTTTGAAAGCACGTCAAAGTGCAAGTAGATAAATAGGCCAGAATAAATAGATAAATAGACCCAGAAGCTGTCTGAGGATAAACGCCGGCTCCTTCGGCCAGTAAAGCGAGATGAGCACCGCAACCCCAGAGTCGTCCATGACTGGACCTAACGGTCAGGGCTACCTTTACCATTACTGTCCATAAGCACAGGGGCAAAATCAGAGTGGGTTGGCTTTGCCTGCAGTTGGCTCTGGCGCCACCTACTGTTTGGGCTCCCTGCATTCCACCACTCCTGTCCCAGTTGGGCACCAGCATACATGCAGACAACGCTTGCACATATCGCAGGGGCTCTTCAGACCCTGGTTGTGTGGTGCCCAAAACAACCCCTGGCATTCCACAGGCTGGCATCCATCTGTACTGGAGCACAGGGTTGGTTGGTTGGTTGGTTGGTTGGTTGGTTGGTTGGTTGGTTGGCTGTTTGGTTGGTTGGGAGCAGAGAGAAGCCGTAAGAAGCCACCCCATTCCAAGAACGAACCAGTCTGCCGTGTCAAGGCTTTACAGCTTCTGTGGCCGTGGGCACGATGGCCGCCTGCAGCATATTAAACAGATTAATTGGATTAACCCAGAGGGAGTATAGAAACTGCCAATCTTTTGCCCCCATAGCCATTTCTAAAATGACAGGCAGAGAGCAGGAAACAGGAGGTCAGGAGACGGCATTTGGCGATGTAACATTGTGCTATTAAAGATAAATTCAACAAGGAGGGAGCAAATTATACATCTCCCCTCTCCACCCTACCCCCCAACACACACACAATGCATGGTGGTTGGGTTCCCATTTTTAGCTGATGCTCAAACTCTGGATTTCCTGCACCCAGCAGGGAGTTGGAGCAAGTCATCCCCCTCCTCCTGCAACTTGGCCATGAAACTCACCTTGGCCCAGTCTCCCTCTCTCTCTCTCTCTCTCTCTCTGCCTGACCTCTGGGGTTGCGGCGCTCATCTCGCTTTACTGGCCGAGGGAGCCAGCGTACAGCTTCCGGGTCATGTGGCCAGCATGACTAAGCTGCTTCTGGCGAACCAGAGCAGCGCACGGAAACGCCGTTTACCTTCCTGCCGGAGCGGTACCTATTTATCTACTTGCACTTTGACGTGCTTTCAAACCGCTAGGTTGGCAGGAGCAGGGGCCAAGCAACGGGAGCTCACTCCGTTGCGGGGATTCGAACCGCCGACCTTCTGATCGGCAAGCCCTAGGCTCTGTGGTTTAACCCACAGTGCCACCTGCATGGAGGGATGGTGAGCTATAAATGCAATAATAAGCAAGAAAGCCCCACCCTGCCTCTACGATGCAATGGTTATAGGACCCAAAAGTCAAAACCACTGTGTCATTTCCAGTGGAGACACGTCAGAGAGACCCAAGCTGTCCTCCTGTGGGTAAAAAGACATAAAGTTAGAATTGGGAAGGAATCCGTCGAATAGTTTTTATATCGATAAAATAGGTGGCGATGGCAATCTGGGCTTAATTTTGATGCTGTGCCGTACTTCATAACACCGGCAGTGTCTTAAAAACGTAATGAAAAGGCTTGATAGATTACAGAACTAATCCATTTAGTGCTCCAATAAATAACTAGAGAAATACATCCAGGATTTCAGAAAGAGGGGAGGGGAATTTGGCAAGGCATGTCGGTTTTGCAGAATTATTCCAGATGGAGAAGTCCAAAAAAAAGAGAAAGGTTGGAGATCATAGAACCATAGATCTGTAGAGTTGGAAGGGACCGCAAGGGTCATCCAGTCCAACCCTCTGCAATACAGGGATGGCAGCCATGCTGGAAGAGTCATGCTGTGCTGGCCCCGGGGGGGGGGAGGTACTAATACCGTAGCCGAAGTTCAGTCCAGAGTCACTAGCAGGGTAGACGAACACTAGATGAGACGCGAGGTCCGAAACAGGGAGCCGGGCGGGGGAGCAGGAACGCTGGTAGGGCAGCAGCAGGAAGCCAGGCGGGTAACAGGAACACTGGTAGAGCAGAATCAGGGAGCCAGGCGGGGAACAGGAACACTGGTGGGTCAGCAGCGGGCAGCCGGGCGAGGAACAGGAACACCGGAGAGTCAGGAGCAGGAAGCCTGGCGAGGAACAGGCGCACCGGGAGTGCAGATCTAGGTCTGGGTAAAGCAGGTACTCCACAACGACATTGCTCCCGCAACCTGGGACCGGGCTGCCTGACCTTTATCTTCTTCTAAGGCCGGGGGCGGTCCCGGCCCCCAGGAGCCCCGCCTCTCCTGGCCTTAAGGCGAGCATTCCTCCTGGGAGAGACCAGTTCCCTTCGCCTCTCTGCCCTAAGCCTCTGCAGTTCAGGAGAGGCCGAAGGGTTACTGGGCCCCGGGGGAGGCTCACCTGTAGCCACTGAGTCCTCCAGCACCTCTGGGGCCAGAATGGCTTCACCTGGTACCTGCCCCTGAGGATCTGGCCCAGGTGCAGGCTCCTCAGCATCTAGGCCTTGCCCCAGTTCAGCCGGCCCTGGAGGCGGGGACTCCTGTGCCGGCTGGGATTCCTCCGGTTCACTCTCAGACTCGGAATCCCAGGCCATCACACATGCATGGGCTGCCTATTAGCTGAAGAGCCACGTTCAAGGTTTATTGCTCACACATTAAACCATAAACCAGGGGGAGGGAGCCTTCTTCACCCCGAGATCTAAATGGAACCTCAACCAGTCCTCTGTCTGCTGCAATCTGGACCAAGGGAGTTGTCTTCAAGGACAGCCCTACGTAGATCTCATTGCAATGGATAGCCCCAAAGAAAGCAAAGGTGCAGTGGAGCTTTGTTTAGGCTGCTCAGCCTCCCCGCCTAGCAGCTGACACATGGGGTATCGCAGCAGCAGTAGCCGCTGCTGCTTTCCCACATGCCCTCCAGGCTTCACCCGGCCCCAGAGCTTCAACTCTAGATATTTTGGTCTGGATTGGAGAGAGAGCTGGAGAGCAGGGGGAAATAGGCCTTTAGAGGTTTTTTAGAGTGTGCTCCCCACTTATGCATGCAGGAGGATGTAACCCTCACATAAGCGGAGAGACAGGGACGCCTGTATAAAGATTTCAGAGCCCAAGCCTGAGACCTGGGATGAGCTCTCTGAGCTCCCTCCCACCAATAAGCCCTGGAAATGGAGGTTAATTGGGAGAGGGGAGGAAGGAGGGGAGGAGGAGGACAGACACACCCATGCCTACATATACACATACGCCAAGAGTCCTTGCAACGATTTGCGGCTGGCTCCTGCTGGACTGAAGCTTGAAAGCTTCATGCATAGTCTTGGGGAAACTGGAGACTCAATTCCTCCCCCAGACCCTTGAATTAGCTGAGCAAACCTGAAGATTTCAGGTCAGACCTGGAAGTCAGGCAGCCCTAGTTCCAGAGACCCCCAAGGATGGTTCTTTAGCTTTGCAAATTTTATAACATATTGGTGGACTATGGGAAAAACTGTTTTTTTTAAAAAAAAAAATATGGAATACATAGACCAGGCAAGGGTGATGTAAGACCACCCGTTCATCACAGGCCGGGCGCGAGACCCTCACGCTACCCACCACCCCACCGGCCTCGGCCGTCGCTCAATGAGTTAAAGGCATTCCGCAATCGACAATTAATGTACAGCTCATTCTGCAGATCTCTTACCAGAAAGCACAACAGGGCAATTAACCCACTAATACACTAGGCTATTACGTTGCTATGTCTCTTATTTTAGCCCGAGGTGATTTGAAACGCATTGGATTAAAGGATATTACAGGAGATAGCATGAAAAATAGTTTAACGTAATGAGTCGTCCCGTGATGTCTGCTATTAAAGATGATTTGCGGTCAAAAACTACAACATATTGGAGTTCAGCCATTTAGAACCTCAGGAGGAGGGCGGGGGGGAGGCTTAACCCTTTCCTTGCTGCTGTCAGCTGAGTAAATCGAAGAGATAGCAGCACAGGCGCACACACACACTCTTTCCAGTGCTATATTTACTGGGAGTTGGGTGGAGGATAAAGGTTATCGTCGGGTTGCACATGCCATCATCTGATCTGGAAGCACATCTTCTTAAACCCTCGGCTTCCCCACCGTTCCCCAGCAGACGCTTAAGTCAGTTTCTTCCTCCTCGTAATTATTCTACTGCTATCCAATTCCAAATGTAATTCTAGGCTGCACCAACGGATGCGCAGTGTCCAGATCAAGGGGAGAAAGAGTACCTCTCTATTCCGCCTTGGTCAGACCCCACCTGGAGCTCAGTCTGAGCGTCACAGATGAAGAATGGTGCTGACATGCTGAAAGGTGTGCAGGGGAGGGCAGCCAAGATGATCAAGGACATGGGTAGGCAAACTAAGGCCCAGGGGTCGAATCCGGCCCAATCGCCTTCTTAATCCAGCCCGCAGATGGTCCAGGAATCAGCGTGTTTTAATAATGATGATGATGATGATGATGATGATGATGATGATGATTTATTTATTACCCCCCCCCCATCTGGCTGGGTTTCCCCAGCCACTCTGGGCAGCTTCCAACAGAACACTAAAATACAATAACCTACTAAACATTAAAAGCTTCCCTAAACAGGGATGCCTTCAGATGTCTTCTAAAAGTTTGGTAGCTATTTTTCTCTTTGACATCTAGTGGGAGGGCGTTCCACAGGGCGGGTGCCGCTACCGAGAAGGCCCTCTGACTGGTTCCCTGTAACTCGGCTTTTTGCAGTGAGGGAACCACCAGAAGGCCCTCGGTGCTGGACCTCAGTGTCCGGGCAGAACGATGGGGGTGGAGACGCTCCTTCAGGTATACTGGGCTGGGGCCGTTTAGGGCTTTAAAGGTCAGCACCAACACTTTGAATTGTGCTCGGAAATGTACTGGGAGCCAGTGTAGGTCTTTCAAGACTGGTGTTTTACATGAGTAGAATGTGTGCTTTTATTTAAAATGCATCTCTGGGTTATTTGTGGGGCATAGGAATTCGTTCATTCCACACACACACACACACACAAAATATAGTCCTGCCCCCCACAAGGTCTGAGGGACAGTGGACCAATCCCCTACTGAAAAAGTTTGCTGACCCCTGATCAAGGGTCTGGAAACCAAACCTTATGAGGAATGGTTGAAGGAGCTGGGTATGTTTAGCCTGGAACAGAGGTGACTTACAGGAGATATGACAGCCATCTTAAAACATGCTGTCCCATGGAAGATGGAGCAAGCTTGTTTTCTCCTGCTTCAGAAGGCAGGACTTGGACCAATGGTTTTAAGTTACAAGAGAGGACATTCCAACTAAACATCAGAAAGAACTTTCTGATAGTAAGAGCTGTTCAACAGTGGAACGGACTCCCTCAGGAGGTGATGGACTCTCCTTCCTTGAAGGTTTTTAAGCAGAGGTTGGGTGGCCATCAGTCATGGATGCTTCAGCTCAGATTCCTGCCTCGCAGGGGGTTGGACTAGATTACTTGGGGTAACTTCCAACTCTGCAATGCTATGATTCTATATTCTGAACAGCAAAGGTGCCTTTGGGCAACGCTCAGGTGATCATAAACTTTACACGCTCTACAGCAATGATGCCTCCAGCCCATGTGATGTTAATTTCGCCAAGCAAGTGTGTGCCCTCAAGATCTCTTACCACTTCAGGCAAAGCTAATCTGCTGCATTTAACACTCCTGAGTTAGCATTCTTGCTTAAGAGCTGAAGTTCTTAAAGCAGGATGGCAGGGGGTTCAAGAGTTCAAGAGTCTTCCTGGAAGACCTTTTTGGAATTCCCCAGAGCAGAACCAAGTGGTTTGGTCCATCAGTTATCAGCAGACTTGGGGAAATGCCAGGATGAAAAATCCTTGGGGGGGGGGACCTAAAGGTGAATGGGGAGACTAAAACAGCCCAGGGAAGGGTGTGAGCATGCTCGGTGGCTACAGAACATTGGCTATTGGAGGAGAATTAGGAAAGCAAGCAGGGAATACTGGCGGGAATCCTTGACACTGCAACACTTGACGCTGCAACATTTTTTTGCAGGTGCGGTTTACTCCATGCAACACTCAGACTCGTACCGGCCAAAAGAATTGCGTTTTCCCAGCAAAGAAATATTCAGAGTGGGGAATGCAGTTTTCTTTTCATGAGAGGCACCAACCTTGAGGATGAATACTGAGACTCTGCACCACAAATGAACCCAGCTCCGATGTGTGTGTGTGTGTGTGTGTGTGTGTGTGTGTGTGTGTGTGTTTAAGTGTCATTTGTGAAGGCTCCTTCTGCCACAAAATGTATACACACACACACACAACCAAGCATTAATAAACAAATATTCAGTGGGAATGGATGTTAACTGGATTCAATAAGCCAGTGACTCACGCCCCATCCCTTCAGCGCTCTCTTCAGGACTGCCCAGGTGTCTCGTAGGACACACCATACATTTAAAGCCCACAACCTTCCACCAAAAGAACCCTGGGAACTGTAGTTTGATAGGAAGGGTTGGGAACTGTTGTTCTTGGGGATAAAAAACAGTCCCCAGGATTCTTCATTTATTTATTTAAAATATTTAAATAAATGTGAAAAACTGTGAAAAAATGAAAAAATATTGGGACATGATATATAACGAAATGAAAAAACTATTTAAATACACTTTCCCAAAGAAACCAGAAGCATTTTTGCTAGGGATAACAGGGGATGAATTAAAAAAGGATTACAAACTATTCATGTACGCAACGACCGCCACTAGAATCATAGTGGCTCAGAAATGGAAATCCCAAGAAATCCCAACTATAATGGAGCGGCAGAAAAAATGTTTGAATACATAGAATTGGTGGAATTGACTTATAAGATTCGGAACCAAAAAGAAGCAAAGTCTGAAAAGGATTGGAGTAAATTTGTTGAATATATAAGGAGTAACTGTAAGAATTTAAAAAACTGTAGCAGGATTAATGTAAATCTTGTGATGTGGATGGAGTGTAAATAAGAAACTGTAAGAAAAGATTTGAGACATGAAAACCACTGAAGGATTGGAAGGAAGTCCAGGTGCAATAAGGCGCAGGTTAAATAAGAAGACATACAAATTTTTGAATGTAAGAGTATTTATTTTATTTGTTGTTACAAAAAAGCAATAAAAAGTATTTGAAAAAATATATATTTAAACACCATTATTCCTAAACAAACAAACAAAACAATCCAGAGCAGTTTACAACTGTCATACAAACAAGACATTAAAAAATATATAGTAAAGGCAAAGGGGCCCCTGACCATTAGGTCCAGTCGTGGCCGACTCTGGGGTTGTGGTGCTTATCTTGTTTTATTGGCCGAGGGAGCCAGCGTACAGCTTCCGGGTCATGTGGCCAGCATGACTAAACCGCTTCTGGAGAATCAGAGCAGCGCACAGAAACGCCGTTTACCTTCCCACCAGAGCGGTACCCATTTATCTACTTGCACTTTGACATGCTTTCAAACTGCCAGGTTGGCAGGAGCAGGGACCGAGCAATGGGAGCTCACCCCGTCGTGGGGATTCAAACCGCCGACCTTCTGATCGGCAAGCCCTAGGCTCTGTGGTTTAACCCATCAATAAATAAAATCGGAAATAGCCAACTGTCATGGAGGCTGGGCTGCTAACACTACGGGCTGAGTCTCCTGTTGCTGTCCAGTGAGCCACACCAACTCGAAGAATGATCAACAGCACTCCTGCAGGTGACCAGGCACTCCCGAAGGCACCCAGGACCTTTGAGGAAAGCCATGGGTTTTAAATGTGTGACGTGTAAGAGGGCAGGCTCATGAATGCATGCATGTTGCAATTCCACAGGGATATCGGCGGAGGGGGGACACACAGAATGTGGCACTGGGCACAGTTCCTTAAGAACCTCAGCTTCCATGTTTCAAAAGAAAGGGCAGGGTTTCTAGCCTATTTGAACTTGAAGCTGGGCTTCGAAGAGTGTGCAGGCCAAAGAGTTTGCATCAGTGCTGTGCCTAGCTTCTTGTCCCTCCTCCTCCTCACAAGTAAAACAAGAATGAATCCTGCAAAATTCTGAACATTTCTTTCAATTTGCATAACGTACGCCAGTCGCAGAATCCAAACCTTCTCAGTGCAGTGTGTGTATTCCTGGTTGCCAGGCAGACAGGGAGACAGGTGAGGAGGCAAAGCTAAGGGAGGGAGAGAGAGCAAGGTGGCTTTCAGGACCACGGACAGCACCCCTGCAGCTGAGACCAAGCATCCAAGTTGTCTCAGCAAGGTGCTGGAGCAAACAGCAGAGCTTCATAGCAGTAGCCATTGTCTTCTGGCAATGTTAAAGAGGTGCTGCCATTGACTGCTTCATGGCAATGGGGTTCCCAGCTGCAGGGCACTCTCTGCTCAAGGTTCTCTTTACCCTCTTAGGAGTCTGTGGACCAACCACCAGAGCTTTGTGGCAGAGGAGTCTTCTTGGGGCTCAAGGGGGCAGCGGAGGGCTCCAGTGCCCCACACAGGCAGACCTGGGTGTGGGCTCACCTCCTCCTCAGAGCTGCGTTCGCCAGAGAACTCTGGTCTAGGGCCAGAACATCTACCACATTTGAATGTAAGTGAAATACATTACCATCTAAAGAAGACCCTCCCCCAGCCAAAAAATATATACAGTGGTACCTCGGGTTAAGTACTTAATTCGTTCCAGAGATCTGTTCTTAATCTGAAACTGTTCTTAACCTGAAGCACTACTTTAGCTAATGGGGCCTCCTGCTGCCGTTGCGCCGCCGCTACACGATTTCTGTTCTCATCCTGAAGCAAAGTTCTTAACCCAAGGTAATATTTCTGGGTTAGCAGAGTCTGTAACCTGAAGCATATGTAAACTGAAGCATATGTAACCTGAGGTACCACTGTATAAGACTATTAAAACCAGAGTCTAAAATTACCTAACTGTCACCACTAACTTAACGTGCTCTCATTTTCCAATCCATGATGGACGGAGCAGGAAGAGATCATCTCCAAAGAGCAAGGAGGGAGGGTGCAAACGCCGCCACCCCTCCCCTCTAATCAAAGAACTTGTCACTGTCTCTTTGGTGGCAGCATATGCCACTAACAATAACCGCGATCCGAAGGCTTTTGAAATCCATTATTAACGAGTAACATTCGCCGCCATCTCCCCCGCCATTCTAACGAGCTTTCCCTTTTGGATGTCACCCAGGGCCGGCATGGATCCCCAAGCGGCAGGACGAGCTGTCATCTCTGATTTTCTAATGAGGGGGCGAGTGGTTTTGGAGGAGGAGGGAAGATGACCAGGTCTTCCTGACCTTTTCTCCTTCAATTCCGCTCCTCTCCTTCTTCAGAGAGAGGAAGGGGGGGCGGGGAGGGAACCCCAGCAAATCACACTACGCGGAACTGACAAACTCATCACCGTGTCGTGCTGTTACATATACAATAGCCATGTCACTCGGCATCAGGCAGGAAAAGGTCCTGATGGAATTACAGCCCCATCATGGGTCTAATCGGTCAGTAGATTTAACTTTTTTTTTTCCTGGCGGACTGGTGTCAATATAAGTTTTTGTATCTCTCTGCGTCTCGGAGCAGCCCAAAGTGACTTCGGTTACAGCTGAAGCCAAAACGCCCACGCCACCCATTTATTTGTTATTTCACAAAATTTACATTTCACTTGATTTTAAAAGAAAACATCTGATCAGGTTTTCAAATGCATAAGAACAAAGCACAAGAAACTTAAATGCCTTCCTAATACAGAATGGCTCTAAGGTTATGGATGATGCAGACACTTCCAGGTAACGGAGAGAAGTAAGAAGTATCAGGTTCTTTTTCAGCTCTACAGTTCTATGTTTCTAAGTCCATTTATAACGGAGTAGAGGAATCACTAGGCAACCCAGATAAAAATGTACTCATTCTTTTCGTTGGTGAACGGCAGCACAATTTCCATGCTGGTTTGAACAACCAATCCATCTTCCCAGGGAACTCTGGGAAGTGTAGGGAAATAGGGGCCTCCTAGCAGCTCCCTCAGCACACCTAACAAACTACAGTTCCCAGGATCCCTTGGGGGACGCCATGACAATTAAAGCGGTACGATACTGCATTAAATGTCATGTGTAGTTAGGGCCTGAGATCTTGCATTATCAGAAAGACTGGAGAGAGACAAAAGATAAAATAGCCAGGTCAAGGGGCAGCAGCTATAGGGGGCTCTTGGGACCCAAGCACCCACACCACAGGACCCCCAACGCAACTTCCAGTGCCTTGTGAATCACTGGAAGTCACATCTGAGGCCTTACGAGACCTTGGAGATTTTGTTCGAGGCCTTGCGAGACCTTGGAACCTGATTTCCGGTGCCATTGGGCACCCATAACCTGGGGCCCAAGTCAGTGCCCCACGCCAATGAACAATGAGAATCACCTAATGCAAAGGTGAGCAGTCATTTATTGCTATCATTAGTACTGGTGGTTTTTTTATTAAAAAAAATTCTTGTCACCATCAGTACTACAGTGATACCTCAGGTTACAGATGCTTCAGGTTACATACGCTTCAGGTTACAGACTCCGCTAACCCAGAAATAGTACCTCGAGTTAAGAACTTTGCTTCAGGATGAGAACAGAAATCGTGTGGCGGTGGCACGGCGGCAGTGGGAGGCCCCATTAGCTAAAGTGGTAGCTCAGGTTAAGAACAGTTTCAGGTTAAGAACAGACCTCCAGAACGAATTAAGTACTTAACCTGAGGTACCACTGTATTTTAGTAATTTAAAGAGCACCAGACATTTACTAAGCACTGACCAAAGATGAACGGAAAGTGAGACCTCATCGTCACAATTATTATTATGAATGATATTTGTTAAGCACCCAAAATTTACTAAGCACTGGACAAAGATGAAGGGAAACTCAGAGAATGTCTGCCTGCAGGCTGACAATCAAACAGACATGAAACAAGAGTGAAAAGAATGCGGGGGGAGAGACTGGGGAGAAGCACCCCCAGGTACCAATCTTTAAAGTCACTCTGGCTTTTATTATGACTGGCTTGAATGGAAACTGCTGAGGGAGGCACCCTGTGAAATGTCTGTCAGACTCCAAAGGCTACACCCTTCACTGGCCTTTCTTCACACCCTCCTAGAACATTTTTGCCTGGCTGGAATGTGCCCTTGAACTCAGATCATCCCTCCTGATTGCCTGCCTGGAGGACAGAGAGAGATGAGTTCATACAAACCTGCTGTACAAAGGGCAATTTTGTGTTTGCTGCTCCGCCCACTTTTGCCTCTGGCTCCACCCACCATTGCTATGTGGGCCCCGCCTCCAGAAAGGGATTGTGGCCCTTGGGCTTAAAAAAAAATGCCCCCCACCTGACACAGGGTTTTAAAAAATGTACGTATGTATTTATTTATAAAACATATATGTGCGCTGCTGCATCATTTAAAAATATCAAAGCAGTTTGCAGTGGTATCGGTATATCATAAAAAAGTGCACATTTAAAACCAGGGACCATCAACTAACTATTGAGGAAAGACAGTTTAGTTCAAAGCACTCAAAACAATTCACTCTCTCTGGTACAACCTCTCTCATTTCACGGTTCCTTTCTTGAGTCTCTGTCTCTCACACCTTTGTCTCTCTTCCTGACACCCCTTTTTCTCTCTCCCTCTCTCTCTCCCTGCGAATTGGGGTGCCAGGAAAGGGGCAGGTAACTATTGTCAGAAGCCGGAACAGATCGCTTGAAGAAGACTTCATCTCTCCCTCTCCTTCTCCTTCCATCCGTTTTAGCTCACCGGCCCCCATTCCCTCTCTTCCTATTCTTCCTCCAGGCTCCCCACACGCAGTCGGGCCACGGTTCGCATGTGGCACTTGGACCCATGCAAAAGGAGGTGGCCATTTCTTTCAGACAACTCCACGTGTTTCCCCAAAGGCTGTCCAGCAGCAGAAACAGAATACAGTCAAATCTCAGTGTTGAAATGTTCAACAACCAAGGCGCGGCTTCCAATTGGTTGCAAGAGCTTCCTGCTCTCAAGCAGAAACTACGTTGGATGTTCAGCTTCCGAAAAACATCAAAACGTTTTTACTTCCAGGTTTTTGGCATTCGGGAGCCAAAACGTTCCAAAATGGAGCCGTTCGGGAACCAGGGTTTGACTGTACTAGGCCCAGGGCTTTCTTTTCAGCCAGAACGTGCCAGAACTCAGTTCCCGCACCTCTCAGGTGGGTGCCATTGCCATCCTAAGAAAACAAGGGAGAATTTCATGGTGAGCACCTCTTTTTCTAGAAAAATAGTACTGACTAGGCCACATAGACTTTTGGTGTGATTCAGCATGAAAACACTTACACTCTGTTTGTATATTTTGAAAACCTGAGCTTGGTCTTTTTATTCATCGGAGTGGGGAGAGGAAAGGAAAAGAAATTACGGTGAAAATGAGAGGGGGAAGGTTGAGTTGGCTAGAGAGGTATTTAGAGTCCCCACTGCCCTCCCCCAGGATCTGAAGGACACCACGGGGTGAAATTCAAATAAACAAACTGAGGGGGAAGAGCCCGGGCGGAAAGGGCCCCGTCTGCCGATTATCATCTGAAAAGATTCTGTCGCCGCGTTCTCTCTCGTCCACCCCGGTGATGAAAATGAGATTGTCTGATGTGCTCGCCAGGACTGGATTTACCTTTGCGAGGGTTTGCCCCCAATCAGCAGAGAGGGGTCGTGCCACAAGCATACTCAGAAAGAGAGAGAGAGAGATGTCACCTCTCAGCTTCATCAAACTGATGCCAATTTCGGCAAAGAGATATTATGCATTTCAAAGGGAATAAGACCCCAAAAAGGGGGGGGGACCTCTCTCTCACCCCACGTGTGGCTCTTGTCACTGATCTCTATCGCTGCGTGGTATACATGGAAAACGTGTGTGTGTGTGTTTTGCCTGTATCTCCACTCCAAGCATAAGGGGGGCTTTGTTTGTTATAAGAGATGCTCCTTATAGATGTACAGCTTGTCACACTTCGTTGGCTGATTTTTTTGCTTTTGCTTTTCAGGATCTGAACAGATGCCTGGGATAAAGGACTCTGTATGTGTGTGTGTGTGTGTGTGTGTGTGTGTGTGTGTGTGAGAGAGAGAGAGAGAGAGAGAGAGAGAGAGAGAGAGAGAGAGGTGAAAGATTTCTAAACACACTCCCTGGAAAGGAGGGGGGAGAACCCTAATAGTCTTCCTCTCCCATGCGGGTTGCTCATTAAAAAAAGAGAGAAAAGAAATCTCCATTTAAATGCAAATTCGAGTTTTAGCTGGGGACTTCCCCCAAAAGTATCTCTGGAAACGGCTGGGGAAATTGTCTCGGAAAACTAAAATGGCTGACGGCCGTGGAAAAGCGCTTGCCATCCCAGGCGTTTCTTCCGTGGCCATGTTGAGCTCCAGGCGAATCCCAGGATGCTGACAGTTGGACGTGGCGTGATGAGGAAGACCGCCATGTTTGTTTATAGGCAGGCACTGGATTTATGTATAAAATGGGGGAAGGGTAGAGGGGGTTGCCTGAATAGGGGCACGTGGAAGGAAAGAGCTGAACGTTTCCCTCACAACTTTCATAACAGGTGGTGAGGAGGCTGCCTCATAGCGAGTCACAGCACAGAACCATCTTGCTCAAAATGGCCTCCACTCTGGTGCTGAGAAATGAGTCCTCCCCTTTCCGCATAGTCCTTCACCTGCCCTTCACCTGCAGATCCTCATCTGTCCAGTCCCATCTTGTTTCTGGATCACAGAATTGTGACTGAAACTGGAGCAGGAATGTTGAGAATTAGCATGTGTGTTACAGGATTTATTATTACAGTCATACCTCGGGTTGAGCGCGTTCGAGTTGTGCTCTGCGGCAACCCGGAAGTAATGGAGCGCATTACCTCCGGGTTTCAGCGCTTGCGCATGCGCAGACACTCAAAATGACGTCGCGCGCATGCGCAGAAGCAGCGAAAATGACGCGTGCGTGCGCAGACGTGCCGTCGCTAGTTACGTTTGCTTCTAGATGTGAACGGGACTCCGGAACGGATCCCATTCGTATCTAGAGGTACCACTGTATTAACTTTTGAACTGGCCTGAGATCTATGGATGAAGGACGGTATACAAATATAATAAATTAATTAATTAAATTAAGACATTTATTAATTATTAGATTTCTATCCCAATTTTCCTTCAAGAACCTCAAGGTGACAGAATACATGATTCTCTCCTCTCTATTTCCTCCTCACAACAACCCTGTGAGGTGTTGGGATACTGCCAGGGAGACAAAGTCCATCATGGCCCCAAGCCGTCTGCCGGATGATCCATCGATCTCCCGTAGGCACGCAGTATCAGCAATTAGTGACATGAGTTTCCTGAAATATCTTGCCACATTCCAGAGCTCATGCACACTCTATCAGCAGATAATGCACAGCAAAAGTCGCACTCAGGAGAGCACTATTTACAAGTTTTATTCAGCGTTGATCAGAACAAAGAAAGACATGACTGCCTGCGTCAGTGCCTCCGACACAGAGAGACGAAAGCAAAGACACAACAGAAACATCCTGTGAAAACAGGAAATACGCAGGCTGTGACACAAACATCCTGCTCCCTTTTAAGGTGGAACGGAAATATGAGGTAGGTTAGGCTAAGAGACAGTGACTAGACCAAGTTCTCCTAATGAGCTTCATGACTGAGTGGGATTTGGCCCCTGGTCTCCCAGCTCCTAGCCCAACAGCCTAATCACTACGCCACATTGGTTACCAAATCTCCAGCATTTTGAAGCCCTGGGTCCACCAAGTAGGGGTCGGTGATGTCGTGGAGTGAGACCTTCTGAAGTCAAGGAAATGCCAGCTCCTAAAAGAGAGAACTGTGATTCCTAGGCAGGCCAAATGAGAGGCAGTAGGGTGTCACAGCTAGCAGACCTGGGAGATCAAGGTTCGAATCTCTGCTCTGCTGGGTCACCTTGGGCCAATCATCGTCTCTCAACTGGGGACGGAGCAGAAATTCGATTCAGTTCACATAAAAAAAAAATATCTATGGAATTCAGACTTTCTGAAACAGTATGTGGCCCAAAACACAGCTATCCTTCGAAATGCGTATGTGTCTGAATTTTGAAATTCAGTTCTCCAATATTTACAAGCATGCATATACTACAAGAAAGTGCTGTATAAAACTGTGTGTGTAATAAGAGGTGTATTTCTGGCCAACCGCATGCCCCACCTTCCTACATCTATGCCTCTAGTGAGGGAGCTCTCTGTTGACTTTCTGGTCCATCTCTGTGGCTTTCTAGACTTCTCCCAGGATGCAAAAATCTCTGGTCTCCAGCAGCTTCTCAGCCTTCCCACTAAGATCAAGTGTAAAAAAAAGTCGCTGCTTTTCATTTGGTAGTAATGCTAAGGTCTACCACTCTGTGAATTGCCATTTTAAGATGAATAATGTGCATCATTAGCATTATTACGGTATAAGTCAGGAGTGGAAATGTGGAAATGGGTGCTATGTTGTGGGTAGTGAATCAGAGGTGGGTCTTGGGTCTGGACCAGATGAGATCCAGTACTGCTTTAGACTGCCCCTTGCCTGGCCTAATCTTATGGGTTAACTTTTCAGAGAGAGCAATGGGCCGGATCCAACCAACGCCATCCTGTCAGCATGGAATTTGAGGATGCTTTCCACCCTCCGGCTCCCATTATGCGGGTGCCATTTTAAAATATTAAGCAGTATATAAATGCTTTAGATAATAAATGAAGTTCCTCCCCACACACACAGGTCCCACTGCTAGTGATAAGTAAAGTGACCTCGCCACTACCCCCACGTCACTGGATCACCCAGAAATCCATGGGGTGCCACAGCCATAGCAGAGAATAATGCTACCAGCTCAAAAGGGTGCTTTAAAAAAAAGAAAAAGGAAGAAAGCACACAGCGAATAAGCAATGTATAGCACGAGCAAAATGAACTTTAATGCAAATGGCCAACCTGGGGGAAATAGCTTTCCCTGCGGCTCAGGCCGTGACTTGTTAAGTATTTTTTGCTTAAGTGCAAAATCTTTGTGGTATGGGTCATTAGGTTTCTGCACAGCAATGATAATCATAGAGAAAGAGAGCTCAGGGAGAGGAGTTTTGGATTGGGGGGGGCAGGGAAGGAAACCAGGCCGGGCTTCCGTTCTTACTTGATCCTGGAGAACATCCAAAATAACCATCCATAAATCCCAATTTTGATCTCTCTCTCTCTCTCTCCCCCCCCCCCCAGTTCTGCAAGGCATCTCTCATTCATCCAGCTCATGTAAGACTTCCATACTGCTCATTGCTATTGCATTTTATATATACATATTCCCCCTGGCATAGAGGAGAGAGTTGCAAGAGAGGCGAGACTGTGCCTGAGGCTGAAGCCCTCTCCTGCCTAGCCTGTCCCCTAAAAGGCCAAGCCACCATCTGTCCTCCTTCATGAAGGATGGCTCTCGCAGCGGTTCCCAACCTGTGGGTCCCCAGATGTTGTTGGACTACAACTCCCATCATCCCTGAGCTCTGGCCTTGCTAGCTAGGGGTGATGGGAGTTGTAGTTCAACAACATCTGGGGACCCACAGGTTGAGAAAGGCTAGGGTTGTAGCTGAAAGTGCAGTGGTGCTTGGAGGCCTTTGGGGAGCTGGTTGGGCGGAAGGCAGGGAGCCCAACAGCAGGTGGCGCCAGAGACAATGACAGCCAGATACAACTCAGTCTAGTTTTGTCCCCATCTTCCTCCTACCTGCTGAGCTCTAGAAGGGCGAAGCTGAGACTAAGGAGGAGGGGGGATTTGACAGCCAATGACACCTCCTGGTTGCAAGGAAGAAAGCAGGTGGTGGTGGAGTTGTAATGGACTGGTTGGACGCAGGGGAATGGTGGGAGGAACCAGCTGGGAAACCCCCAAAGGGAAGAAGGCTCAGAGCCTGGGGGTTGGTGGTAGGATGATGATGAGTGGTTAAAGGGGGAAGAGGGAGAAGATTGGGAAGAGAAGGTGTTGGAAGCTGAAGAGGTGACAGGGTTTAGTGAGCGGGAAGAGTCTGTGGCAGATAGAAGACCAGAAGCAGAGACAGAAGCAGAGGCAGGAGAGAGAGACGAGGGAGGCTGAAATATACTTCAAGTCGCAAAGTGATTTCATGCTCTTTATTCAGCTCATAGTGGTGAGGAGGAATGAATGAAAGTCCCCTCACAGTATCTGCTTTATATACATTATTTACACAATGGGCTGCACATGATTGGCTAATCCCGGAATTCTACTGTAAGCCAATCAGGTTGTGGATTCACTTCTATCTGGAGCAGGATTGGGTGGTTCCTGCCAACCAATCATACTGCTGCATTTTTCTAGGACCAATCAGATGGCTGCAATTTGGATCCTATTCAACTCAGTACATAACAGAGGCCAAGAGGCAGAGATGAGTCAGACTGGGGAAGAGGCATGTCTCCCCCTCCTACTGCGACAAGCTCCCTTCCCCCTTGGTCTCCCAGAACCAAGTGGCATGAGACAGGAGGAGCTAATAAAGAGTTAACTCCAGCTTTCTTGGTGTGATTTACTGCTGGCTGGCTCCTGTCACTGGGATAGAAAGGTCCAATTTAATTGTCATTTTGCATGGGACTCCATCCACTACAATCACTATTTTGGTTAAAGAAAGACAAAATGTGTTAGTTTCTCTTCCCCCCCCCCCCAGTGTTATGTGCCATTCTCCACATTTCTATATCAGATATGGATATAGCAATATAGATTTGTATCTATAAAGATATAGCCCCATGAAAATTCATCCGCATTTTGCTGCAAATTTCTTCAAATATACACAAGTTTGTTTGCTTGTTTGTTTGTTTGCTTGCTTGCTTATTAAATTTGTACTTAACTTCTGACATAATAATGCTATTATGCAAATCTGTGGTGCAATCAGAGGCAAATTTAGGGGAGTGTGACCAGTTCAGTTGCCTTGGGCTCAGAGTCTTGAGGTCACAGCAGTGAGTGCCACAACTATGTTGTAGAATGGAAAGGGAGAGGCCAAGCGCCAAAATTTAGCATTGCGCAGGGTGCCTCTGAAATTTGAGACCCCCCCCCACGTCTGCCACTGGTGCAACCACGTTTTGAATATTGAGTACAGTTCTGGTTGCCTCACCACAAAAGGGATACTGTAGAGTTGGAAAAGATTCAGAAAGGGTATTATTTATCTATTTACAGTGGTACCTCTAGTTATGAACTTAATTCGTTCCGGAGGTCCGTTCTTAACCTGAAACTGTTCTTAACCTGAAGTACCACTTTAGCTAATGGGGCCTCATGCTGCCGCTGTGCCACCAGCACACGATTTCCGTTCTTATCCTGGGGCAAAGTTCTCAACTCGAGGTAACTCTTCCAGGTTAGCGGAGTTTGTAACCTGAAGCATTTGTAACCTGAGGTGTTTGCAGCTTGAGATACCACTGTAATTTGTAAGATTTATCTACTGCTGGACTGCAATAAAACTTCTTAAGCGGTTTACATAAAAAAGAAAACATTAAAATGATCACTGGGAAACAGTTAAAAGACAGCCATTTAAAATATTCCAGAAAGAGAAAAGAACTTGCAATCAACGATAAGCTAAAAGCCAGACCAAAGCATATGCCAACGTTCTCCGTGACAGAGATGGCGGTGGGTGGCACAGAGGGCAGAAATCACCCTCTATGCATCCTGCTTGGCACACGGTGCTTGTCCGGGGTGGCAAGGGATAGCGGCCCCCTCAGTATTTGGGGGGGCTCCACCCCTGCCTCAAAATATTGAGGGGGCTGAAGCTCCTTGCGCCTCATATACCCAGTGCCCCGGATGTTGTGAAATAAGCAATGATCACAAGCTGGTTTCAAAACTGGGGTTCTTTTCTGCACTAAAATACAGTAACACACACACACGCACACTTTCTTCTTAATTTAATTATACCCTCTGCAGTTTGAAAAGGGAAGGGAGGTGGGAGAGGAAGAGCAAGGTGGGTGAATCTTCTTAAACCCGGTCTGTTTAATTTTCTAGTGCATTCACCCATCGTTACCCATGGCAAATTGGCTGAAATTATTCAGCAGCTATGGGAGTCCTAGATATAGGTGTTAAACACACACACACACAATTAGCTGTGAAGCCGGCATCGAAAGCCATCTCTGTCAGGAGCAGAAATTGTTAGAAGGGAAGAGACAAGAGGATTGGGGGGGTGCATGTGTGTGAGAGAGCACACAGAGATCTCTCTCTCTCTATCTCTCTCTCTCTCTCTCTCTCTCTTTCTCTCTCTCCTGAGCAATATGTGTTGCAAAACCAGATTCTGGATTTTAAAAAGAAAGGAAGGAAAGCTTTGTTAATGTTTCGCCAGATCCGTTCATCACCCGCTCTCCACCGATAAAAACTGATGGCCCACATTCAGTTTCAACCATGTGCATTAAATTCCCATAACATGAACAGGGTTCTGTTAAGTCTACCATAGCCTTTCCTCTCCCTGTCTCTCTCTCTTTTTTTTTTCTCCCCCTCTTCTCCTTTGTACAGAGATTACATTTCCAACCTAATGACAAGAGCGGTTTGTTCAGACACTGTGGGCCAGAGCAGAACAGCCATTGAACTCTTCCTACAATCCGTCACGCTGGGTGAGTGGGGGGTCGGAGCGACCAAAGGCGCATTGCTCATGGAAAGCCTCCCCGGAAAAGCTGCGGAGGTGCAATGCATCATGGGAGCCTGGATTTTGCTAGCTTTTCTCTCCTGCCTGGTTCCTCCCGCCACACCCACACCCACCCTCTCCACTGCCCAAAAAAAGCCCATCACCAAGGAACTACACATCAAAACAAAAAGGGGTGGTAGAGGCTGGAGGAGCAGGAAATGGACTGTACCATTTCAGACCAAAGGTAAATCACATTTTTTGTACTTATGTATTATTATTATTGTGGACGCGGGTGGCGCTTTGGGTTAAACCAGAGAGCCTAGGACTTGCCGATCAGAAGGTTGGCGGTTCGAATCCCTGCAACGGGGTGAGCTCCCATTGCTTGGTCCCTGCTCCTGCCAACCTAGCAGTTCGAAAGCACAAAGTGCAAGTAGATAAATAGGTACCGCTTCAGCGGGAAGGTAAACAGCGTTTCCGTGCGCTGCTCTGATTCGCCAGAAGCGGCTTAGTCATGCTGGCCACATGACCCCGAAGCTGTATGCCGGCTCCCTCGGCCAATAAAGCGAGATGAGCGCCACAAGCCCAGAGCCGGTCACGACTGGACCTAATGGTCAGGGGTCCCTTTACCATTATTATTATTATTATTATTATTATTATTATTATTATTACAGGTGAAACTCGAAAAATTAGAATATTGTGGAAAAGTTCCTTTATTTCAGTAATTCAACTTGAAAGGTGAAACTCATATATAAGATCGACTCATGACATGCCAAGCGAGATATGTCAAGCCTTTTTTTGTTATAATTGTGATAATTGTACAGCTGATGAAAACCCCAAATTAACAATCTCAGAAAATTAAAATCTTCAATGAAATCAGCAAAACAAGGATTGCAAATGGAACAAGACTGGACCTCGGAGAAGTAGAAGCAGATCTCGCTTGGCATGTCAATGAGTCGATCTGATATACTTGTTTCACCTTTTAAGCTGAATTACTGAAAGAAATGAACTTTTCCACGATATTCTAATTTTCTGAGTTTCACCTGTATTATTATTATTATTATTATTATTATTATTATTATTATTATTATTATTATTTTTCCCCTGCCGGCAGTGCTATTTTTCTAGAAAAAGAGGAACACACCGTGAACACCTCTCTCTTTTTCATAGAATGGCAATGGCACCCACCTGAGTGGTGCCAGAACTCACTTGAGAGGCGCTAGCACTGAGTCCGCCCCCCCAAAAAAAAAAAATCTGCCTGCAGGTAGAAAAGTGGTGCATGAGGGAAAGGGCTCAGATAGTCTTTCTCCCTGACTGGTTAGCTTCCTACTTGCAGTGATATTTCCCCTTTTAAAAAAAATATATGATAATAATCCAAAATTATTCGAAGTCATTAGGTTGCATGTACAGTGGTGCCCCGCAAGACGAATGCCTCGCAAGACAGAAAACTCGCTAGACGAAAGAGTTTTCCGTTTTGGAGGTGCTTCGCAAAACGAATCTCCTATGGGCTTGCTTCGCAAGACGAAAATGTCTTGCGAGTTCCTGCGGGGTTTTTTTCCTTCCCCCCCCCTTTTTCTAAGCCGCTAAGCCACCTATCCGCTTATCCGCTAAGCCGATAAGCCGCTAAAAACCACTAATAGCCGCTAATAGCGCTAATCCGCTAATGCGTCAATGGGCTTGCTTCGCAAGACGAAAAAACCGCTAGACGAAGAGACTCTCAGAACAGATTCTTTTCGTCTTGCGAGGCACCACTGTACAGATCCAGCCATGACCAAATGCGTCCAATGTGGTTTAGTGGTTAGAGTGTTGGGCCAGGAACAAGGAGGCCTAGATTCAAACACACACACACACACACACCTCACCTATGAAGTTCTCCCAGGGTGAGCTTGGGCCAGTCAGCATCTTTCAGCCTAGCCTGCCTCACAGGACTGTTGTGAGGGGAAAATGTCAGCGGCTCCCAGCTGGTTGCCCAGGAAAGTATAAAGACAAGGACAAGTTTCTTACAGTCCTTTTTTATTTCGATCTTTACAGAGAGAGGCCGTAGAGCCCAGCCTCTTGGATAATGGCGTTGTCCCAAGTGAATCTCCACCCTCCATTTGTCCCACTTCCTCATTCGTCATCATCACCACCTCCTCTACGGGCGCCACTAAGTGCCCTCTGTCTTTGAGCTCTTTGCTCTCCTACTTTTAAGGCTCACCAGGTTCTGGGAGATGGAGGGTCTGGAGTGCTTTCTAGTGATAACGTGTCAGCCATCTGCTCCGGAGAGCCAGTGTGGTGTAGTGGTTAAGAGTGGTAGTCTCATAATCTGGGGAACTGGGTTCGCTTCCCCGCTCCTCCACCTGCAGCTGCTGGGTGACCTTGGGCCAGTCACACTTCTTTGAAGTCTCTCAGCCCCACTCACCTCACAGACTGTTTGTTGTGGGGGAGGAAGGGAAAGGAGATTGTGAGCCGCTTTGAGACTCCTTCAAAGGAGTGAAAGGCGAGATATCGAATCCAAACTCTTCTTCTTCTTCTCCAGCCCTGCCTGCTCCTCCTCTCCCATTATTTCCCAACTTTGCCCCTCATCTGCCTCTGAGTTGTGACTTCTCGCAAACCACTGTTGTAAATATGTACTCTCTTCCTCCTCCCTGGAAGGGTCAGGGTGGGGAGGTGGTCTCCATCATTCGTCCTCCTCTGCCCGGTCACTGACGAAAAGCAGAGCAGGAAGAACCCAGTATATCTCCTTGAGCTCGTTGGAGGAAAAGTGTGATATAAATGTAGTAATTATCTGCAAGTGGGGCAAGAATTATTTTTTAAAATGGGAAATTGTGGTGAAAGCAAACTTTAAAAGAAGGATTTCCCAAACTTTATTCCTTCCAGGAAACCCATTCCATCTGAACTGCCTTTGAGGGACTTTTGCATTTCTGCTTCAGGATTTCTGCCCATTGCATTCTGGGAAGAAACCAGCCCTGAGGAGAAGAAGAAGAAGAAGAAGAAGAAGAAGAAGAAGAAGAAGAAGAAGAAGAAGAAGAAGAAGAAGAAGAATAGTAGTAGTAGTAGTAGTAGTAGTAGTAGTAGTAGTAGTTTGGATTCGATATCCCGCTTTATCACTACCCTAAGGAGTCTCAAAGCGGCTAACAATCTCCTTTCCCTTCCTTCCCCACAACAAACACTCTGTGAGGTGAGTGAGGCTGAGAGACTTCAGAGAAGTGTGACTAGCCCAAGGTCACCCAGCAGCTGCATGTGGAGGAGCGGAGACGCGAACCCGGTTCCCCAGATTATGAGTCCACCACTCTTAACCACTACACCACACTGGCCAATCATCAAGCTTCACCAAGCAATTCTCGTAGGTTATTGAATTATGAGGAAGAGACAGAAAGTTTCCTTTACTCACACTCCCCAATGCTTTTTTTATTATTAAAAATACTCCTATCATGTCCCTTAATTAACACTATTTTTTTAAAAAAAAGAAGTTGTGAAGTCTCAAAATGCATTGGCTGTTTCTCCCCAGGAAGATGTGCCAGAATATGTTGGGCAAGCAACCTGTCAGGAAACAAAGAAGAACGTTCTGGAAAAGGTGAATGGCAGTGTGTGGAATTCTCCGGCTCAGGGTTTACAGCCAGTGATCCGTACCCATTTTCAGAATACTCCATTTGGCACACGCCAGCTCTGTCCTCCAACACGTTTGTCCTCCAACACCGTTGCTCACTCACCACTTGCTACCAGGGTTAGGGGAAGAAATTTGATTCAGTTCACATTTAAAGGCAAAACTCGCTGGATTTGCAGTATTTGAATTTTCAGGCAAGACTTCTGAATGGTATCTGGTCCACCTTTGGGCAGATTTGAACACATTATTAAGTAGACAGATTTAGCTCTTTCAGACTGCCAAGATCTCTGCCAGTTAAATTTATCCTGTCCAGCTGCTGTTCTCATACATTACAATTCTTAATCTGATTTTGTTATTTATTTATTTTGCAACTCACTCTGAACTTCCATATTTTAAAGTATCATGCTGTGTATCTTATTTCAGGCATGTTTTAGATATTCCTGATATTTTATATCATTTACGTATTACAGCTCACTTTGATGTATTTGGCGTGTCGTGAGGTTTTACTTGTACGGTTGTTGGTTTTGTTTTGTTCAGGTCTGTGTCTGTGTCTGTATCATAAAGAATCATCTGTATCTGTGCGTATGGCAATACATAAGGGTTAAGTGTGCATAAGAATGCATATATTTGTGCACATAGCGTACAAAGAAAATGCATACAATGTTAGAGAACATTGCTTTGCAAAAATGTGTACAGAAGCCAGAATCTAGTACAAAATTGTAGGTATTCAGAAAAATTCGCACTAAAACGCTGGTGAATTTTCATGAGACTGGTTGTTGTTTTTTCCTCTTCAGAAAAATATTTAAGCTTCACAAACTGATGTAGAAATGTGTAGGACTGAAGTTAAGATTGGAAAAAGGAGAAACTGATAGAAATGGAAATTGACAAGCTCACCTGTCCCTAGTCCAACCAAATCTGGATGACCCCAAATGTCCCACACTCTTTGTATGATAACTAATTCGGCAGCCACTTTTTATATACACCAGGGATGGGAAACTGTTGCCTCCCAGGTGTTTTTGGACTCTACTTCCAGCATCCCCAGTCAGCATGCCCAATGGCCAGAGGCAATGGGTGTTGTAGTCTGACCGTAACTGGTAGCCCAGTCTCTGATAGATACTACCAAGAAACCGAAATTTTCAGAACTGTCCTTGTTACAAGTGTTACATAACACCGGTCCTGCATTTCTAAGAAAACAATCTTTTAGTGTGGCATTACCTATTTTTGGGCTCTCCCCACCTATCAACATCAGGCAGGCGCCTTCACCATTCTCTTCTCTTAGCACCTGCTAAAAACACTTTTGTTTAGACAAGCCTACCCAGATATCTCAAGGAGAAGGGGACGACAGAGGACGAGATGGTTGGACAGTGTTCTCGAAGCTACAAACATGAGTCTGACCAAACTGCGGGAGGCAGTGGAAGACAGGAGTGCCTGGCGTGCTCTGGTCCATGGGGTCACAAAGAGTCGGACATGACTAAACAACTAAACAACAACAACCCAGATATCTAGGCTGCCTAGCATGTTGACAAGTGCTTTGATCTGTTTTTCGTTCATTTCTGGTATTAGTTATTCACATGGTTTAAATCGCAACTGTTCTTTGTTTCTATTGGTGATTTCATTGTTTCATCCTTCATGTAAACCGCTTTGACGTTCTGCTTTGTTTTTAACAATCAAATGGTATGAATTTCGTGAAATAAAATAAGTAAATCAATAGTTCTTGGAGTGTGGATTCCACGGTAGCCCAAACAGCACATTCCATGCACCAGAAGGAGGAATTGGTAGGATTTATGACGGCATACCCTCCAACTTTTCTCCAACGAAAATAGGGACATCCCAATCCATAATAATAACTTTACTATTTATACCCTGCCCATCTGAATGGGAGGCCCAGCCACTCTGGGTGGCTTCCAACATATAGAAAAACACAATAAAACAATAAACAATATTTTTAAAAACCTTGCCTATACAGGGCTGCCTTCAGATGGCTCATGGGTGGGTGGGATAATTCCATACCCTCCACCATTCCTCCAATGAAAATAGGGACGTCCTACGATACCCTCAACATTTCTCCAATGAAAATAGGGATGTCCTAAGGAAAAGTCAGCCATTCCGGGATCAAATCAGAAACCAGGATGGCTTCTGTAAACCCAGGACTGTCCCTGGGAAATTGGGGCATTTGGAGCATCTGTGATGGCCCCCTCAGCTCCATCAGGATCTGGAATGGCTTGCCAGCACCAGACAGAGGAGGAGGAGGAAGGGGATGGAGGACTGGACGGTTGGCACCCAGGGACAGAGGACGGGGGATCTCAGAGACTGGAGGAAGTAGACCTGGTGTCTCTCCCTTCTACCCCTCCATCAGAGGAGTAAGAGAGAACCTTGACTTCAAGGGAGGGTCTGAACAGATAATGATGGTGGAGCTGGAGACAGAGGGACAGGACACAATCTTGTCACCAAGAATGAGGCATCAACTTCATGGGTGGGATCAGATGTACCCACCCAGACTGTGTGTGTGTGTGTAGGGCTTTCTTAAGCATATGCGGCGCTGGGGTGCAAAGATCCACCTGGTGGCCCATCCCAGCTTGCCCAGTCCCAGGTGCAAAGGAGGGTGGAATTGGCCGGCCACCTCAGCATCTCACTGGCTTGGTCGTCCCCAAACTTGCAGCACAGAGCCGCCCGCAGCAGAAGAGTCCACTGCAGTGCTCCAGCTGACATGCAGGCCTTTCCCCGGAATAAACTCTCGGGGCCTGGACTCTCAGCCTGGTGCCCCTGAGAGAGCCCAGCGCCCAGGTGCCCTGTACCCCTAGCGCCTATGGGTAAGACGGCCCTCGTGTGTGTGTGTGTGTGTGATTGTAGGGCAGGGCTGTCAAGCAAGCAGGTCTCACTGCGTAAGTTCCCTCTGCCTCATCTTAAAAGGTTTGACAGGAGAGGCACGTCAGGACATCTCCGTAACTTGCGCACAGCTGTGACCTTCCTGGCTCATCTCTGGAGTCTTGGGTTCCGGAGCTTGTGCTTGCTGCTGAGCGTGTACCACTGTTAGCATGAATAAAGATCTCTTCCTTACTCTTAGGCAAGAGTCGGTGTTGGGGTGTTTTGAGGACAGGAGCCTGCCAGGCTCGGGGGAACGCCAAGCAAAGGGAAAGAAGGGTGAAACCCACCCTAACATAATTGGAATTGAGGACGCTCGGTGGCCATGCTGGCTAGAGGACGGAATGGAGTAGCGTGGAAATGGGCATGGCTGGCTAGCTGGCTGAGCCCTAAAAAGGAGGACTGCAACATCTTGCTATAAGTTCCCTCTACTGCTGGTACCTGCAAGAGGGTTTGCTAAAGGCTAGCGCAAAATATGGCAACTATTCTTTTCTCTTTTTTTAAGCTAGAAAGTCATGTTGTTGGTTTTGATTTCAGCACAAAAATGAGCTTGACGGAACCTTGAACCTTGAAAAACAGCGTTTGTCAGGTCTGCAAACACAAAGCAGGCTTTAAAACAACCGTCTCTCTGGCTCTGAAACTCTGGGAGCCCCATGATCTCCCCCCGGAGGGTGTTTTCAGCGGGGGGTGGCGGGTGGGGAGGGCTCTATGAATTCACAATACCCGCTTGGGATTTCGTAAGTAATTGTGTCTGAAATATCCATTGCGTTGGAGAGATACTTCTCTTTAGAAGCAAAGCAGATCATTTGAATGTATTCCCCAGAGAGAGGGAGGCAGGCGAAGGAAGGAAGGAAGGAAGGAAGGAAGGAAGGGCTGGCGGGGGGGCGGGGGGGAGAAAGAGAGAGAGAGAGACATAGGAAGATTAGTCCTTGTTTTGTAAAGTTTCAAAGCAATTCTGTTGCGGATTCCGCTTTCTGAAAATGTGTTCAAATTGGTTTTTCAGCTGAATTTACAAGCAAAAGTATAGACCCCATTCCTCCAGCCGCAGCCGCCGCCACCCCCAGTGTGTGTGTGTGTGTGTGTGTGTGTGTAGGAGAGTGTGAGAGCGAACCCCCTAATCTCGCCTGCTTCTGTTTATTTACGATCCGTACAGATAACACCCTAGGAATTTTGTCTGCAGGCTTCATTACAGGCTGCCGGTCTCCTGGGCGGCAATGCATTTATAATTTTTATTGTTATATCTTTTAATTTTATTTTGCTTTCCTTGCTGCGCCAGAGAAAAGGGAAGATAGAGGCCTGTATTTATGGCAGAGCAAACGATCTACCCTGGGAGGATTGCTTGTATCAGTTAATTTAATCTTTACCAGTTTTATTTAAACTGGGTTCTGTGTGTGTCCCCCCCCCGCCGCCCTAGCCAGCTTCCCTCTTTCCCCTCCGCACCATAAGTACACCCTCTCCTCTTTCTTGTTAGAGGATGATCAGTTTCTGTTAGGTGTGCTTTCTTTAAAAAAAATGCAAGAATATCTAACTATTTTAATGCATATATATATATATATATATATATATATATATATATATGGGTTCCTTTTCCCCCTTTTCCCTCGTTGCTACGGAATCACGCTTTTCCTCGCCACTTACTTATGCCTGTACACCTCCAGTGGTTCCTCGCGCTGATTGACGTTTACAAATTACCCGGCAGAAAGTGTTCAATCTTTGACCCGTGTGTTTCTATTCAGCAATGAGTAAGATTTGCAAGCATTTTGTCATATAATTACTGCAAATCCCTTGAAAATTTCCACAACAACGCTTAGATGAACGGTAATTTGCTCTGACAGCTGCTGATTCTTTTACAATAAGCTGGGATGCAAAACAGTTTCATATATATATATATATATATATATATATATATATATATATTCTCTTTCTACTTCGGATCTAAGATATCTGGAGAGAGGGAGAGGAAAATATGTACGACATTCTGCATTTTGCACCACGTGTAACGTAACCAGACTCTTTTAAGATTTATATTCATGCATGGCTTGCTTGTATTGTAGCTGCGGTTTTTGTTTTTGTTTTTTTGTATTGATGGTCTGGGTTCTCCTCTGCTCTCTCCCCCACCCCCCCACCCCACCAAATAGCAATTCTACATTTTTATTATGCCCCGGTAATATGCATAGATCACCAGCGTTGTTCTCCGTGAAATTTATTCCACCTTTCAGCATGCTCTTGATGGGACTTATTACATTACCGGTTGAGTGAGGAGATTTGATACGACAAAGCTTCAGAACAAGCCCCTCGTAACGCTCAGATGCCAGCCATGAGACCAACATGATAACGCCACCTTGTAATGGGAGCGGTTCTCCCCCTGCCCCGGTGTCTTCGCTGACCTTAAGGCTGGCCCTGGTTAATGCTCCAATCCCGTACTGCAAGAGCAGAAGCAGCTGCCTACATGAAGTCAGGCCCATTGGCCTATCTACACTAGTACCACCTACACTGGCTGGCAGCAGCTCTCCAGGGTTTCGGGCAGGCCGTCTTTCCCAGCCCTACCTACAGATGTCAGGATTCGAACCTGGGACCTTCAGCTCACAAGGCTTTCTGCTGTGACTGAGCTCGGTCCTGCCCTTAAAGGAGTGCAGAGGAGCGTCGGGTGGATCATCCTTTAAGCCGGCAAGAGCAAACTCTTTGGGTGGTACTACAGCCCTTCGCCAGTGATGGGTGGAGCCAGAGGCAGAAGTGGGTGGGGCAATTGATGCAAATTTTGCCCAATAGGCTAGTTTCTACACACACTGCTCTCCATTGTCTATCCAGGCAACCAATATGTGCATGTTTATGCGCAGTCCTGCCCTCACATACGCATCTTGGCTGTTTGCAGAACAGCTTGGCGAAACTCAACGGAGGGCAAATTTCAACTGAGAGCTGCATTTCAGTTCGTGTGAATTAGGTGGTTTCTCATTAAAAATGGACACAATGTCAGTACATTTCCGAGCACAATTCAAAGTGCTGGTGTTGACCTTTAAAGCCCTAAATGGCCTCGGCCCAGTATACCTGAAGGAGCGTCTCCACCCTCCATCATTCTGCCCAGACGCAGAGGTCCAGCACTGAGGGCCTTCTGGCGGTTCCTTCCCTGCGAGAAGCCAAGCTACAGGGAACCAGGCAGAGGGCCTTCTCAGTGGTGGCGCCCACCCTGTGGAACACCCTCCCATCAGATGTCAAAGAGATAAACAACTACCTGACATTCAGAAGACATCTGACGGCAGCCCTGTTCAGGAAAGTTTTTAATGTGTGACATTTTAGTGTATTTTTTGTCTTTGTTGGAAACTGCCCAGAGTGGCTGAGGAAACCCAGCCAGATGGGCGGGGTACAAATAATAAGTTGTTGTTGTTGTTGTTGTTGTTGTTGTTGTTGTTGTTGTTGTTGTTGTTTCTTCCCTACCCTGCTAGTGCGCTCGCTCTCTCTCTGTGTGTGTGTGTGTGTGTGTTGGGGAGTATTCCCTCCCCCAGTTCAACATTCAGCAGAGCTGAGTTTTGTTGTTGTTGTTTTCCCGACCTTGCCTGGCGCAACAAGTAAGTAAAGAAAGAGCGCCCATGTTTTGAAGGCAGTGGTGATGCTATTCAGCAGTGTCAAGTCAGGCTCTTCTTTCAAAGCACCGGGGTCCGTTTTCACCCTCATTCTCCTAATCTGGCTTCTTGCTCGTGTCTTTAGCTCCACTCCAGAACAAAGGTTAATGAATCGGAGGAGGGAGAGGGGGTGGCGGTGAAAATGATGAAGTGTCATAAAGCCTCAAGCATCATAAAAAGGTACAATGAAAACTGAGATAAGCTATTGAGTTATAAATACAAGCAATGCATGCTGCATCACTCAAAACAGCAGAAAGCCACCGTAAAATAAGTCATTTTAAGTCTTCTCTGCCCCCCACCCTACAAGTGACTAAAGTCTTTTAATTCTCAAGGCATGCTTTCCTTTACAGGATCCAGTCCTCTTGTCTCCATCACCAACTTGGGGGGACAGCAATAGAGAAATAAATATGTAGCCATACAGCTGAATACAATACACACAACCCAATTATATGTTTCTACTGTATGTTTTGGGGAGTTGTTCATTTGCTCGCTAGGCATTTGGAAACCTCTTAAGACACTGTAAGATTTTGCCTGGTGGCCCTCGAGATCAAGGACCAGGTTTGGGGGGACATTTTGGGGACCTATTGGAGGACATTTTGAATCAAGATGGTGGGCTGAACATTTTGAAACTACACTGATTTTCCACGATGATTCATGAGATCAAGGAGCAGGTGTTTGCCTGTGTTTGAATCGAACCTTTTTGGGGAAAAACCTTTTGAAACTGCATTAATTTTAAGGACCGTATTCAAAATTGCATTGGGGGTTTGGGGGGGGCTCTTGGAACTCCCAAGCAACTCTGGATACAAGAAGGCTGGTTTGTAAATATTCCTTCCCAACCCAGTGTATGCGTCGGCCACTGTGAGAACAGGATCTGGACTAAATGGGACATTGGCCTGATCCAGCAACCAGGTTCCTCTTAGTTCTTATGAGTGCTTTCCAAACTTTTGATAACTTACTTATTTCTGGATTAAAATGGAAGGCACAAGTTTTTGTTTTCTCTCCCCCCCCCACTTTATTACTCACAATTATATCTTTACATTATAGTCTTATATCCTACAAGTATACATATTCTTTGTTTTCAAAGTATATTCATGATTATTATTGTCATCATTCTTAAGTCAACAAATATTACTATACACAAAAATGGAAAAAAGATGTAATTTTAAAATCATAATATTCTTCATAAATGAATGACTTCCCGTCTCTTCCATTGCCTATATTTGTCTGTTGTCTTTTTATTTACAATATTGTCCTTTCTGTCGATTTTCCTTTTATATTTGTTGTTTACAGAAACTACTCAAAGGCCGTTACCATTTTCAGATTGCAGCAGTTACTCCTTAAATATCCCTTAAAACATTCCAATTTGAAACAAATTCCTTTTTAGATTTATCTTTGATTCTTTCTGATAAGTAGTCTACCTCCTCATACTCTGTCAGTTTTTTATCCAATCAAATCTGGTGGGTACATATCCACTTTTCCAATGTGCAGCTATTAGAAACCTCACAGCAGTGGTGGCCTACAAAAAGACTTTCCTTGGGTTTTTTTTAGGGATATCCAAACCAGAAATACCCAATAAGAATGATTCTGGGTTTTTCAGAATATTCACTTGGGGGGGGTTGAGTTCAAGATAAATATCATTCCAAAATGGTTTAATCCCTTTGCATGTCCACCACATATGTAATGTGGTTTTTGTTTTCTCAGTCTGCTCCCAAAAGGAACACAAGGAAGCTAACCTTACACTGAGACAGATTCTCGGTCCATCTACACATAGCAACTTAAGAACATAAGGAGAGTCTGCTGGATCAAGAGATGTTGCATTTCTATGGTATGATGCATGTCTCATGTACATATTGCATCCAAGATGCTTACCTGATGGGATGACACCAGTGTGCATCAGCAGAACTTAGAACATAAGAGGAGCATTGATAGGACCAATGACCTATTGGCATCCTGTTCTCACAGTGGCCAACAAGATGCTTGTGGGAAACCCACAAGGAGAATCTGAGCACAAGTGCAGTATTGTCCACATTTGTCCCAAGATTGTTCACACTGACCGGCAGCAGCTCTCCGTGGTTCTCAGACTGGGGATGCTCCAAACCCTACCTGGAGATGTCCAAGGATTGAAGGTGGGACTTTCTGCTTGCAGGTGCTGGACCACTCCAATATGTGACAAATGGCTGTGGACCTTCCAGGATAACTAGGAGACTGCCTCCTTCCACACCCCAATACAAAACATTAGTCCCCCTGGCTTAGTATTTACACTGGCTTTCTCCAGCTCTGTGTCACTGACTGTAGCTTGTCATTGCACTTTAGCAACTGTGGTCAAATGGCCCTGTCTGTATTTTACCAAGCACCATCCTGGACTCGTGCAGGGAAAAGGGGTGCAAAACAAAGGAGGGGGGAAGAATGCAACTGAACTGTTTCTGCTCCCTTTGTTTGGAATGTAAGATTGAAGAAAAAGGGGAGAGAGCAAGAGATTATTAAGATAATGATGATTCCCCTTTGAAATATTGGAAACCTATGATGGATAGCTTGCTGTGATTGTTTGGATGACTAGCATACACACACACACACACACACACACACACACACACACACACACCTGTGCAGCATTGCTGACAATGAAACATGATCACAAAAACCTTATCCATCCAATAGGTGGTCAGAACATCTGCGTTTTCAGAACATTGCTGGTGATGCCGAACAGAGGGACATGATCTGGGTTGAAATCCTGTGCCCAATTTACTTGGGAGTGCACCTTTGAGTGTGTAGTAATTTTAAATTTCACAGAATCCTAGAACTATAGAATTGGAAGGGATCCCAAGGGCCATGTAGCTAAACCCTTGGGAATGCAGCATTCACAGCTAAAGAATTCCTGGCAGATGGCCACCCAACCTCTGTTTGGAAACCTCCAGTAGAGGAGAGTTCACCACCTTCCAGAAGAATCTGTTCCACTGCCTAATAGCTCTTACTCTCTGTAAGTTCTTCCTAATGTTTAGTCATAATTTGTTGGTTCAGATCCTCCCCTCTGGAGCAGCAGAAAACAAGCTTGCTCCCTACTCCATGTGACAGGCCTTCAGATATTCGAAGATGGCTATCCTATCACTTCTCAGTCTTCTCTTCTCCAGGCCGAACATACCAAGCTCTCTCAGCTGATTCTCACAAGGTTTGGTTTCCAGAACGTTTATCATTATTGGTCCTACTTGGAGATGTCTGGGATTGAGCCTTGATAGGCAAACCAGAAACTCCAACCCTGATCTGCAGTCCTTGCTTCTCAGCCATAAAGTACTGATATGTTTAATGGAACTTAATCCCACGTGAGAACGGTGCTTGGAGTGAACTAATTCAGGCTAACTAATTCACCGAATTAATTCAAAAATCCTGTATTGCACCTGAAAGTTGTTTGTGCAATTTCTAGGTGAACGTGAATTAAATTGGGTGCTTTTCAATTCATTTTCTGTGTGTGTGTGTGTACAATGGATCCTCTGGATATGAATGTAATTCATTCTGGGGGTCCATACGCACCCCAAAAAAACCATAAGCAGAGGTGCCGCTTCTGCGCACAAGTGCGGCATGATAGAGCACTTCTGTACATGCACGAGGCACGCAGAGCACTTCTGCACATGCGCGCATGGTGAAACCTGGAAGAATACACTTCCAGGTTTGCCGTGTTTGCAAGGGTCCTTTCTCTCTCTCTCTCTCTCTCTCTCTCTCTCTCTCTCTGTGTGTGTGTGTGTGTCTCCTTTTGAAAAATTGCACAAGCACAAACTTTTCTGAATAAACAGTTTTGTGCACAGTTTTGTCTAATATGCACACTTTTGCAAAGCAACTTCCCGTAAGACAACACATTTTATGTTATTTACGCTGTTATATGCATTTTTACCACAAGCTTTTTCCTTAAATGCTCTTTGTTTTTTAACACAGTACTTCGCTGTGAAGCTGCATTGCAAAATTCGCAGAAAAGCAAATTTCAAAGGATGGCTGCGCTTTGGTTCATATTTCAGAAAGTGCAACTCTGTTACATTTGCCTTTAAAAGTGAACTCAGTTGAATTTCTACCTCATCCCTAACTGGCTTCCCAGCTTCTTCCATTCACTGTGAGCTCATTGCGTTTCCAGTGCCGGGTTTTTTTAATTCACACGCCACCATCCAAAATGCATGCGTATCCTGCACAGAAAACGCTACCGCTTAACACACTGTTTCTCAGATGATCCTCACACTAGCCGGAGTCCTCAGGCCATTCCTAATCCATCTTTAGCCAAGATGGGAACACCTTTGCCTACGGCGAAGACACGCCCTCCCATAAACCCCACCCCCCCGGCATGTACACAAACGCCAACAAATCTGACACTAAGGAAGCTGGGTTGATGTGACGCAGCTGGGGGCAGAGCTGCGAAATGCAGCAGGACAAGGGGGGAATGACTTCACCGCGCTCCAAGATGGCAGTGTGATCACGCCCTCTGTCACCTGAGGCTGGAGACCCACTCTGGCTCCTGGTAGAGCCACTCTATAATATTTTTCTTCGACCATTTGGGGGGTAGCCTTTTCCCTTGGAAATAAATAAAGTGGAACACTCTGGGCTTCGCATTTCTCTTTTGCCCATCTCCTCACAGCGGCTGACAGGAGGTATGGGGCACCAAGAGCATTCTGAAATTCATCAGCCTAAATGGCCGCCGTCCTCAAGTGGGCAGTAATCAGGCCTCGCATGTCAGTAATTGGTTGCTACAATCCATCTCCTCAACCCGCCTGTAAACATTCCGCGGCATTAGACAACAGCCGAGTTAATTTCAATACCGCCTCTCGCCATCAAATGAAATTGGCAGGGTAAATAGGGAACGGCGGCTTATTTGATACTTACCTCTGTCTTGTTCAGCTTAAATACGGAGTAAAACGCAAAGGGCCATTAGAGGTCAGGGGGAAATTACAGAGCCCAAACATCTGACTGCAAGTGAAAATGATATTAAAAGGTAGGGAAGGGAAGGGGAGAGCGCAGACACAAAGGGAAGAAAGGGAAGGGGGAAAACAGGCACGTTACACTTCCATCGCTTTCAGAGAGAAGGGATGGATTCGAAGCCAGATATTTGAAGAGATAAAAGTAAAGCGCTTCCTTTGCGCAGGACACGGTTAAACTATGGAACTCCTGCCCACATGAGGCGGTGAGGGTCGCCAACTTGGAAGAAGACTCAGTAAATCCATAGAGGATAAGGCCACCAAGAGCTGTTAGCAACGATGGCTGGGTTTTAGCTCCACTGTCGGACACAGCATGCTCCCGAATACCAGTTGCTGCAAACTACAGGAGGGGAGATTGCTGTTGAATTCGGGTCCTGATTGCAGGCTTCCCATTGAGGGATGTGGTGGGCCTGATGCAAGACCAGACGGGCCATTGGCAGGACTCATCTTACGAAGCCACGGGCAAAGATTTGCATGGCAGTTCACAAAGCAGCAACCCAGAGTGCGAAAGAACTTTTAGCATCCCACCAAAAGAAATTGCTGATTATCAGGGATAGGAATCCTGAGTTCAAATGAGGCCCTCCAAACCTCTCTGTGTGGCCCTCAGGACTCTCTCCAGGCCACACCCCTCCATGAGAAACTGAGGTGAGAAACCAAGGAGGAGAAATGCTTTTTAATCACAAAACCTAAGAGTGAGCCTTTACAGAATTAAAATCAACATATGGCTCAAATTTTAAGCATTTTTCAGTCACCAGAAGTCCCTGTGTATTAAAAAACAAACAAACTCATCTCATAGGGCATCGCGTTATACCAGATCAGATTGTTTCCTCACCTAACCCAACCTTGTCTGCTCTGACCTGGGGCTCTACAGGTTCCTTGGGCACTATTGGACCCATCTTCCAGCATGATCCTTTAACAAAAATAATGGAGAAGCTTGGGATTGAACCCAGGACTTTCTGCATGCAGAGCCAGTTCCCTAATATCTTGGCTGTCCCTTACTGCAGACCCAGGTCATTGAGCCTGAGCTTCCCCAGCCACTGCGCAGCATGAACACCATGGGCAGGACTGGCAGCAGCAGCAGCAAATATGTTCTGTTCTTGTGATCGTATTTTATTCTCTTCCTAAATATGCTGTTTCAAATGTGCATTTTATATTTTGACTTCCTTTAGTAACCTTTTCTTTTGAAAAGTTTAAGATGGTTCTTTTTGTTATTAACTTAGCTGTGTTAAATGCGGATTCTGTAGTTGCAATGTTTTATTTTGAAATCATTAAGGTAATATTTTAGTTTCCTGTTAATTATGTTGCTCGGAATGCATAGTTTATATATTTGCCTTTTTCAGTAACGCTTTATTCTGGATTGTTTTATTTGATGGGCTTTTAAAGGTAGGTCCAGTCGCGGACGACTCTGGGGTTGCTGTGCTCATCTCATTCTATAGGCCGAGGGAGCCGGCGTTTGTCCACAGACAGCTTCTGGGTCATGTGGCCAGCATGACTAAGCTGCTTCTGGCGAACCAGAGCAGCGCACAGAAACACCGTTTACCTTCCCACTGGAACGGTACCTATTTATCTACTTGCACTTTGACGTGCTTTCGAACTGCTAGGTGGGCAGGAGCTGGGACCGAACAACGAGTGATCATCCAGTCGCGGGGATTCGAACCGCCAACCTTCAGATCAGCAAGCCTTTGAAATGTATAAAAATGAAATTGTTGTTGTTGATGATGATGATGATGAGATGAGGTTACTTTCCAAGTTTGCTTTGTGTCTTCTGTTTATTTTTCTTACACTTTTCCTCCAAGGAGTTCAAGGTGGAAAAATAGGAGACTTGAGAGTTGATGGATATAGGACTTTAAGCACATTCTTAAAATTCCATACTACAGGACTTTTTCTAAAAGGAAGGAAGGCAGGAAAGAAACAGTCTAGACCTCCCCCACCATTACAATGATCTGGATCAGAACCATAGTGCAGGAGGTTAACCTTTTTATTGCAAAAGAAAAAAGCTCACATAAACAAATAGCTTCAGGGAAGGCAACTTTTCGTGGGGAACGTAGGAAGATGACAAGAGTCCTGCTGGATCAGGCCAATGACCCATCTAGTCCAACATCCTTGTGGCCAACAGGGCCGGATTTAGGTTTGATGAGGCCCTAAGCTACTGAAGGTAATGGGGCCCTTTATATGTGATATTTTAGGGAGCAGGCTAGCAGGCGGGGCCCATTGCTTACATCACAGGAGCCTACACAACACAAAACACTGTTGCTGTTTTTAGATTTTATTTTATTTGTTTTTTATCTTATATTTTGGAAATGTACATCCAGGTTTTTTTCCCTTCACATTTTTTGGGAGGCTCCCAAGAGAGTGGGGCCCTAAGCTATATCTTGTTTAGCTTATACGTCAATCCGGCACTGGTGATCAACAGGACCCAGAATCACAGGAGCCCTCTCCCCTTCCTGTGGCTTCCAGCAACTGGTATTCAGAAGCATTTACTGCCCCCTTCGGCAAATCAGAGCATAGCAGCATTGCAGGGACAAGGATGTGTCTCTGGGAGAGCAGCATTAGCAGTCTGCTCAGGGAAAGCCCTGGTGCTGTGCTAAAATTTATCCGCCAGTTCGTCAAAAACGCTCTTCCCCTGCAAAAGAGACTTTTATTTCTCTACCTCATTTGTGTGTTAGCATTGCATGGTGGCCCTGGGTGGTGTGTCTTGTGTTTTTTTCCTTTCCGGCAAACACTTCCACAGAACTCTACAGCCTCCCTGGCTGCACAATCTGAAAATGTCACATGGGAAGGGGTTGCTCCACGATGTCATCCTCTGGGCTTTGATTGACACGTGGGAAGCCAAGGAGGTTGCAGAACGGCAGGCCACTGGCGAGATGGTTTGTGGAAGGAGAGGGCACTCGGAGACACCTCAAAATTAAGGGTGTTATCTTATGATGGGAGACAGAGCCCTGCCAAATTCCCCAGATGAAAGGAAGGTTCCCCTCCTGCTTCATAGATAACAATCCACGCCTCTGTGACACAGGCAGCTAGCTTTACACAAATCCCCATTCTCTTCTGACACCTAGTTGCATGCACAGCAACCAAAGCACTAAGAAAAGGGGCAGAGTATGACACACTGGAAACAAAAGTGTTAAGAATGGATGCCTGTGCTCCCTGATCTGGGGGGCAGGAACCCACACGGGAGTAGTTATTTCATGACGCCTTCCGCTGAAGTTTGATTGACGTGTGGGAAGCCAGGAAGGCTGCAGAGAGGCAGGCCAGTGGCGAGGTGATTTGTAGAATGAGAGGTCACTCACAAACACCTCTTGCCCACCTCGAAAGAAAAGTAAGTGCAGCACACACAAAAAAACCTTGCATCTCAACCCATGAGAATTTCACTGCAATTTTCTCTCTCCCACCTCCAACGATGGTTTTCTAATGCAATTTATTTTCTCTTTGAGAATGTGGGCAGGGGGTTAAGGAAAAAGTGGGATAAGATTTCAGCTAGAAACTACACACGGAGAGATGTTGAACAGTTTGGGATTGAATAAATATGCATACGATGGTGGCATTGAAGTCCCATCTAGTTTGATCCCACACAGTGGCGTAGCGTGGGTTGTCAGCACCCGGGGCAAGGCAAGTAATTTGCGCCCCCTAACCCATGGATTTGCGCCCCCTAACTCTAACCCCCGATGTTGCGCCCAGTGCGGCCGGCCCCCCCTGCACCCCCCACGCTACGCCACTGATCCCACAAGTCAGGGGGAGGTAATATAGGCTGGAGAGAAGCAGGGAATCTTCTTATTCTGGGGAGCAGAGCCCTGCAAAAGAGGTCCCCACCCCCCTGCTTTATAGGGTCCACACTTTTGTGACACCAGGAGCTACACCGGTCCCTCATTACATTCATGGCAACCAACACATGAAGATACAGGAAGAAGAATGACAGGCTAGAAGCAAAGTGTTAAGAACAAACATGGACTTGCGGCCCTGAGCAGGTCTATTAACTCAGCACCCGAAGGACATTTTGCTAGCATCGTATACAAATCTACCTTATACCAGATCAAACTACTGGCCCATCTGACTCAGTGTTGTCTACACTGGCTGGCAGCAGTTCCCCAGGTTTTCAGATGGGGGTTTTTGCTAGCCCTACCCAGAGATTCTGGGGGCTGTGAGTTCCGTCTTCTCCTCTTTGCAAAATGGATGTGAAATATAGCCATTTATTAAGCCCCATCAGCAAAGTGGGTGCAAGTTCCCCCAAACAACTGCAGTCTGAAGCTGAGCCCTTGATAGACATGTGTGGAATTAAACACTGAAATATAAAGGTTTGACTTCTAAGTAAACATGTAGATTACAAAAAAAAAAATCCTGGTTGCAATTCTCTGCACACTCACCCGAAAGCAACGATGGGTGAATCTGTGTCAATTTCAGTGTCTTGGATTTTCCCCACTCCTAAGTTCAGTTCTCTGCATTAGTTTTCCTTGCTTTTAAAAATGATTGTAAAAGTCTTCTTTAAAAATTCATCAGCATTTAATGCAAATTTCTCCTAATAGTCACCTGTCTGTAGACAACCTTTCCTAATACGTACATTTTTATAGAGCAATTTTCCCGAATACGACGCATTCCCGAATGTTGTTTTCACTAATATGTGCACTTTACCCAAGTCTATATATTTTTGCGCTCATCAAATGACCGGCGAACAGCAGTGCAAAATTCAGAGAAGTGCAAATTTCAAAAGATGGCTGTGTTTTGGTTTCTGTATTGTTTCTGAAAGTTCAAATTAGGTACATGCAAATTGAATCTTACCTTCTACCTGTGAATAAGTCCCAAGGAGCATATCAGGATTTACATCTAAGTAAACACACGTGGGACTTTGTTAGAAGTCAGACAGGATAGAAGGGAAAGACAGGGCACAGAGGTTAAGCACTCTCTCAAATTAATATTGCTCTTATTTTATTTTATTTTATTTTATTTTTAAAAATGCTGCTAAAATATCAGTAAGCAAGGCAATCAACCAGGTAACTTAATTTTTCTACAGCATTCTCTGAACACTTTCAAAAATGAATTTTAACATCCCCCGCTTCCATCGCAAGAAATAATGAATCACAGCTATGAACAGAAATGTTTGTGATGTTGGGTTGAGCCTACATTAAAGCGGTGAATAATGGCAAAAGAGGGGAGAGAGAAGGGGAAGTCGGGGGTGGAGGAGGAAAGAGACACACAGAGAGAGAAGGTGCTCAGAATTCCCTGCCGAGAAAGCAAAAAGCAGATTTGAAATGGTGGGTGTGTTCCCCCCCCTTTCCTCCTACCTTCCAAGGCGATTAAACCGAGAGAAGTAAACAGTTTGCTAATGAAATAAAACAATTATTTCTCTGCCTCCCCACAGTGCTCACTGAGAAGGGGTTCTAACTTGTTCCTGCCTTCGTGAAATTGGATGGATAGAGGGATAGAAGGAGAGATAGATAATTGTAATTTTTATTTTATCTTTTTTTTTTTAATGGTGGCTACAGGTTTTTTTTGGGGGGGGGAGATAACCCACTAGTAGTTCTGAAGGCACTTACAACCTGTGCATTTTTCTTCCTCAAGAGGCATAAGAAATGACAATAATTATGCTTACCATTTCTACCTCTTCAGAGCAACTTAAATAACTCTATTATACGGAGCACAGCTTCATAATTTTCTATGGAAGGAAGAAGAGTCGAACAAGAAGAAGAAGGAGAAAAAACCTAAACCAATTTACTTGTTTATGTTCATTTTTGGAGCATTTCTGGGGAGAAAACTGTCTGCCCCCACCCCCAAAAATGCCCTCAATTTTGGGGGGGGGGCTTAATAGAAGTTCAAAACACACACTATGGTGTACACACTACAATATAGACTTTAAATCCTTAAAGTGTAACACCAATTTCTTTTAGGGGGTAATGTTGGTAGTTAAACAGATACACTGATTTTCGGAGAGGAATTCAGACAATCGTTCATCAGTGACAAAAGGAACAACTGATTTGTTCTTAGTACTTTAAAAGCAACAAAAACTCTCATTTATTTCAGCCACCTGCCCCAAAAAATTCTGTGGATGAAGAATCCCACCATCACCCAAGGATGGTGGGAAAGACGAATAAGTTCAGCTGGGGGGGGGGGAGTAGGATTTGAGGGCATGAGACAACTTGGTAAAACCACTTTACCTCAGACCCTTTCCCTTCGTCTCACAAGCAAGATTTTGCACCAAGCTGCGACACATGCTGCAAAAATCCCCTAAACTACATGTTTACTTTTAAAGAAGTATCTAGTCCTCATGATGATCGTGACAACTGCTAGCTATGTCTACAAAATACGATAATGTTTAAGTGCTCGGAATTGCAGTCATCTCTCTCTTTTTATAGAGGATCATGGCCGACGGCTATCTCTTTCCTCCCCCTACCAACTACCGTATTTTTCGCTCTATAAGACACACCAGACCACAAGACACACCTAGTTTTTGGAAGAGGAAAACAAGAAAAAAAATATTCTGAATCTCAGAAGCCAGAACAGCAAGAGGGATCGCTGCGCAGTGAAAGCAGCAATTCCTCTTGCTGTTCTGGCTTCTGGGATAGCTGCGCAGCCTGTATTCGCTCCATAAGATGCACACACATTTCCCCTTACTTTTTAGGAGGGAAAAAGTGAGTCTTATAGAGCAAAAAATACGGTATATCAATATCTGAGGAGTCCTCAACGTTGCAACAGCCAAAGCCGACTGAAATGTCACTAGCTGAAACATGTACAAAAGAAAACATATTTAAAATAAAACGTTCTTTTTCGCTGTTTCTTCTTCAACATAACTTTGATTCCTCTCTACCAAATCTACACCATAGATCTGAAACATTTTTATTCCTCTTTAACAGCTGTGGCTTCCTTCAAAGAATCCTGAGAACTGTGGTTTGTCCAGGGCGCTAGGAATTATATCTATGTGACGAGTCTCCTCTCTGCATCCTTAACAAACTACAGTAACCTGGATTTTTGGGGAGAAGCCATGACTTATCAAGGTGTTATAAGAGGGCATTAAATGTTTGGTGTGGGTGTGACCATCAAGGCCATATTGGTGGATAAAACAGGCACAGGTCAGACATGGGTACTTCATTATAAATTGGGGGTCAGCCACTGGAGGCCGCAGCTGTAAATTTGGCCCCAATCGAGGCTACACTCTGAAAGCATGCAATGCCACAAGGTTTCCGAAGCTAAGCAGGTCAGTTCTCAGATGGGGAACTTTGGTTTGTGTCTCTGAGGGAAGCCATGTGCTCTAAATACGCTTTGAATATATGGTGTGAATGTGCCCAACTGTTTCAAAGGAAGCAAAACAAGCATTGCTTAGAGTAGTGGCATGTCTCAAAAAGCTTATATTCACGCACCAGGGATGGAAGGAACTGTCCATTTCGGTTTCTCGTTTTTAAATGCAGTTCCCCACATTTCTTCAGCAATTTGCAATATCTATCTATCGATAAAAGATCCTCATGGAAATATATCAGCATTTTGGTGCAAATTTCTCCTCATAGGCACATTTCTGTTTGCGGTATGTGCACATATTTCACAAGCTGTTTCCCCTTACATAATGCTCTTTTGTAAACGTGGTTTGGTTGGGGAATTTGGATACGTGCAAATTCCAAAGGCTGGCGGTGTTTTTGGTCCTCAGATTACTGTATTTTTCTGTGTATAAGACATGGGGGGGGGGTTACCAAAAAATTAGGTTTAAAATTGGGGCTCGGGTAATGCTGAGGGGTGTTTTCTTAATTTGGAGTCCCCAAAAACAGGGGGTGTCTTATACATGGGGGCGTCTTAAACACAGAAAAATACGGTACTTCAGAAAGTGTGAATTTGATAAGTTCACCTTTAAAGTGGTACTGCGTTGTCCACACGCACACATATTAAATCTGTCAAGTTGCCCAGGAATGGGAAACCAGTGAGGGACTGTGTTGTGTACATGGTCTCCAGGCAGCGAAGTCATAGTATCATTGAGTTGGAAGGGAGTTCATCCTGCCCAACCTCCTGCTGCTTACCAAGAGGGAGAGGAGAAAGGTGATGGGGAGATCATAACTTTGTGGGTGCAAGTCAGGACCCCATCTGTGTGCCTGAACACCATCAACCTCTCCCTTCTCTCTCCCATCAATGGCACAGTAGTGATCCCCTCCCACAACCAGCCGTTCCTGAAGTGATCTTCCCATAACCAGCCCTTATCACTTGTGCAGTTTCCAAATTCTCTCTTAAGCCTTCCCTCTCCTTTATCAGCTTCTCCCCTCAACCTGATTCCCTCAAAATGCTTTGGACTACAAATCCCATCATCCCAGTTTGCTGATCGCTCAGGGTCATCACAACAAAAAGAGATTCCGAAAAGGGCCACAAGGACCTCTCCAAACTGAGTGAACGGGCAGTAAAATGGCAACATGCAAGTCAGTGTGGAAAAGAGTTAGAGTGGGGCATGTTGGGGCAAAAGGTCTTAATTTCACAAATATGCTCATGGGGGGTCTGATCTCTCCAGGAACGAGTCGCAATGGATAGGTTGGTGAAGATGCCGACCGAAGTCACAACAACAGTGGAAAACAGCAAATTCCAAGCAGGTGATTCTTTTAAAAGAGAAAACTGCCAGTGTCATAATGCCATTATACAAATCTATGGTACAACTGCATTGGAATAGTGTGTGTTCCGGACACCTCACCTCAAAATGGATACTGTCAAATTGAAAATGATTCAGAAAAGGGCAACCAAAATGGTCAAGGGGATGGAGCAAGTCCCCTGCAAAGAAAGGTTGCAGTGTTTGGGATTTTTTAGACAACGGAAAAAGCAAATAAGAGGCGACATAAAGAGGTGGAGGCCAAGTATGAGGTGGCCTTGTTTAAAATTGAAACAATGAGCCATTTTGAACAGGAGCGCCTGTTACAGCTAGAAACCAATATTCAAAAGTTGCCAATATTTCAGAAATTGAGCACAAATGGTTTAGCTGGGAATTAAAATAGGGGGGGGATTCTTCTGGGATATGTGTGAATTTTTACCTCAGAACTCAAGTGCTTTTTCAGGGATTCACATTAACGTTGGAGCCTGATATTCACAAGTCAGCAACGTCTCGAATATTAAACACAAATGGTTTAACGTGGAATTCTTTTTTAAAAAAAATGAAATAAAATCACATCTGGGAGAAAACAAGAATATTTAACTCCAGATTCAAGTACTTTTTAAGGGCTCAAAGATAAGCTAGAAACTATTATTCACGAGACACTAACTTCTCAAATATTGAAGGCAGATGCTTTAACTTGCAGCTCTCTTTTTTTGAAAATATTCTGGCCAGGGCGGGATTTTTACCTCAGGATTCAAGTGCTTTAGACTTCTTGGCATTTCTTGACCATTTCCCATTTAGCAAGCATCAGATATATGCCGCTGCGTGACCTGTCAAACTGTCAAAATGTTGCACATTGAAACCCAAATATTATCAGACGTGAAATACAGACATTAAGGGCTTTGAACATTCCAGAGAAAGAAAGGAAGGAAGGAAGGAAGGAAGGAAGGAAGGAAGGAAGGAAGGAAGGAAGGAAGGAAGGAAGGAAGGAAGGAAGGAAGGAAGGAAGGAAAGAAAGAAGCCGACGAATATTCACAGAGGAAAATTCTGAGGAGAATTTGTGGGTGCGCGGTTGGGGGTGGGTGGGCGGAAACCAAATTTATTTCGCCACTAGTTTAAGCCCATTTTTTCCACTTCTGTCTCCCGACATACAAAGCAGAACATTCCCTTCTTAACACATCACACACTTGCTGTGGAAAACAAGCCTTGGCTATTTTTCGGGACGGAAAGGGCATTGTCTAATATAAGAGCACCATCTAGTGCCTCGAACGAAACAACCGGCCGTGTCGGTGTGGCGAGGCTCCGGACCCCACAGCCCATAAGCCGGCCTGCTAATTTGACAGCGAAGTGGGGAGGTGGGGGCGGCGGAATTAAAACATATTAAAGGTGTTAATAAGTGACTTATTTAAACGGGGTATTGCATATTGAACATTAATCACCATGCCGTTAAAAGTGTAATTAAGGAGTCACTCTGCCTTCTGGGGGAAGGCGCGCTTGGGAGCCGAGAGAAAATGGCCTCTTTATTAATACAAATTATTTTATTTGGCTAAAGCTAATAATTCTAAGTGAGGTCAACGGGACTCCTTGCGCACAGGAAGCAGGCACCCTTGCCCGAGCAGCGTTTCCATGGCAACGGAGCTAAGTTCACCCTCAGCGTGCACACACACACACACTTAGAACAGCTCCGCTCGCTTGCCAAGGGGTTGGGTTGTCTCTGAGAGGGGAAATAGAGCATTGCCACAGACGAACACATTCGCCCACCACCAGCAAAAAAATAATAATAATGGGGGGGTTAAGGTGGGTGGCAGCGGTGCAGGGTGGGAGATTTGAGGCACAGTTTCACCAAAGAGCCTTTCCATTTTTTAAATAAGGCTACACTACACAAAACAGCAAAATTTCACTTCGGCACATTATTTCCCTGCACCTATCAGTAATCATTCCAGAACTATAATCAAGTTTCTGAAAAATAGAGAAGGTTAGAAAGAGACACAGGTTGCTTCCAGGCAACTTGTTCGCAGAGCATCCGTCCCGATTTGTTTGCATGAGATCAGCTCACGGTCGGCTGTTCAATGAGCATTTGATTTGCTGGCAGGGAGGCGAGACTAGGAGGGTATCCGCATTGAAAGCATGTTTAACACACATGTAAAGCACCCCCCAAAGAACCCTGGGAACTGTAGTTTGTTAAAGGTGCTAGGAGTTGTTGCTTAGCAAGGGGTGAGCTGTAGTTCCTAGGATTTTGCGGGGGAGTCTGCCAGAGCTACAGTTGTCAGAGTTGTTTAACAATCAATCCCTCTTCAAAGGAAACTCTGGGAAACGTAGCTCTGAGCACAAACTACAGGTCTGAGCACAAACTACAGGTCCCAGGATTCCCTGGGGGAAGCCATGACTGTTTGAAGCAGTATGATACTGCTTTAAATGCATGGTGTGAATGTGGCTGAGCTGGTGCAAGGTAGCATCCAAGCTGTCAATACCAGTGACCATCACCAAAAAGATAAGTGTAAAGGACCCCTGACAGTTAAGTCCAGTCGCAGACGACTCTGGGGTTGAAGTGCTCATCTCACTTTACTGGCCGACAGAGCCAAAGTTTGTCCACAGACAGTTTTTCTGGGTCATGAGGCCTGCATGACTAAGCCACTTCTGGTGAACCAGAGCAGTGCACGGAAACGCCGTTTACCTTCCCGCCAGAGCGGTACCTATTTATCTACTTGCTCTTTGACGTGCTTTCAAACTGCTAGGTTGGCAGGAGCTGGGGCAGAGCAACGAGAGCTCACCCCATCGTGGGGATTCGAACCACCGACCTTCTGATCGGCAAGCCCAAAAGGCTCAGTGGTTTAGACCACAGCGCCATCATCACTAACAATGGACAAACCTTTCAATTTTGGTTCCTTTCATCTTCTCATTTTCCCAATCTTAAATTAAGTTCTCTGCATTTCCATGTCAGATTGCAAATATATATTTTTTAACCCCAATGGTAATTCATCTATATTCTAATGTGAATTTCTCCCCAGAGACATATTTTTGTATACAATTTTGCCTAACAGACATATGTATTTGCAATGCATTTTTGTTTTATTTTCACTGATATGTGGGGGTTTTTTAACAGACCCTTCCACCTAGTATATGCATATATGTGGAACCAGGCAGAGGGCCTTCTCGATAGTGGCACCTGCCCTGTGGAATGCCCTCCCAGCAGATGTCAAGGCAATAAGCAAGTATCTTACTTTTAAAAGACATCTGAAGGCAGCCCTGTTTAGGGAAGTTTTTAATGTTTAATGCTGTATTGTGTTTTTAATACAGTGGTACCTCAGGTTACATACGCTTCAGATTACATATGCTTCAGGTTACAGATTCTGCTAACCCAGAAATAGTGCTTCAGGTTAAGAACTTTGCTTCAGGATGAGAACAGAAATCGTGCTCCGGCGGTGCGGTAGCAGCAGGAGGCCCCATTAGCTAAAGTGGTGCTTCAGGCTAAGAACAGTTTCAGGTTAAGAATGGACCTCCGGAACGAATTAAGTACTTAACCTGAGGTACCACTGTATTTGGTTGTTAGCCATCCAGAGTGGTTGGGGAAACCCAGCTAGATGGGCGGGGTATAAATTATTATTATATATTACTTGGCCAAAGAAGAGCAGTGCAAAATTTGGAGAAGTGCCAGTTTCGAATGATAACTCTGTTTTGTTCCTTATATGAATTTTTGAAAGTCTGGGTTAGGTGCGTTTGCCTTTAAAAGTGAACTGAATTGAATTTATGAGATCATAAGGACATAAAGCTTCCCTGCTTGGGTTGGAAAGCTCTGACTCAGGAGAAGCAAGAAACAGAGGGAGAGAATGAATGCTGGGAACCTGGAGGAGAGGGCTCTCTCCTTTTCATCCTGACTCCAAACATTCTGGAAGAGGGAGCAAACTCACCTGCGCCAAGGAAGCTTGCGCTTGCAATCTCAATATTACCACAAGGTGAGCGTCTCTCCAGTAAGTGTGTCACGCCTCACCTTTTATAACTTGGCAGAAGGGTGGGAAAATTTGTTGGGACATCTTCATCTATTCCATCCAGTTCTGAACTTCTTGCCCTGCTCATGAAATTTATGATGCCTGAGCCCTCTGTCTTTAGCTTGAGCTTGTACCACTATTTGCCTGAATAAATATCTCTTTCTTACTTCCAAATAATAGCCTCTGTCTATGTGCAGTAAGTGGGAGGCTGGAGAGCTATCGTTCTGCCTCCACCCGCCCAAATCCTACGCAGTTGCTATACTTGTGCATTATCCAACCAATTTACTTTCTGAATTCTGCTGTGATTTATCTACGTCCACGTGTGATGTAATTCGTTTATGTATGGCATTACCCAGAATACGGCATTAACATTTTACTATTAGTCTTACCTTTCAACGGAAAAAGATAAAGGCGTAAATCTCAAGACACAATGGATGTGTCAGCCGAGTTGATCTAGTGTTACAAGTTGGGTTGCGGGTTTTTTGGCATGTCCCTGCACCCTGAACGATGGAGGAAAGCTAAGATCATTTTTCTCCCAGCTGTTGAGCTCGCAATTGCCTTATCGGGGCACCAGATCTAATTTTAATTGACGTTTGGCTTGACTAAGTGGGCACAAGCAAATACTCCGCCGTGCACATGTTTCCAGCATGAAATCGGTTTCTAGCTAATAAGAACATAGGGAGAGTCCTGACGGAGCAGGCAAAATCTTAGCCTGCCATCCTGCTCTCCCTGTGGCCAGTTGTCAGGGCTGGAGTCAGAAACAGGTCAGCATGAAAGACATAAGGCAATGAAGTTAACAGTATACAACTTGACAACATTTTCCAGCCAGTCTTGCCCCTATGGAGCAATTGCCAGAGCTGACGGTTCCTGTCTTCCACCCCATCTAAGTTTCCTCCTCTCCCAGATGTTTCCCATGCAGTCTCAAGCTGCTTCTGTGCAGCTTCTAGTCTCTGTTCTGCCCTCATCATTATTCTGCATGTTCTTGGAGACCAGGAAGGAGGGGAGCTTTTTGCATCTGGAGAGGGAGACTCCCTGGATTCTTCAGGATCCTCTTGACCACAGGAACCCCTCCTTTGCTCCAGCCTCAGAGTCTGAACTGCTCCCTGCCACGGCTCTTCCTGCTCACCAAAGCCTCTCGCCCCTTCAGCATCCAGCCCCTCTTCCCAATCCTCTCTCTCTCTCTCTGACCCTTCCTGGGTGTCCCACCACCAATCCCTAGGCTCTGAGCCTTCCTCCTATGGGGTTTCCCTTGGGGGTTCCCCGGCTGGTGCCTCCCACCATTCCTTGTCATCCAGCCAGTCCCTGATACCAACCAGTTGCCCCGTGGGAAGCCAAGAAGTAGGACCGCAACACAACAGCATTTCCCCCACTCGTGATTTTCAGCAACAGTGCAGCCAGAATAAAGGTAAAGGGACCCCTGAACATTAGGTCCAATCATGGCCGACTCTGGGGTTGCGGCGCTCATCTCGCTTTATTGCCCGAGGGAGCCGGCGTACAGCTTCCGGGTCATGTGGCCAGCAGGACTAAGCCGCTTCTGGTGAACCAGAGCAGCGCATGGAAACGCCGTTTACCTTCCCACCAGAGCAGTACCTATTTATCTACTTGCACTTTGATGTGCTTTCAAACTGCTAGGTTGGTAGGAGCAGGGACTGAGCAACGGGAGCTCACCCCGTCATGGGAATTCGAACCACCGACCTTCTGATCGGCAAGCCCTAGGCTCAGTGGTTTAACCCACAGCGCCACCTGCATCCCAAGCAGCCAGAATAATGCCCATCGATTCCTGGGAAGTTTTCTTCCCCTGCAAAAGAGGCTCCCATTTTGGGATGCGGGGGAGCCCTGTCTGCTCTTCAAGTTCTTCAATTTCATCCTCTGAGGGCTCTGTCTCTGGTAGCAGGTCAGGGCTAGACATGACAGCCTCCCTGCTATGTGGGCCGCTACATCCAGAGTAGTCTGTCTGGCTTAAGGAATTGTTTGTCCCAGGATCCTCCACGGCTAACATGACACAGCACCTTTTTCAAAAGACCATTTTTTTTATTATTATTTTCAAAGTAGCTATCAAATGTCGGCGTGCATTTTTGTGACCCCACGTGTTCAGGCCCAGGGAGACCCATCCTTCTACCCACTTGGATGGCCAAGCAAATAGTGTATATTCGCAAGTTACAACCCAGCTCCCATAACTTATTAACACATAGTCAGGATTAATCAAGCGCAGAAACACTGAAGCAGGCCCCGCTAATTAGTCGACGATGATAACTATATTTGTCATCCCTTCCCAATTAGTCTCCACTACATTTCGGGAGTTTTAATTGCACCTTGTTCTCCATTCGCATGTCACACTCCCACCCCCAACACCCACCCCGTGCATCTCCCCTCCTAATTCTTCTGCAAATTTGACAAAAAGTTGACGTTAAATATAGATTATCTTTACATTTTCATAATTAACACAATGGAAGCAGCCTTTGGTCTAAACACTTCCCCTCGGAACGATAAATCCTGGCATTCCCACGGAGCTGCGTGTTTATTAAATGAGCTGCAGAGAGGGGGCTGGAATCCCAAAGATTGCCCTAGTATACGGAATTCTCTTGCCAGTCCCGTGTCCTGGTAGCTGAGGACCAGGGGCTCAGCTCAAAGATGGGGAACTTCTAGACCTTCAGGTGTTGTTGGAAACATAAGGAAAGCCCTGCATGATCAGGCCAGGGGCTCATCTAGTCCAGCAACCTGTTTTCACAGTTGCCAACCAGATACAAGAGTCCTAAAAGTTTTGGGAAAGGACACTTTAGCCGATCTGACTTCTTTTGGAAACATTTTGCACGGCACATTTTATTCCGTATGCAAATACTGTTGAATGTAAGATTCAGGGCTCCGCTCCACCCCACCCATTGTAGACACCCATGTGGGGGTTTTTTATGTCATAAAATGTCCACTGACAGCATCCAACCTTTGCTATCTCATGCCGTCCCGTTCTATCTTTAAAAGAAGCGCACACCTCTGCTTTTTTAAAAAATAAAACAAAATATTATTATTATATTTATTTATAGCCTGCATTCCCCCACACACACCTTATACAAGGTGGCTTGCAAAAATTAAAACGTGACAGGTGAAATACAAAAAAGCATATGAAAAAGAATCATTAAAAAGTAATTAAACTCTAACAGAATGAAAGCAATATTTTTAAAAACCCAAATCTATTAAAATTCAGGTAATAAAAACGACACAGCAGTATTAAAAGCACTTTCATTTTTAAAAGAAGTCAGTTCCCAAAGGCCTGTCAGAATAAAAGAGTTTTCCCTTGCTGGCAGGAGGAAAGCAAGGAGGGAGCCAGTATAGCTTCTCTAGGGAGGGAGTTCCAAAGTCTGGGAGCCACCACCGAGAAGGCCATCTCTCGTGTCTCCACTAAGCATGTCTAAGAAGGTGACAGGAGTGAGAGAAAGGGCCAAGGCAGTTTTATATGAGAGAACAGGGTCCTTCTGATAGCCTCGGCCTAAGCTGTAAAGTTATTTCCCAAGGAGCCTTATATCATACCTGTCAACTGCCCTAGAAAAAAACAGGATATTCCATTTTTCTTACGAGAGTACAGCAGCCAAAATGGCTGCTGGGATCTTGTGTGATTTCAAGTTGCACTTTTTAAGGGCATGGCACCCAAACTGTGTGTTTTGGGGAACCACACAAGATTGCTACCCCCCCAAAAAAAAAAGCACTTCCAGGGAGGCTGTGGACCTGGAAGAGGGCACCCCAGATTCCAGCCACGTTGTGTGGAAAGGTATGTTATGTAGGAGATGACTCTGATTCAGAAGGCGACGTTTTCTGCTAACAAAGGATCCGGAAATCAGTGTGTATCGCCTAGCGATGGGGGAAACGGAAATCCTTTGCCACAGTTTCACGCCGTTGCGTACAGACAGAGCTCCATCTACAGAGATAAAGGTGCTTTTGTGTAAATGTTTAGTTCAATTTGCTTGGGGGGGGTGTTGAAAGTGGGGAGGTGTGTCCAAAGGCACTGAATGATAAACAGCATTATTTCCAGCCACAGGAGCAGTTTTTAACACACCCGTAACTTTGCGGTGGGGATAAATAAAGAAATTATGCATGCCAAGATAATTTCACGGAAATGCAAAGTTCTTGTCAGGAGCTATTCAGAAATCAACGCATACAAGGTTTTCCTTCGCGCTCTGTTGAGGGTCTGGAGCAGAGGCAAATTGTGTGCACAGACACACAGGCACCCGTATATAAATCCACCACAGACGTCGCCTAGGGCGAGAAACAGAGAGATAACCAGTTCTTAACTCAAGCTATATTTGCAGAACAATTGGAGACCCTGTTTTCTCTCTCTCCAAAAGGTATCAAGCCAATTGCAAGAGTATATCCTCCTTTAAAATGCAGAGATGTTTCTAATCTGGTCAGATTACTGACCAGAGCTGGTTACAGGGAGAACGAAAACTCCCTTCTTAAAATGGGTCCACTGGCTTCCAGTCCATTTCTGGGCACAATTCAAAGTGGAACAGAAGAACTTTTATTTCATTAGCCCTTAGACTACAGCAACACTACAGAGCGAGATCACAAAATTTATAAACCAGATAACGCAAATTTACAAAAAACGTACATTGAAAAACAACAACCCACTACTCACTATTTACAATTTGCAATTAGTAAAATTAGTCATGGAGCATTAATAAAATTAAAAACATGTTTGTGTCTGGTTTTTTTCATAAAACTTATACACCGCTCGATTGATTTTTTAAAAAAATTCTCAAACCTGTTCAGAGAGAGAGGAAAAACAATAAAATTATCAGTAAAAACAATAGAAGCAACTCTGCAAAGCATTCAAAAGATAAAATCAATTTTTAAAAATTTAATAAAAATGTGTATTTTTAAAAAGAGGATAAAAAGGCAATAAACTAAAAAAAGATTTGTTTGTTTGTTTGTTAAATTTGTACACTGCCATTCAGCATAGGTTTCAGGGCAGTTCACATTGACATACATCAACATTCTACATGCTTTTCTAAACAAAAATGTTTTTAGCAGGCATGAGAAAGAGTAGAGTGAAGGTACCCACCTGATGTCAATAGGCAGGGAGTTCCACAGTCTAGACTCTGCCACAATAAAATATCAGTTCCTTACAATGCTGAGCGAGTATTAAGCAGCACCCGTAGGCAGTGCTAGTTCGGCAGATTGAAACTGTCAAGTGGGCATATTTGGGGTAAGGCGATCTCGCGGGTAAACTGATCCCAAGTTGTTAAGGGCTTTGTATACTAACAGGAAGGAACACCTTGAACCTGGCCTGGTAGCCAATTTTATGTTAAAGCATAAAACGCATTCTTAAAATAACACATGCTGTTTATTTATTTATTTTTTAAAAAAGATATTTATTAAGAGTTTTTAAGATATAACAAGAAAAAAGAAAAATAAACATGCAAAATAAAAAACAGTTAAAAACACACATTAATTTTCAATAACATAACTTCCATACACTTATTTCCTCGGACCTCCTCATACCTCCCTTATTTGTATTCCAGTTCGATTTGTTAGTTCAGCAAATCCTTACCATTAAACTTTTACCCATTTGTAAAACCTCTTTTTTTTCATATCCCTTAAAGCATTACAGCTGGAAACCGCTTAGTTTCTATCCAACATCCTTCTAACATTCATTAATTTTACAATATTTCTTCCAGTCTTCTTTCACCAACTCTTCTCCCTGGTCTCGGATTCTGCCAGTCATTTCTGCCAATTCCATGTAGTCGATCACCTTCATCTGCCATTCTTCCAGGGTGGGTAGATCTTGTGTCTTCCCACATGTTGTTTATTTAGTGCAAAAGATTATGAACTTACGTCAAGGTGCATTTCTCATGTTTTCTCACGTGCACATCTCCTGGGCAATCTGTACCACACACAGAGAAAACCCAGAAACAGTCAAAATCTGGGAATTTGGGCTCTGTGAGGGGACTAGGGGGCCTCCTCCTAATAACTCTGAGCCCTCTTAGCAGACTACAGATCCCAGAGCAGCCAGGCCTGTTTAAAGTGACATTGAGGTGCTTTAAATGTATGGTGCGAACACGGCCATAATTCTCCTTAGAGTTCTCCTTAGAGCAGTCTGGTTGAAATTCATGAACCTATGTTGGTCAGCTCCATTCATTTCAATGTGTCTGCTCTGAGCAAGACTAACATTGACGACAACCCATTACCATGTAAGGGTGGTGGTGGATATTTGTTTGTTTGTTTGTTTGTTGCATCCGTATCTCACCTTTTTCACCAAGGTGGTGTACATGCTTCTCCCCCTTCTCATTTAATCCTCACAAAAACCCTGTGAGGTACAGTCGTTAAGAGTCGTCAACAGGCTCATCTCAGCTATCTGCCAATCTCCCATTCCCACCACCCTTCTGAGTAATACCCCTCCCCACCTTCTCACCATATAGAAGGATCTGGCAAGTTCTGTTTCAGTGTATCTGAAGAAGTGTGCATGCACACGAAAGCTCATACCAAGAACTAACTTAGTTGGTCTTTAAGGTGCTACTGGAAGGAATTTTTTTATTTTGCCTGTGAGGTAGGTTAGGCTGAGAGGCAGTGACTGTCTCAGGGTCACCCAGTGAGCTTCATGGCCGAGTGAGGATTTGAACCCTGGTCCTAGTCCAACACTCTCACCAATACATCACACTGGCTCTCGATGGGATGGGTCCTTCACTCCAGCAGCTGGAGAGAGGCTCCCAGCTATCAAGAGACATTCTCACACCCTTTATTAAACTTCTGCTTGCTCATTCACAGCAATCAAGGTGGGCCCACCTCGTGCCAGAGCTTTTCTTTCTTTCTCGGATTGTTTTCGTTCCATGTTGAGGTTTTGTTTATTGCTCAACTCTCAATGCTGTTTGGGCACCCGTGGAAATTGGGTTTCAGGTATAAACAGTGAAGAAACAGCAAGCAGCACAGACGTATCTTTCCCCCTCTATCTCTCTTTCTCTTTGGCGATCACTCACAGCCGAGTAACATTGTTTTCCATAAACACAGTTTTAACAATGAGTCCATAAGTGACTGTGGAGGCCAATTCTGGATCCACACACCCTTCCACAGTGGGGACATTGGTTTCCAGGCGGGAGTTGATCACGGTGTGGATTTGCCAAGCATGCCTTCCTCTTAGCACGTTTCTCCCTTGCGTCCTGAGTTCAAGTGTCTTCAGAGCCCATGACACTATATCACGGAGTTAAGCTTTGTGCAAATTTATACAAAGTAATTTTCAGGTGTGCAAGTTTATCTCTTTCTCGGTCGGCAGAGGAGTGGTGCATGCAGGAAAGGGTTAACGCCTTCTAGGGGAGAGAACCAGCACTTGATTGACATTCTTATCCACACCATTTTTATCCTCACAACAATCCTGTGCGTTAGGCTAGGCAGAGAGATGCTTCTTGGCCGAGTGGGGATTTGAACCCTGATCTCCCAAGCCTTAGCCTCCACACTCTAACCACTACACCACACTGGCTCCCCACAGCCTTCTACAGTGTAAAATGACTTAAGCGCATCATTGCAAACCTTCTCCATCCCAGATCAGGAAAGTGAAGATCTCTTGTGCCATCAGGCAGTTAAGACAGACCTCAAGCAAAGCTCTTGTGACCTTTTATTAAAGGGGAAGCAAACAAAATCGCTCTACCCTTTAACCTTGAGGGGGAAAATTAAGCTAAAGTGTTTTGCCTCTGTACACATGAGTTGCTAAAATAAATTGCATCCTTAATTACGAACACCCTCCGTTCTCCTGCGCTCCGGGCTACGTTGGATCAGTGGATACCTCCCCCTATCTAATGAGTAGTTATTGAACATGCTAACGACAATCAGCCCTAATTAAATACTCAGCTGTTGAGGGGGAAGACCACGTTCCTCAAAAATGCAAAAAAAAAAAAAAGGAAGGGAAAGCCTCACGCGCACCCCCCTCTTCTGTTTTCAATAATTAGTTAACAATATTCCCCGGGCAGCCTTTGGAAATCGAAGAAAGGTTTTTTTCACATCTGTTTTGACACCCATTCCCCCACCACGAAAACAGAACAAAACACCCCATTTTTAATAAGCCTGTAACCTTTTGTGCACAAATGTGCCAAGCCTCCAGAGTCTCAAAGACATTAGGATGCAGTACATTAGGGAACCTGTGTAGGCAAGGGCATGAAATGGGCACAGAAGGCCCTCTGGGGCCTAGCCAATGTTAGCCCTGCTCAAAGTAAGTAAAGGTAAAGGGACCCCTGACCATTAGGTCCAGTCGTGACCGACTCTGGGGTTGCGCGCTCATCTCGCTCTATAGGCCGAGGGATCCAGCGTACGGCTTCCGGGTCATGTGGCCAGTGTGACTAAGCTGCTTCTGTCAAACCAGAGCAGTGCATGGAAACACTGTTTACCTTCCCGCCAGAGCGGTACCTATTTATCTATTTCACTTTGACGTGTTTTTGAACTGCTAGGTTGGCAGGAGCTGGGACTGAACAACGGGAGCTCACCCTGTCGCGGGGATTCAAACTGCCGACCTTCTGATCAGCAAGTCCTAGGCTCAGTGGTTTAATCCACAGCGCCACCTGCGTCCCCTACTCTAAGTAGACCCATTCAAATTAAATGGGTACGGCTAACGTAGGCCCGCTAGTTTCGATGGGTGTACCTAGAGTGCAACTCAGTTGGATACAGCCCTATATTTCAAAAACATATACCGAGTCTGACCCTTGGCCCATGTAGTTCAGCATTGCCTGTTAAACTATGGAACTCACTGCTGCAGGAGAATACCAGCCGATGGAAACTGCAGAAGGAGAGAGTGCCCTGGTGTTTGGGTCCTGGTGTTTCCTGCAAGCACCTGGTTGGCCACTGCGAGGCTAGGCTGCAGGACTAGACAGGCCATTGGCCTGATACGGTGGTGTCAGGGGTTCAGGAGCAGAGGCGAGGGCAAGGGAGGAAACAGAGAGCGAGGGGGAGGAGGCAGAAGAAAGGATGAGTGACGACGACGACCCGAGATCTCCGAGTCTGTCCAGTGAATCAGAAGATTCACAAAGAGGAGCACCAGTGGCAAGGGCAAGGGGGGAGACTAGGGGGACACCCCAGGAAGAAAGAGCCAGAGGGGACTCAGAGGGGAGCAGTTGGAGATCGGGACCTACGTCACCGCCAGAGAGTAGGGAAGAGGAAGAGCGCCTGGGAACTAGCGCTGGCAGCTCACAACAGGAGGGAGGGCACGAGTCAGGAGTGGCGACACCTTCATCGGGGAGCGAAGTGACGGTTAGACGGAAAGTGGAAGGTTGGGCGCGCGCGCCAAGTTCAAATGCACAGGAAGGTGGCGCAGTAGGCAGCCCGGAAAGAGAGCCAGGTCCTAAAGCCCGGCGCAAGGAGACAGGGGAGTCAGGGGGGTCAGCGTCAGAAGAATCCCGGAAGGGAGAGACCCAGGGGGGCAGAGGGACCCAGAGGAGAACTGTCAGGCGGAAAAGGTGGAGCAGGGCTAGGATATTAAGTTGGTGCGCAAGGGGCGGAGACTCAGAAGGAGCTTCGCCGACCTAAGCATAAGGCGTAGGGTTGCACGCAGCAGCTCAAGAATGGAGACTGTAACTCAATAAAGACTTTTAATCAACAACCGCTGGCTAGCGTGATCCTCTGTGAGCTAGGATCTGGAAGTAACCCTGACAGGTGGGTTCTTCTGTGTTCTTATTATCTTAGCCCCAGGGTGTCAGATAGATAGTCAATCCCAATCCTACTTAGAGATGCCAGGGATTGAACCTGGAACTCATGCATCCAAAACAGATGCTTCACCACTGAACCTATGGCCCTTCCCCTTTTTATTATTAAGATAACATTAAATTGGGGGAGTTTCCCATCTTTTTGGAATAATCAGGCACACTTCCTGGGGAGACTGGCACAGGAGCCATTCTGGAAGAAAAGGTTGCAAGGAGACTCCCCATTAACCAGGCCGTCAAAGACCCATTCAGCACAGGGTTACAAGGAAAATTGCCACAGGCCTTTTAGAACGGTTGACGTGCAATCCTATACCAAACAGAAGCAAGCCCTGTTGAACTCAGTGGCACTTACTTCTGAGTTGACCTGTTAGGCTTGCATGGTTATTATTTGAAATATGTATAACTCACCTGAGGATCTGACCCGCTTCTGCCAGACACCCACAGCAGCAAGGCAGGCTTGTTGTTTCAGCACCACGGAGAGCTCCCCTTGAGCCTCTGGCTCCAACAGAGGCCACAGGTGGATGGAAGCCTTTTAAGTCGCTCTCCACTGGTGCACTTTAGACAAAGCTCTTAGAAAGACAACATCCTGGCCTTCAGACAATCACTTTTGCTTTCCACAGCTCCCCTATGCCACTAGACAGATGCAACTGAAGCACCAGATTTTTCTGAGGCAGTCATAGCCAGCATTGCGTCCCCACATGTGGCTGGACTCAAACTCCCATCAGCCCTGGGCAATGTGGCCAATGGCCGAGGATAAAGGGAGTTGTAGTCCAGCACCACAGTGGCTGCCGCACCTCTGAGGAGCGAGGCTCAGGGGATAGAGTCTAAGCCCAGGCCCTCCAAGTCCTGGATTACGAAGTTTGATGGGCTCCAAATCGCCAGCCCTTGAGCTCTGTTGGCTCTGAAACAGCGGCATAAGGACATAAAGAACAGGCAAAAGGATCATCTCCTTCTCTCCTAATACAGGCCGCCCACCCGTTTACATACGTTCAATTTGTGTGTGGCCATGTATTACGCCAAACCCGGAAATGTCATAAAGATGTCACTGAAACGTCACTAAAAGGGCAGAACGGGGGTGGAATGTGATGTTTTCCGGCTTTTCCAGTGGGTTTCAATTATATGTCGTTTCACCAACGGGCGCTGTGCTTCGGAGCGTAACCCCTGCGTAAACGGGGAGCTGCCTGTACTACAACCTGAGACCATCAAATGAAGTTGAATGTTGCATAATTCGGGATAGGCCAAAAAAGAAGACCTCTTCACACAGCTAAAACTATGGCATTCACACCCACAAGAGGTAGCAGAGAAGACCACCCACTTGGATTGGACCAGTTCAAAGAGGGTGGCTTGGAGCCATGATGCTGACATTCTGCCTCCACTGTTAGAGGCAATGCGTCTCTAAATACAAGTTGCTAGGAACTGCAAGTGAGGGAAGATGCTGTGGCACTCACACCCTGCTTTTTGAGCTCCCCATTGAGGCATCGAGTTGGCCACTGAGAGACCAGGATGTTGGAGTAGATGGGGGCCCCCCTTTGGCCTTCTGACTTCCTTCCTGCAACTAGTTCACCATCGTGTTCTTGCAGTGGCCAACCAGATGCCCACAAGCATGACTGGTCTTCCAAGCAACTGGATTCAGAGGCGTCCTGCATCAAGGGTCTGATCCAGTTCCCCCCGTTGGCCACACAGCAGCCCCAGACTTGGTTCACTCCTCCAACTTGGAGCAAAAGGCCACAATGTGTCAACAGAAGAGGGCAAATGGTTGCATCCCAGTCAGAGGCGTCGCAAGGTGAGTGCAGCCAGTGTGGTCCACCCCGGGTGACGCCTCCGAGGGGGATGGAAAAAGGACAACAACTTTGGCTCCCCAAAAAAAGCCCAATAACTTTGGCTCCGCAAAAAAATATGTGAAATAAAGTCAAACCATCCCGATGGGTCCCCTGGATATCATTGGGCTGAACCTTCCTGCACCCTCTCTTTCAGAGGGTACCACAGTCTCACTCCAAAGGTTACAACCCTCCCCTGCAGACGAACTGAGCCCGGCTTAGTATCTTTTGCCCAGCGAGCAGATCCTTCCCATTTCCTTTCCATGATTCTGAACTAGTGAAGAGTTTGTTTATAGTTAAACCACTTGAAAATAAGTGTGTGTGTGTGTGTGTGTTCCAAATAGATGGGCGAATGAGCATTTTCTCAGTAGGTATTTCAGCTACTGGCCTCTAAAAAAGATTATTATGTAAATCATTCCACCGCCACCCCTTCCTATCTGAAAATCATTATAATATTCAATTTCAGGGAAAGCTCTTGACCAGCTGCTTCTCCTCTAAGAAATGAGCCTGGGAGATTGTTTACTACCAAAAAAATATGGCCGGCATTTAGGATCAATCACAGAGGGAATGCAGGGGATATATACACAGACACACACACACACACACATCTGCCTGACAGATATCCATAATGCAAAAGCTCAGGGACCTAAGTCTACAACCAGCGGCAACGTGGCACAGAGTTGCACTGAGTGGGGTGTATGTACCTGCCAACCTATCCCTCTAGGCTGCCATTTTGAAGCAGAAAATGCTCCAGCAGACCAAGGGAAGGCCACAGCTAATTGGACAAAGCAACTGTTTTGCCCCAGGTCCATTCTCTGGCATTTCCTTTGGGAATGTCCCCTATCTGAAACCCTGGAGAGCCACTGCCGGTCAGTGTAGACAATACTGAGCTAGATAGACCAGTGACTACGTCAGCTCCCTACTTTCCTATGGGATTCTGCACTGGCATGAGGACTAGAATCTTAGCCCATTTCCAGATGAAGAGATCTCAGGAGGAGAGCACCTGCTCCGCACGCAGAAGTCCCCAGGTAGGTTCAAACTGCAATGGCGTCTCCAGGTTGGGCTGGGAGTATCCCCCTCCCCACTGACACCCCAGAGAGCCTCTGCCGGTCAGTGAAGACAATACGGATGATATACATGGACTTGCATAAGGCAGCTTCCTGAGTTTCTATGTAAGGTCCGGGGTCAAGAAGCCCGAGGATGGAGGTATTAGGTTTGGCAGTTTTGCAATAATCTTTGAAACCGCTCGCTCTCTTCCCGGCCCCAATAGCACACACTCCTTGGTCCTCACGCAAGCCCCCCGTACGGCCCCTCTCGCCTCCCCACCCACCTCAAACTCGATTCCCCATCCAGCAGCCGTCTGCTCCCATAATAGGACCCGATAGCCAATTCAATCTGTCAATAGTCAGCCCAGTCACTAGGGAGAAGGAGCCTGTTTTGTCGCTCGGAGCATCACTGCCCAGGCTGGGCCGGGGATCAATAGGCAGCTGTGGTTGCTATTGATGACTCCGTCAGTGATTTTTGTTCTAGGGGGGGATTTGCACTGAGAGTGTGGCCAGCAGGCGGCCGGGCCAGCCCCAACTTGTTGACTGAACCGATATTGACACCCCCCAAAAAATAAAATTGTCTGCATTTTGATTCGTGGCCTTAGGTCTGTGTCATTTTTCTCACGTCGTCTCTTCTTTCCGCAAGCCTTCCAAGCGGAATTTATCTGAAATAGTTTCATACATGCAATTGTGTTTTACAGGTGTCGCTGTTCTAATTTTCCATATGCACAACAGTGTGAATCTATCGCTTCAGGGTACTTTACAGGAAGCGGATCATAAATGAAATTAATAATGTTGAATTAACAACAGTGATGTGCTCACCCATGACTCCTTTCTGTCCCATTTCTTCTCAGATCTGTGGATTTGTCAAAGCCGTGCAAAAACCCAAATTTGTGGAGGTATTTGGGGGTTGTTTTCAGTCTCCTTCTCAACACTTCCAAATACATTTCCTCTCAAAAGGTTGATTTCTAAAAGGCATTTTCCTCCCTCTCATTTTGCATTTTAATAACACTGTTTTCAGCTGGCAATCACATCACAACATTTGCAGAACTGCAAAATGCAGTGGAAAGGACTTTGGTCTGATCCAGCAGGGCTCTTATGTTCTGAATCCATTGTACGGCTTCAGAATACAAGCGAGAAATATCATGTTGGAAGGCTGTCATGCGTAAAAAAAACTCCTTATAAATAAAAAGCAATCGTGACAGGGAGTGCTCCCTGCTCTGCTAGCTTTTTCCTTGCAGGGATTTATTTATCTTTTACACAGAACCCAAGAGCTGCTGCCCTTATCCCCCTTCACTAAGAAGCAGTGAAACGAGAAAATGTTGCATTCATAGAAGGGTTTCCCCACAAGCAGTCTTGTAAGGGAGTTCCATCCTTCATTTGGCTCAATTGGGGTGTGTTGCAAGGCAAACAACAACAACAACCGGGACAAAATCTACTGACCCCATTCATCTAGACAGAAGCAGCACATGCATTTGCATCTTATATGTTACATAGGTAAAGGTAAAGGGACCCCTAACCATTAGGTCCAGTCGTGACCGACTCCGGGGTTGCAGTGCTCATCTCACTTTATTGGCTGAGGCAGGTGGCGTACAGCTTCCGGGTCATGTGGCCAACATGACTAAGCCACTTCTGGCGAACCAGAGCAGCGCACGGAAACGCCGTTTACCTTCCCGCCTGAGTGGTACCTATTTATCTACTTGCACTTTGACATGCTTTCAAACTGCTAGGTTGGCAGGAGCAGGGACCGAGCAACAGGAGCTCACCCCCTCGTGGGGATTCGAACCACCAACCTTCTGATCGACAAGTCCTAGGCTCCATGGTTTAACCCACAGCGCCACCCCCATCCCTGTATGTTACACACACACACACACACCTCTGTGTAATGCAGGGGGTCATCCACATGGCACTCGCAGGCACCAGTTTGCCCAGCAGTAGCTCCTATAGCACCCATGAAATGTCTCATATTTTAAAAATAGCCACTCTACAATGAACAAAGCACTGTTCATTCTTCCTGCTTAGTTCCTGTTTGCATTGGCTCAGTTCCTAAGGCTGCCATCCAACCTGAGGCCTCCAGGTGGGCAAGAGTGCCCTGAATCATAATAAAGAATTATTAAGACCCTGTATGCAGTTTAAAAGCTTCAGTCTAGTAGGAGCTGGCTGAAAATTATATCATAGACACACTGGCAGATAGGTATGTGTTTCCTGCCCTCCTCTGCTCCCTTTCTCAATTAACCTCCATCTCCAGAGACTTCCTCTGTGACATCACCTGAGGCCTCCTCCTGTGACGTCACCAGGGACCACACCTAGGTCTCGGGTTTGGAGTCTGAAATCTCAGGATATGGAATACTCCAGATCTGGCAACTATTGGTCCCTCCTACATCGAACACACACTGCTTAAACACGCCCACATTTCATTGGATGCAAGGATTGGACGTGAGCTCTCCCATCCATTCTGAACAGAGGAAAGGCACAAGGAACACCAGTGTTACCAGTGAAAAATCCCACCTCCGTGTTACCACAAACCAATAATCATCAGGGTTCTGTTAGCTGGTTGTGTTGCCCTTGCCAGGCAGTTTTATCATACCCCATCCCTTAACTATTCTCTTAATAAAAATCTCCAAATGTTTCTCATAAGAGGGACTTGTTCCAGCCCTGTCCTTTTCAGAACCCCTAGTGATGTTGGATCATGGGCCTTTTCCACAGGGTGTTGCAAAATGTCGTTCCTGCTGAAATATGAAAGGCTCCTATCAGTGTTGGCATTCCGCCGGCTTCTGAAGGCAAGAACTTCTGGCTTTATTGTTTTCAACTGTTTTACGCTCAAAATCTTCTGCTTGTGAGATATACGTAAGATATACCATATTTTTCCATGTATAAGACGACCTTTTTTCTGAATTTTTTGTGATAAATTGAAGGTCGTCTTGTACACGGGTTAATATGCTAAGTAAGCAAGGGCTGGTGCAGCGGCGGTAGCAGGGAAATGTCGGAGAGGAGGCTGCGTACCCACTCTTTCCGGATTAGGAAGAGTATTTGGTATTGGAAAATCGCTCTTGGGGAGACAGCAATGCCCCCAGGACCTCTGAGCATCTCCCGGTAGGCACATCTCTGGAATGGCATGTCCCTTCATCTCCAGAGTGCCTCTCTGCGACACCTTTCATATGAAAAGTGCGCACAAGTCTTTTAGCATCACACAGCAAGAAGAAAGAAAAATCTGCAGATCTAAACTACATTTTATTTAGATTCTATACAGACAATCCATAATCAGGTCTGTGTTCTCTTAGCTCTGGCAGAACAACTGTTGCATACAGTGGTATCTTGGGTTAAGGACTTAATTCGTTCTGGAGGTCCATTCTTAAGCTAAAACTGTTCTTAACCTGAGGTACCACTTTAGCTAATGGGGCCTCCCGCTGCCGCTGCCGCCATGCAATTTCTATTCTCATCCTGAAGCAAAGTTCTTAATCCGAGGTACTACTTCCAGGTTAGCGGAGTCTGTAATCTGAAGCGTCTGTAACCCGAGGTACCACTGTACTGAAAAAGTGAAAGTACAGTTACAATAACACGCTCAGACGGAAGAGATAAGACCCTCTTCCGTTCCCACACTCTTCTCAGACATCACATCCTAACATTAGGTGAGTGCCAGTATGCAGTGTATTACGGCACCAGTTCCGTCATCCAGAGTGGGGGATCGTCGAGTTGGAAGGGACCCTGAGGGTCATCTAGTCCGACCCCCTGCAATGCAGGGAACTTTTGCCCAACATGGGGCTCAAACCCACAACTCTGAGTTTAAGAATCTCATGCTCTGCCTGCTGAGACAGAGATATAGAGGGATAGATATACCATATTTTTCGCTCTATAAGACACACTTTTCCCCTCCTAAAAAGTAAGGGGAAATGTGTGTGCGTCTTATGGAGTGAATGCAGGCTGCGCAGCTTTTGCTGAAGCCAGGAGAGCAAAAGGGCCGCACCGATCCCTATTGCTCTCCTGGCTTCAGGGATAGCCACCCCAAATGCTCCCGCTGCGCTCAGGAGGCTTCGCGTTGCTTTCACTGAAGCCAGGATCAATCCCTCTTGCTCTCCTGGCTTCGCTTCGCTGGAGAGCCGCTGCGCTGCTTTCCCTCTCTGCGCAGCACCCCTTCCATTTCTCCTGCTGCTTCGCTGAAGGGGCGCTGCACACAGAGGGAGAGCTACGCAGCGCCTCTTCAGTGCTGAAGAGGCACAGCGCAAAGAGGGAAAGCTGCGCAGCGCCCCTTCAGTGAAGCGGCAGGAGAAACGGAGCCCCTTCCATTTTCCATTTCTCCTCCCGCTTTGCTGGAGAGGCACTGAGCAGAGAGGGAGAGAACATTTTTTTTCTTGTTCTCCTCCTCTAAAAGTAGGTGCGTCTTATGGTTGGGTGTGTCTTATACATCAAAAAATACAGTACATGCACACAGTGAAAGAGGTAATATAAAGAACCAAAACCACCCCACTGTTTGCATGGTTTTCTATTTCTACACTCCACCTAAACACACACACACCACTTTATCTTTCAGCTACAAGCCTCATTAAACTGCAACATAACGAACACACACAAACAGTTATTCTTTCTGGAGATGTTATAAAGCAGCCCCAAAGCATTCTGGGTTTATTCCAATCACATAACATTTTCACTCCAGCCCAGTTCTATTCTGTGCATTTTATAATGCAGAATGTTTTGCGCATGCGTGCGCACGCACACACACACACACACACACAACGTTAAGATGAGCTGTGTCGAAAATGAGACAACCAAATTTATTTTGTTTTTAAAAGAACACTCCGGAGGATTAAACAAAGTGAAATAACGCTGGGAGAAAAAAGTCAGAACCTCGTGAAAATAATTCTGCTCGCAGGAGTATATTTGGCTAGGGGTGTTTGCTCACCTCCCTCACCAATATTGGTTAGGAAATTCGTCAAAGCCCCCTCCTTCCTCCGTTCAGAACCTTCCATTTAAAAGCAACATTAGAAAGAGGAGCCAGGCAGCCATTTAGAACTGGTGTTTATATTAAAATGTGTATTAGCCGGCGATGCTAATGGAGAGAAAACACAGCCCCTCCAATGAGCACCTCTTATTCAAGGCAGCCACTAATGAGCCTAGGTGAAGCCGCGAACATATTGGCAGAAACAAGCGCCTAATTTATTCTGGTGGGTAATGGGAACCCTGGCGCATCCTATTTGACTCCCCATTAGATTGCCAACATCATCGCACTGTTAAAAGTTGCCGGTGTCAACTGGGCAGGGAGGGAGGGAGGGATTTTCTTTTGCCCAACCCAGGGGCCACATTCCTTTCTGAGCAAGTTTGTAGAGGCCGCACGCTCAGCGGTGGGTAGGCCCAGACGCAAAGGTGGGCAGGGGGGAAAACACGAAAATTTTATCTTTGTGCAGCAGGCTAATTTCTGTGAGGTGGCATAATAGCTGTGGGTTAAACCACAGAGCCTAGGACTTGCCAATCAGAAGGTTGGCGGTTCGAATCACCGCGACGGGGTGAGCTCCCGTTGCTCGGTCCCTGCTCCTGCCAACCTAGCAGTTAGAAAGCACGTCAAAGTACAAGTAGATAAATAGGTACCACTCCGGCGGGAAGGTAAACGCCCTTTCCGTGCGCTGCTCTGGTTCTCCAGAAGCGGCTTAGTCATGCTGGCCACATGACCCGGAAGCTGTACGCTGGCTCCCTTGGCCAATAAAGCGAGATGAGCACCGCAACCCCAGAGTTGGCAACGACTGGACCTAATGGTCAGGGATCCCTTTACCTTTACCTTTAGCAGGCTAGTTTCTGTGAGGTGGCATAATAGCCATCTTCAGTCTCTGAAGGGCAAGCTTGTTTTCTGCTGCTCTGGAGGGTCGTACCCAAACCGATGGGCTCAAATGACAAGGAATGAGATTCCAATGACACCTTCTGATGTAACGACCATCTAGGAAACCGGCGGGCTATCCTTCACTGGAGGTTAAACAGAGGTTAGAGGCTTAAACAGAGGTTGGATGGCCACCTCAGGGATTCTGTGATTGCCAGGGTTTGGACCAGATGACCCTTTGAAGCAGGCTTCCTCAAATTCAGCCCTCCAGATGTTTTTGGCCTACAATTCCCATTATCCCTAGCTAGCAGGGTACCAGTGGTCAGGGATGATGGGAATTGTAGTCTCAAAACATCTGGAGGGCCGAGTTTGAGGAAGCCTGCTTTGAAGGCTCACCTGTCCGGATTAGATTGTGTTGTTGGTTTCTCATAACTTCAATAATTAGCCTCTGACTTTGCATGCTTTTCCTTTGCCCTCCCCATGCCTACTTCCTTTTGTGCCGGCAAGGCCTGACTTATAAACTCTGCACAGCCCTTAGAAAAACATAGGTGCTTTATAAGTGATGGTTTTAACCTGCAAAGCCCTATAAGGCTCAGAACCCCAGTATCTAACAAAACACTTCTCTTGAATTGAGTACATTTGGACCCTGTTTTCATCAGCTGGGGACCTTCTCTGGCTCCCTCTTCTGAGAAGGGAAAGGTTCTTTCCAGCAGCGGCCCCCAGTTTGTTGAATGTTTTCCCAAGCAAGGTGCTTCCATTAACAGCCTTTGGGTGCCGGGCACCTAATATGAGTCATACTCAGAGTCCATCCCTTGAAATTAATGGACATGTATCACTTAGGACCATTAATTTCAATGGGTCTACAGTCCAAGCAGAACTTTTATTGGTTACAACACTCTTCATGCAATGTGAGAAAAAATAAATTATTTGTGCAGTCCCTGTTAAAAAACAAACCAACTTTTAGTGTTGCAGCAACTACACTTTGGAACTCCTTGCCACTTGACATTCAGTGCCTGCTTAGAACATTTAGGCGAGCCTCTCCAGACATGTAAAATGCCAACACGTGTTTTGAGCTTTTTTTCCTTGTTAATATTTTTAAATGCCTGCTTTTAACTGATGCTTATATATAAGAATGTTCTACCCGCAAGCTTTTTGCAAACCACTTAAAGAGGTTTTTTTATTACAACTCAAGTGGTAATCAGATACCATGAAAATATAAATTTATTAATCGTCACCATAAACCTCCTAATATCATTTTGCCAGGTCAGTAAGTCTTAGCTGCGATTCCTGCATTGCAGAGGGCTAGACGATCCCTTGCGATGCTAGAATTCTGTGAACATCTCATTACGACTCCACCGTAAAAAATAAAAACAGCAACACCTTGCCAGTTCATTAACACGTCGCTTAACGTTGGGCTTAAAGGCGATTTTCTAAACAAAACTTTTCGAAGCTCACCATATGTCATTCCGCAACCAAGATTTCCTTGCCCCCCTCCTTGTGATTTGCAGTTGGCACCTTGGTTCGTTTGCAATTAGATCCTGTTTAGCAGCGGGTGACCCCTTCCCCACCGGCTCCCGAACCTGTCATTGCTACAGCTGGTTCCGAAGTTTAACAGCACTTTTAAATGACGAAAATGAAAGTTAAAAAAATAAATATATCAAAATGTTCTGCAAATTAACAGCAGGGGCACAGGCTAACTTCCGTCGGGAAAAGCGTACTGGCACCTTCCTTTCCTTTAATGGGCAGGCGCCTGCTTGCATTTGCCAAAGGAAATCGGAAAGGGGGGTTGGGAAGCTGGGAGGGGGGGTGGGCCTGGAAGGGGGTGTGTGCTTCGAAATAAGTGCCAACGTATTTTTTCAACATGTTGTAGCATATTTGTAAACATCGTTAATCACGGATTAGCAGATGGTAATGTTAATTGCACCTGCGCAAGTGACAAGACCTCAAGGTTGATTACATTTACAAACGCCGATTATCGCTTTGGCGCGGCTGGAGGGTTCTGCAAGCACCCAGAGGTATCGTTGACTCAGGTAGACGCGGCTGAAAAGGAGGAGGGGGAAACAAGATATAATAATAGGCCGCAGCACTTGTTTATTTTGGGTTGGTGGGGTGGGAGGGAGGTGGGGAAGCAGGCCTTTGACAAAAGTCTCCCAAGGAGGGCGAGGCTGGTGATGGATGCTGGATGGAGCACACCTGGAGCTCTTTAATTGATGGAGGAAAGGGTACCAGTAGCTGGTAGCCACGGTAACTATGCTCTGCCTCCGCGGTTTGCCTCCTTCTTTGGAGGTCTTTAAGCAGAGGCTTGACAACCATATGTCAGGAGTGCTCTGATGGTGTTTCCTGCTTGGCAGGGGGTTGGACTCGATGGCCCTTGTGGTCTCTTCCAACTCTATGATTCTATGATTCTATGGTTGGAGGTTGTAATGGATCTGAGTCCCAGTCGCTGGAAGCCACAGCTGAAGATAGGGCTCTCGCACCCGGATCCTGCTTGCTGGGTTCCCACGGGCATCTACTGGGCCGCTGTGAGAACAGGATGCAGAACTAGACAGGCCACTGGCCTGATCCTGCAGGTGATGATAATAATAATAATAATAATAATAATAATAATAATAATAATAATAATTACTTATACCCCACCCATCTGGCTGGGCTTCCCCAGCCACTCTGGGCAGCTTCCAACAAAATATTAAAATACAGTAATGTCTCAAACATTAAAAGCTTCCCTAAACAGGACAGCCTTCAGATGTCTTCTAAAAGTCTGGTAGTTGTTCTTCTCTTTGACATCTGGTGGGAGAGTGTTCCACTGGGCGGGCGCCACTACCGAGAAGGCCCTCTGCCTGGTTCCCTGTAGCTTTGCTTCTCGCAGTGAGGGAACCGCCAGAAGGCCCTCGGCGTCCAGGATTTCTTATATTCTGAATCCCGTTGATGTGACGTACACACACAAGGCATGTGTCACGAAGTAGAAATGCAATGATCTCCTTTGCGTTGTTGGTTTTCTGGGGTTCCTTGGAGGCTTCTTGGACCTCCTTGGGGAGAGCGAGTGGGGGGCAAGCTACAGCAGGGGTGGGAAGCCACTTTTTCCCAGCCTGAGGGCCACATTGCACTATGGGCTAGTTTCGGGGAGAGCACACAGGAACACTGATCCCAAGTGAGACTATTGGGTCCCTCTTGCTCAGTATTGTCCACAATGCCTGGCGGAACACGGGTGGCGCTGTGGACTAAACCACTGGGCCTCTTCTTGGGCTTGCCGATCAGAAGCTTGGCGGTTCGAATCCCCGTGACGGAGTGACCTCCTGTTGCTCGGTCCCAGCTCCTGCCAACCTAGCAGTTCGAAAGCACACCAGCGCAAGTAGATAAATAGGTACCGCTGCGGCGGGAAGGTAAACAGCGTTTCCGTGCAGTCTGGTTTCCGTCACAGTGTTCCGTTGTGCCAGAAGTGGTTTAGTCCTGTTGGCCACATGACCCGGGAAGCTGTCTATGGACAAGCGCCGGCTCCCTCAGCCTGAAAGCAAGATGAGTGCCACAACCCTATAGTCACCTTTGACTGGACTTAACTCCAGGGGTCCTTTACCTTTTTACGCTGACTGGCAGCGGCTCCCCAGTGTGTCAGCGTCCCAGTCACAGAATTGTAGTTTGGACGGACCACAGCAGTCGTCTGGTCCAACCCCCTGAAATGCAGGAATCTTTTGCCCAACGTGGGGCTCGAACCCACAACCGTGAGATCGAGCCTCTCCTGCTCTACAGACTGAACCTGGGGACGCCAAGGATTGAACCTAGGGCCTTCTGCATGCAAGGAAGAGCTCTACCAGTGAGCCACGGTCCTTCTCCACATGCAAGGAGGTAGGCGGAGCCAGAAGCAAATGTAGGTGGAGCAATTGGTGTCAATTTTACCTTCATGCGGTCAGGCTAGCTCCTGCAAACACCTGCACAGATCCTCCTCCTGGCAGGGAAGAGGTGTTCTCAGAGCAAAAGGACACAGATACAAACACTCAAGGAGGGTGTGGTACAGGGCCAGGGAGGGGCGTGGCCTGGGGTAAGGGGGCGTGGCCTGGAAGTGAATCCCGGGGGCCAGATGGAGATGATGAAGGGCCGCACACTCAGTGCATCACAGGCCTGAGGTTCCCCACCTGTCTTGAAATTTCTTCAGAGGTCTTGAATGGAGAGAGGAAAGGTGACAATCGACCGTGAAAACCTCAAAAGCCGAAGAATCTCCACTCTCGGAAGGGTCCTGCATTTCCAAATGAAACCGGACATGAAAGATTCCTGAGATCTCTCCGTGTATCAGGTGAGTCTGGCAAAAATCTAATACCATATGCAGACAAATATTTTAACAGATCTCTTATATTTGGTCTTCAGAGACGCTTTGATTATTGAACCCGCATTTCAGAGTGCAGTTGCCGGGGGGGAAAGCCTCCCACCACCACCGATTGCATAAAAATTATTATCTGTTTTCTGGAAAAGACATCCCTGAAACAAATCCCTGACAAGACAACCGGGATGAGAAAAGTCACTTTCAAATTACCATCACAACAATTCTTCCTCCTTCTCCAGGTATCAAAAGATCGGCTGTGTACAAAACCACAAAAGTAATCAGGGAGCTTGTTTCCGATCATGCTGATGTGTGCAAAAAGTGACAATTAAAATTCTCCTTTATGATATGGAGCTGGAAGGGTGTTTTTCTTTTTCATTAAAAAACACACACACACACACTGGGGTGTGCTTTTCTACAGTTATGTCACAAGGACAATTATATTCAGGCTTAAGGCAAAAGAAAGAAAAAGGAAGATTATAAAAATGACGTTTTTGACATTTAAAAATACCCAGGAAATTAAATGGAGGAGGAGGAGGCAGCAATGATTGCATTTAGAAACATAGGAGATCAGTATGCAAACTTGTACTTGGCCATACCGTCAGTCTGTCTAGCTTTTATGCTTGACACTCACCGGCAGCAGCCCACCAAGGTTTCAGGCAAGACACAGTCCCCGGCCTAGTTGGAAATCTGAACCTGGGGCTTTCTGCATAGAAAACAAGTTTTCTATCATTCAATGGAAGGCCTGCCCTTTACTTTTAAGATTTAAGATTCCAGTCCTCATTGCTCTGAATAGTTTGGGCTGACCCAGTAGGGCTCTCCTTCTGTTCTTATGACACGGCAAACTAGAAATTTTAACTCTCAGCACCCTTAGGGACGTGGGTTAAACCACAGAGCCTAGGACTTGCTGATCAGAAGGTCGGCGGTTCGAATCCCCGTGATGGGCTGAGCTCCCGTTGCCAACATAGCAGTTTGAAAGCACGTCAAAGTGCAAGTAGATAAATAGGTACTGCTCTGGCGGGAAGGTAAACGGCATTTCCGTGCGCTGCTCTGGTTCACCAGAAGCGGCTTAGTCATGCTGGCCACATGACCCGGAAGCTGTCTGCGGACAAACACCGGCTCCCTCGGCCCATAGAGCAAGATGAGCGCCGCAACCCCAGAGTCAGTCACGACTGGACCTAATGGTCAGGGGTACCTTTACCTTTTACCCTTAACAAACTACAGTTCCCAGGATTCTTTGCAGAGAGCCAAGATGGTTTAAAGTAGTACAATCCCGCTTTCAAAGTATAGCGCAATATAGGGCCTAACGTAAGTCCAGTGGTTTCAACTGGTCTGCTCAGAGCACGGCTTAACTCAGATACAGCCCAGTCTTGTACAATGAGGTATTTTGTTGGCGCCATCTGCCGTTATTTTTTACCACAGAGTAGGCTTTTTTAAAAAAAAAAGTTTCAGAGTTTCTATACTTTCATGTTTATTTCCTACACCACTTTTTGTGGGGTGGGGAGGTTCTTGAAAAGCATTTAGAAATCTCTCAAATAATCATTAATAATATAAAATCGTTGCCCTCAAAATGGCATTCCATATATATATATAAATATATATATATATATGGTTTCTCATGCAGAGAGATACAAAATACGCACGCACACAAATACGGAGAATCAGAGCTTGGTATCAAAGATAAAGAAATGGCTTTTATTCCCATTTCCTTCCAGCAAACAAGAAAGGATGAAATGATATCTTGCTATAAAACTGTTTTCTGCCCATAGTGAAGCAAACCGCAATCTGTATCTTTACCACCACCTAGTGGGAAGAATATACTTCCTCTTTCCTAAGAAACTGAAATTTCATACCAATTCCCGGGTTTTTATAATGCTGTATTATTACATTTTATTTTATTTTTAAAAAACCAGACTTCTGCAGAACAGGGAAAGCAAAGCAAACGAAACATTCCACTTGCAATCTTTTAATATAAAAAAATTCCTTCCAGTAGCACCTTAAAGACCAACTAAGTTAGTTCTTGGTATGAGCTTTCATGTGCATGCACACTTCTTCAGATACACTGTTTTGCTACAGGCCAAGGTACACATGACTGAAATGGATCCTCGTTGCCAAGAACGGAATATAATTTTTCTGATACACCATACATAGGGAAGACTCCAGAGGCAAGGGAAAAGCTGGCCTAGGCAGACCACTAGCCAGACTCAGTAGCCGTCTTCCTATATCTGTAAAGTGTTATCGGGCTTTTGCACTGCACTCAATGGAGTCTTAACCCCTTGCTCAACCCCAGAACCCCTCCACCTTTGAGATTACAGAGGAGAGGAATCCAAAACCACCTTCGCCAGGCTAAGAGAGGCACGTTGGATCATACGGGGTCGTTCCTCTGCCCAGCTCGAGCTCCCCTCCCACTGGCCAACGCACAAACAGATCAAAATACACCGGAGGTTTGGGCAGCCATTGTAACGTGTGGGGTTTTAGAGATACCTGGTCTACCCACTGAGATACATGAGGTGTGTGCGATGCTTGGTCCAGTGGTGTCCAAACTTTTTTCAAATAGGGCCAGATTTGATGAAGTGAAGGGCCATGAGGACCAACCAAAGTTGTTGACCTTTTTTAGGATTGTACCTGTACCCCAAAGTTGTTGAGCTCTTTTTCAGGGTTGAAGTTGTAAGTTTTTTAGGATTTTACCCCAGGAAATATACTGCTACAGGCGCCGGATTGGGCCCCCGAGACAGACTGTGGACATGCCTAGACTCTACGCACTGAGATGCACTAGAGTTTAAAGTCATCATCAGGACTAAAATTCTTGCAGAGCACATTCTCTCTCTCTCTCTCTCTCTCTCTCTCTCACACACACACACACACACACCTACACACCTTCTGTCACATAACAGCTGTGGATGCCTTGTGGCCTTGCTGCTCCACCAACCCTGTCTGGTGGAAGGGAGTAGAGGTGAGGACTGTGTTCCAATCCTTTCTTTCTGGCCCAGAATATTCCCAGATGCCGCTTCCCCTAATCCCAGAACTTCTGGGCGAGTTCCTCAAAGGCACAGTGTTTTTGTTTTGTTTTTCTTATAGAAGCATCACGGGTCTCTCTCTCTTTGGCTGCAGATCGAGTGCAAGAGGATTCCTGCGGAAGAATTTTATCAAAAGGAAAAAGAACAACAAAAAAAGTGTTAGAAGAGTTTCAACAGTCGGCAAGATTTTACTTTCCTGCTCAGGAAGGAAGGAGCTTCAAGGAGAGATGAGTTCAAAGGTGGAATCGCTTACCAGCTGCAACAGACACATTTAAGGACTCGATCCCAGGTGGCAGCTCTCGTCCTGGGAAAATGGTCAACATCCTTTGGCACAAGCTTCTAGTCCCCGGAGAAAGGCCATAACCTTCATTTCCTGCACACAGGCAAAACACAAGGCAATAAATGGTCTTGCCCTAAGTGCTCGTGGAGCCTCTGAGGGACGCATACAAAAACCACACCCTTGGACATAAATAGCATCGTTTCTGTCCCTTTAAGAAAGCATAGAGCTGGAGAAAGAAGTAGGAAGAGTGGCACGCTTTCACACTTACTCTTTTGGTTCTATGGCCATTTCAAGCTCTGACTTTTACCCAGATCTCTTGGGAAAAGCAGTGGGTGGGTGGGTGGGTAGGTAGGTGGGTGTGTAAGATTCTCTCTTTCAAGGTGGGGGCTGACTCGCAGGAGGGGAAGGGGGGAAATGAACCAGAGGAGGTGGGAGCCCAAAAGACTTGCTCAAAAATCAAAATGAGCCTATGGACTGAAAAAGTTGGCAACTCTGCTTTTATTTCATTAGTGCGAGGATATGTTGTCATTATACCACAGAGCCTAGGACTTGCTGATCAGAAGGTCGGTGGTTCGAATCCCCGCGACGGGGTGAGCTCCCGTTGCTCGGTCCCTGCTCCTGCCAACCTAGCAGTTCGAAAGCACACCACAGTGCAAGTAGATAAATAGGTACCGCTCCGGCAGGAAGATAAACGGCGTTTCTGTGCGCTGCTCTGGTTCGCTAGAAGCGGCTTAGTCATGCTGGCCACATGACCCGGAAGCTGTACGCCGGCTCCCTCGGCCAGTAAAGTGAGATGAGCACCGCAACCCCAGAGTCTTCCGTGACTGGACCTAATGGTCAGGGGTCCCTTTACCTTTTACTATGTTGTCGTTTAGCATTTGTGCCTTTTCTTTTTTAAAATATCTGAAAGCAAATCACAACCAAAAAGATATTGAAATAAAAGAGGGAGGCACTGATGAAGGGCAGTATATAAACTGAATAAATAAATGTTTGTTCTATGCCACACTCCTTCAGATATTTGTAAAATGGGTATCATGCAAGCTGTGATTTCTGCATTCCAGGGGGTTGGACTAGATGACCCCTGGGGTTCCTTCCAACTCTACGATTCTGTGTTCTCCAGACGAAATGCATCATGCTTCCCCCATAGGTCCTCTTCCCCTAACATCACCATCTTCATCCCCTGCACCTGATCTCAACATGTTTGATTAACAGGCAATGAGTTTGGTTCAGTTGCCTTTTTCGACTCCCCATGGCTCTTTTTAATGTAGGGTGTGTTTGTATTTTAGATTATGGATTTTATCAGACAGGGCTTGTGTTTTCTTGTTAAAAAGACTGCTAACTCCTTGGGGCTGAAAGGCAGGGCAAAAACACCCAGGTAAATAAACTTGGGATGAGGCTGAATTTGTTTCAGGAAGCTGTTGGCGATAATTAAGATTTGGTAATTGGAAAACAGATGAGAAACTGCTTCTCCTGGCGCTTGTCCCGAGGCAAACGACCAATGGAGTTTGGCCGAAGTGCTGCCAGATCCTTTAAAAGGATCTAGGATTGCAGTTCAACATAACTCATATTCAGAACAGACCCACTGAAATGAATGGACAGCTTCTGGGTACAGCTTCTGGGGCCTCGATCCAGAGAACACAACTTTGCAAAGAATTTATATGAGTAGATCCAAACTTCGTCCACCACAGAAGGCAAGGCAGCCGATTTGCAATTCTCTCAAATATTTTTTCAATTAATTTGTCCTGTTCCCTCCGCCACAGCCACCCCAAATCATTTTTTCCCCCAATTCATTTATCCCCTAATTAATTCCCCAACAGATCCTCTTCTCCAGATCAGGCCAATTGCACTTATTTGTTACGTCCCCCAAATCCTCTCTATTAACATCCATCTTAAATTAATTTATTCCCCCCCCCCACGACAATATCCTACACAAGATCACTCCCCTGTCCAATTTAATCTCCCTCAAATTGACCACCCACCCAGAAACACTTGAGATGCTTTTTAAAAAGATGTTTGGGCGGCCCATGATCCATGCCAATGTCCCAGAGCATGAGATAGCAACACCACCTCCATGATAAGGAACCCCTGACCATTAGGTCCAGTTGTGGCCGACTCTGGGGTTGCGGCGCTCATCTCACTTTATTGGCCGAGGGAGCCGGCGTACAGCTTCCGGGTCATGTGGGCAGCATGACTAAGCCACTTCTGGCAAACCAGAGCAGCGCACAGAAACACCGTTTACCTTCCCGCCAGAGCAGTGCTTTTTTATCTACTTGCACTTTGACGTGCTTTCAAACTGCTAGGTTGGCAGGAGCAGGGACCAAGCAACGGGAGCTCACCCCGTCGCGGGGATTCGAACCACCGACCTTCTGATCGGCAAGTCCTAGGCTCTGTGGTTTAACCCACAGCGCCACCCGTGTATACAGTTACCCAGGACAGACATTAGGGACTTCTTGACACAGTTAAACTACGGAACTGCCTCCCACAAGAAGCAGGCATGGCCAACAACTTGGAGGGCTTTAAAAGAGGGTGGGACAAATTCATGGAGGAAAGGGTTATCGACGGCTACTATCCACAATGGCTATGCACCGCCTCAGAGGCAGTATGTCTCTGAAAAACAGTCAAGAGGAATCCCAAGTAGGGACAGTTGGCTTCTAGTTTGCCTCTGTGAGATCAGAATGCCAAACTAGATCTGATTTCTTTGCGCAGGGCCTTTGGCTTGGAATCAGTTTGATTCCCTCCCCCTCTTTCCTTTTTCCTTTCTCCTTCTGTGATGGAACTCTGATTCGGGGACTTCCCAGGCTTTTTTCAGGCCCATGTAGGACCAGTCTGGATAGTTAGCCTTGGTTTTCATCCCCAAAAAAGTTTTTGATTTGAGTTTCCACTGAAATGAGGCTGTATTTTAATGTTGTATTTTAATCTTGTTTTTAAGTTGTATTTCAATCAATTGTTTTTATATCGGGTGTTAGCGGCCCTGAGCCCAGCCTTGGCTGGGAAGGGCGGGGTATAAATAAAAATTATTATTATTATTATTATTATTATTATTATTATTATTATTAATAATACAGTGGTATCTCGGATTAAGTACTTAATTCATTCTGGAGGTCCGTTCTTAACCTGAAACTGTTCTTAACCTGAAGCACCACTTTAGCTAATGGGGCCTCCCGCTGCCACCACACCGCCGGAGCACGATTTCTGTTCTCATCCTGAAGCAAAGTTCTTAACCTGAGGTACTATTTCTGGGTTAGTGGAGTCTGTAACCTGAAGCGTCTGTAACCTAAAGCGTCTGTAACCCAAGGTACACTTGGGTTGTTGTTATTATTATTATTATTATTATTATTATTATTATTATTATTATTATTTATTAGTTTTCTCTGCCGCCCTTCATCACAAGATCTCAGAGCGGTTGACAGGCAGATGGGCCTCCTCTGTCCCCATCCAACTGCCCCAAATTTTCAGATTCTCCTATCATTCTCCTCGCGCTTCTGCAAACCGCAGGCCCCTTCCTCTCCCCCAAATCTCCCAGGCTCCCTGCCCTGTCCAATTTTCTCTTCTGCCAAGCGCTCAACAGAGAGTGGAAATCATCGCCGGCGAGAAGAGGCCAGCCCGCTCTCGGGAGCCCCTCCGCTCCGCCGAAAGAGATTCCGTTCCCTCGCAAGAACGAGCCGAGCCGTCCTTCAAAGTAACAGCCCCCGACTGTCACCGCAGTCCCCGGCTCGTCGTCCCGCCGCCCGTTGTGGAGATGGATTTCCCCGCAGCTCATCATTCCCGCCCCAGACTTGCCAGTATCTCTTTCCTCCCTGTAATCGAAAAGGTATCCGAGCACTGGGAGCGACGCCGCGGCATCCTGTCAGCTCCCCGGCTTCAATCAGCGTTTCGGTTAAAGATGAGCCTGGCAAGGAAAGGAAAGGGGACCGTTGGGGCACCGCCGCCTTTCCCACCGCAGAGGAATAACCCAAAGCATCTCTCATGCTCCCAGCCACGGGCAAACAGCCCCCGGCGCATAACTCAGGGGAGACTCCTTGGCGGTGGATTTCTGTCCTGTAACATAGGGGAACCAGCGGCCCTCCCTGCGGGTTGCGATGGACTCTCCATGTTCGGATGCAGTCTCTCTCTTAAATGCCAGGTGCTGAAGGTAAAGGACAGCGGGGAAGATTTCTTCCCTGTTCTCTTTCAGCTTTCCGAAAATCGATGGGCTGGCAGATGGTTGGTGCACAATACTTTGGTATGGCACAGGTAAAGCCAGGGTGAGGGGGCACGTCTGTGAGACTCTAGAGGTTGTGCAACTACAACTCCCAGCATCCTCTGCCAGGCCGGCCAATGGCCAAGGACGATGAGAGTCTAGAAAGGTCTGGAGGGATGTCTACGGTACGCTATCCCTCAATAACTCTTTGGCTGACTTGTATTCTACAGCCTTTTAAGTTTGTGGAAGATGGGGGCTATCATTTTGTTGTTTTTGTTTCAAATACAGTGGTACCTCAGGTTACAGATGCTTCAGGCTACAGACTCTGCTAACCCAGAAATAGTACCTCGGGTTAAGAACTTTGCTTCAGGATGAGAACAGAAATTGCTCAGCGGTGGTGTGGCAGCAGCAGGAGGCCCCATTAGCTAATGTGGTACCTCAGGTTAAGAACAGTTTCAGATTAAGAACGGACCTCCAGAACGAATTAAGTTCTTAACCCGAGGTACCACTGTACTTATTTGTGCTTTTACTTCGTATTTTATCTTGCGGATGGCCGTGAGATCTTGCAACGAAGGGCGGTTACATCAATCGAACAAATAAAAAATAAAAATAAAAACTGGAGCACACCCCGGACCCAAGTCCTTGCAGTCTCCTAGCTGCCTTCCTTTATTTGTCAGGGGTGTCGCAAGACCTCCAAGCTTCTCAGGAGGCAATGTGGTATTGCGGTAAATGTGGGGGGGAGGCAAGTTCAAATCCTCTCCCAGCTACCCGGCTAACAGGGGCGGGGAGGGGGGTGGAATCTTTAACCGGTTTGTTGTTTCTTGGCCTAGCCTACCTCACAGGGCTGTTGCTCAGGGAAATAGCCATAAGGCACTAGCGGCCGTAGATTCCAAGTTGGCAAACCCTTCCCCATACACACACACACACACGGTCTACACTGACTGGCAGTCCCTCTCCAGGGTTTTCAGCCTGGAATCATTCCCCACCCTACTTGGGGATTGAACCTGCCACCTTTTCTGTCCCTGAGCTACGGCCAGCTTCTCTTCAAAAGTTTGGCGCTCCAAAACAACAACAACAACAACAACTTTATTATTTACACCCCACAACAACAACAACAACAACAACAACTTTATTATTTATACCCCACCCATCTGGCTGGGTTGCCCCAGCACCAATAAAAACATAATAAAACATGAAACATTAAAAACTCCCCAATACAGTGGTACCTTGGTACTCAAACAGCTTGGCTCCCGAATAAAATCGGCTCCCAAACACCACGAACCTGGAAGTAAGTGTTCCGGTTTGCAAACGTTTTTCAGAACCCAAACCTCTGACGCGAAAGGACAAGCGGCTTCCGGTTGGTTCTTCCGATTACAAGAGCCAATAAGAAGCTGCGCTTTGGAAATTGACCGTTTCGGAAGTCGAACGTCCTTCCGGAACGGATTACGTTCAACTTACGAGGTACCATTGCACAGGGCTTCCTGAAAATTTAAGTGCCGCAGTGTTACATACCTAGCAGCAGTATGGTGGGTCCCTTCCAGTGGAAATCTAAGCAACTCACGGTGGGGACAGAATCCAGGTCCTTGGTGTGAGCAGCTGTTCCAAGGACTTCCCATCCTTGCTCGGATTTTGCCTTCCAGAAGAAAAGGCGGGTGAGAAAGGCGCAAGAGAAAAGGGCAAACTTGAGGATTGCTTCGTATAAATTCCCACTTTCATGATATGGAAGAAAAAGATACATCTGCACTGGTTTGCTGTTTGTTCACTGTTTAAATCAGAAACTCAAACTTCATGAGTTCCCAGGAAACACTACAGGTTAAGAACAATAAATGAAACCTCAGCACGGAACAACCAAAAGCATCTGACAAACTATTCCCTGGTGCGAGGCGGCCCAACCTTCTTTGCAGCCAGGAATTCAAACCCAGAGGAAGTCCAAGTATCCCTTGATAGCTGGGAGTCTCTCTCCAGCCGCTGGAGTGGAGGACCCATCAAACTGAGCACCAGTGTGGAGCTGTGGTTAGAGTGCCAGGCAAGGGCCAGGGTTCAAATCCCAGTACATTTCCAAGCACAATTGAAAGTGTTGGTGCTGACCTTGAAAGCCCTAAATGGCCTTGGCCCGGTATAACTGAAGGAGCATCTCCACCCACATTGTTCAGCCCGGGCACTGAGGTCCAGCGCCGAGGGCCTTCTGGCGGTTCCCTCACTGCAAGGTTACAGGGAACCAGGCAGAGGGCCTTCTCGGTAGTGGCACACGCCCTGCGGAACGCCCTCCCATCAGATGTCAAGGAAGTAAACAGCTACCTGACTTTTAGAAGACATCTGAAGGCAGCCCCGTTTGGGGAAGTTTTTAATGTTTGATGTTTTATTGTGTTTTTAATATTCTGTTGCAAGCTTCCCAGAGTAGCTGGGGAGGCCTGGCAAGATGGGCGAGGTATAAGTAATAAATTATTATTATTATTATTATTATTATTATTATTATTATTATTATTATTACAGTGGTACCTCTGGATGCGAATGAGATCTGTTCCAGAGCCCCTTCGAATCCTAAAGCAAACGCAACCAGTGTCTGCGCGGGTCGCAATTTGCCGCTTCCGTGCATGCGTGTGACGTCATTTTGAGCATCAGCGCATGCACAAGCAGCGAAACCCAGAAGTAACATGCTCCGTTACTTCCAGGTCGCCGCGGAGCGCAACCCGAAAACGCTCAACCTGAAGCTACTTCAACCCGAGGTATGACTGTATTTTCAAATCCTCGCTCGGCCATGAAGCTTGCAGGGAGAGGCGTGGACCAGTCACTGCCTCTCAGCCTAACCAACAACACAGGGTTGTTGTGGGGACTAAGCAAGGAGGGGGAGAGCCACGTACTCCTCCCTGAGCTCCTTGGAGGGAATTAGGAAAGGCCTTGCCTCTAGCTACTGTGAGGGGGGGGCAGAGGAACAGCTTAGCACAGGTGCTTCCGGACTACAACTCCCATCATCTCTAACCACTGGCCACGCTGGCTGTGGCTGATTGGAGGTGGAATCTAATGACATCAAGAGGGAAGCAGATCCTGCCCCTCCCAGACAGACTTTGCCCTTATCCAGGAAAACAAGTTGCTATTGAATACATGCTCCCAGCTCATCCTTTCAACACAACCACCTACAAAATCCATTTTTAGAGGGGGAGGGGAGGAAATCTGCCTCGTTTTCTGAAAAAACCTGCCATTTCCAGGCCGTAACGACGCTGGGATTTATGCCCGTTCCGCGGCAAAGGTGAAGCCGGCCAACGTGGACCCAATTAAACAGAGCGCCTCAACGGCCCAAATGTTCATAAATTGAACATTTATAGTAGAGGGAAGCGGTCCGCACAGATGTTTCAATTAAGTTGCGACACCTTCTTAATGGCCTCTTTATGGGGTCGTTCCAGAGCGGGGCGGCTGGCAGAGGGGGAGGCTCCCCAGACCCACAGGAAAGGGGCAAAGAAAAGGCGGCTGAAAAATTAGGCCATTTGCCTTTCATTGTCTGGAAGGCCAGCCAGCATGAAATCGTCTCCTGGCCGACTCAGTGCCCAACTGGTGGGAAGACGGGTCTTGGGCTTGTGTCGTGTGTGTCCCGCTCATCGGATAAATTCCATCCTTCTCCCAGCTTGTTAAGGTTACCAGATTCTTTTCAATGAATCCGGGGACACTTGGACGTTGATGCTGCAGCGATGGCGGTGGCAGAGCTCAACCGCCTTCCTCCAAGACTTCTATCTCCTTTCTCCATGAGCCTGGGTAGCCCCTGAGTTGTTGGTTTCTCGGTGGTGGTGGTGGGGAAGTGGTGCGCGGTGGGTTAGGCATGGAAGGCGGCGAAGGAGGGCTGAGAGTAGCGGCGGCAGCGAGGCTCGGGCAGCGCAATGTCTCCCTTCCCATCGGAGCAGCCCCAATCCCATTCCTACTTGCGAGCAAGCAGGAGGGAGCGAGGATCCCTCAGCCGGGAAGGGAGACGTCACACTGCCTTTCGGAGCAGCCCCATCCCAACTCCTACTTGCGTACAAGCAGGAGGGGGCAGGGATCTGTCAGGCAGCGCAATGTCTCCCTTCCCATTGGAGCAGCCCCAATCCCATTCCTACTTGCGAGCAAGCAGGAGGGAGCGAGGATCCCTCAGCCGGGAAGGGAGACGTCACACTGCCTTTCGGAGCAGCCCCATCCCAACTCCTACTTGCGTGCAAGCAGGAGGGGGCAGGGATCTGTCAGGCAGCGCAATGTCTCCCTTCCCATTGGAGCAGCCCCAATCCCATTCCTACTTGCGAGCAAGCAGGAGGGAGCGAGGATCCCTCAGCCGGGAAGGGAGACGTCACACTGCCTTTCGGAGCAGCCCCATCCCAACTCCTACTTGCGTGCAAGCAGGAGGGGGCAGGGATCTGTCAGGCAGAGCAATGCCTCCCTTGCCATCGGAGCAGCCCCAATCCCATTCCTACTTGCGTGCAAGCAGGCGGGGGCAGGGATCCCTCAGCTGCGAAGGGAGGCTTCCTGTTGCCTAGCTGAGAGAATCCTGCCCCCTCCTGCTTGCACACAAGCTCTGATCGGCAGCATGAAGCCTCCCTTCACAGCTTAGTTGCTGGGGTCAGGGAAGGTGGAAGCAGCCCGGAAGCTGCATCTTCGAGCCCCTGCACCACCATCATATGGGGACTTCGGAGCAGCTCCTGAAGCCAGCCAGAGCCAACTGCTCCAGGCTGCTGAGACTGCCACTGCTGCGTTTCCTGGGGACATTAGATGAAATCCGGGGACATTCCGGGGGTGGCATTTATTCGCAAATCCGGGGACTGCCCCCGGGAAACGGGGACGTCTGGTAACCCTATTGTAAACCCAGCTTTCAATCTTATGTGCACACCCCACTTCCTATGGACCTCAGGCAGCCACCTAGCAAAATCCAACTTATTTTTAAAAGCTTGTACAATGCTGCCACTGGGTGGCTGAACGGGGCACAGCAGCCATTCCAAGCAAGGCAGAAGAGACGCTGGAATGCATCAGAGCAAAAGGAATAGAGTGGGATAAGAGACGAGCTGTCTGCTACAGATTCAGGCCATTTGTCTTTCCGGGTCAATGCAGTATGCTCTGAACGGCAGCAGCCCCCCAGGGATTCAGACAGGGAGCCTTGCTCAGCCCTACCCGGAAACGCCGGGAATTGAATCTGGGATTGTCTGCATGCAAAGCACTGAGCTACGATTTTTTCCAACTCAGAAACTAAGATTCTAGTCCCCTTGTTTCTGGATGAAAGGGGGTTTAAAATGGGTTTGCAGAAAGCTGCCTTAAGCTGAGCCAAGCCATCGGTCCATCTAGCTCAGGGTTGTCAACTCTGACTGGCAGCAGCTCTCCAGGGTTTGAGGCTTTCCCCCAGCCCTATGTGGAGACGCCGGGAATTGAACCCAGCACCTTTGGCATGCAAAGCAGACGAGCTAGCATCCTTCCCTGGTGTTTTGCTTGCAAGCAATCTTACCGTGTGAATTTAAGAAGAGAACAGCTGCTGAATCAGAGCAAAGGTGGTCACAGCAGAGTCAGGGAAGCTGTAGCTCTCTGGAGATCGTTGGACACCAACTCCCATTAACCCCCCCCCCCAGCACCGCCAATGATTGGGGGAGCTGGAGTCCAGCAACATCTGGAGGGCTACAGGAGAGTCACCCCTGGGGTCTGAGTGTCAGACTAGCACCTGAGAGACCAGGCCTCAAAGCCCCACCGATTCATGAAACTCCCCGAGTGACCCTGTCTCTGTCTCTGATCCTACCCTGCCTCACAGGGTTGTTGTGAAGATACAATGGGAAAGGAGGGAGAAATACGTCCACCCCTTTGAGCTCCTTGGAGGAAAGGCGAGATAAAAATGTAGAGGCAACTCCCCACTGACGCAGGGGTTACATTCTGAGGCACCGTGCGTTTAAGCAAAATCACGTATACAGTGGCACCTCAGGTTACATACGCTTCAGGTTACATACGCTTCAGGTTACAGACTCCGCTAACCCAGAAATAGTACCTCAGGTTAAGAACTTTGCTTCAGGATGAGAACAGAAATCATGCTCCAGTGGCGTGGCGGCAGGAGGAGGCCCCATTAGCTAAAGTGGCACTTCAGGTTAAGAACGGACCTCCGGAATGAATTAAGTACTTAACCTGAGGTACTGGGAACACCATTGAAAAGGTCTGGAAACCCTTGAAAAACCAAAACCCCAACAAACTCCACCACATGCGCTCTCTCCATACTTCCTTGCTTAAAATCCAACTTCCCACATGCCTCAAATTGAGATTTCACCCCTCCCATATCCAAGAATCTCATGATGATCTCTGCTGATTCTCCAGAGAGGAGGGGCAGTGTTCTGCTCTCTACTTATTCTGCTCCAGCACCACATCAAAGAGTCAGTCAGTCAGTCAGTGTGTCGGAGAGAGAGAGACTGAGTGTTAGAGAGAGATCGTGTGTTTAGATAAGGTTGCTGCTAAGAGCAGCTGCAGACACTCAGTGCAGTTCAGCATTCATTTATGCTTAGACCTATTTAGCTCTGTATATAGTTGTATTATAGTTGTAGTTATAGAATAAAGAAGATATTCTACAGAGCTGCTCTCCGAGTTGTTTATATACGCTGCTAGACTCTGCTGTACTCTGATGTGCGACGACTGTCTTCTTGTGGGAGTGAATCTGGTGCTCACAACTCTAAGCTGTGAGTCCACAGCACTTTGAGCTGTTCCTGTGCAGAAGGTGGTCTCTGGAAGTGCTACCCAGCTCGCCTAGCCCAGTCGGGGCTGAAGCGGATGAGTCCAGTTGGTGGCACTGGCTCAAGGGCGATGCTGACACAAATATCAGTGCAAAGGCTCATGGGACAGCTAGACGCCATTTTTGCACCGTTTTTGCCCCTCCTCATGCCACGTCCAGGTTTGCAACGATGAGTGCGGTTGTGCATGCCTTCGACGTACAGGAAGTTGCCTGCAACCATTAATTTAAAAGAAAAACAGGCGAAAGTTTGTGGAGGGGGTGTTACCTTAAGAAGGCTCTGAAGATCATCTGTGTTATATACATCCAGAACTTCCATGGCCCCCGAGCTGGCTTTGCTGACCACAGGTGTCAGGGGACAGCTACAAAGAGAGAAGCCCGGGGTAGGGGCAAAAATTATTAAATGCTTCCCGGCAGATCTCCACAAGCGGGTTCTGTTAGCAACACTTGTCTCTGCAGGGGCAGAGAGAATGAAAAGACTGCATCTAACCCATGGCCTACGCTCAAGTTGGCCTGACGCAGGATTGCTCCAAAGTAAACCCCACCGAGGTCAATGGCACTTGCTCCTAAGTAACTGCAGGCAGGCAGGATGGCGGGGACTGAACCTTCTGCCCCCAAAGCAGATGCTTTATCCCGGAGTTCTGGTTGTTCAGCTAAAAACAAATTAAGGTTCTAGTCCTCATGTCAGTGCTGAATCACATAGGCAGGTAAGGATCTGGCTCCCCGCATTCAGATGCTCTGCCCCTGAGCTACAGGCCCATGCCTGAAATAATTCACCTGGTGCTATTTTACCTGTTCCGTTGACTCATCACAATCCTGTCAACACCCAGGAAGTGAGCAGACCGCAGGACGGCTCCCAGGTTCATGGGGTCCTGTATCCCCTCCAAAGCCAGCCAAAGGAGCTGCGACCCCACTCCCTCTGCCTCAGGGGGCGGTGCCTCCTGCCAGCCAATGGGGCGGAGGGGCGTGGCTTCCAGACACACGCCCTGATGGACACCGCCCTTGCAGAGGCCATCTAGAACCTTCCTTTGAACCACCTTCACTGGAATCCCCCTGTCCTTGGCGCGCCGGGAGAATTCTTCCAGCGTAGGCGACGGAGTGCCCTTGCCAGCCTTGAGGAAGAGTTGGAAAAAGTTCCTCCTGGACCTGGCCAGAGCCAAGGAGCAGGGAGCAACCCCAAACAAGATCTCTGAGCCTTTGGTCCTTTCGACGGGGAGGGGTTTCTGCGGGGGGCTCCTCTTCCTCTCGGGGAAATCATCGTTCCTCAAGTTCTTCAGCTCCTCCCTGTCAGACGGCACGGCCTGCGCGCGAAATTGCCGCCAGAACTCGTTCCGAAGGGCACGACCCTTCCAGGGTTTACGTGGCTGGGCCTCGCTCTGTTCCTTGGCTGTTTCAAGCCCATGGTCAGGAATCACCTGGCTGCTCACCCCACCAGGAAGCTCGCGCTCCCCCGCCTGAGGTTTTCTCCGCGTGGAGAGATGTCGGATGGTTCCAAAGGCGCAGGGCAGTCTTGCGGCATCCCAGAGGCCAGATTTAAAAGACAGGAGAAGTGCCATCTCCGACGTTCAATATGACTTTCTCTCAACCTTAAAAGGGGGCGGGGCAAAGATGTTAAATCAACATGGATTATGTGGTCTTTCTGGAAAATCCTGAAACAGAAACTTTTCCCAATATCTCCTGCCCAGAGTTTCCACTTTTAAACGGTGTGCTGTATTATCATATATTTGAATCATGGGCATTTACATTTTAACGGCCTGATGACATAGTTTTGCTCTGTATTTTAGCTATTTTGAGAATTGCACAATTAGTTGTTACGTTTTGTAAGCCCTACCTGAGCATGCATAATAATTATAAAATAATAATCATAATAATAAATCCCCAAATCAACTTTGATCTGATGTGCTCTAGGCTTTTCCACTTGGCCTTGACTCCCCACCCAGCAGTTCATGCAGGAATTATTACTTATCACTCATAAATCATCTACTGTTTGCTAAGCAATTTCAGCTGAATTTGGGGGAACCACCTGAAGCATCCGTTGTGTTGAGCTACTTCAATTGCTTTTGTTTTATGTGCTCATTGCAAACAGCTGGAAGTCTGTGAATTTTGATAATAAACCTGATTTGCAATGGGGATTGAATAATTCCGATAGCAATGCTAGGAGCCTTACTGAGTATTAGTAAAGCAGAGCATCTGCTTCCATGTAGAAGGCCCCAGGCTAAGTCCATGGCATCTCTGGGTACCATCTGAAACGCCACAGTGAGTCAATGTAGGCAAGGCTGAATTAGACAAGCCAATGGGTCTGACTCCATACACAGCATCTCCCTATATTAAATCAGCCCTTAATTCATAACCATGAGAACATGTTTTGGCTAACCAGTGTGCTGTGGTGGTTAGAGAGCTAGCCTAGAAGACCAGGCTTTGAATCCCCAGTCAGCCACTGGGTGACCTCACTGTCTCTCATCCTAACCTACCTCACAAGGTTGTTGTGAGGACAAAAAGGGGAGCAGAAGAGCAGAGAAAGCCATGCACACACCACCTTGAGGTGGTGGCATCATAAATGGCAATCCATATTCAGCCTAGGTTTGCCTAAGCATCTTTTAAAAGCCACCCGCGCCTGAAGGTCATCGCTGCACCCTGGATAACAGCAGCTAAAGCCACAGCTACATCCCAGTAGTGATGTATGGAAGTAAGAGCTGAACCATAAAGAAGGCTGATCGCCGAAGAATTGATGCTTTTGAATGATGGTGCTGGAGGAGACTCTTGAGAGTCCCATGGACTGCAAGAAGATCAAACCTCTCCATTCTGAAGGAAATCAGCCCTGAGTGCTCGCTGGAAGGACAGATCCTGAACCTGAGGCTCCAATACTCTGGCCACCTCATGAGAAGAGAAGACACCCTGGAAAAGACCCTGATGTTGGGAAAGATGGAGGGCACAAGGAGAAGGGGACGACAGAGGGCGAGATGGTTGGACAGTATTCTCGAAGCTACCAGAATGAGTTTGACCAAACTGCGGGAGGCAGTGGAAGACAGGAGTGCCTGGCGTGCTCTGGTCCAGGGGGTCACGAAGAGTCGGACACGACTAAACGAATAAACAACAACAATCCAGCCTAGGTTTGCCTGAGCATCTTTTAAAAGCCACCCACGTCTGAAGGTCATCGCTGCACCCTGGATAACAGCAGCTACAGCCTTGCAGAGATAGCACAGGATTAGCAGCACGAGGCCCTTCCAGTTGCCCCCAGGGACGAAGGCTCGAAATATTTGGGTAGCCGTGTTGGTCTGCCATAGTCAAAATAAAAAAATTCCTTCCTGTAGCACCTTAAAGACCAACTAAGTTAGTTCTTGGTATGAGCTTTCGTGTGCATCTGAAGAAGTGTGCATGCACACGAAAGCTTATACCAAGAACTAACTTAGTTGGTCTTTAAGGTGCTACAGGAAGGAATTTTTTTATTTCGAAATATTTGGTTTGGGTTTGGCAAATTCTGCTCCTCCTTCCCGCTCTGATTTTGCAAATAGAAAGGTTCAAGTTGCTAGTCCCTGTGGGCTGCGGAGCCAGTAACAAACTCCGCTGAAAACGGGGGGGGGGGAGGGAGAGAGAGAGAGAGAGAGAGAGAGAGATCTGCAGCCCAGCCTCCCTGCCCAAGCTGCTCCCCATCCAAACTGCAGCAACCCCGTCCAGGATTGCATTCCCTCCTGGCAGCGCGCAAACCTACCTGGCCACCCACGTGGGCTGCTGCCTTCTCCGCCGGAAGAGGAAGTGGCCTCCAACCATAGAGGCCACGGCAAGAGAGCGTCGTGCTTGTCCCGCAGCGCCACCTGCTGGCTAAGCCATTTAGCTGCGTCGAGGAGCGTAGAAAGATGCCTGGCTTGTGCAGAAGCAAGCTGGGGGGGGGGGGGTGTCAGCGTTGCCTACACTGACCGGCAGCAGCAGCAGCAACTTGCTAGGGCTTCAGATAGGGGTCTTTCCCCATCCCTACTTGCGAGATGCCAGAGATTGAACCTGGGGCTTTCTGCCTCCCTGGTTCGGAAGGGCGGGCTTGCGATGATTCCCCATCCATCCTTCATGTTTATCATTAAATTCCTATTTTTCTTTAAAAGAAGTACAGATCAGAAACACAGTTTCCCCCTTTGTTTTTATTTTACAATTCACAGTTAAAGAACATACTGATAGGTTAGAGCCTTTTCTGCATCACTGTCATCACTCGAGGGATTTTTAAAACACACACGCAGAATTCTTCCTTTATTCTTTATTTTTGCCATTGCAGTGCTAGAATCCCAGCTGTTCCATCCAGCTGATCCCAAATGAGCCCACCCTAAGGGAGATTCGAACAAGCGGCAGAAATATAGCCGAGAGTCTGGCTTAGGAAAACCCCTGTTCAGAAAATTTGCACCAAGGCAACTGGTAGAGTGAGGCAGCCCACCTAATAAACAGTACCTCTGCAGAACACACTGGAGTGTTTTGGAGAAAGGGTGGGGTGAAATGATCCTTGTGGTCCCTTCTAACTCTACAATTCTATGGTTCTAAATAAGGTTGGTAATTCAAGGAGGAGAAGTGGTTCTGTGGAATCAAACAGAATCTGGAGCCTTAACAGTGTTTTTACTCCAAAGGAAGTCCTATTGTGCTCAGCAGGGTTTATTCCCTATGTGTGCCTTTGGGATTAAAGCATCAGATAGAGGTTGGCAAAATGTAAGACGAGTCCTGCTAAATCGGATCAAAAGCCTGTCCTGCCCAACATCCTGTTTCCAACACTGGTCAGCCAGATACTCCAAGCAGAGCCTGAAGGCAACCTCCTTCTCCTGCTTTTTGCCCCACAGCAACTGAAATTAAGAGGTAGACTACCGCTACACCTGGAGGCTCCATGAGTGTAGGTTCATCTTCTGCAAATATTGCCTAAGTCATCTAAGTTGGTGGCCCCATCAGGCAGCTACCAGCTGCCCATCTCCATCACTGTTCTTTGAGATTGGCTGAATCAGGCAGCTGGAAGTCTCCTCTGTCTCATTGTACACTATTCCTCTCCTAGAGTGCACAATCAGGCAAGGTTGTTGTGTTTTAAAAAGGTGGGTAGTTGCAATGAGGTACCCTTGCACTACACACAAACATACACACTTCTCTCTATAAAAATGTATTTGCTCCACACACACACACACCAACATTTTAGGTAAAGGGACCCCTGACCGTTAGGTCCAGTCGCGGACGACTCTGGGGTTGCGGCACTCATCTTGCTTTATTGGCCAAGGGAGCCGGCGTACAGCTTCTGGGTCATGTGGCCAGCATGACTAAGCCGCTTCTGGCGAAACCAGAGCAGTGCAAGGAAATGCAGCTTACCTTCCCGCTGGAGCGGTACCTATTTATCTACTTCCACGTTGACATGCTTTTGAACTGCTAGGTTGGCAGGAGCAGGGACCGAGCAACGGGAGCTCACCCCGTTGCGGGGATTCAAACCGCCGACCTTCTGAGCGGCAAGCCCTAGGCTCTGTGGGTCAACCCAACATTTTACATGAACCGAATACATCATTAACAAATTGTTGTATTACTTTGCTGTTCATAAAATGTGGTGCGGGCACCCATGACTGGCCAGAGCAGCCTTCACAAACCGGGTGCCTTTCCTGCTCCTTTGAACGACAGCTGGGGCTGATGGGAGTTGTAGTCCAAAGCAGCTGAAGGGCACAAGGTTGGCAAAGGCGGGCCTTGAAGGTTTAGCCTCACCACAGACAATTTGGTTTAATAGCCGCCCCCCATCTTCCCTAGGAACCCTGGGAAGCGTAGTTTTGTGATTGGGGAATTGTTAAGAGGTCGCTAACAGCACCGTTACCCCCTTTCTCCAAACTACACTTCCCGGGATTCTGTTTTGGAAAGGAAGTCGCAACAGCTAAAATGGCGGTGGGAAAGAGAGTCGTTCTGCGGCAGAAAATGGCAACTCCTGGCTCAAGCATCTTTCTAGCGAAATGGATATTAAGGCGAATCCTCAGCACCTGCAGTTCCAAAGGGGGAATTGTTGTTGCAGTGCTCATCAGAGACGGATTGGAGAGAGACGCAGAAACCAAGGCTTGTTTTGAGAGTTTGGGGTGGTAGCAAAGAGCAAGGAGGAAAGAATGCTCCACGTGGCATTTACGGGGAAGTTGGCAGCAATTCAGCAATGGAGGGAAGCTGGTAAGTCATTCATCAAAAGCCAGCTAGGCCGTCTTGGACATCCTAAGCTCCCACACCCCTGAAGTCAGTTGAGGTTGGATTCTGGGATCGGCTTCTCTGTTACTTCCGCATGAACTGGAGCACAGGAGAGAAGACTTCTGCAATCAACAGCGCCTTTCCATTTTGAGTTTCCGCTCAGCTGACGTCAGCTCAAAATGGGAGAGTAATGGGGGAGAGGGAGGATCAATTCTTCCTATTGCAGCACTTAAAACGTCACAGAAGGATAACCCTGAGCGGATCAGTGGCACTCCGTACCCCCTGCTGTGCCACACCAGCAGCGAATCCTCTTCCGTTCGCTATGATACCTGCTCGGTAGGCCGCATCTGAATGTCACCAATCTAGAAGAGACAACGGCACATGTCAGCCAAAGTGTTGTGGAACCGAAACAGAACAAAACGCTTTAGGAATTTTAAGGAGGCTCTGAGTGCGTGTGTCCACTGGTACATCTACCTGGGGGTTATGCTGCATTCTCTCTAGACACCTTCCAGAAACAGCACCACAACACCATGCTCTTTTTGAAGTGTCTCACAGTCCCAGGAAAATGGATTCTGTTGGAGGATGGATGGACCCAAAAATAACCCCTTGTGGGACCATGAACCAGGCAAGAGGACTCTGAATACCACAACCCCTCTCTTTTTTATTCAGATCAGGGGTCGAGAAGCTGCAGCCTTTCAAACATTTTTGTCTCCAATCTCCATCAGCTCCAGCTGATGTTTTTAATGTTGACGTGAATTGGTATATTTCATGGATGTTTTGTAAACCACTTTGGCATGCGTTGACAGTTAAGCGGCATACAATTTTTTTCACTCAATCAATCCATGTTCATGGAAACTGGATCCCAGTGGCATCTAGAGAGCCACAGATTCCCTGCTTCTGACACAGGAAAGAAATCTCAGTTGCCACAATCAGTGTGTGTGTGTGTGTGTGTGTGTGTGTGTGTGTGTGTTTTGACACAGTTTTGAGCACTGCCTACCTTAGACCAGATGTAGGGAACCTTTGGCCCTCCGGAGGCGGCTGAACCACAGCTCCCTTGATCCCATTCTTGCTGTAGCTCAGCAACACGTGGAGGGCCAAAGTTTCCCTGCACAAGCCTGAGGTCCACACACAGAATCCTCTGGCAAGCTGCGGGCAGGATCCCTGCATTGCAGGGGGCTGGACTAGATCACCCTCCCTTGCAACTCTACAATTCTATGGTTCTTCCCCATCCCCTGGGCAAAGGAGACAAGGACTGGTCGTCATGGATCCAGCCGCCAGCCTGAGGAACGCATCGAGCTGAAGGGAAAGATGACCCCTGCATCTCTGTCCTTTCCAGCACAACCAACAGATGCAGAGGCCTAGCCGACGGGAAAGGAGCCTTCCTTTCTTCTTCTCCTTGAACTGAAGGGGTCGCTCTGTTTTTTCGACTGACCTGCACGTGAGGTGGAGCACTGAGCACATATATGACGGCGTTGGCCATATCTTCTGCTTTTAGACACTGGAAGGAGAGAGGAAAACGAAGAAATGAGAATGAGTTTGGTTGCAGCAGGCCTCGGAGTGCGTGCACCCTCAAAGATTTCTTGCTAAGCTCATACACTTCACGGTTTGGGGCCCTCGCTTTTGAAAGACTGCTACCCCACAACGTCTCCTGCTTCTTAGAGGGTGGCCTGTTTGCTGGCATCATAAGTAGCCCCCAAGAGCCTTTATCCTTCATGAATTTGTACATTTCATATTTAAAGTCATGCAACTGGTCGTCACTTCACCTTGTGGTTGCAAAGGGACAAAACCATGGAGGAGAAGGCCACCCACAGCTACCAAGCCATGAGAGCGATGTTCTACCTCTTCCCCTGGAGGAGCCAGGAGGCTTCTGATACCATTTGCCGGGAATTGCAGGTGGGGAAGAGTTGCTCTTGAACTCAGGCCCAGCTTGCAGGTTTCACTTTGGGGCATGCGGCCGGCCTCTGGGAAAGCAGGTCGCTGGTCCAGATGGGACTTTGGGTCGACCCAGCAGCCAGGTTCTTTTATGTAACAACAGCAACAGATCATAGATTGAGCCAGGGTGGCGTAATGGTTAAGAGTCCTAGATTTGGACTCTTAGCCGTGAAGCTCATTGGGTAACCATGGACTGGGCACTGCCTCTCAGCCTAACCCACCTCCCAGGGTTGTGGTGGGGATTAAATGAGGAAGGGAAGAACCGTGTATGCCACCTTGAGCTCTTTGGAGAAAAAGGTGAGATATAAATGCAGTAAATAAGGTAAAGGGTAAAGGGACCCCTGACCATTAGGTCCAGTCATGACCGACTCTGGGGTTGTGGCGCTCATCTCGCTTTATTGGCCGAGGGAGCCGGTATACAGCTTCCAGGTCATGTGGCCAGCACGACTAAGCCACTTCTGGCGAACCAGAGCAGTGCATGGAAACGCCGTTTACCTTCCCGCCGGAGCAGTACCTATTTATCTACTTGCACTTGACGTGCTTTCGAACTGCTAGGTGGGCAGGAGCAGGGACTGAGCAACGGGAGCTCACTCCGTCGCAGGGATTCGAACCGCCGACCTTCTGATCAGCAAGTCCTAGGCTCTGTGGTTTAACCCACAGCACCACCCGCGTCCCGCAGTAAATAAAGAGGCAAGTAAATAGCTTGGCTGCTGGGCTATAATCATAGAATCTTATAATTGTGGAGTTGGAGGGGACACCAAGGGTTATCTAGTCCAACCCCATGCAATGCAGGAATCAAGACAGGCCTTTGGCCTGATCCAGCTGACAGGTCTTTTTTTTTTTTTTTTTTGGTAACGACAATAGATAAAAGATTGAGGTAGTGTGGTGTAGTGTAGTGGTTAGTGTGCCAGACTAGCTCTCACTGGGTGAACTTGGGCCAGTTGCTCGCTCTCAGCCTAAACTACTTTGCAGGGTTGCTGTGAGGAAATAAAATAAAATAAAATAACAAACAGGGAGGAGCAGGAGAACTACCTTGCGCTCCTTGCACGAAAGGTGGAGTGTGAGTAAATGAATAATTCACTTCTCCCACCCCCACCAGAAATGCTAAGAAGCATCTCAGTGCACAGAAAGGAACAGGCTCTTCACGTAGACCAAAATGATTTGAACATGTGCAATTCATCTGCTTCCCCCGCCTGTCGCATCCATGCGCTCAGCCACCTACCCTAATGCTCTCGTACGTCGCTGCTGCTCTCTCTGGGTCATTATCGTGGAGTTTAAAAGCAAATCCAGTTTCTACCAGTCCCGGAGAAATACACTAAGGAAAGAGAAAGGGAAGGAACAAACAAACAAAAACACAGCGCCCTAACGGGATTTGCTAACTCCTCTTTTCATTACAGAGCAAAAGATATGGAGGGAAATGATTGGCCGGTTTTGTAGCAGCGTTTCCAAGAAGACAGCCCTTAATGATCACTCGAGGTCTAATGGATAGAGCTTCCCCATACACAATCCAAAGGAACAGATCGGATGCACTGATGAGAAAAATAACTGCAGATTAGGTCTGGCTGCCGAACAGCAAGGCGACAGATGCTGGGGCTCTGTAATCTGCCGTAGGTCAAGGAGGAACGGCTCAGTGGTACAGCATCTGCTTTGCATGCAAAAGGTTCCAGATTCCATCTACAGCATCTGCAGGTAGGGGTGGGAGAGAAATTGCCGGTCTGAGCCCCTGTCAGTCAGTGTCGGCAACACTGAGCTAGGTGGACCGATGTAGAAGGCAGTTTCCGGGGATATTCTTTAAACAGGCCCTCAATTCAGAACCATAAGGACTAGAAACTTGCTCCATTTTTGGGGGAAGAGCTCAGAGGCATAGTGCAGTGTTTCCCAACCTTTTTTGGGCAAAGGCACACTTGTTTCATGAAAAAAATCTCGAGGCACACCACCATGCCAGATGGGGAAAGGTCACTTTTTACTTATGTAAAAATAAAAATAAAAAATAGTAACAGCATAGAAGGTAATGGTTAGGCTAGCATCCCTCTTCCAAATATGCTAGGTTTTTATTTGCAGGGACTGTTCTACATGGGAAAGCATTCAGCACTGTCATTCTCCCATCTGCCATCTGAATTGGTACTATTCTGGGTCAACTTACTCTACTGCATGTGTAGATGAAAATGGCACCAAGTGTGGGGGAGGGGGCAGAACAGGTTTCAGATACAGGATATTAAGCATACACGTACTTCAGATTGAACTGGTTGCTTGCTTTGCAAGTTTTCATTTCCCAAATGACTGCCTTGGCAAGCGCAATACCTGCCAGGCTCAACGCCGGTCTCGCGCTGCCGCTTCCCGCACTCTCAAGGACCCGGGAGGAGGAAGGCGTGAAGGGAATCCCGAAGGCGCGAAAACCTCGCGCATGCGCAGGCCTTCCGCCTGCAACAGCCCAGTAGGCCGGCCGAAGCGAGCGGCGATGGGATGTGGGAGCTCGCTCGGTCGCCGCCCCGCGTGTGCCTATGTGGGGCACGTTACAGCCCCGTGACGTCAGCGCCACGCAGGCAGCCAGGCAGGCAGATGGCGAGAGCCCCGCGCTGGGCGGCCTCTGCTCGCCGCCGCCGCCCCGCCTCTCGCCGCCCGACTCGCCCGCCTCCCTCCCACGGCACACCAGGCAACGTCTCGCGGCACACTAGTGTGCCGCGGAACACTGGTTGGGAAACACTGGCATAGTGTGTGTTCAGGGAAGTTTTTAATGTGTGGCATTTTAATGTATTCTTAATCTTTGTTGGAAGCCGCCCAGAGTGGCTAGGGAATAATAATAAATTATTATTATTATTATTATTATTATTATTATTATTATTTCCATGCAGAAGGTCTCAGGTTCTACCACAAACATCTTCAGGTAGGGAATGTCCTCTGCCGGAAGTCCTGGAGAGCTGCTGCCAGTCAGTGTAGACAATACTGAGCAAGATGGACCAGTGGTCTTCCTTGGGATAAAGCATCTTCCTGCTTTCCTGTTTAATTCAGCATGAGGACTAGCATCTTATTTTATTTTTAGAGCTGAGTGGTAGAGGTCCCAGGTTCCATTCCCAGCATCTCCAGGCTGGACACAGAGAGACTCGCCTGAAACCCCAGAGAGCCACTACCAGTCCCTGTAGTCCAAGGATGAGGGACATGTAGGCCTCTCTCGCATTAGCTCCTGCCAACATGGCCGCTGGTCAGGGATGATGGGAGTTGTAGTCCAACAAGCTCTGAAGGGGCGAAAGATTTCCCGTCCACTGGCATGGTCATTACTGAGCTAGATGGACCAATGGCAGGCATAGGCAAACTCAACCCTCCAGATGTTTTGGGACTGCAACCCAGATCATCACTGACCACTGGTCCTGTTTGCTAGAGATGATGGGAGTTGTAGTCCCAAAACAGCTGGAGGGCTGAGTTTGCCTATGCCTGACCAACGGTCTGGCTCAGTGTAAAGCATCTTTTTTTGCATTCCTGAGTCATGAAATGTCCAGCAAGGATTCATCCTGACTTTGTTGAGCTCTGATGTGACGTTGAGCAGAGAGATGGGGAGCCTGTGGCTTTCAGATGTAGGCCCATTCTCATCAGCCCCAGTCAGCGTGACCAATGGTCAGAGACAAAAGAAGATCTGGAGGGTCACAGGTCAGACTATTGGGTCCATTTAGTGCAGTGTTGCCTACTCTGATGGACAGCAGCTCTCCCAAGATCTCAGGCAAAGAGAGAGGCCATTCACACCACTGGAGGGCGTCTTCCCCTCACCATTCATGGGGCCACTGATTCTGGGGAGAAAGGAGTGTGCTTGCACTGTTTTGTGGCCTTTCCCCTGCTCTTTCAGATGTGGTGGCCATTTTGTATTGCACCCTCCAGCCCAGCTGCCATTTTGCGCTATGTCCTCGCCCACGGCAGCCAGTTTGTCTCATGTCATTTGCGCCACTGACGCCCACGGCACCGACTCTGATGCGCCAAGTAAAGGTTGGCGAACCCAGAGCGGGCATAAGCTAAACTCACCGTGGCTCGTATGTGTGTCTTCGCTTCCCTGAGCTCCTGCCTCAGCCCTTCGGTCAGCGCCGTGACGGCGTATTTTGTAGCGCTGTAAAAATGCACGACGGACTGAGGGACCACGCTGTGGCCATTCATGCTGGAAGGGAACCCAAAAAGGGGGGAATAAAATAAAATTCCTCGATGCAGAACAACAGAGCCAAACTCTACAGAAAGTTATGACTTTGTAAACTGGTGTGCAGGATCTCTGGCATGCAGGACCCATTGGGCCTCTCTGTTTGGCAAACAAGCCCTGAACCTGACAGCATTTAGCTTAGTGACTGTAATTCACACATTTATTTATCTTTCCCCCCTACAATTTATATACAGTGGTACCTTGGTTTACAACCATAATCCCTTCCAGAGGTCCGTTTGTAAACCAAAACAGGTTGTAACCCAAGGCGCGCTTTCGCCAATAGGGCCTCCCAAAAAAATTTGTTCGTAATCCAAAAAGTGGGTTGTAATCCAAAAAAAGTTTGCAAACCGGGACACGCGCACTGTTTGTAAACCAAGGTACCACTGTACTGCTTAACTGTAAAAAGAAAAAAAAAAAACCAAAAATCAAAGCAGTTGGCAAAAAGAAAAAAAAAACAATAATTTTTTTTGGTAAAAGCAGCTGAAACAACTATTTAAGACATTTAAAAAATGAAGCCACCAATAAACTACAAATACACCAGCATCTAGGTAGGCTAACCTAAATGTCTTCAGACGCCTTGCATGAAAACTTAACTCAAGGGCATTGCTATTGCGCCATCCCTTTGCTTTGCTTTCGCCCACCTGTTAATGTTAATAATATGGCCATCATCGATGCTTCGCTCCTTCATGGACTGATAGGCCTCCCGCGTGCAGATGCTCACAGCCATCACGTTCACCTGAAAGACAGGGGAAGCCCTAGAAATTAGTTGAGGCTTTTGCATTTCGGTAAGTGTTCTTGAAGCTAAAGAAGCACCGTGCTATTCCTTCCCATTGCCAACTTTTATCATTTTAAAACGGGGGTGGTTTGTTTTTTTAACATTTGCAAACCAAGGAACTGATAAGGTTTAGCTGTTTTGCTGGAATACCTTAGAGCCAAAACTAGACGTGTAAGTTAATTGAGGGTTGTAGTTGTGCACCAAGGTGTTTTTCTCCTTCTTACTCTTTTAAATAATTGCTTGGGTGGTTGATAAAGATCAGCGCCGTGAGATGCAGGCATGAAGGCTTTTTAACATTCCCTTGGCATATGCCTTGATCCTGATGAAAATTAACTCCCCAAACACGGTTGCCCAATGGATCTTCTGGGCCTGGTACACCATGTGTGGATTGGGCCCTCTACAAGCCCTCTCAAAAGATTTGCAGAATTTGCACATGTGCTCTGTGTCATATATGAATGTGTGCCGTCTTTTGCAGGTCACCAAAATAAATCAGCGGTCACCCGCATAATAAAATATCGGACTGAATGTGAACAGGGGAAGTTTCCCCCATAACGATATTTCCCTATTAGAAAAGGTATTTCTAACCTGGTGAATTTCTGCCTGCCATTGAGCCGTTAAAGGCACAAGGATCCTGCTTTCTCCCAATGCCAAAGTCTAGGCTACAATCCTGTAGCCACTTACCTAGACGTAAGCTCCATTAAACATAAAGAGATTTTTCAGTAGACACGTATCCCATTGTAGTATTATTATTATTATTATTATTATTATTATTATTATTATTATTATTATTATTATTGCTGCTGCTGCTGCTGCTGCTGCTGCTGCTGCTGCTACTACTACTAATTTATTTATACCCCACCATTTTCCAGGATGGGACTCAAGGCGGGTTACATATTGTACTGTAAGTTAACTGCACAGTGAATTCTGAATGAGCGCTTGGTCTTTAGCTGCTGCATAGCAGAAGATAACACCTCAGCATCTATGCAAAGTTTTCACTTTGCAAAGTTTTCACAACCATCACACCCTGCTCCCTTCTCTCCCTTGAAAAGCACATAGAGCTGATGGAGGAAGTTGGAAGAATGGCACTCTTTCCCCACTTCCTCTTTCAACTCTGGAAGGCTCAAGATGAGTTCTGTTGGCAAGATGGGCTCTGGAAGGCTCAAGATGAGTTCTGTTGGCATTGACACTCACACAGGGGCCTTGGAAAAGCAATGTGCTTACACTCTCTATATTTCTGCCTCTCAACGCGCAGGACGGGGGGTGCGGATCAAGGCCAGGGAGAGAAAAGTGACAACAGGGGTTCTCACCCAACAAACCCACTTAAAAAACAACAACAACCACAGATTGGATTGGTCTCTACTCACGTCAATCATCGTCCTCCAACCCTCGGTCCTGCCAGAGAGCAAGGGCTCTGGCCGGGCCAAGCCGGCGTTGTTGATACAGACATCAACTCCCTGGTGGAGGGTCTTGATGGCGGAAAACATGGAGAGGATCTCTTCTTCAACGGAGAGGTCGCACTTGTATGGGATAAGGGTGCCCGGGTAGCCGGCACTCTGACACTCTGCTGCCAATTTCTAGAAGAGACATAGGTGAAGAGTTCAGAATGGAACTGATAAAGGCAGGGGTGGAATGTAATGTGTGTGGGTTGCTCGTGCGTAAGTTGCCGCCTCTCCAGGCTTTGTTGCCTTGCTAAACCTTTCAGTCTGGGCAGCCCTTCACTTCGTGGCTGCCTCAGTCGCTAGCAGAATCCATCAGTGGGCGTTTCTTAAACCTTTTCCAACATAAAAGTTGTTTGACACCCAGTCTCCTCCTACTCTCTCTGCGCGGAAGTCTTCTGCGCAGGGTGGGCGTGGGTAGCGGAGGACCCGTGCTCTCCCCGCTGGTGTCCGGTGAAGAGTCCTGGAGCCCTCTCGCCGATTCCCCCATCAGCCCCTCTATATCCCTGGTGTTGCGCTGATTTGCTTCCCCATCTGCGGAGCTTCCTCTCTCCCTGCTGGGCCCTTCTCCAGCATCATCTGAGAGCCTTCCCTCCGCCTCTAGCTCCGATGTCAGTTCCCTGACATGGAAGATCAAGGGCCTCCAGATGTTGCTGGACCATGCAAGGTTTCCCAAACCTGTTTTTGGACTGTGGCTCCCATCATCCCTAGCTAGTAGTACCAGTGGTCAGGGGATGATAGGAACTGTAGTCCAGAAACAGCTGAAGACCCAATTATAAGAATAAGAATAAATTTTTATTTATATCCCGCCCTCCCCAGCCGAAGCCGGGCTCAGGGCGGCTAACAACAAGCTTGGGAAACCCTGGACCACAGGTATCATCATGGCTGACCACTACCTATGTCTGCTGCAGGGTTTGATGGGGGTTTAAGAACATTCAGAGGGCCAAAGATTGACTAAGGCCATGGCAGCAAGACAAGCAAAGACAAGAAAAGGAGTTGACAGAAAGAGAGATTCTGGGATGAAAACAACGTTTTCAGGCAGCCATCACTGCTTCAGGTGACAAATCAGAAGACATCAAAGTTTCTCCCAGACAGGCTGCTTTTGACCTTGACTCTCCTCAGTTCCAGCCCGGAGCTGACACGGGAAAGGGAGGAAGTGCCTCATGGATGCCATATAAAAGCTTCCTCTGGGTTAGTGCACCATCTTGGAACAGACCCTGAGCACTAGCTATAGGAAGGCTTCACAACTTAAAATTACAGAAATAAGGTGGCATCCTAAAAATATACACCTCAAGTGTCACTGTTATAAAAAGGTGCATCTTCAGTGTTCACCGGAAGCTGTGCAATGAAGGCACAACTCTGTGAGGGAGGAGTTCCACAATTTAGGGGCTGCCACAGAGAAGACCCTGTCCTGGGTCACCACCCCTGAGCTTGTGAGGGTGGTTAAACAACAAAGAGGGCACCCCCTGCCCGTCTTAGCTCCCAGGAAGGTCTGTAGGGAAGGAGGCAGTCTTTCAGGTATTTGGGGCCTGAGTCATTTAGGGCTTAAAACACTGTGAGCACCTTGTGTTGGCCCCAGAAGCAAACTGGCCACCAGTGCAGCTGTTTTCAAACAGGGCTTCTATGAGATCTGAAGGCAGCAATCTGTCCGCTGCGTTTTGAACCAACTGAAGTTTCCAAGTCGCCTTCAAGGGCAGCCCCACGTGGATCACATTGCAGTAGTCCAATCTGGAAGTTACCAGAGCATGGAGTGCAGATGATGCCGATGTCGACGACAATGTGGACGTTTGTTTTGGTCCCTCTCTCATCGCAATAATAAGAGTTCAAGGTCATTCAATGAAACCAGGCAGCAAGAGTTTCAGGGCATTATTGCACAGATCCTTCCCACATTTCAAAGAAGTCCTTGACCCCAGTTAACAGCAAAACAACCACTGGGTTATTTTTGTTGTTTCGTCAGGGAAGGGAAGGGGATCAGCCCTGAGGTTCTGAGGTCCCACGTTGACCGGATTCTGTGCCTCAAAGCTGGAGGCTGTGGAATCCAGACATCACATGACGTTTCCTTGCTCTCCTGAAGCTTGTCCCCGTCTCCCGGGCTGACAGGTCAGAGACGGGGTGTCCCTTCCGGTGAGCATCAAAGCTCTTCAGAACAGGCGGGGGGAGCGCAATCCTCAGGCGAGGTAAGGCGAAGGTTTGAGCTCTAACTGACAGAGCCTTTCCTCTCTCTTTTTTTCTGAGCATCATTTGAATAAGGAAGATGGATGTCAAAGGGTAGCAATCAAATTGCATTTAAGGAAGGGGAGAACTAAAAATTATTCACACGGTGGTTATACCTTGCACGGGGGGAGAGAGAGAGAGAACTCCGCAGCAAGTGAGAAACTGCTTTGATTGGGAAATGGGCTCTGGTTTTTGATTGCTGGCATGCTAAAAATAAAGAAGCAGATCTAAGCAATTTGTTGTTTTTACTATGCCACTTTGACGGTCAGGAATCGATGGCACAAAGCAAGGTCAGGTGGCGGCATTTCGGTGGCATGGAAACCTAATGGTGGGTGAAACAGCAAAAGGGCTGTGGCTTTAAAGGTATGGATTTACCTACCTACCTACCTACCTGCCTACAGACTGTTTTGCCAGAGTGGTGCATGCTTTGGTTATCTCTTGTTTGGACTACAGTGGTACCTCGGGTTACATACGCTTCAGGTTACATACGCTTCAGGTTACAGACTCCGCTGACCCAGAAATAGTACCTCAGGTTAAGAACTTTGCTTCAGGATGAGAACAGAAATCGTGCTCCGGCGGCAATGGGAGGCCCCATTAGCTAAAGTGGTGCTTCAGGTTAAGAACAGTTTCAGGTAAAGAACAGACCTCCAGAACAAATTAAGTACAGTGGTACTTCGGGTTAAGTACTTAATTTGAGGTCCGTTCTTAACCTGAAGCACCACTTAACCTGAAGCACAGAGGTCCATTCTTAACCTGAAGCACCACTTTAGCTAATGGGGCCTCCTGCTGCCGCTGTGCCACAAGGGCACAATTTCTGTTCTCATCCTGAAGCAAAGTTCTTAACCTGAGGTACTATTTCTGGGTTAGCAGAGTCTGTAACCTGAAGCGTATGTAACCTGAAGCATATGTAACCTGAGGTACCACTGTACTTAACCCGAGGTACCACTGTACTGCAATGAGCTCAACATGGGGCTACCTTTGAAGGTGACTCGGAAATTACAACAAAATCCAGAACACGGCTGCCAGACTGGTGACTGGGAGCGGCCGCTGGGACCATATAGCACCGGTCCTAAAGGATCTACATTGGCTCCCAGTACGTTCCGAGCACAATTCAAAGTGTTGGTGCTGACCTTTAAAGCCCTAAACTGCCTTGGCCCAGTATACCTGAAGGAGCATCTCCACCCCAATGTGTCAGTCCAGACACTGAGGTCCAGCAGCAAGGGCCTTCTGGCAGTTCCTTCACTGCGAGAATTAAAGTTACAGGGAACCAGGCAGAGGGCCTTCTTGGTAGTGGCACCCGCCCTGTGGAATGCCCTCCCAGCAGATATCAAAGAGTTAAACAACTATATAACTTTTCATAGACATATAAAAGCAGTCCTTGATTTCCCCCCTCTTTTCCCTCTGTATTTTGTTGAAGCTGCCCAGAGTGGTTGGGAAACCAAAATGGTCAAAGGCCTGGAAACGATGCCTTATGAGGAACGGCTAAGGGAGCTGGGCATGTTTAGCCTGGAGAAGAGGAGGTTAAGGGGTGATATGATAGCCATGTTCAAATATATAAAAGGATGTCATATAGAGGAGGGAGAAAGGTTGTTTTCTGCTGCTCCAGAGAAGCGGACACGGAGCAATGGATCCAAACTGAAAGAAAGAAGATTCCACCTAAACATTAGGAAGAACTTCCTGACAGTAAGAGCTGTTCGACAGTGGAATTTGCTGCCAAGGAGTGTGGTGGCGTCTCCTTCTTTGGAGGTCTTTAAGCAGAGGCTTGACAACCATATGTCAGGAGTGCTCTGATGGTGTTTCCTGCTTGGCAGGGGGTTGGACTCGATGGCCCTTGTGGTCTCTTCCAACTCTATGATTCTATGATGGGCAAAGTATATAAAAAAAAAAATTATTATTATTATCAGTGGGTAGGCCTTGCATGCAGAAGGTTCTGGGTTCAATCCCAGCCATCTCCAAGTAAACCATGAAGAGCTGCTGCCAGTCTGTGTAGAAAATAGAGAGCTTAAATGGGCTAATGGGCCAACTAAAGCAGTGGCCCCCTACTTTCCTATTTGATTCCGGACTGGCATGAGGACTAGAATCTTAACTTATTTTTAGTTGAATAATAATAATAATTTATTATTTATACCCTGCCCATCTGGCTGAGTTTCCCCAGCCATTCTGGGCGGCTCCCAATCAAATGTTAAAACAGTACAGCATTAAATATTAAAAACTTCCCTAAACAGGGCTGCCTTCAGATGTCTTTTAAAGATAGGGTAGCTGCTTATTTCCTTCACATCTGAAGGGAGGGTGTTCCACAGGGTGGGCGCCACTACCGAGAAGGCCCTCTGTCTGGTTCCCTGTAACCTCACTTCTCGCAATGAGGGAACTGCCAGAAGGCCCTCGGCGCTGGACCTCAGTGTCCGGGCTGAACGATGGGAGTGGAGACGCTCCTTCAGGTATACAGGACCGAGGCCATTTAGGGCTTTAAAGGTCAGCACCAACACTTTGAATTGTGCTCAGAAACGTACTGGGAGCCAATGCAGATCTCTCAGGACCGGTGTTGTGTGGTCCCGGCAGTCAGTCCCAGTCACCAGTCTAGCTGCCGCATTCTGGATTAATTGCAGTTTCCGGGTCACCTTCAAAGGTAGCCCCACGTAGAGCGCATTGCAGTAGTCCAAGCGGGAGATAACTACAGTATGCACCACTCTGGAAAGACAGTCCGCAGTCAGGTAGGGTCTTAGCCTGCATACCAGGTGGAGCTGGTAGACAGCTGCGCTGGACACAGAACTGACCTGTGCCTCCATGGACAGCTGTGAGTCCAAAATGACTCCCAGGCTGCGCACCTGGTCCTTCAGGGGCACAGTTACCCCATTCAGGACCAGGGAATCCCCCACACCTGCCCGCCCCCTGTCCCCCAAAAACAGTACTTCTGTCTTGTCAGGATTCAACCTCAATCTGTTAGCCGCCATCCATCCTCCAACCGCCTCCAGGCACTCACACAGGACCTTCACCACCTTCACTGGTTCTGATTTAAAGGAGAGGTAGAGGTGAAGGACAAGAGCTCAATGGTAGGGCATCTGCGTTGCATCCAGGAGGTTCAATCCCCAGCATCTCCAAGCAGGGCTAGGAGAGACCCCTCTCCTATACAATACACTGGAGCTAGATGCAGTGGCGTAGCGTGGGGGGTGCAGGGGGGGCCGGCCGCACCGGGCGCAACATCTGAGGGGGCGCACTCGCCGCCTCCGGAGTCTCCGAAGAGCCTCGGGCGCAGGCTGTAGCACCAGGGCCGCGGCCAAGAAGCCGAAGCTGAAGAGCCCGCTGAGCGCCGCGCCCAGGCAGAGCGCGCCGGGAGGCACCACCGCCAGGGCCCGGCGGCAGCCGCAGCACCTCGCCACCATTCCGCCGCCAGACTTGCTCGCACAGGCACGGCCGCCCGCCGCCGACGCTGCTGCTTCTGGCGGCGGACACGTGGAGAGAAACAGCAGCAGCCGAGCGGAAGACTCTCCCTTTCTCACTGCAACGCTCCGGGGAGGGGGCGAGGGAGAGAGTCAGGTGGAAACGCGCGCACGCCCCCCAAGCCGCATCTTCGCGGGGGTTGGGGGGCGAAGCCGCCGGGTATTTGCGCCCCAAATTGGGGCGACCGCAAAAAGCCACCCTGCCAGCAGCAAGCTTCAAGGTCAAAGGCTCCCTTCGAGGAAGCTGCGATCCTCTTTCCAATTAAGTCCCCCCCCCCAGCTCAGTTCAGTGGGAGGTGGATTTCCCGGGTCTCTTGTCCCTTAGAGGGCGCCTCTCATCATCCCGCCATTCTGAGAGCAGGGAGGGCGCGCTCAGGAGACTTTCCCCCGCATTTGCTTTCCCGCTCAGGAAAGCGCGCGCGGCCCCGGCTGGATCTGCAACTCTTCTGGTGAGCGAGGTTTAAACCAGAGGCAGGCGCTCCTTCTTGGACGGATGCCTGGAAGAAAAAGACCCCGCGTTCTCTTCCTTTCCTTCCCCTGCAGAGACCAGCCGCCTTGCTTCTCAAAAGAGCCGGTCTACTGCAGTTAGTGGCTGCATGGGAGAGCGCTGCTTTCCTTGCAAAAGGCCCCCAGGTTGAGTCGCCGGCACCTCCAGCTATGAGAGGATAGGAGCAGTGGCGTAGCGTGGGGGGTGCAGGGGGGGTCGGCCGCACCTGGCGCAACATCTGGGGGTTAGGGGGCGCAAATCCATGGGTTAGGGGGCACAAATTATTTGCCTTGCCCCGGGTGCTGACAACCCACGCTACGCCACTGGCTAGATGGGCCAGTGGTCTAACTTGGTATAAAGAGCTTTCCTGTGTCTCGTTTTCTACCCAGAACGGTTAGGCACAGTCAAGCCTATATGTAACGCAAGGTTCCCAATGCCCAGGAGCTGGAGGTTCATCTGAACATCAACAAAAGAAGGACTAGCATGCTCAGCCTCACTGATGATGCATTTCCTTGACATCCAAAACATAATTCCTGAAGGGGGCATTGAAACCCATTATTAATCCGATCTAATCTTATTGAAGGCGAGATTCCAAACAGCTGCAGATTATTAAATGAGTTTGCTAATCTCTGCACAGACTGCCTTGGCCAGGTTCTCAAAGGAATGGAAGAAAAAGAGAAGGAAAACGTAATCTCAAATTTTAAAAGAGAGCGGTTCCTAGAACTCATTAAGTTAGGAAGATGGGATAAGCTCGCCAATGCGACGCAGGCAGAGTAACCCGTTCATAACCAATATTGCTGCGAAACAATCAGAGACGGGGAACTTTTTCAGACTGAGGGCCGCATTCCGTCTAGGCAACTTTCCAGGGGCCGCATGCTGGGGTGGGCGGGGCCAGCCGCAAAAGTGGGTGGAGAGATGGATGCAAAGCAGGCTAGCTTCTGCACACACACCCTTGTACCTACGGGACCGCCTCTCCTGGTATGCCCCACGGAGAGCCTCAAGATCCATAAATTGGTCTGTGACCGTATTAATAAATTCATTCATAAATAGCAACACCCTAGTGGTCCTGGGCCCTAAGTCAGTTAGATTAGCTTCAACCAGAGCCAGGGCCTTTTCAACACTGGCTCCGGCTTGGTGGAACGCTCTGCCTCATGAGACCAGGGCCCTGCAGGATATGATTTCTTTCTGCAGGGCCTGTAAGACAGACAGACAAAGCCTAGCCTTTGGCTTGGAGCCAATTTGATTCCCTCCCCCTCTTTCTTTTTTCTTTTTCCTTTCTCCTCCTGTGATGAGGCTGCATTTTAATGTTTCAATATTTTAATCTTGTTTTTAAGTTGTATTCATTCAACTTGTTTTTATTATGGCTTGTTAGCTGCCCTGAGCCCGGCCTTGGCTGGGGAGGGCGGGGTATAAATTATTATTATTATTATTATTATTATTATTATTATTATTATCTTCCATCCAGGGAAGAAAGAGGCAAAATTCTGAGACACAATTCCAAGGACTTTTCCAGCCACACACTTATGGCCAGTGAGGGGCGTGGCCTGGGGGCTGGGGGGCGTGTCTCCCAGTTGCTAAAGATTGCAAGTGGGGAGAAGCTGCTCTCGCACTCAGGACCTGCTTTGAGTTTTCCCTCCAGGGCATCTGCTTGGCCACAGTGAGAACAGGATGCTGGGTTAGGGGGGCTCTGCTTTGGCCTGACCCATATGTATGACTCTTCCAAGGTTCTTATGCCCTTTCTCCAGAGCTCAGGTGGTACTCCAACCCTCCCCTCCTCACTGATTATTTTGATTGCCTTTTTCCGCACCTTTTCCAGCATTGCATCATCCTTTTTAAAGTTTTTTTTTCGAGCTGGGGGTGTGGACAGAGCCATAGACGACATTCCAATTGGGACGGCAAAACAGTTTTCCAGAGAGAAGCAAACACCCCTTTTGAATAAAAGAAAAAGAACGCAAATGGGTGACACCCACAGGCAGGTTGATTTACGAGGCTTCCGGCAGAGAAGCAAGGCTTCCTCGCCGCCAGCTATTCCTCATAGCAACCAGATTTGGGAGAAGATGCTGAGGTCAATTATACATTCGGTCTACGCCCAGATCTCTCTCAGTCATGCAGAGAGAGGGCTTCGTTTCACTGCAATTCTACAAGGGACAAAACCAGCATAACATAAGAACATCCTCATTGAACATCAAATAGACACATAGAAGTGTAGTGTTGGAAAGGACCTCAAGGGTCATCTAGTCCAACCCGAATATGCAGCTGCCCCATACAGGGACCAAACCTGCAACCTTGGCATTCTCAGCCCCATGCTCTAACCAATTGAGATATCCAGGCTGAGATACCATCAGTGGTGTCTCCGAAAAATTTTACACATCACCTGGGAAGACAGGCAAACTAATACCAGTGTACTGGAAGAAGCAAAGATCACCAGTGTCAAAGCAATGATTCTTCACGTTGTTTGGATGCCTGATTATCGTCTTCCAAAGCAACTACTCTATTCTGAACTTAAAAATGGAAAGCGTAATGCTGGTGGTCAACAAAAGAGGTTTAAAGACTTTCTCAAGGCAACTTTTTTAAAAAATGTAGTATAAACACCAACAACTGGGAAACACTGGTCTGCGAGCGCTCCAGTTGGAAAACAGCCTTTACCAAAGGTGTCACGGGCTTTGAGGATGCTTGAACTAAAGGACAAAAGGGAGAAGGGTGCTAAGAGGAAGGCACACTTGGCAAGGTTCCTCACTGTGATCAACTCCCGCCCGGAAACCTATCTCCCCACTGTGGAAGGACGTGTGGGTCCAGAATTGGCCTCCACAGTCACTTACGGACTCATGGTTAGAACCGTGTTTATGGAAGACAATCTTACTCGGCTACGAGTGATCTCTGAAGAAGAAGGAAGAAGAAGGTGTACTTGCTTTTCTGATGGTCCTGAACCTTCCAACCTTCAAGTCCTGGGTGACACACCAACGCCACGCAGAGACAGTGACTGATAAGCATCGCTCTCTTTGGTGCCTGGCTTTGCAAGATACCTTATCCCCCAAAGCCCAGCCCAACCCAGGGTTGATTACCTTGCAAGACAGGATTACAGCACCGGCTGATAACGCCCACGTCTACTTGGGCGTGCACGCCGAGAACTAAATATACACTGGATGCTGACCTCTGAGACAGGAGTGCCCAACGCCACATGAAAGATATAACATTCCTCTGCAATAACATATCTACAAAAGAATATACAGTGGTACCTTGGGTTAAGTACTTAATTCGTTCCGGAGGTCTGTTCTTAACCTGAAACTGTTCTTAACCTGAAGCACCACTTTAGCTAATGGGGCCTCCCGCTGCCACTGCGCCACCGCCACACGATTTCTGTTCTCATCCTGAAGCAAAGTTCTTAAACTGAAGCACCATTTCTGCGTTAGCGGAGTCTGTAACCTGAAGCGTATGTAACCTGAAGCGTATTTAACCCGAGGTACCACTGTATCTAGGGACGCGGGTGGCGCTGTGGGTTAAACCACAGAGCCTAGGACTTGCCGATCAGAAGGTTGGCAGTTCGAATCCCCGCGAGGGGGTGAGCTCCCATTGCTCGGTCCCAGCTCCTGCCAACCTAGCAGTTTGAAAGCATGTCAAAGTGCAAGTAGATAAATAGGTACCGCTCTGGCGGGAAGGTAAATGGCGTTTCCGTGTGCTAGTCTGGTTCGCCAGAAGCGGCTTAGTCATGCTGGCCACATGACCCGGAAGCTGTACGCCGGCTCCCTCGGTCCAGTCATGGCAGACTCTGGGGTTGTGGCGCTCATCTCGCTTTATTGGCCAAGGGAGCAGTCCAACCCCCTGCAATGCAGAAATCCCAGCTGAGGAATCCCTGACAGGTGGCCATCCAGCCTCTACTTAGAAATTTTCAATGAATCAGGGCAGGTCATGACAGTAAGGTAGAGGGTAAAGGGATCCCTGACCATTAGGTCCAGTCATGACCAACTCTGGGGTTGTGGCACTCATCTTGCTTGATTGGTCGAGGGAGCCGGCGTACAGCTTCCAGGTCATGTGGCCAGCATGACTAAGCTGCTTCTGGCGAACCAGAGCAGCGCACGGAAACGCCGTTTACCTTCCCGCCAGAGCAGTACCTATTTATCTACTTGCACTTTGATGTGCTTTCGAACTGCTAGGTTGGCAGGAGCTGGGACCGAACAACGGGAGCTCACCCTGTCGCAGGGATTCGAACCGCCGACCTTCTGATCGGCAAGGCCTAGGCTCTGTGGTTTAACCCACAGCGCCACCCGCGTCCCAGTGATGACAGTAAAGCAGCTTAAAAACAACTTACGGCAACAAAAACAAGGTGGGTCCTTAAAATATACACCTCAAGTGTCAAAAGCTGGAATCTGTATAATGAAGGTGTCAGTCAACACCTCTACAGGGAAGGAGACCCACAATTTCAGGGAGTCAGGATCAGACTCCCACAGGGGCAGACTGAGTTGAGTCGCAAGGCTACAGAGGCTCAGACAGAGAAACCAGTTGCCTAGTTCAGAAGCAATCTAGACATCAACCTTCCCCAACGCCTTGCAGCTGTTGTCAGACTACAGCCCCCATCAGCCCCAGCCAATCTGCACAATGGTCAGGGAAGATGGGAGTTGTAGTCCATAAACATCTGGAGGGCCAGGAGTCCCCCATTCCTGGTTTCAAAACAAAAACCTGTAAACCGACCTTACTTTGGGGACCATCACCACACTTTGTGGCAGTGAGTCCCCCAATTTAACTTTTTAGAGCCTCTGTCCCGAAGTATTACACACACACACACACACACAGAGAGAGAGAGAGAGAGAGAGAGAGAGAGAGAGCCCTGTGGAAATGCCAATATTTACTCCCTCCTTCCAAAGGCAAATAAACAGTGCAATTGCTTGAAACCTGCAACCTTTGAATCCTTTGCACACTTTGCCCTCAGAGATTCTATCTGATTTTTCCAAGAGATTGCAGCACTGCCAGCTAAACAGGGACTCCTCCAGCCTTTTTAAGACACTCTGGGTCTGCCCCACTGAGGATGGGAAGCTGGGGGCTGGGAGTTGTTCAGGCACACTAGTCTCCACTTTGAGCTGGCTCAAAATAAGTCCTTCTGCTTCCACAAAATCTAGGCTAGCGCTCTTCGAACCTTGGGATCCCCAGGTTGCTGGACTACAACTCCCATGGTCCACAGCCAGCCAACAGCCCAGAAGGAAGGCAGTTGCAATCCGACAAGGAAACTTGAAGAATACTGGAACAGGGCTGGGGAACCTGTGGCCCTCCAGAAGATCCTCCTAGACTACAATTTCCACCATTAACCATGCCACCTGGGACAGGTGGAATTCCCCATCTCTTACCTACACTGGCTGGCAGCTCTAGGGCTTCAGCCGGGGTCTTTCTCATTTGATATGCCAGGAATTTAACCTGCCACCTTCTGCGTGCAAAGCAGATTCTCTGCCATGGACCTGGCATCCTTAACAAACTACAGTGGCCAGGATTCTTTGAGAGGAAGCCACGACTGCTTAAAAGTGAGATAACGCTGTTTTAAACGTGAAGTGCTGATGGGGCCTGAAATAACTCAAAAGCGTGCCATCTATCTCTCCGGACAGACAGACAGACAGACAGGCAGATAGATAAGATAGATTTAAGGAAATGGCATTGACTATAAGCTTTCTGCGAAAAGTCAATGCCGTCATTCAACCGAAACTAATTCTTCCAGTGTCGAGATGATCTTTGGAAAAAGTGAAACGGGACTTTATATAGCCCGGCAATATAAAAAGGTGTCTTCGTCTTAGAAACGAGGAAAAAAGGTGTGACTCGTAGGACTCAATATGTACAATCCATTTGAAGAGAAACTCTTCTAACACTGGGAGATAGAATTTTCAATTTAAAGAAAACCACACACAGAGAACACCTGCTTCTGGAAAAGGCTAAAAGTGGGGGGGGGTTGCACTTTATAACCCATTCAACACACACCCCAACAAAGGAGAAAGAAGGGCCGCTTTCGGGGCACCCCTTGCAAGCAGAGACGGCTCTGCCTTCCATTCTGCCCCATCTGCTCAGTTAATGGAAAATACGCGCCCCGATCACCCACCCCTTTCTGCTTTTTGCACCCCAACGGCGCGTGCTAGGCCCCCTCCCTTGCTACACGCAGCTCCCCCTCACCCACCAATTCAACACACGCATCTCTCTCCCCCCCCCCCGTCCCCGCTCAGTAAACAGATCCAAGCAAGGCAGAATCTCGCCCGCCCTCCACGCCATGTGTTCTGAGCATTGTCTGCGGAATGAATGAATGAATGCGGGAGCAGCGAAGAGAAAGAGGGCGATGGAGAGGAAGGGGGGCGGGGAGAGGTCAGGCAGAGGTTTCCCCTACATACTTTAGAGTCTTCTTCCCCTTCTGAGAGAACCAATAAGGAAGACTCCCCGCACCCCCCCCCAAAAAAATCTCCACACCCCTCCCCTCTCTCAGCCTGCCCCTTCTTAACACAATTCCATCCAGTTTATTAAAAGGCCTGGTTAAAATACCTTCCCTTCGCGATAACTGCACCCATTTCTCCCCACACACCTTCCCCTCTTTCCTTATATCCGATCCTCTTTCTTCTTTTCTCCTTTTCCAAAAGTGTCCTTTCCCCTTCTTTCCCCCCCTCCACTTCCATTCCCCCCCTCCACTTCCATTTCCCCCAAGCCTCTCCCTCCTCCTATCCCTATTTTCCCCCTTCCCGTTTCCTTCCTCCTTCCTCCCATTCCCCTTCTTGCGGCGCCTCCCCCCTCCCTCCTTTCCCTTTCCTCCCCAGTTTCCCTTCCCTTTCCCCCTCTAGCTCTCTTTTCTTCCTCTTTCTCCCCATCCCTTTCTCCCCCTCTTTTCCTTCCTTTTCTTCCTCTCCTACTTCCCATTCCTTCTCTCCCCATTTATTTGCTCTCTTTCCTCTCATTTCCTCTTCTTCCCTTCTTCCTTTCATCCTTTCCTTTTCTCTCCCCTCCCATTTCTCTTTCCCTTTTTTCCTTCCTTCTCTTTCTCCCCTTCCCCTTTTTCCGTCCTTCGTTCTTTCTCTCTTTTCCGGTTCTTCCTTCTCTCTCTCCCTTTCTCCTCTTCCCTTTTCCCATTCCTCCTTCCTTTTTCCCTCTCCATCCCCCCTTCCTTCCTTCCTTCCTTCCTTCCTTCCTTCCTTCTTTCTCTTCCCCTTCCTCTCTCCCTCCCTTTCTCCTCTCCTTTCTCTCTCTCTCCATCCCCCTTTCCTTCCTCTCCTCTTCCCCACTCCTCCTCTTGCTCTCTCTCCCCTTCCCCCTTTCCTCCTCTCCTCCCTTCCCGGGCTACCTCGATCTTGTCCACGCTCCGGGCGCAGCCCACCGCCGTCATGCCGTGCTGCACCAGCGCCCGCGCCACCGCCGCGCCGATGCCCACCGAGGCGCCCGTCACCAGCGCCACGCGGCCCTTCCAGCGCTCCATGGCCCGCGCGCCCGCCTGCTGCCCCGGCTGCCCGTCCGCCGGGGCTCCCCGGCCAGCCTCCGCCTCCTCCTCGACCGCCGCCTCCTTCCTCTCCGCCAGCCCAGGCGCAAGACCCCGGCGACGATCCCCGCCAAGAGGCGGGACAGACGAGCGTAATTACGCGCCTCTTTCGCCAAGGGCAGCCTCTGCTGGAGACGCCGAGAACGAGAGCGCGCGGCAAAGCCGGGCAGATAGGGCAGAGCTCTTTACACCCGCGCCCAGCCTGGCTCGTAGTCCTTTTTTGGGGGGTGGGGGGGCACCAGGTTGGCGAAGGCTGCTCTGATCTAAAGCCACCGCCGGCCTACCCCCGCCAAACAGACGGCCCATGCTCCGCTGTGGCCATCAAGCGCCTATCCTTGCTTCATCCTCAAACAACAAGCTTGCGAGGGAGGTCAGGCTGGGAGAAAGATCCTAACTGACCCATTAACTTCATGGAGAAGTGCGGTGAAGGATTTGGAGACTCTACCCACTAGACCACACTGCCTCTCTCTCTCTCTCTCAACCCTGCCTTCTGGTTTCCTAATAGCTTGATCTTCCTTGTAATTTGTTCTCCACAAGTTGTTCGTAGTTTTTTTTAATCTTCAATAAAGGAAATATATGTTTACTTTTTTTTTAACGGCACACAGTGACCATCACTGTAATAAAATACAATAAAATTGCAGCTAAAGACTCCTGCAATTTTACAGTACAGTCCTTTGCATGGTTCAAGTCCCCTATATTAAGTAGCCTTACTCTCTTGCATGTACGGTATTGTTTAGGATCAGAACCTAAACCGCCAAGGTACGTGGGGGGGATTTCAAACACTGCAAACATCCCCATGGAAGCAAGTGGGATTCAATTTCCCCCTACGCCACTGTGGCACGGAAGAAAACCCTGTCCGTAAGGTAGCAGATAATAATAATAAATATTAATTAATAATTATTAATAATAATATAATAATTTGTACCCCGCCCATCTGGCTGGGTTTCCCCAGCCACTCTGGGCGGCCTCCAACAAAGATTAAAAATGCATTAAAATGACACACATTAAAAACTTCCCTAAACAGAGCTGCCTTCAGATGTCTTCTAAATGTCAGGTAGTTGTTTATCTCTTTGATATCTGATGGAAGGGCGTTCCACAGGGCGGGCGCCACTACAGAGAAGGCCCTCTGCCTGGTTCCCTGTAGCTTTGCAAATGTTCCAGCGTTGGGTAAACTCAGTGTGGTGCAGTGGTTAGAGTGTTGGACTAGGACCTGGGAAACCAGGGTTAAAATCCCCACTCAGCCATGAAGCTCACTAGGTGACTGGGCTAGTCGCTACCTCTCATAATATAATAATATAGTAAAACAATGAACAGGGTGGTGATATATTGACTATTGCAATTGACACAATATCACCAAGGCAACTATCTGTAAACAATAAACGCCCATAAAAATGGCAAAAGTAGTTTCTTTCCAAAATAGGTTTTATCTTAAAAACAATTCCAAATGCAGTAACAAAGAGTCCACTTGTGATGTACTCAGACGTCATTCCGGTAATCAGACATTTCGTTGCTAAAGAGAGAAGACGGTATGTAAACGGCTTAAAGCAGGGGTATATCTGTCCCCATCTGCATGTTTCCGTCAAGAGGAGTGTAGAAAGAGGATAATGTCCTTCAGTTTGTTAAACAGTCCATGGATGCCTTTAAATGGTCCTTAAAGACCTCCCTCTTTGAGGCTGCTTTTAAATGGGTAGCCAGTGGCTGTTACTGGGGTTTTGGTCTATAGGGTCATATTACTTTGCTCAGCTTTCTTGGTAGTGCATCATACTGATTTAAACATAACGAAAAGGCCATTTTTAACTAAGGGTTTTAAATTGTACTGCAATTCACCAGTGTGCATTCTTGCTTTTGAGAAGCGGTTTGTTTGAAATGAGGTTTATGCACCTATCCAATAAAAGTATTTGTGGTAAAAGCTCACATGGAGATTTGCTCTTCAAGGAAATGAGACTTGCAACAAATTGTTGCAGTGCATCTGTCCAACAGGAGCAGTCCCCATTAGTTTAACAGCCTGTGGCTCTGGAACGTGTGTGCACCTTATTAGACATTAGACAGGGGTCTGTTTTTCTTGGAGTGGCGAAGGCCTAGGCTGCCCTCTTTTAAAAATACAGGGATTGGTGTTGTTTTTCTTTTCTTTTCCAAACAAGGATCCCCTTCTCTTTTGGGGGGAGGGCACCAATCCTGATGAGTTTAGAGGTGTAAGTTTTCTTTTGTGTCTTTTATAACAGGTGTGTCGAAACCTTTTCAGAGGCGGAGAAGGGTGTGTGTAAAAGGGAATTTATTCACCTAAAGACTTCCAGCATCCCCAAGTCCTATCATGATAAATCTAATACTGGCTTCATCACCTGCCGTTCCAGATGAAGCTGCCCATTTTTTTGCTGAAAGGGCCACTCGACTCACTGCTTATGTGAAATGCAGAGAGCTCTTCGCTCGATGTCTTAAGCAATCCAACTCCATCGGAAAAGCACCCGTTTTGCAACCGTGCAAACAAGTTCAGAGCGGTGGTTCGATTTGTGCCACGGGACGCCGCAAATCGCCAGGGGAACGGTCAGGGATTGTGGGAGCCTCACTAGTTCAGAAGATCGATAGCATAACATGGATAGAAGAGGTTTCGTCAGAGCAGTGGTCTTAGCCAGCTCCACAATGTTCCCACAAACTGGTGAGCGTGACTGTGATCTTTGCCAGCCCTACCGGGAGATGCCTGAGATCTTGGACTTTCATTCATGCAGAGTAGATGCTCCACCACTGGGGTACAGTTGGACTAACGATACATTAAAAAGCAGCAAAAAAAACCCACACCCTGAAGTCAAGAGAACCGTCAACCCAAGACACTCTTGTGTACGACCTGTCCAGAGTTGGTGTTTAAATCCATTAGCCAGTTTTGATGGCCACCCACCTGGGCCATGGCAATTCCAGCAAGCACGTTATATAATAAGATTTGTTTTCAGTTTACTTCAATTTTTTCTCACCTTTCTTTCCAAGGAGCTCAAGCCATCGTACAAGGCTCTCTCCCTCTCTGGTTCCCCTGGTATTCAGAGCCGATACTGGAAGTAGAATGCAGCTATTAGTAGCTTTATGCTCCGTGAATTTGCCTAATTGCCTTCACTACCCTCTTGTGGAATGAGGGTTTGGTAGTGTATTGTCTTGTATCACATCCCATTTGGCATCCAGTGGGTTGACAATCTGCTGCCATCTGCGCTCTATATTCAAAGCAGTACCATGCCCCTTTAAGCAGCCATAGCTTCCCCCAGAGAATCCTGGGAGCTGTAGTTTGCTAAGGGTTCTGGGAGTTGTTAGGAGATCCTCACAGAGCTACAATATTCAAGAGTGGTTTAATAGACAATCCTTCCAGGGAACTCAGGGAATTGTAGTTCTGCAGGGGAAATAGGGGCCCTAACGATTCTCAGCACCTGTATGAAACTACGGTTCCCAGTATTCTCAGGTGGGAGCCATGACTGTTGTGCAGATTGGGGGGGGGGGCTTAGAAGTGAATGGTTGTGAGCTGCTCTAAGAGTGAGATAAAAACAAAAAAAATCAACTACAAATAGTAGTCCCAACGTAGGGGTGATTAACCAGTGGCCCTCCAGATGCTGTTGGACTCCAACTCCCATCAGCCCCAGCCAGCAGAGAGGAATGGTGGGAGTTGTAGTCCAGCCCAACTGGTCAGCTACAGATTTCCCAGCCCTCTTCTAACATAGGGAAAACATGTTTGGCTCTGGAGACATTTCAGCACTCTTTCACCGCAAGGAGTAGAAACATGCACACCTTTTTTTGTTTGATTTTACTATGCATATTAATAAATATTCTTTATTTTTAAATTTTGCACATTGCGCTTCAACATATTACATCCAGAACATTTTTTTCCTCTTTTTGCAAATGGATGTCTACTTTGTAAAATCTTTATATTGAGTTCATTGTCATTTCTGTACAGAATTATAAGTACAACATTACTTTTGCCACTAAGTTGCTTTTTTTTGTCTGTTTGTTAAGTGTCACAGTTAAGAGAAACATTGAATGAAAAGACAGAGAGAAAGAGAGAGACAGAGAGACAGAAATGGCTTAAATTATGAAGGTCTAAGGGCTTGCCTCAATCTAGCCAAAACTAAAGATCCAAGCCTGAAACGGGGTGCCAGGAGGGGTGGGAGGGGGAAGAAACCCAAAATTAAAAGTTATCACCTCCACCAGCCTCCTGCACAGGAGTGGGGACATCAGAGAGAGAAAAAGAACGAAAGGAAACAGAAAGCCACATTGATTTTTTAAAGGTAAGATTTTTGTTTAGTTGCTAAAGAAAGTGTTTTGTTTTCGAAGACAGAAAAGGCGCAGTAGTCGTCTCAAAAGATTTCATTGAAAGACAGAGCTAATTTTATTGGGTTTAGTTCGCTCCGGCTGTCGTCAGCCAGCCGCTACAAACTGGCCTCCTGTGATCGTTCAAGCGGCAGTATTTGTTAAATTTCTCCTTCAGGTGCTGGCGGTACTGCTCTCTATTGCTGTAGAAAGACTTGTTGTTCGCCATGAACGACTGGATCTCGTCTTGCGAGATGAAGATTTCCTCGTCGGAAGTGCATTCGGATTCATCCTGCAAATGAGAAGAGGCGGTGGAGGAAGATGAAAAAAAGGACACGCAGATCTCAACCCTACTTTCTGCCCGTTTCTTAAACTTAACAGGTGGCGTTCTATGTTAGTCCTATTCAGAGTGGACCCGCTAAAAGTAACAGAAAGGTAGAGTCAGAAGGGATTCCCCCCCCCCCCGGCCAGGGAATCTGATCCAATGCAGGAATCGTTATCTACAGAATCCCTGACAGATTGCCACCTGACCTCTGGTTAGAAACCCCCAGAGAAGGAAAGCCCCACCACCTTCTTCAGATGAATGTTGGAAGGCTTAGGACAGATAAAACTGTTTTTTCAAGCAGCGCATAGTTAAACTACAGAATTCACTCCCCCGGAGGCAGTGAGAGCCAACAACTTGTGTGGCTTCAAAAGAAGATGGAACAAATTCATGGAGAAGGAGAGGGCTATCGATAGCGACTGGCCATCAGCTTGGCCACTGTGAGGACAGGATGCTGGAACTAGATGGGCCACTGGCCTGACCCGGCAGGCTTGTCTTATATTCTTATTCAAAATACAGAGCCAATATTTGAGGAGCCGGTGACTGGGCCTAGGAAACTCGCCACGGTCTAAACCGCTGCTCCATGGGCGCTGGGAGTGTGCTTTGCTTCACCAAAGAACAACCAGAAACTCACTTGGAGCATCATCAGGTAAGGGTGCAGTTCTCGCAAAACAGCCTGGTGGGCCAACTGGGGAGGCCTGACGGGCTGCATTCGGCCCCCGGGCTGGACGTCTCCCACCCCTTGGCATTTTAGCTAGCCCAAGTTGCTTAAGGCTCAACACTTCAGCAGCCAAAGCTTTGAGGACGGCTCGGCAGCTAAGAGGCAAACCAACGCAGCCCTCTCGGCACCCCCATCCACCCAGAAAAGCCTCTCCGGCTACTTACGAGGAGTTCCACCAAGCTCTTGGCACCTTTCCCAGAATCTGGAGCGGAGGCTGCCTCTGGAAGTTCTGCGCACGACAGCGCCGTTTTCCTGTGCTCCAACCACGGCTGCCCACCCTTCTCTGCGCGGCAGCAGGTGTCGGTGTGCGGGTCTTTGGTCTTGTCCCGGTGGAACTCCATGTGCGTGGCGTTGCCAGAGCTCTCGTGGCTACTCGGGTCTACGGCGCAGTTGCTCAACTTTTGGATCTGAAGCCGGAAACCCGTGTCCAGGGAAGGAAGGGAGGGTTACTCATTTATAGGTAAAGGTAAAGGGACCCCTGACCATTAGGTCCACTCGCGGACAACTCTGGGGTTGCGGCGCATATCTTGCTTTATTGGCCGAGGGAGCCTGCGTGTAGCTTCCGGGTCATGTGGCCAGCATGACTAAGCCGCTTCTGGCGAACCAGAGCAGTGCACGGAAATGTCGTTTACCTTCCTGCCGGAGTGGTACCTATTTATCTACTTGCACTTTGACGTGCTTTTGAGCTGCTAGGTTGGCAGGAGCAGGGACCGAACAACGGGCGCTCACCCCGTTGCAGGGATTTGAACCGCCAACCTTCTGACTGGCAAGTCCTAGGCTCTGTGGTTTAACCCACAGCGCCACCCGCATCCCTTACTCATTTATACCTGCACCCAAATTAGGAGCAACTGGCGATGCGCGTGGAGTCACCCTCCTGGCAGCGGCTCTGCTGCCACTCACCGAAATGGGGCAGGAGCAGGGGAGGGGAAGGGCAACCTGGTTATGGCATGAAGCTTGCTGGTGACCTTGGGCAGGTTGCTCATTTTCAGCCTAACCTGCACCTCGCAGGGTTGTGATGGGAATTAAATGGGGTGGGGGAGAAGGACGTATGTCACCTTGAGCTCCTTGGAGGGAAAGCGGGACAAAAATGTGACGAAATGAAAATGCATTCATTGGATTTGGTTTGGCTTCCCCTAGATGACATTGGGCTGCGGAAGCAGCACGTGGCCTTCCAGAGCAGACTCCCTGAGAAAACCTCAAGACTTACATGTTCGGCCTCGCCCTTCTTGCTTTTCTTTTTCTTCTTCTTGCTCTTGCCTTTCATGTTGTTGTCTTCCGAATTTGCCCAGCACTCCACACAGCTGTCCCCGTCCTCCTCCTTGTCCTCGCAGCGATGGAGGCAGGGGTCATCACCTGCCAGGCAGAAGGTGGTCCACTTTAATAAAAAAGAAAGCCTGGGCCAAGCACAACCCTCCAGATCGCTTTCTCTCTGGCCCATGGGGCTGTTCCCAGGAGACACACAGGCCCCACACTGCACCCTCAATCAATGCTTGCCTGTCCTCTTGGCTTGCCTGGATGGTCGAGAGGGGTGTGTGCATGTGTGTAGAATAATAATAATAACAATAATAAATTGTATTTATACCCCGCCCTTCCCAGCCAAGGCTGGGCTCAGGGTGGCTAACACCAAATATAAAAACAATTGATTAAAATACAACTTGAAAAATAGGATTAAAATACAACATTAAAACGCAGCCTCATTTCAGCAGAAACTCAAAAACGTTTTTTGCGGATGAAAACGTCAAGTCTTCACCAAGGCTAACTATCCAAAGTGGTCCTACGTGGGCCAGAAAAAGCCAGGGAAGTCCCCAAATAGGAGTTCCATCACAGAAGAAAAAAGGAAAATAGAAAGAGGGGGAGGGAAGCTACTCTACAAAGTTTACATGGCATTGCTCTGCTTGCTTTTGCCTCCGGTCCCTGCCCAGCCAGGGCTGATGGGAGTCGGAGTCCCATGGCCTCAGGGGGGGGGGTGCAGGTATATCCTACCCCCCTGCCCCACGCCGTTTTGCACCAGACCTACCGTTTTCGTCGTGGTTGCAAATCCCTTCGGTGCAAGCGATGTCCGAGCCCTCCCTCGACCCCGTTTCGCTGCCCTCCATGCTGGAGGAGTAGCCACAATCGCTGCCATTGCAATGTGCAGATAAACCTAGAAGGGAGGAACAGAGAGAGGAAGGGGAAAAGGGGATTGCTCAGCAGAGCGAAAACACATTGTGTAGCATCAAGGCTGAGAGTATTCTGTGGATATTGTTTTATTTTTTTACATCTGTATACCAGTAAGAACAATAGTTCTGAAGAAAAACACTAACTTTTGAAAATATCATGCCCTCCTATATTTTAATAGAGCTAATCCCTCATACTGCAGACATCTGAAGGCAGCCCTGATTCAGGAAACTTTTGATTTTGGGGGTGTGTTCCTTTATACACAGTTGGAAGCTGCCTGGAGTGGCTGGGGCAACCCAGCCAGAGGGGTGGGGTACAAGAGAATACTACTAATAGTAGTAATCATCATCATCATCTAGTCTTACACAAAGCATTTTGGAATCCTGGTCTAAATCAAGGAATGGATCTGTTGCAAACTTTATAAATGACTATGGTACTTTAAATGAGGTGTTTTAAAGGGCATGTGCTGGAGGTAGCATACAACACACGGAGTGTTTTCAGTTCACTTTGTATGTACAGTGGTACCTCGGTTCTCGATCTTAATCCATTCCAGGAGTCCGTTCGACACCCGAAACTGTTCAAAAACCAAGGTGGGGCTTCCGATTGGCTGCAGGAGCTTCATGAACTCAAGTGGAAGCTGCATTGGATGTTCGGCTTCCAAAAAAAATTTCGCAAACCAGAACACTTACTTCCAGCTTTGCGGCATTCGGGAGCCGATTTGTTCGACAACTAAGCCGTTCGGGAACCAAGGTACCACTGTACTCTTATTTCTGTAAGTATCATGTTGTAGTTCTCTGGTCTGCCAGTAGGTGGCCGTGCTAACTGCAGCATGATGACAGAATGGCTGGCGCACGTGTTGGACAGACCAGGTGAGCTGCTGAGGAATGACATTTAAAGGAGGGGGGTGGGAGGCAATTCAGAGTCGCTTGCTTGCAAGAGAAGGTGGTGGTGGGGGTTTGGTGTGAGCTGTGGAGGGAGAGTTGTGAGGGAAGGACTGGTGGGTTGGTGAGCAGCCCCTAGTAAGCATAAAGGTAGAGGGTAAAGGGACCCCTGACCATTAGGTCCAGTCGTGACCGACTCTGGGCTTGCAGGACTCATCTTGCTTTATTGGCCGAGGGAGCCGGCGTACAGCTTCCGGGTCATGTGGCCAGCATGACTAAGCCGCTTCTGGCGAACCAGAGCAGTGCACGGAAATGTCGTTTACCTTCCTGCCGGAGTGGTACCTATTTATCTACTTGCACTTTGACGTGCTTTTGAACTGCTAGGTTGGTAGGAGCTGGACCGAGCAACGGGAGCTCACCCCGTCGCGGGGATTCGAACCGCCAACCTTCTGACTGGCAAGTCCTAGGCTCTGTGGTTTAACCCACAGCGTGTTGCAAAACATTCGTTTCCATATTTCAGTGTAGAAGGGTTCCCTAAAGAGCGCAGACCAGCTCAAAATGCATCAGAGCTGAGGATCAAGAGGAACAGTGCTGAAGTTTTACTGCTTGAGGGGTTTTTTCCCCAAGACGAATCCCACCAAATTCAAACAACATACCTTTCTTTATTTTGGGTGAACCCAGTAAAGTGCCAGCAGTGGGACAAGTGCAGGAAGTGTTTTCGTTGGTCACAATGACCTCGATGCAGCTGTCTCTCTCCTCTGTGCTTCCACAGGCTTTGCAACCGCTTTCCAAGAAGTTTTCCTGGAGGACGAGAGGGAAAACATGGAGGCCAACTGAAGGACAGAGGGCAAGAGAGGGGCCTGGACTCAACCAGCGACAAGCCTGTGCAACCAAATTAAAAATGTCATTTGAGGAATTCCTTTTCTCAACGCAGGCAGGCCGGGTGGTTTATTTGTTTATAAGGTATTTACATACCGCTTGAAATTTAGAGGCGGTCTCTAAGCAGTTTACCAAACAGTGATGAAATACAGCAAACAAAGAAACTGAGAATTACAAAGCACTGCAATATTAAATGAAAAACTACAGTATAAATCTCAGAACAGAAAAATATACTGTAGCAGCATATTTTGAAACATTTTGAGAATTAGAGATCCCTATGTCTGTTAAGACAGATCTGCTGCAACAGCAGTGTTTGCCAACCTGGTGCCTCTAGATCCAACACTGTTGCTAAAGGCTGAGGTGACCTTGGGGGCTAGGAGCGCCTTTTTCCAGCTATGGCTGGTTCGCTAGCTACAGCCCCTGTTAGGCAGAACTGACTTGGCCTCTGTACTCCGTGCTCTGGTAAATTCCAGGCTGGATTACTGCACTGGGCTCTACGTGGGGCTGCCCTTGAAGGTGACACGGAATCTTCAAGGGGTCCAAAATGCAGCAGGTTGCTGGCTGCGGTGCCCTTCAGATCTCATATAACCCTTCTGAAACAACGGCGTGGGTTGCAGGTTCCTTTCCGGACCCAAGGAGTGGATGTACACAGTTGGAAGGCCAGCACTTACCTTCTCCTGGCTCCTCTCCTTCTCCTCCACCCCTTGCAAGGGAGCGGGGATCTCGCACGCACACTTATTTTTTCTCCGATTCTTGCGCTTCTGGCGCTTCTTCTCCTGCTTGAGTTCTCGCACCCGCTCCTCTTCGGAGAACTCCTCGCAGAGCTGCTCCAGCCGGCTGATGCCCTGGACTCTTTCCACGGCCATCTGTGCAGGAAAGAAAGAGAGGAGGAAATTCTCAGTTGCGTGAGCCTGGGAGCCAAAGGGAGACTTGGTTTTCTTTTAAGACTTTCTTTCCCCAAAGCAACTATTAGGACATCTTCTCAGCCCAAAATGCAGCAACACTCTCTCTCTCTCTCTCTCTCTCTCCGCCCCACACATTATACGCTCAACTTTTGAACTCGAGTCTTCTCCAACAGCTCTTAAAACCTTAGTTGCAGGCAAGTGGGGAAAATCCACCCTGTCTTTCTCAGTACCTCGAAACTTTTGCGCAAAGCATCGACGCCAAGGTAGAACAGCATCTGCCAAGTCTGCTCCTCCGCCCTCAGCTTCTGCCAGATGCGGTGCAGCCGTTCGTAAAGATGGATCCCCAAGCAAGTCAGGACCTCCTCTTGGGCGATGTCGATTGTCTTTGCATGTCTCTCCCTTCGCCTGGAGGGTTAAAGGGTTAACGAGAGTTGTTAATGGGGGGGGGGGAGTTCCTCCCGATCTGCCAGCCTTGGGCAGATCTTCTGCAACTCAAGTCTGCTTTAGAAGCCATTTTTGGAACAGGGAAAGGACCAGAGGTTTATTTGCCAGTGTAAAACCTCAGGACGGCTACCAGGGGGCCAGCTATATTGCTCTTGTTGCAAAATGCTTTTTAAAAAGCTGCCTCTAAATACTTTTAACTCATGGCTACTGGTCGCGATGGCTATGCCCTACCTCCAGTGTCAAAGGTGGTACGTTTCTGAATACCAGCTCTGGCCTTCAAAGAAACAGCTCTGAGCATGCTCAGAACCAACTTATGATTCTGACATGGTCTAAGACAGGCATGTTCTCAAAGCAGTCCTGATTCCTCTCTTATCTATTCCAGGAGCTATGCTGGCCTCATAGGCAGAGTTGGAGTGGGAGCCTTCCCAGTGGGGATGAATTTCACAGAGTCCAATCAGTCCCATGGTTTTTTTCCTACATAAGACACACATGGGAGCGACTTCTTTGCCGCCGCTGTATTTTGGATTAGAACTGGGAGCGATGCAGATATCTGACTGGTTGGCCACTCTGGGAACAGCAAGCTTTGGGTCTGATCAAGGGCTCTTTTGATGCGCTTACGATCTTTGGTGGTGGGGAAAGCACCAGATTTAGGGGTGTGTAATAGTAATAATATTGAGAACCATTAAAAAAAAGCATCTGTACCAATCAGAATTAAAACTGTAAAGAGCCAAGTACTCGGATAGTGCAGGGTTTGTCATTCCAAGCATCAGATTGAGACCTGGCCCTCCCTTTGCATTCTTGATACAAGTCTTAGATCCGGGGGTCTACACCATCCGCTTAGTGTGCCCAGCAGGGCTGTGCCTCAGTTGTCTGCCTCTCAAAACAGCAAGTGGTCCTCCAATGTCACATGGCAGGCTGCTTTTGAAAATGACGGAGACTTTAAAACGAAAACAGATTGTGATGCGGAGTGGAAATGGGGCAGTGGTGGACAGTGTCTCCGAAGCACCTCCAAAGAGGGATATGGGATGTGGATTTGTTCCACAGGCCACCTTTGACTCACGCATCTGACACCACAGTGCTGTGCAAGCCTCTACAACCAGGTGGCTGCCGGTGCATGAGGCTTTGACTGAGGGTCCCTACATCTGGCATCATATGGTATCAGGTGTAGAGTGGGCCTGGCCTGGCCTAAACAGCCTCACAGACCAAATGGGCAGGGTCTTTGTCTTAAAGCCTAAATTCTTATAACGCGCAGATCAAACAGCAATGTGAATTGCAGACAAAGACTACAACCACAGATGTTTTGTGTCTTTGGGAGTTAAAGGTAAAGGTAAAGGTAAAGGGACCCCTGACCATTAGGTCCAGTTGTGACCGACTCTGGTGTTGCGGCGCTCATCTCAATTTATTGGCCGAGGGAGCCGGTGTACAGCTTCCGGGTCATGTGGCCAGCATGACTAAGCTGCGTCTGGCAAACCAGAGCAGCACACGGAAACGCCGTTTACCTTCCCGCCAGAGTGGTACCTATTTATCTACTTGCACTTTGACGTGCTTTTGAACTGCTAGGTTGGCAGGAGCAGGGACCGAGCAATGGGAGCTCACCCCGTCGCAGGGATTCGAACCGCCAACCTTCTGATCGGCAAGTCCTAGGCTCTGTGGTTTAAACCACAGCGCCACCCCCGTCCGTCTTTGGGAGTTACGCCCAAGCAAATCAATTGTGGGTACACCTGTTCATCAAGGTGCAATTCAGCGCCCGTTAAGCAGTCAACCAGCCTCCACATCCCTGTTTTATCTCCCCCATCCCTACAGGCTACTTTTTGACATGTGTGCGGGTCTGCAGAGCTGTCAATCGCCTGACGTAACGGCTTGCAGAGAGCTGTGTGCAGCATTTTGAAGCCCTGGCAATCTGTGGAGGCTTTGGAAATCTCTGCAAAAGTGCCGATGGTCAGCCAACTGCCAGGTCTTGCAAAGAGCCACACAGCTGAGTGGAGATAAACTGGAGCCCGGAAAGGTATTGAGTAGCATCATCTAGTTGTAATGAAGTTTATGCCACATGCAGGCTAAGATGCCAGAAAACACACACAGATAAAAAATGGCATTCATTGCACCGTCACCTATGCAGAGGAGAACCCCGCTAGCAAATTGCTTGGCCTAGGTTTCTACACGTTCTCAGAGCACACACAGAAATACTTTGGGTTTCCTGTTCTTGCAACCCAGCATGTGGAGGAAATCACAGCAACCAATTCACAACCGCAATTGCTGAAGCCGCTTTGCAAAGAGAAAACTGCCCAGCAACCAGCTGAGAGAGGCATGCACACTCATTAGCTGACAACTAAAGCTATCCCAAACAAGTGCACCTAAGCTCAAAAAATGTAATTTAAAAACTTCTCTTCTTGCACTCCTAACCTAGTTGCAAGCAAGCATGGAGGAGGGTGGAAATGTGGAATTCACTTGCTCAACTTAATGATTAGAGGAGGATGAAATAATGCCTTCTGCTAGATCTATTTCCCTGCTGCAGGTAAAACGACAGAAAGGCATTCCACACCATTTCTTTCTTTCTTTTTAAAGCGGGGGTACAAATAACACTTGTTTTAACGTAACGGAACAAGAGGTATGACAGGAGGAGCTGTCCAATTATATTTTGAGAGAGAGAATCTGCGGTTGTAGACCTATAATATTATTTATTAAATTTCCAGACTGCCCTTCATCCAAAGATCACAGGGCTATTTACAATATAAAAACACAAAAATACATACCATAACAAATAATAACCCCCCTGGAGCTAGTTTTGTGCAGCATGTCAATATTCCTAAGTAAAACTGGAGGCAGTAATTCTTTTGAATACCAGTTGATGGAAATTTGGGTCCTGCATTTGAGATTCCCATTTGGGCACCCGGTTAGCTGCTGTGAAAACAGGTTGCTGGGCTAGATGGGCCACTGGCCTCATCCAGCAAACTCCTATTTCGTCAGTCAGCAAGCGGACAACCATTTTAAAAACTACCCAAAGGCACATCTTGCCTCATTGTACACATTTCTTGCACAGGCCTTCAGGGGTGGGGAGATCAGAATATCCTTCCCATTTCATGCGTTAAGTACCTCTATCTATCTATAAGAATACCGGGGTATTGCAGTTTCATTTAGAAACATGTATGTGATGTGCAACAATTGTAATGCAATTAAGAAAAACCATGCAAAAATTAATACCACCAGCTGACTGTTGCGGAAAACGTTTTTTCTTAGTTGTCCGCATAAGCCTGGTGGCAATGAACAGTTTTAGTTTTGTGTCCATGTCAGAGGAGCCTTTCCAACTTGGGGGAATGACCAGCAACACTCCTGAAGGTGATTTCCGCGATCAAGCTGGGATATAAGAGTTTGGGCAAGGCAACTCGATTGGGGCTTTGTAAATTAATACAAGGACCTTGACTCTGGCTCGGCCATGGACAGGCAGCCAGGGTGCATGTTGTAATTGCGCTGAGCTGTGTGTATAAGCAGCCCTGGGACCGCAAGGTGAAGGGCTGGTTAAAAATAGATGCAAATAAACAAAGCTAGAGGTTTGCCTGCAAGTCAAGACACCAAGTTAGGGCCCAGAAGACACTGCAAACACACACACACGTAACTCGGAAGCAGCGCTTGCGAGAGCAAGGTGAGCTTGTCTGCCCGCAAAAGGGTCAACAATGCAGCAGAGAGAGATGGAAGAGAGGCACGCATACCACATGTATATATCTGAAATATACATTCAGTAAAAAGGGAAAAAAATATGTTTCAAAAGGAAGCAAAAGTGCTAGATAGCCCACTCTAGCAAATTACATACTCATACCCTCCTGCGAACTCGGGTTCGGCTCGGCCAAGGAGGTGGGCGATGAAGTCGGTCTCGCAGCACACGTGGATGTGGCGCTCGTGGGGACAGCAGCGCAGCCCCTCGTAGAGAGCGGCACAGTAGCCCTTCTCTTTGCTGCAGTCCAGCTCGCCAATAAGGATGGTGTAAGCCCGCAGGACTTTGTTCTTGCAGTCGGTGCAAAACCTGTTTGCAAAGGGGAAAGGGGACATGTCATCTATGTAAAGGCCTGTCTCTGGTTGGAGGATGAAGGATTTGTACACAGGGAAAGAGGAAGCTGGATTCAGCGTAGTCCAGCCATCTAGGCCAGCACTGTCAACACTGACTAGCAGCAGCTTTCTTTCTCCAAACCTTTATTAGGCATTACAGATATAGACCATCTTAAAATATACACAAATTTTAAAATATATACAAAGAAACAGCCAGGCAAGATATACAGTGGTACCTCCGGTTAAGTACTTAATTCGTTCCGGAGGTCCATTCTTAACCTGAAACTGTTCTTAACCTGAAGCACCACTTTAGCTAATGGGGCCTCCTGCTGCTGCCGCGCCACCAGGGCACGATTTCTGTTCTCATCCTGAAGCAAAGTTCTTAACCTGAAGCACTATTTCTGGGTTAGTGGAGTCTGTAACCTGAAGTGTATGTAACCTGAAGCGTATGTAACCCGAGGTACCACTGTATAGTAACATAAATTTTTCATTTCATTGTCTTCCCGCTAAACCGTGCCATTTACCACTCCAAGAGATACTATTGACAGAGACTTAGCCACCCTTGCAGGTACCTCCGGATTAATATCAGACAGGTAGACTCTGATATTTTCATTGCACCATGATGTTAAACTACCCAAAAAGGCGGATAACACGCATTTACGCAGCTGGTTGTACAGTAGACAGTAGAAAATAACGTGTTCTACAGTGTCCGGCACATTCAAATAACATCCGCAGTGTCTATCATTTCTAGGGATGTATAAATATCTGCCCTTAACAAAAGCTGAGGGGAAAACATTCAGTCGGGCCAACATAAATGCCCTGCGTTGGGCTGGAATTATTAACTTTGAGATATAAGTGATCCTGTTACTGGGTGTATTTAAACCATAGACCCTGGGGGAGCAGATTTTATTTACAGCTGACTTAATGTTTTGTTTTTCAATATCCCTTAATCTAATTTGGATATTGTGATAAATATATTGCTCACTAGAATTATACAATAATTCCAAGTCAATACCAAAATATCTAATTTAGCTGGGTATGAGTTGGAGCCATCTGGATTTATAGGAGTCCTTAAGTAAACTGGAAAGCGGACTCAACGGCTGGGAATGAAAATGGCAGCGCAGCCAGTGTTTTATAGTGCTAGTCCACACCCAATATTCCATCATGTGTATACATAATTCTGCATACATCGTCTCATACTTGATTGAATTAGGGAGCCCAAGTATACATCTCAAGAAATCTTATCTAAATCACTATTACCGTATTTTTCGCCCTATAAGGCGCACTGGCCCATAGGACACACTCAGATACAACCCCCTGTGTGTCGTTTTAATGCATCTGGGTCCTACAGGGACCGGCTTCTGCTCATCTTCTTCACCCAGCATGCTTTTAAGCAGGGGTTTCATCCAGTCTCAGACTGTGCCGGATGTAAAAGAAGAATTGTTAGGGGGCTTCCAAGCCGCCACTATTGTCAGGCTGGATGCAAACCACATACAGTGGTACCTCGGGTTACATAGGCTTCAGGTTACATACGCTTCAGGTTACAGACTCTGCTAACCCAGAAATAGTGCTTCAGGTTAAGGAACTTTGCTTCAGGATGAGAACAGAAATCGTGCTCTGGCGGTGCGGCGGCAGCAGGAGGCCCCACTAGCTAAAGTGGTGCTTCAAGTTAAGAACAGTTTCAGGTTAAGAACGGACCTCCGGAACGAATTACGTACTTAACCCAAGGTACCACTGTACTGGGAAAAATTGGATTACACAGTTAAAGCTGATTTGGAGCTTGTGCATAACTCACCTTTTAAAACATTTCAGACTTTTTACATTAAGTACAATGTCAAGAAGCAGTATTTGTTTATTACATTTACAGCCCACCCAGAGAGTTCAAGGCCCATATGTTTCCGATTCCTCCCCATTTTCCCCTCACAGCAAACCTGTGAGATAAATTAGGCTGAGAATGAACAGCTAGGCCTGAGGTAACCCAGTGAGCGCTTTGGGGCTGAGCGGGGATTTGAACCCTGGTCTCCTAGGTCTCGGTTTAATGCTCCAACCACTACACCACATGGTACCACAGGGAAATGCTTGATACAACATGGTATAACCTCAGTGCAAGCTTTGTACAAAAGCTAAATATTCAAGCCGTCTGGGAGCCCCGTTCCCCCCTCTCCCTCAGCAGTGTGCCCCTCCAGGAAGGGCCCCGTAAGCTGCTTAGCTGCTGACGCAAAAATATGTTACATGAACTCTAAGGAGCTTCAGAAACTGGCCGAGATTTCACACATGCATATAAGCCGTTTTTTAAAAAAACAAAAACCCACCTTTGGAGCAACTTTGCTGGACAGAGAGAGGTAAGAGACTCGAGTGCCACGCTAAGAAAACACACTTTTCCATTCGCTCACCTGTGTTTCCGGAGGTAAGTTTCTAATGTTTCTAACAGACAGCTGGAGTCGATTAAAACTACTTCGTCTCTGCACTCCTGAGACATCAGCTCCCACACGTCCATCCAGCAACCCCTGCAGGGGAGGAGGGGAAAGCGGCGCGGGTTAAAGCAGAACGAAGCCGCCCCAAGTGTGGAGGGCTGGAGGCAACGGGAACACGCCGCGCCCGGAGCCCAGCTGCCGCCGGTTCCCTTTACCTGGCTGCTCCTTGGAAAGGTCCATAGTAGAAAGTGATCCTACACCTGCTCTCCTTCCTGTCGTCTTCACTACTTCTTTTATCTGCACCTAACTTCTCTGCACTCAGGGCGCTACCGTTCCCTTCGCTGCAGCACACAGTGTTAAGACAAGAATTCAGCGGCTACGTCAGTGGGCACAACAACTCTCTTGATCCTTAGGAGCACCATTCAAAGGGCTGCTACTGCTGACCCTGAAAGCCCTAAATGGCTTCACCCCCCGTCATCCAGCCCGGACACTGAGATCCAACTCCAAGGGCCTTCTACCATTTCCCTCACTGCAATATGTGTTTTTAACTTGGTATTTTTACTCTGTGAACCACCCTGAGATCTTGTTATGAAGGGCATTATATAAATCTAATAAATAATAATAATAACCACCAGGGAGAGGGCCTTCTCAGTTGGGGCGCCCGTCCTGTGGAATGGCCTCCTAGTGAAGTTTTCAATATTTGATGTTTTATGTTTTTAATCTGTTCGAAACTGCCCCGAGTGGCTGGGGCAACCCAGCCAGATGAGCAGGGTATAAATAAAATAATAATAATAATAATAATAATAATAATAATAATAATAATAATAATAGTTGTTAGTTTGCCCCAGCTCTTGGGGACTGGGGGAAAGCAAGGGAACCTCATTCATTTAAAAGCCCCACATCGAATGGAATGATTTCCTTCCAACCCAGGAGCAAACCGTAAGATCTAATGCAGCCTTACACACTTGGTGCCTTGCAGATGTTTTGGAGGACAGCTGCCAATAGCCCCAGCCAGGACAACAGAGTTTGGGATTGCCAATCTCACCTGTCCCAGCCAGCACCAGGAACTGCAGTCTGAGAGCACCAGGTTGTGGGAGGCTGATCTAGCATCATAGCAGTATTTTGGGGTGGGGTGGGGAGACAAAAGCCCACACCCCTTTGAATAAAAGATACTTTTGAAGCAGACCAAAGACCTACTTTTCCATGAGCCTGTTATTCGAGGTCTGCTGCAACAGCCTCGGCAGCTACGCTCTGTCTCCACTGTGCGAGGCCATATGCCTCAGAGTACCACTTGCTGGAAATCGCAACCAGGGAGGAGTGATCTGATGCAGTCAAGTCCTGCTTTGGGCTTCCCGGAAGAGGCATCTGGTTGGCCACTATGCAGGACTCTTTGCTCTGATTCAGCAGAGCTCTCTTTATACTCTTATTTCGGAGGACTTCTAAGCAAAACAGCTCAGGTCAGGCTACCAGATTAGGCTTGTCTTTCTAGAGTCACATTTGCCGGGGGGGCAGTTTCTACTTAGGTTTATAATGACTTATTAAATTCTACCCCACCCTGCCACCCAAAAGCTGGAAGGTGGGATGATCAATTAAATTTGTATTATTGCCCTCCATCCGTGGAGCGGTTCACAACATAAAGCTACAATATAATGAGACACACTGCTTTGCTTTTCATACCCGCGCTTTTAGGATGTCCCAGAACTATTCTGGGTACTTTAACAGAGCATCCGCGTATGGCCATGCTTCTTAAAATGTGTGTTAAACCTTGCACATTTCAGCTGCCCTGCTTCTTCCGCCCTCCTTCCTTGCTGCCCTGCTTCCAGCAGCTTACAAAGCCCCTTGACTGGGAAAGTGCCACCCCTCCTGCTCGTGGCCTTTCTGGCTCCTGCTGCTTCTGAAGAACTTACCCCAAGGGCTTGGGCTTGTGCGTGTCCAAGGAGTGCAGCTGGCATCTCTTGTTCTTCTTACTTTTCGGAATCGCATCAATCATTTCATTTAACTTGGACCTTTAAAAAAAAATGCCACAGAGAGGTATAGAAGATATTGCAGATGCCCGCTGCATAATTAATTTACGGCTGAGCATTAGCATTAGTATTAGTATTAGGGACGCGGGTGGCACTGTGGGTTAAACCACAGAGCCTAGGACTTGCCGATCAGAAGGTCGGCGGTTCGAATCCCCACGACAGGGTGAGCTCCCATTGCTCGGAGCCAGCTCCTGCCAATTCTATGATTCAGCCCTAAGCCAGCCCACAAACTAGTGACCGCCACACGGCCCCCTTCAGCGTACCCGTGCACGTAGAACAGCGTGTAGAGCTTCTTCGCATCCCTCATGCAGCTCTGAGTGACAGAGAGGACTCCCTTGGACCCGACGGTGAGGGGTTCGAGGGCAGGATTCCCCGACTCCACGAGCTGAGAGAAGAGGCGCTCCACGCTCCGGCGGCAGCCAACGCAGGGGACAAGCTGAGAGAGAGCACTCAAGACTTCGCGCGATGTCACCATCATGGCAATATTCAGGTCCTGCTGCTTGAGCATGCTGTGCCGCTAGGGAGAAAGAAAGAAATGAGCTCCTTCTTCTCTCTCTTTTTGGAAAGGCCTGATTAAATTTATTCTGCTTCATTATTGCATTTATATTGTCCCACCTTTCCTCCAAGCAGCTCAGGGTGGCGTGCTTTGGTTCCTTCTGCATCTCCTTGTCATCCTCAAGGACAGGCTGAGAGGGAGTGACCGACCCCCAGGTCACCAAGTTGAGCTTCATGGTCAACAGGTGATTTTGAACCCTGGCCTGCCAGGTCCCTCTGATACTAGCCACTACACTGCAATGCAGAACTCTATACACTGAAGCTGCACTCTCTTCAAAAATGTATCTCCTTGGCTCCACAGTAAACAAAAGAGCACAGGTGTTTTTTGTTGTACCCCACCTTTATTCAGTATATTGTTCTGCATTTAACTGACCTGTTTGTTTTTATCTTTTACTCCTGCCTCACAAACTGCTTTTTTCTTTGTTCATTTGCATGCTAAAAACTCACTGCCATTAGCAAAAGGGTTTCAGAGAAGGGTGATCAGTTGAAACACCTTTTGTAAAGAGACATGGGCTCCATCCACATGATACATTTAAAGCAGTATCATCTCACTTTAAACAGCTGTTGCTTCACCCAAAGGATTCTGGGGACTGTAGTTTGTTACTGAGAGGCACTGAGAGTTGTTAGGAGATCCCTAATTCCTGTCCGGACGACAGAGGACGAGATGGTTGGCTGAAGCTACAAACATGAGCCTGACCAAACTGCGGGAGGCAGTGGAAGACAGGAGTGCCTGGCGTGCTCTGGTCCATGGGGTCACGAAGAGTCGGACACGACTAAACGACTAAACAACAACAACAATTCCTGTCCTCTCGTGGAGCTACAATTCCTAGAGGGGCTTAACAAACAATCCCTCTCCCAATGGAACTCTGGAAAATCCAAAAATTACCTCTATGCAGTGACTACATAAATAAGCCATGGCAATCAGCTTTAATGCAAAAATTAATTTATTTTTTAAGATCTAAAGCAGCAGGATATAGATGGAACAAATTTCTGAAAGTATGGCCTCTGCTTATACTGAGCAACTTTTAGCTCTCTAATAGTCCATGTGGTTTTGATATGTTTCATGAGATTAATTTTTTTTTTTAATGTTAGAAACAAACATGCTGCTAAAGACAATTCAACGTTAAGTAAGAAAAATAAAGAATGGATAGGGTTTTTAAAAATATCAGCACAAGCTAAGATTTTTTTTTACACCCCTGATTGTAACACAGTAAGTTTGCAATTGTGAAAGAAACATTTTTCTTTTCTTAATCTTTGTTTTGGTGTTGCGGTTATAACAATCGTAATCACAGGAGAAATGTTTTGTGGTTTTTTCCTGCTGCTGCGGTCAAAGCAACTAAACATGCCGCGGCATTTGTCCAATAAAGCAACAAAAAAATGAATGCACAATTTAAACAAAAATGAAACAATCTTAGAAGAGCAATCACGTTACTGGGAACGTTTTGGTGCTCGGCTTTCAAGGTGCATGGCAGCAACCTACCTGGATGAACTGCTTTAACTGCGCCCCACTGTTCTGATGCCCATCAAGGTTAAGCACGTTATCAGGAAACTCCATCACCATCTGCAAGGAAAAAAGAAGACATGGGAGTGAGGCCTCCAGGTGTCACACACCCAGCCAGATGCCACCAGAGGGGTGAAAACCCCAGAAAAAGTTGTAAGCAGTGTGAAAATGCCAAAACTTGAGGTGAAATGGAATAGTGCATTTAGCAATGATCTTGATTTTAAGCAAAAGTTATTTTCAAAGTCCGACCATATATTGCAGCAGTCTTATCAGACTCAGGACCCACCTTTTAGCCAAACATGCATTTGGGGACCCATTTCCTAATATGTTACCATATACCTGGCTGGTGGTAGTGCTCTTGTTGCTACCCATCTTGGACCACGCCATAACCTGTGGTAGATCCCAACTCACTAACTGAAGGGGTCTACTGCACTTCAAAGCACACCCAGCTTTCTCCTGGGCTGGATCTACACTGACCTGCTAAACGTTTTCTTTTAAAAAACATGTTCTATAATGCTTAATAGCAGTCTTCCATTGCCGGTGGCTCGCTGCTCTGCGGCGCCCTCTGATGTCACATTTTAACAATGCATTTTTAACATTATAAATGACACATGTAGATCTGTCCCTGGCTCCCACTTTCAAGAGATCCTTTAGACGCAGCTCCCCTCACTCGTAATCATTTTTACACCATGTCGAGAGATCTGCTGCACTGGACAGCATTTATGCTCCTAGGAAGGTACGCAGCAGCCTTGCACAGCGTCAGCCCACTGGTCCATCTAGCTCAGGACGTTGTGCTGTCGGACCACAGCTTCCATCATCCCCAATCATTGGCTACACTGGCTAAGGATGATGGGAGGTGTAGTCCTACCCAAAGAACTCTGGTCTACGCTGACTGGAGGCAGCTCTCCAGGGTTACAGACTGGGGACATTCTCAGCCTTGTCAACTCTGGGGACAGAAGGTGGGACCTTCTGCATGCAAAACAGATGCCCTCCGATTGCGCTGCAACTTGTTCCTAACCAGGTTCAGTCCTCACGGTTCAGAATTAAGGACACTGGCATCCGTCTGTCTTGAAAGATAGTGGAGCGTGCCTGTGAGGGTGAAGTCAAACTGCTGGAGAATCACAGCAGCTGCTGTGGCTGTGGAGATCCGTCATGCTGTGTTTTTGCTGCATTTGCAGCACCAAAGTGACCTCTCTAGGGTGCAAGCCTGGGCACTATGTATGGAGGTCCTGGGCTGCCCAGATGATAAGACCCCCCTTAGCCTTGCTGATGTGGTCCAAAGGGAAGCAAAGCAATATGTTTGACACATCTTGGCTGAAGGAGTTGCCGGAAGGAGGCATACAAAGTCCCATCCGACTGTCTTAGGGACTCTGCTCCCAATTTGTGGAGGGCTTACTCCTTAGCCTTTTCTTCTCCCAAAGATGTCCCATGAGGCAGCGGAGATTTAGGAGCAGAGTTTTTCATCTCCTAGATGGGCTACCTTCCCAGGTGGATGAGCCCCATCTGCCCCCCACTTCCCGCTATAGCACATGCAGAAACTGCCTTCAGTCTTGACTGTTGGACCCACTATTGGTCTCATCCGCTCAATCAGCCAGAGCCTGTCTTGGCATGCAGGGGAAGTCCCTAACTCACCGAGGGTTTGAGACCCATCGGCTACTCTCATCTGGTTTAGCCAGCCAGTTAAACAGGAACAATGGAAACGGCCTTATACCAAGACAGACCATTGGTCCATCTAGCTCAGTAGTGTCAGCACTGACTGGCAGTGGCTCTCCAGGGCTGCAGGAAGGGAGTCTTTTCTTAGCCCTACCTGGAGATGCTGGGGATTGAACCCAGAAACTTTTGCATGCAAAGCAGGGGCTCTACCCCCTAAGCTACAGTCCTTCTGCTTATCAAAGGGCTTGTGCAACTCCTAAGTAGTCAGCAGCCTCCAAACGCCACGCAAGAGCAAGTGATCCAACGGCTTAATTACAGCAACAAAATTACAGAGCGGGAATCACGCACGTGTGACAGCTTAATGGTGGGGGAGAAGCCAATTCTCCCAAAGTGCCAATTTAGGAGCGCATTAATTAAAAACAAGTGACTCCAAGGTACAATGTTTTCTACTCCTGTAGCCTTGCGTGAGGAGGGTGGGGGGAACGGCTGGGAGCAAGGACTGCCCTGTGGATTTACACTAATTGGCACAGCGCTTTGTGACACTTCCGGATTTGATTCCTACTTGGTAAATCTACACCCAACAAGGGCTGGCAGGTCTGCCTTGTGAGGCAGGGAAACGGGCATCCCCTGAGAATCTCTCGCTTTTGAGCTCTTGGCAAACACAAGCTGGAAGAGTGTGCAGAAGCATGCTACTCCAGCAGTGAGTGTGTGAAGAAGGCTTCCACATATCAGAAGTTTGGGCTACAGAAGTCCTGAACAAAGAAGGTACAACTGTGTCTCCCTTTTCCAAGGACCCTCCACCCCCTTCTGCCTTAATGTGGATGGTAACACCGTCTGCGTTATGGATCTGGCACACTTTCATTTCCCCATCACCTTTCAAAGGAAACCCCCAGGAACTTCTGAACTGGGGTTGGGGGTGGCATTAATGAAAACACACATCCCAAAGCCGGTTCTGCACAGGTGGCTCTTGAGAACCAGAACTAGAGAACCAGAAAGAATCAAAGTGCTTTTTATTAAGGTGCATGTGGGGGTTCTTTTAGGGGGGGGATTTCACCAAGTTAAGATCTAGCTTCAAGCTTGAGCACTTTAAAATAAAAAACCTGCAATTCAGTTAACACATTTCTCTTCAGTGGAATGTCTGGTGGCCCCTTTGAGGTGTAACAGGTGAAAGCAAAGCAGCCTGGCTTTTGTTATTTTCATTTTCCAAACAAAAATCACGATAGCCACGTTCAAAAATCTGACAGGCTGTCACATGGATGATGAGGCAAGCTTGTTTCCTGCTGCTCTAGAGGGGAAGACCCAAATGAATGGATTCAGATTGCTACAAAGGAGATTCCAATTCAACCTTAAAGAGAACTTTTGGATGGTAAGAGCTGTTCAAAAGGGCCTTCGAAGGGACTAACTCAGAAGATGGTGGGCTCCCATTCACTGGAGGTTTTTAAAGAGAGGTTTGATGGTCACCTGTCAGGGATTAATTAGCTGTGATTCCTGCCTTGCAAGGGGTTGGACTAGATGACCCTTGGTTCCCTTCCAACTATACAATTCTGTGCAAGTATAGATAGTGTTAAACCAGCCTAGCTAAAAATGCGTTCTGTTTCGTTTTCTCTTCTCTGTGTACTTTGGCTTGGCAGTTGTTCAAAGAGGTCCAAAAGTTACCCTACGCAGACAGCATTCCATGTGCTTCGCAACTGTGGCATAACAGTGGCAACTAGTTGGTGTGCAGGTCTGAGCTCCTGCCCTGTGAAATATCACTTTTAATTACCACCCTGCACAGTTTCATGCCACTACAGCACATGCCCACATCCGAAACAGCCCTGCCTCAATTATGAGCGTGCAAAAATATTCTTAGCATTTGTCCTTCTGGGTTTCACAGCACCCCAAGTTATTTCGCTCAAAGTTCACACATCACAGTAAGCCGCAAACCATGGTTTACTGAGCATAAGCAAAACTGCACCCTCTTCATCCTCCCCATTCACACTGGGACCCAGTTTCCAACTTAGCAACCTGCCTGAACCAAGGGCTATGGTTTGATCTGCTCTTAACAAACCATGATCTATAAGTAAAGGTTTGTTCTGCAACATGGGAGCAAAACCAAACCAATACCCCAGGTCCAAATTAGAAGGAGCAGCAGAGGCCTCTTGGGCACATACACAGCAAACTAGACTAGAGTCTCCTACTTTCATTGCCTTCTCCTCTCTGTGGTGCCACTGTCCTCTGAAGTGCACTGGGTGGTTAACTGGGAGAAGAACCATTTCAGTAGTGGCACCTTGATGTTGGAACAACCTTCCAAAGGAGATCCCCCCCCCCCGGATGCCTACCTTGAGGGGATGGGAGATAAATTCGACCTGGTTTGAATCTAAATGAGACTCTACCTAATTTGCACCAACTCAGCTATCCACCACAACTTGCCACTTCACCAAATTTTGCAATGCAGTTCCCCAACCAAGTCATATGCACAAAAATGCATATAGTAGGTCAGCTGTACATTTTTAAAAGCACATATTAGTGAAATTAATGTACAAAAATACATTGTATGGGGGGGGGGAACGGCTTGCAAAAATGGGAATATTCAGCAAAGTTGCATACGAAGACATGTGCATTAGAAATTCAGATGCAAACGTTGAAGAATTTTCATAGTAATTTTCATGAAGATCTTAAAAAAACAACAACCTCAAACTGATGTGGAATTCTGGAGAGCTGAATTTAAGACTGGAAGAAGAAGAAACTGAAATGGAGAGATTTGCTTCTCCCTATTTGGTTTCATTTTTCATCACAAAGTCAAAGACCATTTTATGTCCCCAGAGATTCTCATCTAATCTGGTTTCTTAAAATAAAATAATTATATATATTGCTGTTTTTCTACTACTCTCTAGATTCACTGCTTGTGTGTTTATTGTATAACTGGCTTATGTGGAAAGCCACTCAGTGTTTGGAGGGCAAGGGGAAGAAATTCCCACAATGAATTTATGGGAGGCGAGGAGCACACCTTACCAACCCCCAACTCCACCCCAGATCTTCGAAGCCAACCACAGAAAACCTTATCTTGCAAGTGGCAGCCTTGATCCTTCAGAAGGTCAGAGGTCACTGAGAAGAGAAGGATGACTCATGCTCCCAGAAGGCAAAGGAGTGAACTTTGGTCCAATCCAACATTCCCACTGCCTTATGAGCACAAACACAGACTCCTTTGATATTTGCAAGGATCTTTTCTGTCCTTTAAACTTTGCGGTTCGGGAACCTGTTACCACCAGCACCCAGATGTTGTTGGGGGTTCCCAACTCAGCCCCAGCCAATGTGGCTACGGGCCAGGAATGATGGGATCTTTTCTAAAATATCTGCTTAACCCTTTCTTTAGCCCTATGCAACATACAGTACAGAATTATTTAAAAGTAGGTGGGGACAGCTCTTCCAAACAGACAGTGTTAGAAACTCAGGTATATAAGCTAATTGCCAAATGCCACCTTAAACCTAGATAACAGTCGCCACAATGGAATGCCTAGGTGCCTTTTTTCCACAAATATTTATTTCTTTATTTTATTACTATTATTATTGTTGTTGTTGTTGTTGTTGATTTCACTTCTATACTAGCTTCCCGTGCTATACTAGCGTTTCCGTGCGCTGCTCTGGTTCGCCAGAGGAGGCGTAGTCATGCTGGCCACATGACCCCGAAGCTGTCTGTGGAGAAACGCTGGCTCCCTCAGCCTATAGAGCGAGATGAGCACGCAACCCGAGTTGTCCACGAATGGACCCAACAGTCAGGGGTACCTTTACCTTTGTTGTTGTTTAGTCATTTAGTCGTGTCCGACTCTTCGTGACCCCATGGACCAGAGCACGCCTGTCTTCCACTGCCTCCTTTACCTTTACCCTGCTTTATATTTTAAAGAAAAAATCTCAAGCGGTTTAAAGGTAAAGGTAAAGGGACCCCTGACAGTTAGGTCCAGTCGCGAATGACTCTGGGGTTGCGGTGCTCATCTCGCTTTACTGGCCGAGGGAGCCGGTGTTTGTCCGCGGACAGTTTTTCCCGATCGTGTGGCCAGCATGACTAAGCTGCTTCTGGCAAACCAGAACAGTGGTTTACAACACATCAACACATCAAATAATACAAATTCAAGCTTCAAGGAAAATATTTCAGATCCTTCTATAAGTGACTTTTGGCTTTCCCCATATTTATTTGCCTACTTAATTTACAGAGCTGACCCATAGCAGAAGTGCTCTAGGAAGCCAGTGTTAGTGTCTGACCAGGACCTGGGAGATCAGGGTTCAAATCCCCTCAGTCATGAAGCTCACTGAGTGACCTAGGGCCAGTTAGAGCCTCTTAAATTACCTCACAGGGTTGATGCAGGGATTAACAGATGAGGAAGCCAAACCATGTACTGCTTGGAGGAAAAGGTGTGGTATAAATGCGATAAATAAGCTCTCCTGTTTACCTGCTTAAGAAAGCTGGAGGGGCCAGTTAGATGGAAATGTTGGTCGCCAACCTGGCATCTAGAGATCTCCATGTGGTCGCAATTGGACCTGCGCCAGTCGCAAAACGCACCTGGCCCCTGGCTAATTTCTAAGACTGCATAGAGGGTGCGTCATGAGGGAAGGGGACTAGCCCAGCACTATGGTAACCTATCACCACTATATCAAAGGAAAGGATATTCGCCTTGACACAGAAACTGAGCAACACTCATGCAAAGGGAAGAGGACACAGCTCAGCAGCAGAGCAGCCCCAAGTTCAAATCCTGGCATATCCAGGTTATCAGGTATTGGGAGAGCCTTCCAAATGTTGCTGAACTACAACTCCCATCAGTCCCAGCCAACATGCCCTGCAGTCAGGGATTATGGGAGCTGCAGTCCAAAATACCTGGTGCGCGATGCTTCTGGTCTACATCGACTGGCACCAGCTCTCTCTCCCTCCCTGCCCACAATTCTAGCAGGCTTGCAAGCTGCTGCTCACCTAGGGCACCCAAGCATCACCTCCAGGTGACCAGGCAACAAAGTTTTGCAACCTGGAGAAGAAGTGTGTTCCCCCGCCACACACACATCCTGCTCTGCTCATGTTTCCAGTGGGCCACAAATCAATCCTGGTACGCGTTGACTGTTGACAACTACCAAATATATTTGGAACGTGGCAAATAGTATGGATTTGCACGGCTGCCACTGTCCAAGTCCAGGCAGCTGTGGGAAGGATGCTTTGGTCAGGGAGAAGCTGGAGGCACAGAGGCAGCAGAACAAGAGGGAAGCTTTCACAGCCAGCTTCTGAAGTGACACATTCATCAGGGTGTCCCCAGCTTGGGGCTCGGTGGGTGTTTTAGACCAAGCTTTTAAGTCTCAAATGTAAGAGAGTTCTTAGATCAAGAGGCGGCTGTCAGTTCAGCAGGAACCAGGTAAAATGGTTCATCTCATACAAATCCTTCCACCAAAATGTAACAAGCCTCACCTGAGCTTGGGGCTACAGCAGACACCTAGCTGTAGCGCCGAGTCCCCAAATCTAAGGCCTGCAACTGGTGACCACATTGCAGGACACACAGTGACCCATTTCAGCACCTTTTGAGATGTTCGACATCTCAAAGAGTTATTAAAGTACAGTGAAATCCTAGCCATTTTTTGCTGGGAAGTTAAATATGCCACTGTGCCCAGTGTTAGAAATTCTGATATATAAGCTAGGTGCCAAAAGGCACTTTAAAACTAGGTTACGGTCGCCACAATAGAATGTTTATTTGCTCAGGGGTGGACTAGAGGACCCCCAGGGGTACCTTACAACGCTACAATTCTATGCTTCTATGGTCTCAACTACATTGCTTGACTGTAGCTTGCTCTTACAACAGTTCACTTGTCCCAGTATCCAAGATGGAGAAACATATACTGTGGAAATGGAAATGGCATTAACTATGGACTAAGGCAGAGGTTTTTCAACTGTGGTCGCCCAGAAATCTCCATGTAGTGGCAACTGGACCCATGCCAGTAGCAAAACACACTTGACGCCTGGCTAATTTCTAACACTGACTGTGTCTAATGGGGTCTTATGCCCTACCCAATTAAGGGTGTTTAGGATTGCAGCTTTGTAAGGCTGTATACAGTGGTACCTCTATTTATGAACACTTCGGGTTACGAACTCCACTAACCCGGAAGTAGCTGCTCCTGGTTGCAAACTTTGCCCCAGGATGCGAACCAAAATCGCACGCCAGAGGTGCGTGCGCAGCGGGAGGCCCCATTAGCGAAAGCGTGCCTCAGGATTTCAGGTTTCAGCTCAAGAGCGAACCTCCAGAACGAATTAAGTTCATAACCAGAAGTACCACTGTACATGCTATGTCTCTAAAGCCTGTTTGAAGACCGTTCTTTTCCTCAAATAATTAGGGGCACCATAGTTTGTTAAGGGCTGCTGGGCACTGTAACCCGGGGAGTGCCCCGAATACTTTGAGGGAAAGAATGTTAAAGGTGTAGCGTATACAGTGGTACCTCAGGTTACATATGCTTCAGGTTACAGACGCTTCAGGTTACAGACTCCGCTAACCCAGAAATAGTGCTTCAGGTTAAGAACTTTGCTTCAGGATGAGAACAGAAATCGTGCTTTGGCGGCGCGGCGGCAGCAGGAGGCCCCATTAGCTAAAGTGGTGCTTCAGGTTAAGAACAGTTTCAGGTTAAGAACAGATCTCCAGAACGAATTAAGTACTTAACCCGAGGTACCACTGTACATAGCCTTAGAGTAATCATCACCCCATTAAGCCTGTCTGCAGCGAGTGGATGAACTACCGGAGCCAAACATATTATGACATAATCTGCATACGGGAAGAAGAAGGAAGCTCCCTGTGCAGAATGAGGCCCCAGTGAGGTCCAGGCTGCGGGCACATCTGCTTCTTATGGGGGGGGGGGGAGAGATGTGTATGAGGACACAGCTACATCTCGCAGCAGTGGTGTAGAAGAGGGAATTTCAGCATGACACGCACAATGGCTTAAGAGGCATGAAAATTTGCTATTAAAAGATGCCGCCCAGTTGTCCAGGTAAAACCAGGAAAGAGGACCCGGCTCAGAGAGTGCCAAAGGATAGTGGCATCATGGAGCAGAAGGCTATTAAGCCACAATGGCTTGGTGCTCTCTCCAGCATGCCAGGTCCAGAATAAAAGCTGCTGGGAATCACAGGTGGGAGAGTAGTGTTGTTCCACTCAGGTCCTGCGTGTGGTTATCTGGTTTGAAGAGCATGCTGGACAAGACGGGCCATTGGCTTGACTCAGCAGGGCTCCTCCTACATTCTTAAACCACATCACCAGGGACCGCCATGGGATGCTGAGTTGTAATCTTAGAAGCTGCCCAGCAATTTCCTTTTCCTGGGTAACTTCCTCTTGGTGGAGGTTCACCAAAATCAGAGCCTGAGCATCTTTTAGAAGCTTACAATTTTTTTGGAAGCTGATTTCAGCTTACTCAAAAATCAAGACTCCCATAATCACAAGTAGTCTGTATTTGGCACTGAGAATATGGTGGGAAAGTTTGGTCTTTCCTAACCAAACCTCCCTCTGACAGTGGATAATCCAAGCGTCAGGCCCCAAGTGCCAGACACACGTCCATCTTTGGGATATCAAATCAAAGGCTGCAGAATAAGACAGACATTTCCTCTCTGGAGGTGGGAGCTCTAGTTTTTGCTCTCACAGAATTTGGATCATCTCATACCACTTCCTCTCCCCCAAACTGTCCTGAAATGCATGTCAGGTCACTAAGCTCCTTACATAAATATGAGTAATATATCCAAAATGCTTCTTGCACCATTTCAAGAGCCAGTGCAGTGCAGAGGTTAGGACCTGCGGGGCCAAGGTTCAAATCTCTACTTGGCCATGAAGCTCACTGGACCACCTTGGGTTAGCTAACCCCCCTCACAGGGTTGTTGTGGGGGTTAAATGAGGAGAGAGGGAACTGTGCATGCCACCTCGAGCTCTTCGGAGAGAAAGGTGGGATACAAATGCAAAAAATAAGAGCAAGAGTAATGCTAGGAGGAAATCTTTTTCAGCTGCACGGTGCATTGTTGTTTTTTAAAGAACACCACACAATAGCTACACACACAAAACCTCAAGCCACACAACTGCACGGAGCACGGCCACTGCAACCGAATCCTGGAAAGTTCACGAACTGATTTTGGGACAGAGACAGCCTGAGTGACAAGACAGCTAATAGGTCATGTAAGAAGCACAGAAACCTTTTCGCCTTTCAGGCGTCAGGCAAAACCACCAGAGGCCTCCCGCTTCTTTGCAGACACCTAGGTTCCAAAATGGCTACGACTATCTTCTGGTTAGGCTGTCTGTATGCGAGTGTGGCTCTCCCCCCCCTTCCCCTGCATGCGCGTGTGTCAGAGACATGGTTAAGGGGGAAAGCGCACTGTGCACAATTGATGCAACAGTGTGTGCAGCAAAGCGCACCAATTACTGTCCTGGGAGAACTCCAAGGCGGGGCTGAGGCCTTTCTAGAGCCCGGGGAGGGCGGTGGAGTGGAGCGGGAGGGGGGTGCGAGAGAGAGGGAGAGAGCTCACTCGCCTAGGCATTGCAAAATACTGCCTTGGTATGTTGCAATTCCTCCGTGCACCCAGCGCACAGCCCAACTTGCCCAACCGCCGCTTACCGTCAGGGTGTCATCGATGTAGAGGGGGATCTGTCGCCTCTCGAAGGGGAATTCTTCCTCGCCGTCCCTGCAAACTGCCACCAGCCGCGCCATCTCTGCCGACGCCACTACTCTTGCTTCTTCCTCCCAGCTCCTAGCCTGAAAACAGCCAAACCCCAGGCAAGTAAATGCAAGCTCTGGTTTTGCCACCGCACTTTCACCACAAGAGGGAAACTCAGCCTGCCTTGCCGCATTGGATGATTCGGCATGGGGAGATCCTCTGAATGAGAGTGCCCCCAATTAAATGCAAAGGCCGCTTGGGGCAGTGGGGCAGGGGGAGGAAGAAGAGGACACTTGACAGAGGTTTACCCTAGATTCCCCCCCCCCAAAAAAAAGGGGTTTCTGTTTTCTATCCTTACAGCCAGTGAACTGTTAGGTCTAGGAATTTCTGGAAAATCTAAGAGCTCATTAATACTGCTAAGCCAGAAAACGACACCAAAAGTGGGATATTGGAGTTTGCGGGGGGGGGGGGTCACTGGGGGGACAAAAACATCAAAGTGTAGCTCAGAGAAAGAGTAGGTGTATTTACTCCCTTCTCCTGTTTTTATTAATTTTGGTATGGCATATTTTGTTTATTATGTTGTATCCAGCCACTTTTTACTCAAGAGCACACCCACTGAAATTAATCAACCCAAGTTAGCATTGTCCATTATTTTCAATGGCTCAAAGCCAAGGAGGGCTTGCATTAGAAAAGCCTACAAAGCAGTGAACAACATTAATGCTATTACAAAAGAAATATACAGCAAAAATGCAGTATGTACAATTGATCAATTAAAATATTATTATATTATACAGACACATAGAGTGTATATTTCTGTAAAAATCACTGTATACCCCTCAAGATGCTCTGAGGAGTAAGCAGTATATAAATAGCTGAAATAAATAAATCTATGTTGAATCCAACAAAATAAAGCTATTTAACGGAACCAAGTTAGTCATATCTCTTAAACCTTAAAACTTTGGCAATAGCATTGTAAGGCTTTATTTTTGTAATGAGCAAGGGATGCCCTTCTTCCACAAAGGTCCCAGCACAAGAAAACAGGAACCCATTATTTCAGTAACCTTCATTTTATCACTGGCTCGACTAGGAAAGAGGGAGCTTGCAGGCTCCCTGATGCTCTTCCACATTGCAGATCACCCTTAGTAACAGTAGGAAATAACAAAGGGCTGAATCGCAACACACAGAATGGCACCTTCCAAAAGGCTTGGCTGTTAAAAGCCAGAGCAGTGGACACACTAGGTACAAAGAGGAAGTTTATCAAAGAACAGTTAGCCTTCGTTTGCAAGTATGTTCCTAAAACTTATTTCCTGTGATGCTTATGGCTCCTAGCAAGGGAGCAGAGACCTCTTCCATCAGCCCAAATTCACTGAGCCAAAGGAGAACACAGGAAAAAACCTCAAATACTGTAATTTGAGGATTTGTATGACCACTGGCCAGGGATAATGGGAGTTGTAGTCCAACAACAGCTGGGAACCCAAGTTTTAGAAACACTGATTTAGAGACATACTACCGCAAGACCAAGGGTTGCATAAAACTCAGTTTTACTGAGTTAGACCCATTTAAATTAACAAACCCTAGTTTGTTCTGTATGTTATCTGTGATGGGTCTACTCTGAGTAGGACTAGCTTTCGCTACAACCCAAGAATGCATATGCTCCTTAGCTCTATGCCACCTTCAAAAATGATACAGTGAAATACTGTGACCAGGACTGCCGCAATACAAAAAGTTGCCTTATACAGAATCAGACTAGCCCAGAACTGTACACTAACTAGCAGCAGTTTTCCAGCTAAGAAATATGCAGGTTTAAACTGCTCACCCAATGCAAGGAATAATTCCTCTTTACAAATAAATAGCCTGCCTCAGGTACACAGTCAAGCCCTTGTCACACATAGCATTTTAAAACCTACAATTAAAATCTACAAGAGGGTTCAAACCAACACCTAATGAAAACCTGTGCTATGCAAATGCCACATACAGATATGTTAATCAAGGCACCAGGACTGACTGAAGCTCCCACTCAAGCTTGCACAGGCATTTCTGTGATACCAACCACTGCAGGCATGTAAAAAAAAAGGCAGAATCAGAAAAAGATGGGTGTTCTTTGGGGTGGGGCAGAATTGCTGCCATTCTACAGTTATCCACAAGCTTCATGCACATATAGATGTATGCACATCTATGCACCCATCCAACGTGCCAAATTTTAAAACGATGTCTCCTTCCCACCATCACATTTGAATAAATCCTCCTTATCGTCACCCTCATCCCGTCAAACCAACTGCGGGGGAGACTTTCCTTTATAAGGGAAAATAAAAAAATTCCTTCCTGTAGCACCTTAAAGACCAACTAAGTTAGTTCTTGGTATAAGCTTTCGCGTGCATGCACACTTCTTCAGATACATGTATCTGAAGAAGTGTGCATGCACACTTCAGCTTATACCAAGAACTAACTTAGTTGGTCTTTAAGGTGCTACAGGAAGGAATTTTTTTTTATTTTGACTATGGCAGACCAACACGGCTACCCATCTATAACTTAATAAGGGAGAAAGAGTGGCGTTCATCCTATCAGCCAACTCCCTTTTTCGCTTTTCTGCCTCGGCCCCTTCAACCTCCTTAAAGCCACTTTCACCCACTCCCTCTGATGTCGATTTTTTTTAAAAAAAATCTTTCCAAATGCAAACACCTCGGGGCAAGGACCTGTTGCTCTGCAGCTTGCAAACCGCCATGCACCCTGAAGACGTTAGAAGGAAATAATTAAAGCAACAACAACAAAAAAGCCCGCTCCAGGTCTATCCTTCACGATCTCAAGGTTTAACCCCTAAAAGAGATTCTGGAGTACCTTTGGGGGGGGGGGAGTAGAAAGGAAATAAATCTACAGGAAGACTTAATCCTTCTAAGAAGGGAATAAATGAGGAGGGGGCTAACTAAGGTGTAAGGGAGAGAAAAAATCAAATGCCCAAATTCCATTGACGGGCTCCACACCTATATGCAAATTTACCATGCCTCCCACCCCCAGCCCACTTTTGCTATTGGCTGAGGCTCTGCTGCCCCTGTCGCAGCCGAAACTGGCATGTGCGCACAAACCTCAAAAGGGACGGGCAGTTTTTTGGCCGGTCTCTCTTCCCTTCCTTCGCCCACCCCTTTCAGGAGCGCTGCTACAGCAGACCTCGGGCCTCCTCGTCCGGCTTTAGCTCCTCCTCCTCTCGCGAGAGGCAGGGAAAAAGGCCGGCCAGCCCTCCCTTCCTTCCCCACCCGCCGCCCCCAACCAACCGCTCAGCCTGACCCGCCCCCTCACTCCCTAACCCCGCCCACTCCCCCCCTCCGCCACCACCTTGCTCTCAGATTAACTGCTTGGCCGAGCTCCTCCTCCTCCCCTCCCTACTTCAGCGCACGGCCGTTTCGCCCGCCCTTTGGCTCCGCCCACCATGGCTCTCTCTCGGCGTTTTATTATGTACGCTCCGCCCCTTTCCTCTCTCCCCACCCCGTATTTTAAATCCTTCCTCCGCCTCGCGCTCCTCGGCACGCAGCTGAGGGGAGGGGAGAGGACGGCGCCCTTCCCTCACCCCTAGAGAAAGAGAAACAGGGGAGGATCCGTCTGGCGGCTTCTCGCGCATGCGCGAGTAGAAAGAAAGGCGTTAAGAGAGAGAGAGAGAGAGAGAGAGAGAGAGAGAGAGAGAAAGGGAGGGGGGAAGGAGGGGGAAAACATAGATCTATATCAAGAAGCCCATCCCTCTTCCTCCTCCTCCGCTTGTCACAAATAGCCTCCGCTGAGAACGCCGGGAGAAGGAGGTGAAAGGCCACGTGATCAATAAACGGCTCCCTCCGCCTGGCGAAATAGTTCGCGCGCGGGGAAAAGGAGAGCCATTTTGCCCTCAGTTCGCCCCCAAAACCTCCAAACGTGACGAGGGCTGGGTTGTTGTGCAAGGAAAAAATGGTGGAGGGGAGAACCATGTACACCACCGTGGAGAAATAATAATAATATAGTGTGGTGAAATAGGACTAGGAAGACCTGGGTTCAAATGGCCCCCCTGAGGAGGATGAGTCAGCTTAGACTGCTTTACAGGGTTTTGGGGAGGCCGAAATGGTTCGGCCATTAAGCTCACGGGGTGACGGGTGTTGCCACTCACAATCTCTCTCAGGCTGACCTATTGCGCAGGGCTGTGCGAGAGGACAAAAATGGTTTGAAGTCGAACTCGGCAGCAGGAAGCTCTTTGGCTGATGGTGGCCCTGAGCCAGCCGCTCTCAGACCAGCCCGCCTTGCAAGGCTGTGACGATGGAGCCCGGACCCAAAGCTCACTGAGGAACCTATTACGCCAGTCTCCCTTGGATTGCAGGGTTGTGGAAACCAAAATGGTGTAAATCCCTGCTCGGCCCACAAAGCTATCTGGGCGGCTGCAGCTCTCAGCCTAGCCTCCCTTGGGAGGATGTTGTGAGGGCAAAATGCTTTGAAGCCCCACATAATATAAATCAAGGATGGGGAATCCATGGCCCTCCAGGTTGTGGACTACAACACCCATCATCCCTGACCATTGACTATGCCGTACTTGGTGCCTGCAACTCACAGGGCCTCTTCCACAGACCTCAAAGCAAAGGGTGGCGGAATAATCATCCTGTGGTAATAATAATAATAATAATATTTATTCCCCGCCCATCTGGTTGGGTTTCCCAGCATTTAAAAAAGGGATGAAACTTTTTCAAAACCTGTAGCATAATAAGCTTTTGTGCATGGGAAGCAGAGAACACTAAGGAGCTGATCAGGCTCGCGTGAGAGAAAGAGGGGTGTTTGAAGAGCAATCATGTCAACTAACCAGATAATCTCTGCCTTCCACAGAGAATGTGGACAACAGAGCCAAAGATGCCAACTGGACATTCAACGAGGGCCCTCCAGTGTCCTGAGAAAGTATCGTAGCAGCTCAGCGGTATAGTGGTACCTCGGGTTAAGTACTTAATTCGTTCTGGAGGTCCATTCTTAACCTGAAACTCTTCTTAACCTGAAGCAGCACTTTAGCTAATGGGGCTTCCTGCTGCCGCTGTATCACCAGAGCACGATTTCTGTTCTCATCCTGAAGCAAAGTTCTTAACACGAGGTCATATTTCTGGGTTAGTGGAGTCTGTAACCTGAAGCGTATGTAACCTGAAACGTATGTAACCCGAGGTACCACTGTACAGCATCTGCTCTGCATGCAAAATGTCCCAGGTTCAATCCCCAGGTAGGTATGGGAATGTCCCCACCTCTGAAATACCACAGTAAGGCACAGGATCTACGTGTACATAGAACTGGATTGTCCTGCACATTGCTGCATTTACCTGGCCATTGGCTCATAGGTTCCTGCTGTGATAGGAATTTTGAGGTCTTAGATATATGGTAATGTTCATAACCGCATGTACATAATCAGCACAGGAAGGCCGACTTTAAGCCATTTTGATTCCTAAACTGAGCAAATGTTTTCTCTGCAAGGTCAAAGTGGAAAAGCCTTCCCATTGTCTGTTTCCTCACAAATACTGTCTTAAGGGCACATTTAAGATATGAATAGGGTGTGAGCCTGTGATATGGCCCAGGAACTAAGTATTTATCATTACAAAGGACTGGCCAGGCTCCCCAGGCAATCCAATCAAGTTACCTGCCAGACAGGAGATAAACAAGGACAGGAGAAAAACAATATTCAATTTTTTGTTTTAAGACCGCCTTTTCTGTGATGTAGGTGTGATGTATCTGAGGGGTGGTCTTAGGTTACACCCCTTCTGTGATGTATGCATGATGTTTCTGGGGGTGGTCTTAATCTACAGGGTGGCAATTTCAAAAGTCTTTATAAGGCCTTGCACGCCAATTTTCTGGGTCCCTCCTCCTTTCCTGCGGGTGAGGGGAGCACCGCATTGCAACAGATCAATAAAGATCAAGCTTACTAGCTACTTTGCTTCTCAATATTCTCTGGTTGGCCCCTGTTATTCTCTCCTAACAATAGGGAACCTATGTAAGGACTCTATATGGGCTCTTAGATACCCCATAAGGGAAAAGGGCAGATTTTTGTTTACAACACTGCCACATTTGACAGCTCATCTGGCCCATATGTGAGCTGTTGCCCATATGTGGATCTCAACATACAACTTCTTACACATTCTGCTTAGGAATTTTGCCACTGCAACAGGAACTACCAGTATGTGCCAGCAAGTCACCCTCTTCATTTAGGCAACCATTTGATGGACAGGCAAGAGCTTCATAAGTGGCTTAGGTTGCAATCCCATAATTGCCTGGGAATCACCATCCATAAGATTACAGTGATAGAGCACACACAGTCCAAAAATCTAACGAACACTCAGAGCTATCGTGCGCTAATAGCTCAGTGGCAGAGCACCTGCTTTGCATGCAGACGGTCTTTAGTTCAGTCCCCAGTATCTCCAGGTCCTGTCAGAAACCCTGAAGAGCAGCTGCTAGTCAGTGTAATCAGCACTGAGGTGGATAGGCCAATGTGTCTAAGTCTGCATATGGCAGCTTCCTGTATCAAATCAGCCCTTCATTCAGAACCATTGAGGACTCTAGTCTCCATTTTTTTCAGGGAAGAGCAGTAGGGTGTTTCTGCTTTTAATACAGGCTTCAGGTTCAGTCCTCAATATCTCCAGGTAGGATAGGCAGAGACTGCTGCCTGAAGCCCTGGAAAGCTGCTGTCAGTCAATGTAGACAATATTGAGATAGATGGACCAATGGTTTGACTCTTCATATGGCAGCTTCCTATGTGCAGTGATCTGGTCACAAAATTGTTAAGAATTGCTTCAAAAAAGGGATTAGAGAAGAACTACGGTACATACTGTACCTCACAAACATACAGTGTACTAACAAGTTTATGGCCACTATCTCCCCTGGCCAGGAACAGTTATGTGTTTAATTATGGACAATATAGCCAGTTAATTGTCACTCATTCAGCATAGAATGGCTTACTTTATTGCAATGGAAAATGACTGTCTATCCCATAATTATTGTTGCTGGCAATGGTTCCACCGTGAGTTGCTTATTGTTGAGCCTGTGACATCAGAAATGAGAGCCAGCAAGTTTTATTTATTTGCATGCCAGAGATTTACTGGCTGAAAATTGTTTCCCTCTAGCCAATGGCAAACTCTAATCCAGTTTATGATGGCCAATGGGCAGTTCCCAGAATCCCAAAATAGAATCAACATGGCAGTCTTCAATTCTGTTGCACCAGGCTGGGAATGATGGCTTGATGTACTGGCCTGTGATGGATGACATCCAATATTTCAAAGGGTGTCCAGTTCTTTGTTATCAATGGATAAATCTGTCAAGTTTGGTTTCTTTCAGTTTTCCAAATTTAAGTTCAGCTCTCCACATCAGTTTGTGATTATTTTTAAGCCTCATGAAATATCAGGCTTTTAATTAAAATTCCTCTACACTATAAACATATTGTATGCAATTTTGCCTCTTGCAAAGTAGCTTCCCCTAATATAATGCATTTTTCTATTCTATCTTCATACATGCATTTTTAGACACACTTGACCCTAATATATTTCCTTTTCTACAGATTACTTTGCTGGAGAGCTGCATTGCAAAATTCAGAGAAGTGCAAATTTCAAAAGATCGCTGTGTTTTGCTTTGTGTATTGTTTTGGAACATGTGAATTAGGTAGGTTTGCCTTTAAATGTGAACTGAATCAAATATTCCTCCTTTTCTTTGCTAGGTCATTCAGTATTTCTTGAAGGCTCAGGGAAACAGTTTCTTGTGAACAAGTAGTATAATTCAAATGTCTGACAGTAAAGCAATAACACATTACAATATCATCTTAAATATAGATATTTTATTTGCTTGGAGGCTTTGATGCATTTTATTTGCAAATTATAATCACCTTTGTGTTGACTCAATCCAACATACACCTCCGATTATTTTGAGCTCTTTCAGTTCTCTCTCACACACAGCCTCCAGTTAAATTCATTTGTCTTTTTTATGAGAAATGATTCCGACACTCCTCATTGTAAGTTTTAGGTTTTCTGGAAAATATATTTGATTGAATTGCCCATTGCATTTGAACATAAACACATTTTAAATTAACATAGGGTGAATGCAGCTGTGTGGAAGGACTTATAGTCCATCTAGGCATCCTTTTATCATGCATTTATGAATTGCATTCCTGATTTGTGGTCATTATGTTATTGGAGCAGTTCTACATGATCTCACTTTCAATTCTTTTTGCACTTAAATGGTAGACATACTGCTTTATTTCCAATTGGTGCATGTCCCCATAGCTTCCTGCTGAAAGATTGCTACTTTTAATGCCACAAATATTTTGGGGTTTTTTTTAATTCTGATTTTATTGCACAATAGTGCCTCTCCAGGTGACAATAACACAGCAACACTGATTGGGGAAGCATCTCAGAACAACTAGTAAAGCGGAATGATGTCTGGACAGTCCAGTATAAATGCACCATGAATGCACTTATTATTGTGTCAAAGACATATTGCAGAATACATCTGCAAAAATGCCAGTCTGGAGGGATCCATTCACATGCTGTAAACCTTCATCAAGCACAAAGTGCCCTCTGCCTCAGTACCACTTCTTAGCATGTTAGGCATTCAGTGTGTGCAGACCCACTGCAGGGGAGAAGGGTACCCTGCACAGGAATCCCAATGTGACAAAGGGACAAATAAGCTTAATGTCTGGTCTGCAAAAGTGACCAACCTCAGTTTTCCCTCAAACAGCCCCCACCTGCCCTGCCTTCCTTCTTACAACTAGCCCAGGGGATGGCCCTGGCTGTAAGCTTCCTGCCTCTCCTTAGTCTCATTGTTGCCCTTTATAGAACACAGTAGGGAGGAGGAGGACAAGAATGAGGTGGCTCTGCCTGCCATTGGCTCTGGCTCCAGCTTGCGCTTTGGTCCCGATGCTACAGACATATGGAAATGTATTAGTTCATTCGATGAAAGTGACCATGAGTTTAAAACAACTATAGTCCACATTCCTTCCTTTAGATAATCCAGTATACCAGCATGCATGTAAAAGTCTTATAAAAACCAGTGCAATCCCAGCAGGCAAAACCTTTTCTTTTTGGTTACAACTTTATATATATTTATAAAATTACCACCACTTTAAGATTATATTTCTTGCTTGCAACAGATACATAATCAAACAGTTTGTAAACATATATAGATGCAGGACAAACATAGCCCAGAATGCATTGCTGTGAATCGTGTCGACCACCATATTCACGAAACCAGTCAAGACATTCGCTAGTAAGAAATACAGGAGCTGATTCTTATTCACAGCGCTGATCATGCACACACTCCGAGGCACCGTTTTCCTATCCTGGGGCTCTGGGTCGCGTTTTTTACTCGCCGCTGCTGGCTGCACGAAATTCCAGCTGCAAGGAATGCTAGCCCCAGCCACCAGAAACTTTCCAAACACCAGCACAAGATCAGCCACCAAAAAGCAACTAAAGAGTAACAGGCCGTGAGCGATGACCCACACACAAAAGGAGAGGTTTGCCATCCGCCGGGATACGGTGTCTATGTGAGTTTGCGTTACATGAAGACAGATAAAGAGGAAGAAAACTGCAATCAGGAAAGAGCCGATTACGCCAAGCCAATCTCTCACCAAACTCCTCCTCTTTAACAAATATAAGCCCACTTGCACGCTAGCCATGTAAACAGCTAGGTAGCCAATGACAGAAAATATGCCCTCTCTGTTGGCATTGAAAAACCCGTCCCGTGAATCTTGGCCATCACTCCCATGCAAGATGAACATCTTCAAAGGTGTGAAGCTGAGGAAGCCTTCATAGACTAGAGCAAGTGTTGCTGCAATTAACCATGCTCTGCGCACGGGGAAGACAGCCAAAAGCAATGACGCAGCCATCCGTACAACAGCTAAAGTGAAGAAAAAGTTCCAGTGTACACCGTATTCCGAGACATGTTCGTAATAGTCAATGGCCTTGATGCTCATCACCCGCCCAAAGCCAAGAAGCAGCAAAGGCCACACAGCAAAGAACTGCCTGGCAAGATAAGAGACTTTGTGCTGTGCCGTGCCAGGCTTCAGCCGGACTTCTGGACAAACCACAGCGTTCCCAAAAACGAATGATCCCACTCCAAAATCCATTACCCCTGTTCCATAGGTCTCTGTTTTGGCATACCTCCGAGGGTACTGTGGAAAATCTACAGCCAGAATGCTGATGGATGTCAAGACATTGACAAAGACTCGGAATACTGTTATCGAAGGAATGTACTCTGGTTCCAAGTTTGTCCTCAAGAAATCACTTATGATTTGCTTAGGCGGCACTCTCACGTAATTGGTTCTCCGACTGTATATGATCAAAACCAAGCTGACACAGAATACGGTGATGGAGAGCATTACCCAAGGTAGGACAGGAGCCAAAATTGTACAAGAGAGCACTGGCGGGACAACTAAGATGGTGAAGTCTAGAAGAAAATGGCCAACCATTGACTGTAGTGGTTTTCCACAGCAGAGAAAATACAAGATCAACAGAAGCCCTCTGGAAAGGAGGCATAATGACGCTAGGGGTAAGCCAATGGAGATCTCCAGCAAGGTAGTTCCATTCAAATTACTTATAAATTCTTCTTTTTGCTTTTGCGACATTTTTTCTGCTTTTGTAAGTCACTAAAAAAAAGAAGAAATCAAGTTAGCAGCAAGCAAACTGAACAAAAATCAAGAGTGGGCAACTGCATCCACCCCAAGGTAAATCCTCACCTTGGTGAATCCAGTTGCTCCAATAGACTTTTTAAACCAGTGGGCAGGATAGAAATAAAAGAATTTCTATGCTGAAGTCACTTTCTCTATGCACGACTACAAGTTTTCAGGCAGCAAGCAGCCCACATTATTTTTTAACTGCTACTTTTATAAACAGTTGCAAAACACACTTGCAAGAAATTAAAAGAGCTTGCCTAGGAACCACATACCATAGGAACCCAACATGCACTAGCTCTTATTCGGACTTCCAAGGCAAACACCTGAAGAGGATATTTTATTTCTTTTTAACAAGTCGGAACCAACAGTCATAGCAACTGCCACTAGTAAAATTATTGCGGTGAAATTATTCACATAAATTTACACAGCACCCTCCTTCTTATTGAGCATTCATGGTAATTTATGCTCATGATGCTATCAGGGTGGTTATACACAGTCCCGCTTTCAATACTGTCTACACTTGTGAAAGTTTCAGGGCAGACACGTTGCTTCATTTCTAGTCAGTGTGAATAACATGTTGCAAAATACCTCGGGGGGAAAAACCCAACGCCATTAGTCTGGAGGGCCCCAAATATTTTATATTCTCAAATTTCAGTTGTAGGAGAGAGAGGAGGTAAGGGCAAGAAGATTGAAACACTCTAAGGCTGTCATCCTATCTTTTAGATTGCTACACTTTTTTGGTCCGAGAGTCACACTGAATCAGTCAACCCTGCAACGACCACATGTCAAAGTGTGTGGGGCCTTTTTGCTATATAATAAAACTGTGAGGGTGTCATCACACTGCAGTTTGCTTAGCTGCCAACAGCCAGCCACAGGAACGCCAGCATGACAACAGCCTTACAATAGGAGTAGCCAGATGTGCGGCAGACACCCTGCTATACACCCTCTACTTGACAGCAAGCCCAGCTGAACTCAATGGGGCTTACTCACATACATGTTCATGGAGGCTACTAGCCACAACGGCTATGTTCTCACTCCACTGTGGGAGGCAGTATGCCTCTGAATACCAGTTGCTAAGGAATCACAAGTAGGAAGAGTTGTTACGCTCATGTCCTGCTTGTGAGATTCCCATAGGGGCATCTGGTTGACCACTGTGCGAACAGGATGCTGGACTAGGTGGTTCACTGGCCTGATCCAGCAGAGCTGTTCTTTCTTATGTTCTTACTCCCATGTAGTATTCTTCCACTAGTGAATGCATCTCGCCAAATTCTGTCTAATCACCTTTGCTCCTCTTCTTTTTCTTGAGGCCTCCTACAATCGACTGCCACCTTCATTTTTTCCCTAGAAACATTTTTGCAATACACATCTTTGGATGAGACAAGCTGCAGCTTGTCAGGGAAAGGCTCTCTGAAGAGGGAGCTTAAAAGGCAAGAGCTCACCACACCCTCGCCTCTTAGCCCTGCAAGACGGCAAATTTGTCTTTCAGCACTGCAATAGTCTGCAAGGACTAGCTTAATTACAGCTCAGGGTATCCCTTGATAAAAAGCTGTAAGCCAGCAAACCTTACTGGCTGGCCATTTCGAGGCTCTTTGCTCACCTTCCCCTGGAGATGGCAAGCCTTCAGGACAAGGCGGGTTAAGAAAGTAAGAAGAGCACTGTAGTTGGATTAGGCCAAAGGCCCATCTAGACTGATACTCTGTTCTCACAGTAGCCAACAAGATGTCCCTCTGGGGAAGCCTGCAAGGAGGACCTGAATGTAACAGGGCTCTCCCCATTTGTGATCCCTCAGCAACTGGTATTCAAAAGTATGCCACTTCTGACCATGGAAGTAGAACATAGCCTTCAGATATTTAGTTAGTTATTTTCCTTGCTTGTTTGAACATGGATTTTATCCACAGAAGCACACAACTTAAAAACATAAATAAAATTCTGAACAGAGCTTAAAAGAACATAAAATTTAATTCCAGAGACGTAACATTCTTTGAAATTTTAACATACTTATATACAGGAATTTCAAAATGAATCAATACAGTGGTGCCTCGCAAGACGAAAAGAATTCGTTCTGCGAGTCTTTTCGTCTTGCGAAGCACGGTCCGTCGCAACTGCGCCTCTTCAAGCGGCTTTAAAAAAAAAAGCGCAAGACGTTTTCATCTTACAAAGCAAGCCCATAGGGAAATTCGTCTAGCGAAGCAACACAAAACTGAAAAACCCTTTCGTCTAGCGAGTTTTTCGTCTTGCGAGGCATTCGTCTTGCGGGGCACCACTGTATTATTTATTTGCTGCATTTATATCACACCTTTTTCCTCCAAGGAGCTCAGGTTAGTGCAGATAGTTCTCTCCCATTTCATTTAATCCCCTGTGAGGCAGGTTAGGCTGAGAGGCAGTGAGTGGTCCCAAGATCACCTTTATGGGTGAACAGGGATTTGAACCCTGGTCTCGCAGGTCTTAATCTGACACTATATCACAGTAATGCTAAATAATGGTTTGTGAGAATGTTTCTTGGCTGCACTTTCCACCATCACAGAAACATAGGAAGATGCCTCACACCATTTCTGGCTCCTTTAACTATTTTAAATAGCATGTTAGTTTTGGGAAGCAGAGGCCTGTCTCTCGCCCTCATGCTGTTAGTGTCTTGGGGCAGAGACCCTCTCTCTCTCTTGCTCCTTTAGCTGATTCAAGTACCAGTTGCACCCATTTGGCCATTTCCTTCTTTCTTCCCCATTCCTTTTAGCATCACATGATGTATCAGACTGCAGCCTTTATTTAAAACTGTAAGCTGCCTTGAATGCATTGGAGAAAAAGGCGATATATATAATTGCAGTTAGCAAATAATCACATCTATACAAACATTAATAATGGGTAATTCATCCAAACCCTACACAATGCAGGACAAAACATCTGCTGTATGAAGGTTTCAGCCACTAGTCAAAAGCCCCACATATAATAGCTATAAGAACTTGAAAATATGCAGCAAAAACGTTTTGAAAGAATTACCTGCATTCTTATGGAGGTAAAGTTTCAGCGAAGACAGACAGCAGGATTTGTCTGAAACATAACTGAAAACATTCTATCATAAAGGCTGGGTCAGAGACAGGTCTTTGCTGTTTCTCTGAGAATTAAAACTGCATTTAAAACACAGGTGTAGAGTTTCTCTTTAGCTCTGCACAGCTCCTCGCTTATACTTCCTGCTGCAAAAAAGGTAAATCAGGGATCTGTTTCCTGATGACATTTTCATCAGAGCAAGTAGCCTGCTAAACGAGATTGCCTGATTCATCAGACTGCTCAGCCATGGCCAAGTTTAATATAAAGGTTACTAATGGCATATTAAAAGGCATTAAAAGAAAAGGCGAGGTGAGGTGGAAGAATTGCATTCTGGTCCTACACCTGTGATAATAGGCTGCCTTGAAAGGCACACAATGGGTGCCATCTCTGTCAAGGCAATTCCTGATGATCACGTTCATTTACTCACCAGAGATTTGCCTAGCACAGCAACAGAAATTTGTAGTGGAGAGGCGGTGCAATTTACAATTTTATGATGTTCTGATTATTTGATTGTACAACCCCGTGGTTCTTTTAGTTAGCGGTTTATACTTTTAAAAACAAATAAAATAATTTGCATTGCTTGTTTGCCCGCCACAGATTGTAGGTTTGGTCGACACAGACTGGAGTGGACCACTTCGCATTTCAGCTGAAGGATGCCTCCCCCCCCAGTAAGTTTTCACCTCCAGTAAAAAAACTCCCTACAAGTTTTTTTTTTTTTAACTAGCACTTCTCCTTACTGTGCTAGCTTTCTGCTTGCGGGGGTGGGGGACAACCTACAAGGAAGTGTTCACTCTTGATCCCACCCCTCCATGATACTAGGGAGTGTAACTCCCCAGGTGCTCCGCGTGTAGAACAAGCAGTGAATTCCCTTGTCTCCACGTGGGTCCGATCTGGTAAGAGCGCGTTTCCTTTCCCCACCTCCTCGATCCGAATATTATTGTTATTTACTTATTTAGCACTACCCGCCTTTCGTCCTAAGGTCCAGGGGCGGGTCACAACAATTAAAACACAACATGTAAAAATTTAAAACAACTATTTTAGGCTATGGTGCAACACACGCTTTCTGGGTGCAGCGGAGCTTGCTACCGAGTAAAGCATGCGTTGTTGCTTCGAGAAGCATGCTTTGCTTCCGATGAGACACGGATCCCGGCTGCTAAACTGGAACTCACCCACCCCGCACATTTTCTTGGGAAATCCCACTAATTTCCGCGTAAAGCATGCAGCGACCCTGCGCACCCTTTTCTTAGGAGTAAACCTCGTTCTTGAACTCGGTGGAGCTTCCCTCCGAGGAAAACTTGCGCCACGGTTGTCTGAACGTGCATGGCAGTCAGCGCCGTCTGCTTCCTTCGGAGGAAGCAGGCACAGGATGAGGCCAGCGGGATGCAAACCTTACGCATCCCTACTGGGTAGTGAGCCCCATTGCATTTCAATGGGATTGTGCGCGTCGCACAGGCTGGCGCTGCAAAGCTGCGGTCCTCTGCGCGCTCCAGATTCCCCCCGGAATCCGAAATCGGGCTCCGCATCCCAGAGGCGGGGCGTCAAATCCGGATCTTCCAGGGAGTCTGGAAGCCCTTCCGATTCAAACCCAGCAGCCTCCGCCTCCAGCTCCGCCTTTGCCCGGGACTGGCTGAGCCGTCCTTCGCCTCCCTCCGGAGGACGTTGCTTTTCGCCGGTCGCTCTCGATTCTCTCCTTCTCCATATATACATGGAACGGGTGAGTCCATTTAGCCTCAAATCTCTTTCTCTCTGCTTTCTTTCATCTGTTCCTTATAAATGAGGTTATTTCTCTCTTCCTCTCCAGAAATGCTGATCTCTTAGTTTAAGCCCCACAACTTATTCCCTCCCTCCCCCCACTCCACATGCTGCTTCAGAAAGGGACTGAAGCAAGAGTTCCCTTAAGGGTGTGCAGAGTTCTTTTCCCACTCATTGAAGAGCAAAGGAAGGATCCCAGTGGGAAAGGACCATAGCTCAGTGGTAGAACATCTGCTTAGCATGCAGAAGGTCCCAGGTTCAATCAATTAAGAGTTTTTCATCTATTTTGATTTTATTTGTTATCTATTTTTGGTTAGTCACACTTAGGTATTGGCGTGAAGAGTGAGGTAGAGAAACTTGCATAAAATAATAATAATAATTAAGTATAAGTGTTGCTGATCCCTGGCTTTAAGCTTCTTCTGCATTTTCTGATGTGTTCCTGTCCAACGTATATTTATACCTTTTTTGGATTTCTTTTATTTGGCTTTTCAGTGACGACACCACTCCCACCCCTTTTCAATTTTAGCTCTATAAATGCTAGGCTGCCATGATTCTACAATGTCAACACATTTACCTGGGAGTAAGCCCGCGGCGGGGTGCGCTCCCGCTGCTCGGTCCCAGCGCCTGCCAACCTAGCAGTTCGAAAGCACCCCCGGGTGCAAGTAGATAAATAGGTACCGCTTACCAGCGGGAAGGTAAACGGCGTTCCGTGTGCTGCGCTGGCTCGCCAGATGCAGCTTGTCACGCTGGCCACGTGACCCGGAAGTGTCTCCGGACAGCGCTGGCCCCCGGCCTATAGATGTGAGATGGGCGCACAAACCCCAGAGTCTGTCAAGACTGGCCCGTTCGGGCAGGGGTACCTTTACCTTTACCTTTAAGCCCACTAAACATAGCAGTACTGTCTTCTGAGTAAACATGTATAGGATGCCTAGGGCCTCCAGATTTTGCTCCCATCAACCCCAGCAAACATAACCAATTGTCAGAGATGATGGGAATTGTAGTTCAGCAACATCTGGAGGGCCAAAGGTTCCCTGCACCTGGGTTAGTGCATTGAACTGGGATTAGGGAGATTCAGTTTTACCTCCCTCATAGGGCTGTTGTGAGATTTAGTTAAATACGGGGGGGGGGGGATCAATTTTATACCCTCTGGCTGTGGAGGCTCAGAGTGGATAGGTCAGATCCTTTATTAATCTGAACTGTGCAGGTTTCAAAACATGTCCCACTTGGAGCAGAGGCTTGCTTGAAGTTGGAGTGTGTGTCTAGGCAAGCTTGGCTAATAACTGGGTGAATCTTTTGGGGCCTTTGGACTTTTCTTTGTTGACAAAAAAAACCGTGTGCAAGGCACACTGGGTAAAGCTAATTCGAAATACAGCATTTTCCATCATTGTAACAACAATGTGTCACAGCATGTGACTTAAAAAAACAACAACGTGCAGTGACCTTGCCTGATCAAACCCAAAGTTCAGGACATCTGTTGCCAATGATGACTATCCAGGGGTCTCCGGAAATCCACAAGTGGAACAAGAAGGTGTCTGCTCTTCCATCCTCCTGTGGGACCCCAGTATTCAGGTAGACTGTCCCTCTACTTGAAGGCTCAAAGTTTGCTCTCTTAGCTGATCACCATAGATGAGGGATGGGGAAGCTGTGCCCCCCCCCCCGATGATGCTGAACTATGTTTCCCATAATCCCTGACCATTTGCCATGTTATCTGGGCCTGATGGGGACCAGTTTGCTCACCACTTAGTTTGGGCCTTGAAGGGCTGATCTCTCCCTCTCCCTTTCCTTTTCCCTCCACTCTGACTTTCCTTTATTGTTTCTGGCCTTTTTTGTTTCTAAGCCTGATGCCAGGGCCTGTCTCTCTCTTATTTCTAACGTAACTTGATCTGGGAGATTATCGTTGTCTGAAAAACAGAATAAAAATATAAATAAATAAAACTTTGGAAGGCCTTGAATACACTAAAGTAAAAATACAGTATTGTTGTTGTTGTTGTTTCTATTCTGCCCTTCATCCGAGGATCAGAGGGCAGTTTGCAATATAAAAATACAAAAATACTTACTGTAGGATAGTAACCTACATACACGCAGTTTAAAAGACCATAGATTGTTTAATTAGCCAAAGGCTTGGGAGAAGAGGAATATTTTTTGCCTGGTGCCTAAACAGATGTAACAGAGTATCCAGTTTTCAGGAAGAAATGCAATATACACATCTGTAAACCAGAGATCGCTTTTTAGGAACATAGAAAGCTGTCTGATACTGAGTCAGACCATTGGTCCATCTAGCGCAATATTGTCTACACTGACTGGCAGCAGCTCTGCAGGGCTTTAGACAACCGTTTTCCTACCTGGAGATGCCAGGGATTGAACCTGCAACCTTGTCCATGCAAAATATGTCTGCCACTGACCTAAGATCATTCCACACATTTAAGTGCCATTTTGTATAGACTCCAGATGTTCATTTATAGTAAACAACAACAATCCAGATTTCTAGCCCTTAAGTGTCTACAGACATTCATGAAAGTATTTGAAACATAGGAAGTTGCAGTTGGATTTTTGGTCTATGTAGCTCAGTATCATCCACACTGACTGGCAGTGGCTCTCCAGGATTTCAGACAAGACCTCCCATCCCCACCTGGAAACTGAGCCTGGCACCTTCAGCCTGCAGAATAGATGCTGTACCACTGAGCTGTTGCCCATCTTTCCTCATTTTCTCTGCTTCTGGCGAGAGAAGTGCAAACTTAAGTTGACCAGAGCAGTGTGGTTGCAGCAGGGAGCTCAATCAGCTGCTGTGCTGTTTTATATTGTGATACATGGGCTGGATTGCTTTAGGTCATTGGCCAACAATTATGTACTGGGGGGCTGTTGTAAGGAGGGAGGGGTGGGAGCCCAGGCACCCCCTGGCCAAGGATCTGTTAGTGTCTCCTATTGCACTAAGGCCCTTCCTTCCTCTCCTCTGCTCTTCTGCCTCCATACTGACATCTCAGGTCCCAGGGTCCAGTGGCCGAACTCTTGATTGCAAAGCCTTATAATGTTCCAAGCTTATTGAGTCACTTCTCGAATGCTCAGTTGTCGCACAGAAGTGGCAGTTCTCCCTCATGCTGCTTTTACATTCTCCCCCTCCCATACTTAAAACACAACATCTCTTAAGTACTTGACAACCAATCAGGGGTGGTTAAATTCCCATCTCCTGTTTGGGAGCTTCCCAGAAGCATCACAACTGTCTTCTGTTGGAGACAGGCCAATGGACGGATTTTTGGTCTGGTCTGCCAAGGAGATTTTAAGGCTCTTGAATCCTGAGTGTGGGATCACACATTGCTGTTACCGCAAATAGAGGCTCAATGAGAATTAGGAGACCCACCTGCCTTGGCACCCAGCTGAAGGGTGTGTTTGTGTGTGGAAATCTGTTCTAACAATCCTTTATAAGCAGGACAGGTTGTTTAGAGGGTAACTGTAATCCACAAAGAGGCCAACAATGGATCTTCAGAGTTAAGGAAAGAATAGCTTTATTGTTCCTGATGTGGGTCCCCCCCCCCCAATGTTATTGACTTCAGACAGTCAGCATTCCATGCTCACTAAGCATGTTCAGTGTTCACTTGAGCTGTTTTTGGAGCCCTGTCTCTTCTTTGCGCCCCACTCCTTTAAAAAAATGGTTAATATTTTTTGTACTGCTGCAAACTTAGTGCTTCTCCCTACCTCCTACACCTTGGCCTGCTGATTACATCCCTTGCTTGTGTGGATGGGGCTGTTTATGGACCAGCACTCACCCCGTGAACATCAGAAATAAAGGGAATTCTAATTGGTGAGCCACAAATATTGCTTTGGCTTACTAGCAAGTCACGATTTGTGATTGTCGCCAGTCCCCTCTCCTGCATACTCTGGCGTGGACTGAAGACTTGGGTCAGGGTCTTCTCTCATTAGTGCACGGAGTATAGAGAAGCAAGAAGAATGGTTGTAACTCTGAGCATGGCTGATGTTGAGGAGCAGAGGTAAAACCAGCCTCCTGCAGAAAACGTGGAGAGGGGGTAACTGAGAATGGAAAAACCAGGCTTGCAGGGAGCCTGAATGGGCACATTCCATGCTGCAACATTTTATTGCAAATCCCACGAATAGTAGCTGTCAGTGAATAATATGGGACTATCTCTTAAGCATAATTATTTTTGATGGGGGGGAGATCCTGACCAGTGGAATGATCACAGGGGAAGTTAATAAAAACAACATCCCATAGCTTAAATCTGCTGGCTGCCGCTGGCTGAATTTGCTGCTGCTGGATAGAACCAGCAGTCTGGGTTGCTGGATGGTTCCCCCCCCCCCCCCGGCGTGTAACTTTCCACTGGTCACGCCCGTGCAAAAATGTTCTGTCGTTTTTTCCCACAGGCCTTCTTTTCCCTCCTCCCACAAATCTGTTTATAACAGCCGGGAAACCTTACATTTAAGGAAGGAGAAGAATCCACTTTGCTACCCTTAATCCAAAAGGACGCCAGAGTGCAAACAGATATTTCTCTAAACTGTTTTTTCAGTTAAGGATTTGTGATGTTGCCCCTTCCCATTCAATCTTGCATAATTGACCCTGGGAATAGTCCCCAGGCTCCACTTTGTCTCGCTAGACCCAGACGCTTGCTGTTGCTCAGAGCGCTGGAATATAGGAAGCGGCGTTCTCAGCCATACCTGGAGATGCTGGGGATACAACACAGGACCAAGCTACAGCTCTTCCCTCACAGGAAAAAACAAGTTTCCAGTCCTCATGGTGTTGTACTAAGGGCCGATTTAAATAGGAACAGAAGAAGCTGCCTTGTACCAAGTCAGACCATTGCTCCATCAAGCTCAGTATTTTCTGTCCTGAGGGTGGGAAACTTTAGAGTAGATCCCCAGGTCAAATGCATACCCGCCATGTGTCCTGGAAAAAAAAGGGGGAACATCCCATTTCTCCATGTGAAATTGCGGCGGGTATTTTGGGTGCTGTGATCTCACACCCTGAAAAAAGCAGTTGTGGGGGGAGATAGCAGCGCAGGTCACATGCCTCACCTGGGACCACGTCCTGGAAAACATGCACCCCTGTTTTTAATCTAAAAAAGTTGGACTGGATGCATATGCAACCCTCTAGGCCACACCTTCTTCTCTGTTTTGCTTTGCACCTTCCTTGAGTGTTGGCGTCTGGCTGTAAGGTGCCCTTGGTTCTGATAAGGCCCCTTGTTTGCCTGGATGGAGGAGAGAAAGCAGTCTGTGTATATGGAGAAAATAGCCTCAGTAAAACACACCTTTCTTGCTCCATCTGCTTTTGCCCCTGGCATGTGGCCTAGAAGGGAGTGTGGCCCTTAGGCTGAAAAAAAGGTTCCCCACCCCATGATTTATCTATCACGTGGCCCATTGAAGTCTTCCCTGTCACTCTCAGTAGCATTTTGCAGGTTGCCAAAACCGCTTCAAGTAAACAACCTTCTTCATTCCACTCAGGGCTCCTCGTTTCTCTTGCTTGAGATTTCCTGCAACCTGAAGTCCGCCAACGTTGAGATTTTGCCAAGCTGGTAGTACTCCAATGCATTCTCCAACACGAACTTCAAAGCCCCACAAAACGAGAAGGGAAAAAATGCCCAAGCAGGTAATGTCAGGGAAAGCTAAGATGGTAATATGGAAAGGCTTCTGGTAGTGCCAGGAAGCCATCCAGGGAGCAGATCATATGGCTGCCTGTCCAGAAGCTAAGAAGCTGTCTGATACTGAGTCTGGTCACAGGGTCCATCTAGCTCAGTGCTATCTGCACTGGCTGACAGCAACTCTTTGGGGTTTCAGGCAGGGAGTTTCTCCTAGCTGCTGGGGACTGAGCCTGAGACCTTCTCCAAATAGAACAGGGCCTCTACTGCTGAGCTGCAGCTCTTCCCTAAAATTAAAGCAAGGATCTAGTCCTCATGGTTCTGAATTTAATGGCCAGCTTTAATAGGAACATAGGAATCTGCCTTAAACTAAGGCTGGCCTTTGATCAATCTAGCTCAGTATTGTGTACACTGATGGACAGAGGCTCCAGAATTTCAAAGGAATTTGTGCCTGGAGGTGCCACGGATTGAACCCGGGACTTCCGACTGGTGGCGGCTCTCCAGGGTTACAGGCAGGAGCGGATCTCAGCCTTACCTGCTCGTAAACTTACTTTCAGGGCAGCTTTTTATATGGCAAAATCACCATCCTGGTGTTTTGGTCAGTTAGTGGCATCTCCTTCTGCCTGTTCCTTCAGGTGAACGGCACCAAGAGTCACCCGGCCAGCAGTTGTGATGAAGAGAATGGTCTCGGGGAAGATGTCAAATCCTTCTTGGGTGACGAACGGCAGCTCCATTGCTTTGATGACCTTACCAAAGTGAATCCTGTGACCACCACAACTGGTAGGATTTAAAACCAAACACGCTATTGTGCATTCATATGTCACTAGAAGACTGGGGTGGTGAACCTGTGGCCCTTGGTTCACCTCGGTCCAATTTCATGCAGCCCTCAGCATCACCCGGCACCCCAAGCTGTGGGCCTACCCTTCTGTTCTGCCCTGGTCTCCGTTTTTTGGTCACAGCAGGATGTGACTGGATTATTCTCCCACATGCAAAGAACAAACTCATTTCCCCTAGTGCAATTCTTCCATTATGCCCCTCCCCCCAAAAAATAAACCCGCCTCACCTTGGTTCTTGGGATTGGGACTGAACTAAAAAGACCCCAGTCCCCCAGCTGTCTATAATTATACCAGCAGTGAGGGAAGCTGTATCTCTCTAGATATTGCTGGGCTACAGCTCCAACAGTTGGAGTCTTACAGCTTCCCCACTCCTGCCTTGTGTGGGGGGAAAAGGGAGGTTGAATTCGGAAACATGAAATAGCACATTTCTTGCCACTGATGAAACCTTCCGCCATCCTCAGTCCTGAAGTGCCTGCAAGCGAGATATGCCATCAACGTGTTTTACACCAATGCCGGCAGCAGCCTAGTCGCAGTCAACCCCTTTCGGCCGATACCGCGCCTCTACTCGCTCGAGCTCATGAGGAACTACCACACTGCCCCCCGCCTTCAGGTGAGTGAGGGGTGGAGGGAGAACTGCAACAGCTCAGCCCCTGCCAAACGAGATCTTTCCCAGGAGATGCCTGGAAAATAACAGTTGGTAGCTTTTAAAAAGGAAGCTATAAAGGCTGCACTTTTGGAACAGAAGGCATGATGAGGTAGGGAAGGTTGCAGGCTTCTATCTGCCTTGCATCCATCATCACTTGTCTAGCCTTAGGTGTGGCCATTAAGGGCCCTTCAGTTCCCACTAAGCCAGGCATGGCCAGACTTGGCCCTTCAGCTGTTTGGGGACTACAGTTCCCATCATCCCTGACCACTGGTCCTGTTAGCTAAGGATGATGGGAGTTGTAGTCCCAAAACAGCTGGAGGGCCAAGTTTGGCCATGTGTGCACTAAGCCCAGGGGTGGGGAACAGATGCAACCCTCCACTGCCTTTTGGACTCCCAACTCCCATCAGTCCCAGCCAGCCTGGCTCAATGGTTAAAGGTAAAGGTACCCCTGCCGGTACGGGCCAGTCTTGACAGACTCTAGGGTGGTGCGCTCATCTCACTCTATAGGCCGGGAGCCAGCGCTGTCCGCAGACACTTCCGGGTCATGTGGCCAGCGTGACAAGCTGCATCTGGCGAGCCAGCGCAGCACACGGAACGCCGTTTACCTTCCCGCTGGCTCAATGGTTAGGGATGTGCAGAAAGATCTAGGGATCCAAGGGATTACAGCTCCCATCATCCCTGACCAGGGTGGTCCATGGTCACGGATGATGGAGGCTGAAGCCTGCAAGATCCAGAGGCCACAGGTTCCCCGCCCCTGCGTTTAGTGAGCTGCACCTGACAGTAGCTTTTCCTGTCCAAAAGCACACTACTCTTTTGCTTCTTAGGAACTCAAACCTCATGTTTTCGTGGTAGCAGAGGAGACCTACAGGAATGTCCAGAGCCAGATCCCACCTGTAAACCAGTCCATCATTGTGAGTGGCGAAAGCGGAGCTGGGAAGGTAAGGGAAATACTTCCTTCAGGCATCTCTCTGTGATCAGTTGCCTGCTCACCCATCTCTGGGGGAAGACCATGTTGCTGGCTTGTGTAGGTGAATAGCAAACACAACTTTTTCTTTCATGCATTGCCTCAAAGTGCAAGGCTTTTCCCAATCTGTGCAAAGTTCCCTGCATGTGGACAGCTACCATATCTGAGAAAGGTGCAATGTAGCCCTGATGTCATAGTTTGCCATATGCAGGGAGCTTTCTCCAAGAGTCCATTCACTTTTGGTTTTGATAATACACTGCAGTTTCCTATTGAATCCAAGCTTGGGAAACCATCACTTATTATGACCCAGGGGTGGGGAACTTATTTTGACCCAAGGGCCACATTTTCTCAACCGATGCCGGTGCTGTCATTTTGGCCCCAGGCTAAGACCTTATTTATATGCTCAGGCATTTTAAAAATGTGTAAGCTGTTTATTTATTACATATCTCACCAGGGCCACAAACATATCATTAAAACAAGATCATTAGAAACATTCAAAAACAGCGTAAAAGCAATCACATTCCCTCAGCCCATGATTTCAGGGTTGTCAGGATCAGTATCTTTCAGCCATCAATCACTTGGGTAAACATGAATGTCTTTCAAATCATCCTGAAAAGCCAGTATTGAGGGAGACTGATGCACCTCCCCAGGGAGGGTATTCCACAAACTGGGAGCCCCCACTGGAAAAGGCCATGCTGCAGGTCGGCACCAGCTAGCCCCCCGTGGCAGCACCAACACCTCACCTGCTGATCGCACGGCTCGAGGTGGTGGGTTGTTTTACTTGCTCTAGTTTTTTGCAGCTTTATTTGTTCTGAACATTTTAGTATGTGTTTGCTATGTTTAAGACTTGGTTGGCTGGCATTTATTTTCTGTACCCTGTCCCGGTATCGGCATTGATGGCAGGCGGCATTGATGGCAGGTGGGGTAATATTTTTTACTATACTGATAAATGGAGAAGGGGGAGGAAGGTTGGAGCGTATGTGTCAGGGGTTCAGAAGCAGAGACGCAGAGAAGGGTGGAAACAGAGAGCGAGGGGGAGGAAGCCGAAGGGAGAATGAGTGATGATGACGACCCGAGATCTCCAAGCCTAAGCAGTGAGTCAGAGGACTCCCAAAAGGGAGCCCCAGTGAGCAGAGCAAGGGGGGGATCCGGGGGGACACCCCAGGAGGAAGGGAACAGAGGAGATTCAGAGAGCAGCAGCTGGAAGTCGGGACCCACGCTCATAACTGAGGGCGGCAGCAGCTGGAAGTCGGGACCCACGCTCAAGACTGAGAGCAGCAGGGAGGAAGGTAGCCAGGCATCGGGTTCCGGAGGCTGTCAGCAGGAGGGAGGGCACGAGTCAGGGGTGGTCACGCCCTCCTCAGAGAGCGAGGCAACGGTTAAGAGGAAAGTAGAGAGTTGGGCGCGCGCGCCAAGTTCAAATGCAGCGGAAGCTGGAGCAGTAAGCAGCCCGGAGAGTGAGCCAGGTCCTAAAGCCCGCCGCAAGGAGGCAGAAGGATCAGGGGGGTCAGCGTCAGAGGAGAGTAGAAGGGAGGAGGCCCAGGGGGGCAGAAGGACCCAGAGACGTAGGGAGAGGCGAAGGAGGTGGAGCAAGGCTAGGGTATTAAGCTGGTGTGCAAGAGGCGGGGACTCAGACGGGTCTTCGCCGACCTAGAGCAGAAGGTGTAGAGCTGCACGCTGCAGTTCGGAAATGAAACCTGTAACTCAATAAAGACTCTTTTAAAGTGGACGCTGTGTGGCGTGGTCCTATGTGAGCTGGGACCTGGTAGCAGCTCTGACAGTAAGACCCGTCTCTTCAAAGCTTCAGAAACCTGAAACCTCGCAGCGGGAGCAGAAGCCGCTAGGGGAGGAAGAGGGGTGTCTGTAAGCGAGCTCACAAAGGTTAGCAAGATGACGGAAGAACAGAGGATCTCCGCGCTGCAAGAGGCAGTGACCCAGTTGTCCTCAGAGGTATTGGCTTCCAAGAAACGGGAGGAGGAGACTACAGCCGCCTACAGAGACCTACACGCCAGGTTTGAAATGCTTGTTAAGCAAGGGCAACCGGGACCCAGACCGGAGGGCGTGGGATTGGCACGGAGAGCAGGAGGGCTTGTGGCTCACTTCGATGGGACTTTGCAACAGTACCCTAATTTTAGAGCAGACGTAATGTGCGCACTGCAACTGCTGGCAAAAGACTTTAGAGATGAGGAAGAGAAGGTGGGGTTCATATTGTCCCATTTGCATGGGGATGCCAAAGCCTGGCTGCGCAATTTGTGGAGGGATAAAGATCCGGCGCTTCAGAATGCAGAGGCCTTTATCAAAGCGATGGATGCGTGTTTTTTGTCTACTATTGATGTGGATCTTGCCAGACGGGAGATTCATGGACTAAAACAAGGGAGGGCGAGCGTCCGGCAGTATCACGCCCGATTTTTTGCGCTGGTCAGTGCTTTAGAATGGGATCGGGATTCGCCCCCTGTCAGAGACCTCTTCTGGGAGGGTCTAAGTTCAGCGGTTAAGGATGAAATTGCAAGGGGGGAGAGGCCCCGAAGCACGCAGGAGGTGGTCCAAAGGGCGCTGACTGTGGGGGTGAGGCTGGAAGAACGTCCATGGTGCAGAGATGAAGGACGTGGAGGGCGCGAAGCAGCGAGAAGTTTCTCTTTCGTTCCGAGGGAAGCAGCGCGTGCGCAATCCACACCTCCGCCAGGAGGGGGAGGGGAACCGATGGAGGTTGGAGGTGCAAGGGCTCAGTCAGCAGCCAGAGCCCTAGCACCGGCAGCAGTGAAAGCGAAGCCTCCTAGAGGGAACAGGAAGTGTTACATCTGCGAGGATCCAGGCCATTTGGCGAAGGAGTGTCCCCGGAGGCTCCACAAGCACACTGCAGCCTCAGCAATGGTGACTGCAGCAACGCAGCAAGGAGAACCACAGCAGGGAAACGACGATGTCTGGCTGGAGACGGAGGCACTGGGGCCCAGCCAGACGCATCTGTGAAGCAGTCCCCAGCAATCTTGCAACCCACGGATCCCCTCCCACCCAAACCAGTAGTGCAGCTCACAGCATCTCTCCAGCTACCCGACGGCGTCACTATCGAAGTGCCGCTTTCTGTGGATTCTGGAAGCAACGCAGACTTTATAGCGCAGAGCTTTGTGGAGCAGCACGCTATACAGCTATTGCCTGCCACTCTGCCCCTGCAAGTCGTCACAGTGGATGGCAGAGAGTTGCTAGGGGGGCAGGTGGTGAAGCAGACGCCACCGATGGTGATGCGCCTTGGCAACCACAGGGAAGTCATCAGTTTTAATGTCACCCAACTGTCGGACACGCCCATTGTGTTGGGCATGAGTTGGCTGGACAGGCACAGTCCGACACTGGCTTGGTACCAGAGACAACTGATCTTCGGCTCCTCTTATTGCGCAGAACACTGCATCCTGCCCAGACGGGAGGGAGAGGAGGAGGAATCACAACTGCAGTTGGGAACGTTGCAAGCGGTCCCCCACAAATACGCGAGCTTTTTGGAGGTCTTCTGCGAGAAGGAGGCGGACAAGCTACCCCCTCACCGGCCATATGACTGCAAGATTGACCTCCTACCGGGGGCGACGCTGCCGAAGGGGCGGCTATACTCCATGTCTGAAGATGAAATGCAGGAACTCAAACAGTTCATCGAGCATAATCTGGAGCGTGGCTTCATCAGAGAGTCCAAGGCAGTGGGGGGCAGTCCCGTTTTCTTCGTGAAAAAGAAAGACACGCCCCAAAAAAGACTAGTTGTGGACTACCGCCTTTTGAACCAGATGACCAAACCGTCTGATTACCCCATGCCCAGGATTGACGACCTCCTCGCGACGGTGCGCAAGGGACGCGTGTTCACCAAGTTGGACCTGCGAGGGGCGTACAATCTCATCCGCATGCGGGAGGGCGATGAGTGGAAGACGGCCATGTTCACACCGCTGGGCACCTACGAATACAGAGTTATGCCCTTTGGATTACAAAATGGCTCTCACTGTTTTCAAGCTTTTATGCATCACGTGTTGGAGGGACTCCTCTACAAGACCTGCGTCTGCTTCCTGGATGACATCCTGATTTTCTCTGACTCGCAGCAAGCTCACGACCGAGACGTGAGGGAGGTGCTCAGCAGGTTGCAACAACATAGACTGTACGCCAAGCTGGAGAAGTGCCAGTTCGACACGACGGAGGTGGATTTCCTGGGATACAAGTTGTCGGACAAGGGGATAGCCATGGACAGCACCAAGGTTCGTGCGGTATTGGATTGGAAAAGCCCGCGCAACCGGAAGGAGGTCCAGCGGTTTGTCGGCTTCGCCAACTTCTATCGCAAGTTTATCAAGGGGTTCGCGATGCAGACGGCAGCAATTACGGACACGCTCAGCTCCAAAAAAAAGAAATTCATCTGGACGGAGCAGGCGGAACAGTCCTTTCAAGCGCTCAAGCATCTCTTCGCATCGGAGAAGCAACTGCTGCATATCGACCCCAGTAAACCGTTGAGGGTAGAGACAGACGCGTCAGACAGAGCCGTGGGAGCTGTCCTGCTGCAGCGAGACCCGCAGGGGGTGTGGCGGCCGGGAGCGTTCTACTCCAGAAAGCTCAGCAAGTCGGAGCAGAACTACACCATCTGGGACAGGGAGTTGCTGGCCATTCATGCAGCTTTCAAGGCGTGGAGGCACTTCCTAATCGGCGCCAAGCACACGGTGCAGGTCTGCACGGACCACAAGAATCTGGAGCACTGGCGCACGGCTCAGTTCCTGAACCAGAGGCAGATACGTTGGGCGGAGTTCTTTGCTGACTTCAATTTCCGAATAGAGTACGTCCCAGGCGACACCAACATCATGGCGGATGCACTGTCCCGAAAACCGCAATACCTAGAAGAGGTGACGCCAGCGGCGGCCATGCACATCTTCGCACCGACGGCGTGGGCGTGTGCCTCAGCTACAGTAGACCTGGATGCGGTGCGACGTGCATTGCGGGACGACTCATTCGCGCAAGACAAGATGGCGGAACTGCTCAGAGGCACGGCTACCACGGACGAGTTCCAGGTGCGGGACGGCTTGCTCCTACGCAAAGGGGCTGTCTATGTACCAGGAGACGACCTTCGCGCCAAGGTACTGCAACAGTTGCACGACGCACCCACGGCCGGTCACTTTGGCACAGAGAAAACGATGGAATTAGTCGCGAGAGACTTCTGGTGGCCCAGGCTGAGAGGAGAGGTCGCGGACTACGTCGCGAGGTGCGACACCTGCCAGAGGGCCAAGCCGGTACACAGACCACCGGCGGGACTGTTAGAACCGCTGCAAACACCGTTTGAACCGTGGGAGAGGGTGGCCCTGGACTTTGTGACGGATTTACCCAACTCGAGAGGCAAGACAGCTGTGCTAGTGGTGGTGGACTTGTTCACCAAGATGGCACATTTCATTCCGTGTGCGAAGGTGGCCACGGCGGAACAAACCGCCAAACTGTTCATAGATCACGTGTTCAAAGTGCATGGCCTGCCACGGTCTATCCTGTCCGACCGCGGACGCCAGTTCATCTCGTCTTTCTGGCAGAAGCTGATGGGTTTTCTAAATGTCAAGGTCAATCTGGCATCAGCAAGACACCCGCAGACCAACGGGCAAGCAGAGAGGGTCAATGCCATCATGCAGCAGTACCTGAGATGCTATGCCAATCAACAGCCTGCGACGTGGGTGGATTACCTGCCGCTAGCCGAGTTCGCTTACAACAACACGAAGCACGTGTCCACAGGAGTGACGCCGTTCTTTGCCAACAATGGGAGGAATCCCAGAACCTTCCCGGGACTGGTGAGAGTGGGGGAAGGAGAACCACAGACGGCGGACGCGTTCGCGTCAGAGCTGCAGGCGGTCCACGATCAACTCAGACGGCAGCTGGAGCTAGCTAAGCACGCCTACAAGGTGCAAGCTGACAAGCACAGGCGGGTTGGCGAAGTGATCCAAGTGGGAGACTGGGTCTGGTTGGCAGCCCACGCAGTGCCGACCAGGTCGCTTGCCAAGAAGAAGTTGGGGCACAAGCAGATCGGTCCGTACCAAGTCGAAGCGCAGATCAACCCGGTAGCCTTCCGACTGGCGCTGCCGGAGGGTTCCAGAATGCATCCGGTGTTCCACAGGTCGGTGCTCACTCCCTACAAGGCACCTCACAGGTTCCAGGAGCCAGGGACGGCGCCAAGTCCGCTCCGGGAACGGACGGAGACGCGGGAGGTGAAGCACCAGGACCACATCAACGAGGTCACGGAGATTTTGGACTCCAGATGGGGGGAAGAGGGAGTCGAATACCTCTTAGCCAGAGAGGGCACCCGGGCCAGCGCCAATAGCTGGGTACCAGACTACGCTTTGGAGGAACCCCTGCTCAAGGACGAGTTTCATGCCCTCTTCCCACACAAACCCATGCCAGCGAACTTCTTCGACGACTGGTTGTTCACACCCACACTTTCTTCCAGCACGTTCCATGGATTCGACTCAGAAGGGGAACCCGCACGGAGCACCCGTTCCCCAGAAGGTTCACCGGCAGGTTCGGCATCAGGCAACTCGTATTGGTGGGACGATCGACCAGAGGAGCGATGGCGCAGGAAGTGGCTGGAGATGCCAGGTCGAGCGACCGACGCAGAGACTGACATGGACGTGTTCGGGGAGGACCTCGGGTTCGAGCACGGCGGTACAGAGATGGAAGAGCAACAAGTCAACGTCGACGACCGCGAGGGGGAAGACTCGGAGGTCTTCAGTTGGCGGCCACCCACGGGGAGCGACCTGTATCCAGCATTCCCTCCCATGATGATGGAGCGCCCAGCACCCACACCTGACAGCGGGGAGGGGGGAAGGGGGGGCTTCGAGGGGGGGATGGATGTCAGGGGTTCAGAAGCAGAGACGCAGAGAAGGGTGGAAACAGAGAGCGAGGGGGAGGAAGCCGAAGGGAGAATGAGTGATGATGACGACCCGAGATCTCCAAGCCTAAGCAGTGAGTCAGAGGACTCCCAAAAGGGAGCCCCAGTGAGCAGAGCAAGGGGGGGATCCGGGGGGACACCCCAGGAGGAAGGGAACAGAGGAGATTCAGAGAGCAGCAGCTGGAAGTCGGGACCCACGCTCATAACTGAGGGCGGCAGCAGCTGGAAGTCGGGACCCACGCTCAAGACTGAGAGCAGCAGGGAGGAAGGTAGCCAGGCATCGGGTTCCGGAGGCTGTCAGCAGGAGGGAGGGCACGAGTCAGGGGTGGTCACGCCCTCCTCAGAGAGCGAGGCAACGGTTAAGAGGAAAGTAGAGAGTTGGGCGCGCGCGCCAAGTTCAAATGCAGCGGAAGCTGGAGCAGTAAGCAGCCCGGAGAGTGAGCCAGGTCCTAAAGCCCGCCGCAAGGAGGCAGAAGGATCAGGGGGGTCAGCGTCAGAGGAGAGTAGAAGGGAGGAGGCCCAGGGGGGCAGAAGGACCCAGAGACGTAGGGAGAGGCGAAGGAGGTGGAGCAAGGCTAGGGTATTAAGCTGGTGTGCAAGAGGCGGGGACTCAGACGGGTCTTCGCCGACCTAGAGCAGAAGGTGTAGAGCTGCACGCTGCAGTTCGGAAATGAAACCTGTAACTCAATAAAGACTCTTTTAAAGTGGACGCTGTGTGGCGTGGTCCTATGTGAGCTGGGACCTGGTAGCAGCTCTGACAGTATGAGTCCAAGTTTCCCCACAGTCATTGGCCATTCTGCTCAGCACATAGGTGAGCTGAGCAGTGCCTGTTCACACATTCAGCAGCAAGTTCTGTGCATGTGGGAACAGTCTCAAAATGCTAGCTCCTCATTTGTGGCCTCGTTGAAGCAGCTCTCCCTCTTTTCCTCCCTGTAAACACTTCTCTGATTCAATGACATCTGTCGAGAGCAGCCCACAGCTCACATTCATGACCATCTTTCCAGACATGGACCTCCCGTTGCCTCATGAAATTTTATGCCACAGTCGCCTCGTCCTCCACCGTCCCCAAAGGCAGCGTGGCAGTGGAAAGGATAGAGAAGAGGGTGCTGGACTCCAACCCAGTGATGGAAGCCTTTGGTAAATATGACTTTTGAATAGATATATTCCTGCAAGTGTAGCAGCACAGATCAAACTGCCAAGCCGCAGATTGTGTGACCTGTGGTTTGGGTTCTGTGGACAGCAAGTGAACCATGACTTGAAAGCTTCCTGAGTGGAAAGAATCCCAGCTGGACTTTCATTTCAAATTGAATTTTAAAAAGCCACCAAATAGAAAACTGCCTTCCAAGTACCAGTCAGTACACTTTAAGGTTCCCAGTTGTTGATCTGCAGCAATTTCTTAATGTGCTGCACACCTGATACTACATATGACATCAGGTGGTACAGATGTGTGCGGCTTGGGGGAAGCGGTCTAGCAGGCCAGGAGTTTCGCATGTTTGTTCTACAGTAAGGTTGCCATATTTCAAAAAGTGAGAATCCGGACACAAAGGTGTTTTTTTTTGCCAAAGTTGTTGAGCAATTTTTAGTTTTGCCCGAAGTTGTTGAGTTTTTTTTGGAGCTATTTTAAAGGAAAATCGCCAAAAATGACACTGCCGGCATGGATTCCAGATTTTCCCGACATGGGTTCCAGATTTTCTGTCTATGTACGGGAAATTCCAACCATATGGCAACCCTATTCTGCAGTAACAGGGATTTATCATTGTGTCCATATGAATGGTGAGCTGTCTATTCTCAGAGTCTGTCAATCCGCTACATTTCCTTCCTTAAGAGGGAGAATTACCTTGACTGGTGTGTTGTTTTTTATTTTTGATCATTAATCTGCCTCTTCTCTCGTTCTCCACTTGGGCTGGACTTCGCAGGAAACGCATGTACCCTTCGGAACAGCAACAGCAGCCGTTTTGGCAAATACATCCAGCTTCAGTTAAACAGGTATGGATTTTAAAAAACCTCAGAGATACACACATACAGCTGGACAGCACTGAAGTTGGCTGACATTGCTACCGGTTCCTAACTGCAAATTTTGTGCTGTCTTTATTGCCATGAAAACATGTGCTGAACTTGGCATGCATCCTTGGGGTTGATGTGGTTCACAAATTTCCAGATATTTAGAAATATAAAGAAAAATGATTTCTGAGCATTTTTCTCCAGGTCTCAGCATCTCACAAGTGCTTCCATCCAAACTTTCCTGCTGGAGAAAACAAGGGTTGCCTACCAAGCCCCCTGTGAAAGGAACTTTCATATCTTCTACCAGGTTTGTGCCCTCGGTGTTTTTTGTTGTTATTATTTCAAATACATGACCTTTCCTTCTTGTATGTTTACATGCGGGGGAAGGCACAGTCAGTATCTAGCTTCTGCTCCTTTGAGGGCCCCAAAATCGGTAACTTAAACTTAATAAGTATTACGAAATTAACGGAACACAAAGAGCAAATCCCCTGAAATAATTTGATGTCAGCAGCAGGTTTCAGGCAGGGATCTCTCCCTGCCCTGTCTGGCGATTCTAGGGATGGATTCTGTGTAGTCGCTCCTGTTTATTCCAAGGTGTGGGTTTTGTGAAAGTAAGTTTAGGCAGACGTATATTATTTATATTTCTGTATATTACTAGTACTTGGGGAGTAAAGAAAACAATGATGTTAACTCATCATTCCTTCATTCCTTCATTTTTTTTAAATTGGCAAATCTGTATGCAAGTTCCTTAGTTTAGGCAAATGCCTCTTTGCATGGAAAATATTGTAATTGTTATGTCTTCAGCTAGTTTTTATGTTACATATGATTGTAATACTTTTCGATACTTTCTTTTGTTTGTATGAAAACTTTCCCCTCTCTTAATATAAGCTACAAATTTTAAAATATGAAAGCAGACATGCTGCTCAAAATCCATTGTTTGGCTGTTGTGCACTTTGGAAACCATGGGTTGTATCTGACTTCTACTCGGAGTAAACCCATTGAAACTAATGGGCATGACTAACTTAAGTCCATTCATTTCAAGAGGTCTATTCTGAGTAGAACGGGCTTGGCTACAACCACCATGGTTTTGGCTCCAAACCGTGGTTTTGGCATGATGTCATATTGTGCCATTGCTTTTAAATCTAATGTGAAAGAGTGATTCCCTTTTCTTGCCTCATTTTACTCTTCCCTACATTTCTCTACATGCACACATATATAATTTGTTGGTTACGCTACCATGGCTTGTTTTGAGGAGAATTGCCTGAACTGTTTACTCTTCCTTTCCAGATTGCAAAAGGTGCCAGTCACGAAGAACGACTGGAATGGGACGTCCCTGAAGGAGCAAAATTCTGCTGGCTTCCGAATCCTGAAAAGACTCTAGAAGGTGTTGCTTTGGGACCATATATTGTGAAAGGAACCTCAACTGCTTTAGGGGAAGCAGTGGGGAAATTTAAGAATAAGCTTAAATAAATGTAGGCTCTCTTGTTAAGGAAAGGCTGGATGGTTATCTGTCAGGGGGGTTGCAACTGCTGCTGAGTTGAGGACTAGAAACTTGTGGTCCTCAAGATGTTGTTGCTATTACCAAATTCTTGCCTGGATGGGAGCTAGAGAGGTGTGTGTGTGTGTGAGAGAGAGAGAGAGAGAGAGAGAGAATGTGTGTAGAAACTAACCTACTATACAAAGAGAAATTTTGCAGTCATTGCTCCGCCCAGTCATTGCTCCACCAGGAGCACCATTTCACAACTTTCTTCCCAATGGGGATCATACTCTTAAGAGACGCACCATCTCCTTCTCTAATTTGAGGGTCTCTTTCTCTTCCACAGAGGACTCCTTTGAGGTGACACGAGAGGCGATGTTGCATCTGGGCATTGACTGCTACACGCAGAATAATGTTTTCAAGGTTGGTTGAAACTCAGATCTGTGCCCCTGCTAGTGGCTTTACTATGATAATGCCTCTTCTTAATGCCTGGAAGGAGGATGGAGAGTGGCATGTCTCTGGCCACACTCACCAATGGTATGTAGCCTTCAGAAAGTTGCCCACAAGGGAATACAGACCTCTGGCTTAAATTGTTGGCAGGGTGAACATTGATGACTTTCTATCTAGATTCTGCAGGGACGTTTGGAGTGCTGGCTCCTAGCTAACCTGAATAGTCTATGTGCCCCAAAGTGTTCTCCCACCCCTGAAGCATCTCGTCTCTTTTTCCCCCAGATATTAGCAGGTCTTCTCCACCTGGGAAACATCCAGTTCTCTGAGGCTGAGGACGAGTCGCCTTGTGAACTGGACGACAGCGTCACAGGTGAGTCGCCATGATCCCTCTGATCCCTGACCAAATCGGTTTTATTATTCATTATATTTTTAGAACAGCTTTCAACCCAAGTTCCCAGGATGGTAGGGAAGAATTACAGTAGCCTCCTTCACACTAATATACTTCCAAACCATGGCTTGGACAGAGAGCATCATGCAGGTATTTAGAGGGGAAATCACTAAAGTGTGGTTTGGCTTAACGTTGTGTGTGAACTTAGGAGTTGTTGTGCTCCCAGAAAAGAATGAGTGGTAAACCAAGGACAAACTGTGAGATTAAGTGGGAATCTTTTTTTTAAATAGCCACAGAACCTTAAAAAATAAAAATCTTCCAAACCCAGGATTTGCAAAGACTGCTTCCAGATTATTAAAGGTGCCCGTAGAGCAGTTGCTGGAAACGCTGCGGATCCGGACAATAACGGCTGGGAAGCAGCGGCAGGTATTCAAGAAGGCTTGCCCCAAGGTTGAATGTGGGACGAGAAGGGACTGTCTGGCCAAGGTCGTCTATGCTAAGTAAGTGCTCTGGACCTTGTTTCAGGAGCTGCTTCTGTGTCACCCTCTCTCATTGATTTCCTTGCCTTATGTTTTCCCCCAAAAGAAAAGGAACAGCCTAATTCTGTCCTGGTAGCACCCCTGTACGGTGGGCAAGCCTGCGGAGGAGAATATAACTTGTGCGGCAGATCTGGGTTTGGTTTGGCTTTCACATTCCAAGCCCAGTGCTTTATTCATTGCATTGCACTAGTCTCCAGGTGGTTTTAACTGCAAGACAATGATAATGATTCTGTTTACTTAATTCAGGAGTGGGGAACCTCAGGCCTGGGAGCCAATTGCAACCTCCAGGGCACTTTCTGTGGCCCTCAGAGCTCTCTGTGGGCCACTCCTCCTTCCCAGCCACACCCCTCACCAACTTCATACCCCCCCTTTAAATGATTGGCATGGCTGAGATGTGTCCCTGAACCTTGATGGTGCCTCTTTGCTTGTCTGGAGGGGGGATAGAGGAGTGTGCGTAGAAACTAGCCTACAGTTCAGAGGTAACATTTTCTTTCCATCCATGTTTGCTCTGGTCCTGCGCACCACTGGCATGTGGCCTGTGGGAGGTCACCCACCCGGGACTGCCGCCTCTGGCTGAAGGAGGATTTCCCACATCTGACTCAACAGACCTAGACCCCTTTCTTCTATGGAGACCCTGTGCAAAGCAACCATTAAGCAAATCTGAAACATATATTTAAAACCTTTTAAATCAGACTTACGGTAATTTTTTAAAAAATTAAGGAAGCACCCATGTCTCCCTCTAATACTGAAGTTGGGTGGTATGTGCCAACAGGATTGTGGCAGAGTGGGGCCACTGAGAAACAAGAGGGAGCTATCGGAGTGCTCATGAGCATGCTCAGTAGCCACGGAGTGTTGAGTGCGAGTTGGGCAGAAATAGAAAGCCGTGTGTTATGGGTGGAGAACGGAATGGAATGGAGTGTCTGGAAAAGGGGAAGGCTGATTGGCTGGAACCCTGCTACGCAGATACTCCCCAACTCAGTCAGAGCAACTCTTACTCATAATGAAAACCAGCTTGGCCAAGTGTGTGTTTAGACCTTTTCAGGTTCACAATTTTTTAGATCACTGATGGGGAACCTGTGGCCTTCCAGATGTTTTGGACTCCCGACTCCCACCAGCCTCCAACCAAATAGCCAATGATGAGGGATGATGGGAATTGTCTGATCAGACAACCTTTGCAGGGCCATTGCTTTAAATGTTGGTTTGAGCCCATCTTTGCAATTCCTCAGGTTAGCTCTGCACAAAGCATATGTGCTTTTGGGGAGGCAAGGTGGGGAAAGGATCATTCTTTCACTTGTCCTAAGACTCAGTCTCAATACGGAAACAGATTTTAGAAGATTAAGCCCTGCACAAGATCCGTGCCACAAACATTTAGGCTTCTCTGTGTCTGCCTCCTCCCTTTGTAGCTGCTTCAAACGGGGTGCCCGTCTCTCCAGCCAACTGGGATGGCACAGTAGTGTTTTTCTGTTGCAGGGTATTTGACTGGCTGGTGGCCGTGATCAATGGAAGCATCAATGCGGATCCTTCTGTCTGGAGCAACTTCATAGGTAACATTGTTCAATCCCTCCTGGGTGTGGGGTATCGACAGGGTTATTTGGACTGTGTACACACACAAACATATGAATCTTACACCCAGGAAATCCAGACTCTGTGCTTTTAAAAAGCTGGATTCTGCAGCCTGGATATAAATCATTCAGACCCGGGTGGGGTAGGGTTGGAGGCGGGGAATACTTTCAATTTGCAAATAACTTTCTTTCTAGACTGGTCACATGAATCCCACTACACCTTTGCTTGCGGGTGAAGGCTGACAATATGGGGTTTTGGCCACAGAGCAAATTTTGAATTTTGAGGAAGTAATGAATTTTGAATTTTGAGGAAGTATTGAATTTTGAGGGCACCAGTCACAAGATTGCTGCCATGGGACATGCACCATGAAACAAAATGCCTGCCACATCTAAAAGAGCAGGAGAGATAGGACCACAAAATGATGTCAACATGTCCATAAAATTCAGTCATCCCCATCAGTGGTGGAAAAGGGACTTCAATCAGCAACCTCCCATGCTTGCTTATAGAGAGAAGCTGTATGCTCCTCTACTCCATTCAGAACAGGTGGGCAGGTGGTGTCCAATCCTGGCAACTGGTGGGAAGGGCCCCAAAGCTCAGTGGCTGAGTATCTGCTGTCCCAGGTTCATTCCCCAGCATCTCCAGGTAAGACTAGGAGAGACTCCCTGCCCGAAACCCTGGCGAGCTGCTGTCAGTCGGTGTAGACGCTATTGAGCCATATAGACCAATCGTCTTGCTTGATATGAGACAGCTTCCTACAGCCCAGTGCAGACAGGAGTTAAGCAGGAAGAGCAAACAGCCTCTCTTGTACGCTGTGGAGTTTGGAGGGGATATTTCTAGAGACTTTTTGCGGGCACCACATTGGCGACCCTGGAGCGGGGGAGGGCAGGACATTGTCTTAATCGAAACACCCCAGATTGCTGGATCAGCCGCCTTGTCTCCCACCCCAACTTCCAGGTCTGTTGGATGTTTACGGCTTCGAATCTTTTCCGGACAACCACCTGGAGCAGCTGTGCATCAACTATGCCAACGAGAAACTGCAGCAGCATTTTGTAGGCCACTTCCTCAAAGCCCAGCAGGTAATGATCATGTTCGGGTTCTCCCACGAGGCTGTTTTGCAACACCCAGTTCCAACATTGGGGCAGGGGCTTGGCCAACATGCTGTGAGTGGCCCCACCTCCTCCTCGTCCTTCTGTTTCCCCAGGAAGAGTATGCTGCAGAAGGCCTGGAGTGGTCTTTCATCAACTACCAGGACAACCAGTGCTGCCTGGACGTAATCGAAGGCAGCCCAGTCAGCATCTTCTCTCTGCTGAACGAGGTGGGTCCAGAGCGCTCAGTTTCCAGTGATTTGGGCCTGCTTTGAAACCACTAGCTATTCCTGGCTTTCTGAGAGTGCTGGCATCCATGGATTAGGCCTTTGGATATATATAGCCAAGACTGTGTGGTATAGTGGTTAGAATGTTTGTTGGACTAGGATTAGGGAAAAGCAAATTTATTTATTTCTTGTGCTTCTGCCAGCCTCCTGCTTCCCTAGCCCAAGCCTGCAGGCTTCATTCATTCAGTCATTTACTAACTCACTCACTCACTCACTCACTCACTAAACTTTCTATACTGCCCTTCATCCTATGATCGCAGGGCAGTTTACAATATAAAAACACAAAAATGCATACCATAGTAACAAAGAAAAACAATAACCTTCCATCTTGTGCATGGATAGTAATATTTCAGCTCCCCATTGGCTGATAAGCATTAGCACTCACACCCTGAACATCTGTAATAAAGGGAACTTTTTCACAAAGGCAGCACAGCCTCCTATTTACAGGGGAGTAAGAGATTTTGTCTTGAACATGGGTGGTTAGCCTTTTTCGGACCAAGGACCATGCTGACCGATGGTTGACCCTCCAGGGACCAAAGTGTAAATGGTGGGTTTTGCGAAACAAGAAATGTTAATGCTTTAAGGGACACAATTTGGGTGGAGTGGGTCACAAAAAACATTTGACATCACAGCAGGAAGAGTGATCAGTTAAAAAAAAAAACATTGAAAATCATCCAGTGAACTTCGTGGCAATTTGAACCTTTATCTGTATTTTAATAGATTAGTTTTTATTATTATTATAATCACTTTGTGACAATTATCTTTTACATGTTTCCAGCTTTTGTGTTTTATCTCTGCATTTTAATTTGTGTAAGCCACCTTGAGTCCTGGTTTGGGGAAAAGATGGGATACAAATAATAATAATAATAATAATTAATAATAACAACAACTGAGCCCTGGTCTCCCAGGTCTTAGTCCAACACTCAGAACTAAGACTCAAGAGAGGCAATGCCTTTGTAGTTGGAGGTTTGATTTACCCACAATGGCAAACACTTACTTTACTGATAGAGCTGCTCTCCATAGTGTCAATTAAAATTCACTTGGCATCCCCTCCCCACTTCTGTCAGTCCAACTTTCCCCATTCTTGCCATCTCTCTCTCTTTCTCTCTCTTAGGAATGCCGCCTCAACAGACCCTCCAACACCAGCCAGCTTCAAACCCGGATTGACGTGGCTTTGTCTGATAACCGGTGTGTTAGCAGGGACCGGTTCAGTAAGGAGCCCAACTTCATTGTCTCCCATTACGCTGGGGATGTCCGCTATCAGGTGGAAGGAATGGTGGAAAAGAACAAGGTACACTCAGTAGTGCAATAGCAGCAGCAACAACAACAATTTATTATTTATACCCCGTCCATCTGGCTGGGTTTCCCCAGTGGCCAATTCAGATGCCCTTTGTAAAAGTCACAGCCATGCCCCCTTCTGCAATTTTTGTTTTAAAAAACCCTTCTAAGATTATGCACTAAACTTTTAATTATACAATAATAATTAGGGATGCATTGCAATGATCACTGCAGATCTCCATGTGTTGCCTTTCAGCTATTTTGACAGCTTTCTGCACACAAACATGGGCAAATGATTTGGAGTGCTCCTGTACCTTCTTTTGGAGTGCCTTAAAGTGTGTGTTCCTTGAAGTTCCATTGTACATAACAGAACTTGCACGCTGTTCTCTTGAAACTGAGGCACCTTGTGTTTCCAGTGTTCCTAAATGTTTAGCTTTGGAGCATATAGAACAGCTTCTCCTTGATGTTCTTCTGCGTAGGAGCTCGTCCTCAGTGGCCAACTCACCACCTTTCACTCTGATAGGCTCCAATCAGCCCAGGTGTGAGAAGACTTATTCTCAGGAGCAATAAAGCTTTCAGGCTGTTTGGGTGGCTCTAAGGCATTGGAGACAGGGACCCTGCTGCAGAAATAACAAAACCTCTGGGTTTTGCGCAACACGTCTGGGTATGTGCAAAGAGCTCTTTGGGTGCCAAATCACCTCCCAGTTATTGCCTCCTGGTCCAGGATATTCCCTTAAGTCGCAGTATTTTGTTAAGTTGGAAGTATTCTCCATCCAGTTTCTCCCAAGTTGTTTGCAAATATGTTGTCCTAGCTATAATATTTCCTCCTGCTCCCTGTAAATGTTTCATACAATTTTCCCTCAGAAAACAATAACAGTTGCATGCTCCTTGTCTTCTCTTTCCTGCCTTCAAAAAAGGACCCTGTTCCCCCAGAACTGATTCTGTTGCTACAGCTGTCCCAGGATTCTTTGCTTCAGAAATTGTTTCCTGTGGAAACCACAAGCCAAAAAACAAGCACAAACGATATCAGGACTCAGATGAAACCTGTGGTGGTTACGGTAGTCTCCAAATTCAAGGTTTGCCCCATATTTATACCTTTTTTTAAGCTAAGTACCTTCAAAGCTGCTGTTTGTTTTTCTTCTTCCACACTTCTCTGTACAACAGTGAGGGCTAGAAGCTAGTGTTTGTTAAACAGAATAAAACCTGGGATTCTCAGAACAAATGGTCATTCTGTACACAGAACAATCGTCAGTAATGTTAGATTAGATGTTTCCAAAATGCCCAGCGGCTGGGAACCAGTTTCCCAAGCATCCTGTCATAGAGCTGTGTCTTGCTGAGGATTCTAGGCAGGTTGCAAGCTCACACCATGCAGGATCAGACTCACTGTTCCTCTGCACGAATTGGGTATGTGTTTGTGTGTGCCCAGAGTGCCAACAACACTCACCATGTCAGGGAATTAGAAACATAAAAGGCTGCATTACGCTGAGTCAGACCCACTGGTCCATCTAGCTCAGTATTGGCTACATTGGCTAGCAGTGGCCCTTTAGGAATTCGGACAAGATTCTTTTGTTTTTTCTAATCTTAAATTCAGCTCTCTGCATTTCCACATCAGTTTGCAATATATACTTATCTTTTTAAATGTCATCGGTGTCATGGTGCAACTTTCTCTTAATGGACACATTTTTGCTATGCCATTTCCCCTAAACAATGCATTTCTCTATATTATTTTTTACTAATGTCTGCATTTTTATGCACACTCTACCCTAACATAAGAACATTTGGCTGAAGAACTCCAGAGCAAAATTCAGAGGCATGTGCATTTCAAAGGATGGTTGTGTTTCACTCCGCACAGAAAGTGCGAACTAGCTGAACTGGCCTTTAAGCACGAACTGAAACGAATCTCTCCCCCGTCCCAACTCTTTTGGGCATAGGCGGTATCATTTTACCTCCCTAGGCATCAGAAATAGAGGGAATGATGAGCACAACATGCTGTCCTCTGTTTGTCCCGTAGGGGTCGCTTGAGAAGCTGATGGAGATCCTGCACAGCACCACCCCCCACTACATCCGCTGCATCAAGCCCAACGCAGATTGCCAGGCAGCTCTTTTCCGAAAGGACGAGGTAATGCACTCAGAATTGAACTTCCGAAGCCGGCTTTGGGAGGGGGGGGGCGAGCTCAGTGCCGAGGCCACATAAGTACCTGTGCCGCAGGTGACATTTGAACCAGGGACGTCTTTATTCATAACTCTGGCCTTTAATTTAAAGTCACTAGAATGGGCACCAGCTCTCAACCCTGCCTTTAAACATCATCCTATTTTGTCAGGTTCTGCAGCAGCTGGAGGCGTGTGGCATTGTGGAAGCTGTCAACATCAGCGCTGCAGGCTTTCCAATTCGGTAAGGCTGTCCAGAGTTGCATTTGCCCCTTGTTTTTATATTTCGGGGGACACTGATTTGCCCATGTTCATCTGGATTCCTTCTCCCTTTAGGGTGGGGGGTGTAGATTGTACAAATTCAGGCTGATTGCTGGCAACAACCACACTACACTGTCCCCCCACCATAAAACAAGTAGGTTGCAAGTACATATCTAATCACAACAGGGACGTCAGTCTAGGGTGCAACCTTGTGCTGCCACATCTAAAATTAAGGTAGAAAAAGAGAGGGGATCACAAAAGCAAGGGTGTACATGCCCCCCACCCCATCACTGTGTGGAAAGGCCACTACCACTCTTGCTCAGACAGAAACTCTTAGCACTTCTCTCCTGTTCAGAACAGATGGAGAGGTGGAGTGTTCAATCCTGGCATCCAGTGAAATGTGGGCACGTTTAGCGTAGGAGAGGCCGATCAGTGGGAGTTGTGTTCAGGACGTCTCGTACTCCACTTGTTTAATCAACAATGCTTTGGACTGATTTCTTCTCTCTCCCTCCCTTCCCTTTGACCTGGCAGGATTTCCTTTGAAAGCTTCATGGAGCGTTATAAAGTGCTAAGGAGATCACCAAAGCAAAAGTCAAACACCACGCATCAGGAGAATGGCTTCTCCCACGTTATGGGGAACGGTGTGTTTCTTTAATCAAGTCTCTTTCCTTAGTAACTTGAAATATGTCTGAAATTAACTGATCTTTCCCAGCTTGGTGCACTGAAAAGCCATCTAAGAGACTCTGTCAATTCCCCCACTTTAAATTCCTGTCTTTCTCTTCAGACTTTCTGGTGCGATTTCTGGGAGCCAGCTAAAAACGAAGAGCACAATGTTTGGGTGCAGGGTCAAATGTCCCATTTTGAGTGTGGATAAGCAACCTTGGAATCTTTATTTCACATTCTTTAAAAATTGTATTTATGTCTAGCTCTTGTGTGGGTGGTGATGCACATTTTTATCACCCCTCACTGGCAACGATACAACTGTATTCTCCCTCCCATCAGAGGCAGTGTGCCCCTATAGACCGGTTGCTGGGAATCACGAGTTGGGAAGAGCATTCTTGTACCCAGGTTCCCTGTAGGCATCTGGTCCAGCAGGCTCTCCTTATGATCTTACACAAGCCAAAATTTTATACAAGTGGCAGAATGGAATTTTTCTTGATGTCAAAATGGCATTGTCAGAAACCTGCTTTTATGTAAGGGATACTGCTACTTTATTTTCCTCTTCTGTGCATGAATCCAATACCCTTCCAACTACACTTTTTCGTCTCTCCAGCTCCACCCTGGATTCTTCTGCTGCTCTTGCAAAAACCCGCTTTTCTCTCTACGGGGCTGTTTCTCCTTTCAAGCAACGAACCGCATCTCTCTTTCTCTGTTTGCTTTAGCAGACCAGGCCAGCCAGCGGAGGTAAGCACAGGGTCAGGTCTCTCATGAGGTTAGGTCAAGCTGTATGTGGCAAGCCAACCATGTCTTAAGTGGTTGGCCATGTTTTTGTCTTTATTTTTATTTCTACAAGATGTGTTTGCCAATTCATCTTAAAACCTCTTAGCGGTTTACATGAAATATCAAAACATATATTAAAATTACCAATAAAATCAGGTGTTTAAAAGCTAAAGTCAGCCTCATTCCCTCCCTCAAAATAAAACCAATAATACAATCTTTATGATTCTTGCAGTAAAATAATACATTATAAAATACTCCCCTTTCTTTTCTAACAGGTTTGATGACAGCGTCTTCTGCAGAGGACAAAAGCGATGCTTTACGCTCTGCAGTCCAGGAGATCCTTCAGCAAATGTGCCCCCCTAATGCCCCTCCCCTCAAGCCTACAGAGAATCAACCTCATATTGTGCCAGTATATTGTGGAAAAACCAAAGTATTTATGACGAACTCCACGGTAAGGGGGACACTTTCAGTGGGTTCTTTGGCATGGAGTCACCCTCACTCTCATCGGAAACAGAATTCCATTTCCTGCAAATCACACCATATGTCAATGGTTCTAAAGTGCTATGATGCCACTTTAAGCAGGCATGGCTCCCCCAAAGAATTCTGGGAGCTGCCATTAGTTAGGGGTGCTGAGAGTTGTCAAGATAAACCCCATTCCCCTCGCAGAGCTGCAGTGCCAGAGTGGTTTAACAATCAGTCCCTCCTCTCAGGGAACGCTGGAGACTGAGCTATGGGAGGGGAATGGGGTCTCGTAACCACCCTTAACAAACCACTGCTCCCAGAATTCCTTGAGGGAGCCATGGCTGTGTCATGTTAAATGTATTGTGTGAATGTAGCCTTGGTTTTCATTTAAAAACAGGAATAAGCCAATGTTTGGTTTAGTTTTCTTGCATTTTCCCAAGGAGGTTGGATAGGAATGTACCAAATGCATTTTTTAAAAAATGAAATAAATCCTAATCCAACACTTTCAACCAAGGTTCACTCACATGCAGGCTGTACTCTTCCCCACCCCAAGCCATCCTCAAAATGTGCTTTTAAATAGTTAAATTCAGTGACTCCTCCCATATGTCCGCTGTTATGGTGCCGAAATGTTGTTCAGTAATATATAAAAATTATTTTAAATAGTGTAGACTAGCTGGTAAGAAAGTGTTTTGGAAGTTAGCACTGAGAACTGCTGTTCTTATCATGCCTGCCTTGGCATGTGCCCTCCAAAGGGTCTGCCTGGAAAAGGCTTGCTGCCTCTGCTCTAACCATTACACCACACTGCATCTCCACTCAGGTAGGTTTGCTTACTTGTACTTAGAACAGGCCATCTGCCCACAATGAAAAGTTTAAGTTATCTCCTTCCTCCGCTGGACTCTGAAACTCTTCTCACCTCGGAGGTTAAATCAGTCTCTCTAAAAATAAAATAAAATAAAATAAAATCCTTTGTTTGGGGGCAGTCCAAAGGCCAGATATGCCTGAAGCCTGAGGCTCCATTATTTTTCTCTTCTGTAGCTGGAGCTCCTTGAAGTGGGGCGAGCCAGAGTCTTAGCTGACAAAGCTTTCTGCATCCAGTGCTGCTGGCGAAGGTTTAAGAGGAGGAAGCTGGATCAAGAGAGAGCGTCGGCCACAGTCATCCAGTCAGGTGAGGGGAAAGTAGGAGCAGGCGGGTTTACCTGGGTTAGCTCGGGGGCAGGGAACCTTTTTCAGGCCAAGGAGTTACATTCCCTTCTGAGGGTCACATGCCCTCAGCAATAAAGGCAAATTTTACCGTGGCACTGTGCTATTTCATATATTTTTATAAATATATACAGATGTTCATAAAAAGCACAAAAGAATGGTTTACAACAAATATACACAAAATCAAGGATCAGCTGTCTTAATTGCCTGCATAAGCCTGGTGAAACAAAAGTTTTCAGTAGGCATTTAAAAGCTGGCCCAGAAGGTGCTTGGCTGAATCTCTGTTGGCAGTATTCCACAGGGCTGGGCCAATGACACTAAAAACTTGGGGTTCTTGATGTTGTCAAATGAGGGAAATGACCAACTAAGCTCCTGCAGATTATCTCAATGATCAAGTGGGACAGAAAGGTTCAAGAGGTCTCTAAGGTGCCCCTGGGCCTACCTTGTTCAGGGCTTTGTGAATGCATACACTTTTAACACACACTCCTCTCTCTATCCTCCGGCCAGATGAGCAAAAGCGGTATGGTCAGGTTTCAAGGACGCATCCCAGCCAGGCAAAAAGCCTTGAGGAGGAGCCAGGCAAGCAGACTGGTGAGGGGTGTTGTCTATGTGTGACCAGAGGAAAGAAGAGAGACCTGGAGGGCTGTATTCAGACCCCAGGCCTGCGGTTCTCCACCCCTAGGTTAGATAGGTGGACAAACAGTCTGACTGGGTAGAAGGCTTTCTATGGTTGCAGGTTCAATCTCCATTTGGAAAGATCAGGTAGCAAGGGATGGGATGGAGCCTTCTCTCTGCCTGAGACCCCGGACAGTCAGAGCAGACAGTACAAGGCTGCATGGACACTTGGTATCAGGTCCTTTCCTCCTGTTCCTTATACTCCCTTAATGCAATGTCTTTCTTTCTCAGCTGTTCGCTCATGGTTGGCCAGGAAACATTTCCAGAGGCTACAGAAAGCTGTCAGGGTTATAAAACGGACCTGGAAGAAATGGAAGGTAAGAGATCAAAGTCTTCCCAGCAGCTTGTTGAAAAGCTGGAAATGAGGCTGCAGTTACACAACAGAAAAAATAGCACCAACACAGATTTTTACTTTCTGAGAATCTTTGCTTTTTTCCAAAAAGTTTTACATACTTTGTCTTTCCGTAGGCCAAGATGGATGTCCTGGCTGCAGAGGAGTTGGATGACTTAGAAGGAAGCCCCCTCCCCTCCAGCCTTAGGGCGATGGTTTCATTGAGCGAGACACATAGCAAGTTGGAAAAGCCATGCCCCCTAAATGCAGCAATCCAGTTCTGGCCTCTTGGGCTGGTCCTTTCAAGCGGCCCAGTGACACTGGGTGCTTTTCAGAGAGACCTCGCCCTCCTAGCCTGCCTCCAAGTGCTGCAGCAGAACAACCATCACAAGGCAGAGACCAAGCAGCGCACACAAGGGGTCACCTCCATCAGAGCCCTCCCACAGGTAAGGACCATGCAACTAACACCCCCCTCCCCACCAAAAAACTAGTTGGTTACTGTCTCCCATGTTGCATAGTTGCTTTTAAGTGGAAGGGAGGTGGACAGAACTCTTTCAGAGCCCGTGCCAGTTAGAAAACCACAAAACATATGTAAAAATAAAAAAGCACAACTGTGAAGCCTGATGCCAAACTCTGCCCTGAAACATCCAAGGTTCATCCTTTTCTATAAAGAAGGCAGGGGGGTGGGGAACCTGTGTCCCTCCCGATAGAATTGTACAGTTGGGCTGGACCCTGAGAATCATCTAGTCTAACCCCCTGTAATGTATATGTCACTGGACTACATATCACATCATCTCTAACCACTGGCTATGCTGCCCACGGCTGATGGAAGTTGGGAGTCCAACCACATAGAAAGCTGCCTTATTCCGAGTCAGACATTGGTCCGCCACGTTCAGTGCTGCGTATGTGCCTGGACATGGCTCACCAGGGTAACCCATTTCTCTTCCTAGGGCTCGATCAAGTTCCACTGCAGGAAATCTCCGCTGCTTTACGCAGACACCAGGCCGCACACCCACAACTGCACCATGACCGGCTTCAACCAGATTCTCCTCGACAACTGCAAGCTCCTTTCAGCTTGAAAACTGACTTCTACGTGCTTTTATATACTATTTACTGCACTTTTTATGCTTTCTCACTCAACAAGAACCTTCATCAAGCTGCATCTCTCCCACTGCATTTAGGATACGGTTTCCTCAAAAATGGTTCAGACTGTCCTGTGGCATCTCTTGGTGGAAGGTCACAGGGCAATTCTCTGGGGAAGGCACACCTCCCCATTACTGCAAGCACCATACACACATGATGTCAGGGGGAGAGCCTATCACAGAATTGCTCTGCGACATATGTGTTCTATCCACCCTTTCAAAATACAGGAGGACAGGCTGTACCTCATACACACACTTCTCTGGGGACCAAGGGGGCCTTGTGTCCATGCACAAAAGCTGAGCATCTTACACCAACACCTGCCAGAGAGAGACTCCACTTCACTCAGCCTTGCATTTAACAACTTGCCTGGTCACCACAGGTGATCTGGAATTCCATGCAGGCCAACCCTCAGGGCCGTTCTAGCCACAGAGGAAATGTGTTTCCTCAGCAGACTTGTGGAGATGGAATGCACCTCCCTGATCCTACCACAAGCCTGCTTAAGCAAAAGCTTTATTTTTTTATTTTTTACTATTTCCTCCTCTGCAGCTGTGTAGGCTACTAGCTTCCTGTCCAGTAAAAATAAAATTAAAATGGCATGTGAGCAACCTATTCACCAGATTAGTTTAAACGTCAATTATCTTACTCCAATTTATATAATCAGGAGCTGGAAGCAAAATCTCTAAACCAACTGGGGTTTAGAATTCAAGTCTACACCTCAGGAAAATCACATTGTGAACTTCTGCCTTGAGTTATAAACCAAAGGTAACTTTTTTAAAGTATTGTGAAAAGGTCTGTTTTAAACAAAGTTTTTAAACTTTATTGTAATAAAGGGTGTTGTTCTCTCAGGGAGAGGGAAGCAAACCTACTGTTGCTTTGGGACTTTTTTTAAAAAATAATTGTCGCCTTTGCCAACTGGGTTCTCTCCAACTATATTGGACCACAGCTCCTATTCACCCCAGCTGGCATGTAGCTATGCTGGCTAGGGCAGATGTGCTTCTGCCATCCAAAACATCTGGTGGACACCTGGTGGGCAAATCTACTCTGGGGCAAGACAAAGTTTATGGGCTCAGTCATTTCAAAATTTCAGTAAGCAGAATTCCAAACAGTGCTCAGACAGGAAGATAAGATTCAGTGTATAAGTACACTCCTTAGGATTAGACACAAGGATCAGTTTCGTACTTGCAGGCCATTTTCTATAAATCAAGACTCAATAAAAATGTCCATGATTATGAAATAATCTCTAGCCTGCTTCTGTCAATGGCTCCAGAACTAATGGGAGGAAAAACCAGGGGAGAGGTTCACCCCAAGGAAGTCTCACTGAAATCAACAGGGCAATGTAACTTTAGCTGCAATTGCATTTAATTCCCATCCAATGTAAGATCAAGATGCTATTGCAAGGGCAGTGGGAAACTTGGCTCTTGCTCCTGTTCCAAACCTGAACTCTCTTTACAGCCTGAAGATAATCAAAGGTGGTGGAGAGGCTACTTTTGGAACACAAAAAGGCAGTGTGTGTAAACACTTCATTTCCCCCCAAATCTAGGGCCCATGGTTACCAGGGAAATGGTGTGCCCTCCCTAGGAAAGAGGGCTATGAATTATAGCTTATGGTGCTCCAGGGGTTAGCCACAAGAGAAGCCCTTCCTCCAGCCTTGCAAATAACAAACTTCCCCACCCAGAGAGGGGCATCGTCTACCTGCTCCGCACACACAAAAATCACTCTGGGCGTGTGTTCTCCTTCTTGGGAGGCTCGACAATCCTCAGGCAACAGTCTGCAAACTCCACAAAGAGAGGCTCCTGCATGTATGTCTTCAGGATGGCACTCTTGTCTTTGGCCTGGTCGACAGTGAGAAGCAGCTGGCCGAGGTGGGGGTTGAGGAGGAGGCCTTTGAGTTCTTCAGATTCCCCTGTTTCGGAAAAAGAGGGAGATGACTCCAAGGAAGGGTGGGAAGATCCTTGGCGACTGGTGCCCATCTCTGGAGAAGGACTGGAGCTCAGGGGGTAGAGTGCTGGCTTTGCATCCAGAATGCCCCAGGTTCAATCCTCGGCATCTCCAGATGAAATAACACAGGGCCTGAGAACCTGTCTCCATCCTGCTGTTCTTGGGCCACAGCCAGCAAGGGCCAATGGTCAGACACTTCTGGAGGGCCAATGGTTCCCCATCTCTAAGGTAAGAGATGATGGGAAAAACCACTTTCTGCCCCAAGATCCTGAAAAGCCATAGTCAGGAGCAGACAATATTGCCTTATTTGGCCCAGAAAGTGGAGACACTACAGTATTTAAACCTCTCACCCTGCCCCCCCCCATATATGGCATTTGGCTATTGAGGAGGAAACGACATGCAAATTATATATCCCTAAGGGTAAGATACAGAACATTTCTATGCTGTGTGGTGGGATTTCATTTCTAATTTGTCAAATTCAGATATACAAACTCCTCCCCCAACAAACTGCATCATTTCGTTTTCATGACGTGCCTTGCTGCTTTCATTTTTCTACATTATCTGCCCTCTGTTTATTTTAAAAATACACCTTTTGTGCTGCTCCTAAGCCTTGTAATTTTGATTGTTTTTTATCTGTACTTTCAATGTATTATTATTTTATTTTATGTTAGCAGAAAATACTGGGCAGAGGCTTATAGGGGGAGCTGTGGTCCCAAGTCTCGTCAGTCCCACCCACCCACCCACAGTCAGGGACAGAAAGACAGCAACATCTGGGAGGGTCCCATGCTCCCCATGCCTGCTATTCAGGAACTTTGGGCATGAAATCAGACAATGGATTCTTAAAGCAGTGATGTCCCCCTACCCATAAAGTAACAGTCGCAGGGTCATCTGCTCACGTAAGAACCAATTGCTTCAATTCACACATAGGAATTTCTTTATAGTAGGAATAACCAACCAGTCACCTCCAGATGGCCACTGGGACTGCCGCTCCATCAACCACAGCAAGCAGGTGGTTAGGATGATGGGTGTTGTAGTCCGAAAGTAGCAAGAGAGCCACAGGTTCCCCTATACCTGTTTTACAGAAAAAGTTAACAATATTTCCCATTGCCCCCTCTCCCCACTTCTTTTTATTGCCACCTTGGAACCACTTTTAATAGCAATAAGAAATGATAAAAATATAAGAGGAATTAACCTAGGAACTCGGTACTACAAAATTAAAGCCTTTGCTGATGATGTAATCATAACCACTGAAAATCCAGTGGAAAGTATCCAAAAAACGCTTGCACAACTGGAAGAATTTGGGAAGGTCTCTGGGTTCAAACTGAATAAAGGAAAATCCAAATTATTAACGAAAAATTTACGTAAGTTGGAACAAGAGGAACTGGAAAATACAACAGGTTTAAAGGTAGCCAATAAGGTAAATTATTTGGGGGTTTGGATCACCAATAAGAATATAAACTTATATAAGGACAATTATGAGAAGAAGTGGAAGGAAATAAAAAAAGAATTAGAGACTTGGGGAAAATTGAATTTGTCCTTGTGGGGGAGAATATCCACAGTTATAATGATGGTATTGCCAAAGACGATTTTTATGTTCCAAACAATACCTATAATTAGAGACGTAAAGTGTTTTAAGGATTGGCAGAAAGACCTTGCCAAGTTTATTTGGCAAGGGAAAAAAGCACGCATAAAATTTAAGCTACTAACAGAGTTGAAGGAAAAAGGAGGCTTCGCGGTCCCTGACCTTAAACCGTACTTTGAGGCAGCGTGCTGGACATGGATTAAGGACTGGATATTAATTAAAAACACGGAAGTCCTAGATCTGGAGGGATGGGATATCATGTACCGGTGGCATGGCTACATAGGCTATGACAAGGTTAAATCCCACAAAGGATTTTTAAATCATATTGTGAGAAGGGCATTATATGAAGTATGGGAGAGGAGTAAAAAATCAGTAGTAACCAAAACACCATGGTGGCTGTCACCAATGGAATCCATGTCGGTTCACAGGATGAATATGAACAGCGATTGGCTAACATATAAGGATTTAGTAGAGGAAACAAGTAGTGATCCGAAAATAAAGGACCTAAGCGAATTGAAACAGAAGGGAATAACCTGGCTGGAGTATTATCAATTAAAAGCCGCCCTTGAAAAGGATAAAAGAACCAAAGGATTTGACAAAAAAATATCCTATCTGAAGAAGGATATTTTATATAATAATCAAAAGACACTTTCTAAAATGTACAAACTACTTTTGAATTGGCAAAGAAAGGAGGAAGATATCAAAGAAATTACAGTAAAATGGGAGAGGGACCTGGGACATACGATCAAACCCAATATTTGGAACAAATTATGGACTAAAAATATAAAATTCACGGCTTGTTTCCTTATAAGGGAAAATCTTATGTACTATAGGTGGTACCTGACCCCTGTAAAACTTGCAAAAATAAATAAATCAAATAATAACAAGTGCTGGCGATGTAAGGAACAGATAGGAACATACTACCATATGTGGTGGTCCTGTCTAGAGATACAAAGATTTTGGAACACGATTTATGAAGAGATAAAGGGTTTGATAAAAACTAAATTTAGCAAGAAACCAGAAGAATTTTTACTAGGAATGGTTTCAGATAATATTCCCCAAAACAAAACTAGGCTATTTATGTATGCAACGTCAGCAGCAAGGGTTATAGTGGCAAAACACTGGAAAGATAAAAATACACCCACTAAAGAGGAATGGGTAGTCAAATTGTGCGAGTACTTGGAGCTCGCAAAGCTGACAGATGCAATAAGAGATAAACCTAAAAAATTGGTGAAAGAACAATGGGAATGTTTAAATAATTATTTAGGAGACAAGGGCTCAGCAAGAAAGATCTGGCTATGTTTAGAATGATACCGCATAGAGAAATGTTCCCTGATACCAAGATGAGGGATTCCTTTGGAATGCAGATAAGAGTTAATTGATAAGAATAATGATCTGTTGTGAGCTTGACGGAAGTGTACAATAGATGAGCTTTCCTGCTTTGGCTCATCTTCCTTTTTCTTTTTCTTTTTTCTTTTCTTTTATCTTTCCCATAGTTGCTTATGTTCTGTGTTATGTACTTCGATATTTTTTGTAGTTTTTAAAGTCCCCCCCCCCCACTACTATTAAGGAATTTTCCTTTGTAATTTTGGTTGTCTATATTTATATGTACCTGTTTACATGTACCTGTTTAAAACAAAATAAAAGTTTTTTTAAATTTTTTTTAAAAAAAACAATATTTCCCATTGGAAAACTTACCCAAGAGCTGAAGTTTCTGCAGGGGCACCTTATCGTCCTCATCATCTTCTGTCAAAATGTCATCCACTGACCAAGAACGTCCTGAGAAAAAAGCAGGAATAAAGTAGTGTCAGCAAAGGTACCAGGGCTGTTACCCAATCCGTCTATGGTGCCTTTGTCACCTGCCACTCAGCTACAGTGGGAAAACGGGATACTGTCCTAGAAGAAACTTTAGTCTGATCCAGAAGGGTCCTTATGATGCTCTGACTGTTTCTCTTCTCTCAGTATGACCCCCAACTATCAATGCCAATTAAAAGCCTGTTTGTTTTCGCAAGCGAGCTGGAAAGGGTGCAAATACCTTCATTGTTCATGGATGCCGTCCTCTGGGAGGTTTCTTGACTTGTAGGCTGCGGACGTGGCTCTGCTTTGGGTGCACATTGTTCTGTTCAAATGCCAAACACATCTCATTACATCCAAGCCAAGGGAAGCGAGGGGTTGAGGCCATTCTCTTTGGTTAAGATTGTCCCCACCATATATTTTTTTCCGCCCCGCCCTTTTATAATATATATAAAACAGAGAGAACAATTATAACAACAGACAAAAATTTAAATATGGAAAACAATAGAATGAGTATAGTGGTACCTCAGGTTAAGTACTTAATTTGTTCCGGAGGTCCGTTCTTAATCTGAAACTGTTCTTAACCTGAAGCACCGCTTTAGCTAATGGGGCCTCCCGCTGCCACCACGCTGTTCTCATCCTGAAGCAAAGTTCTTAACCTGAGGTAATATTTCTGAGTTAGTGGAGTTTGTAACCTGAAGCGTATGTAACCTGAAGCGTATGTAACCCAAGGTACTACTGTACAGTTGCACATGGATTAACAAATATCATCAGATTATCAAGTATAATTCCAGATTTGCTGGTGATTAGAGGCAAACTCCTCACAGCCTTTCGTCCCCTGACTGATTGTTGTGACCAAAAAAAGTGACCATCTGTCAAGAAGTATGGTACATCACAAAAGTGCACTATAAACGCACCCTTGCAGAGCAAATTACAGTGGTACCTCTAGTTACAAACTTAATTTGTTCCAGAGATCCGTTCTTAACCTAAAACTGTTCTTAACTAGAGGCATGTTTTCACTAATGGGGCCTCCTGCTGCTGCTGCGCCGCTGGTACACAATTTCCGTTCTCATCCTGGGGCAAAGTTCTCAACTCGAGGTAACTCTTCCAGGTTAGCGGAGTTTGTAACCTGAGGCGTTTGTAACTCGAGTTACCACTGTACTCAAGCAAGCCTAATCAATTATATATAATCCTACCTTTATGTTTCTTGCAGCAGGACACTGAACAACTGCAACAAAAAAGAGAAGTTTTTTTAAGTGGAGACATTTATTTCTATCCCAAGGAGTTCAAGGCCAGGCTATATGGGGTTTCTCTCCCCTCCCACCATTTTATCCTCACAACAAACCTGTGAGATAGATCAGGATGAAAAAAGTGTGACCTGCCCAAAGTCACCCAGTGAGCTTCATGGCTGAGGGGAGATTTGAACCCAGGTCTCCCAAGTCTTAGGCCTGACACTACAATTACACCACAAAGGTTCCTTATTTTACCACTGCACAAAACACAACTCATTATTTATATGGATTGCCCTTCCTCAAAAATTGGTTTATGCTACATAAAATAATACGATATGCAGGAGTGGCCAACTTGGTGCCTTCTGGATGTTTTGGATTCCCATGGCAAAACAGGGATGATGGGAGTTGAAGTCTGCAACATGTGGAGTGCACCATGTGGGCTACTCCTGAAAATTTTGCAACATCAACAATAGTAAGATAACTATGTGCGTTAAAACCAAACATTTGCAGCTCCTTCATGGTATAGCAGCAGGTCAGTGCATAATGGGCAATGAGCAGGACCACAAAAAATGAGCAGGACCACTAAAACAGTCTCCTCCTTTATATATAAACCACTTCTCAGCTGCATAATTGCATAATGACAGAAACGGTTTCAGTGGCTTTAGTTTGTCATCATTGATATTTTATGTTTATTTTATTGTACTGTACATCACTTTGGTAACTTTCCATTGACATGAATAGCCTCATCCTCTGTGAATTTGTTCAATCCTCTTTCAAAGCCATCCAAGTTGATGGCCATCGTGGGAGTGACTTCTACTTGCTGTGCAAAGAAGTCCTATCTTTCATCTGCCCTGACTCTTCCAACATTCAGCTACCCTGACCATCCACAAGATCCAGTGTTATGAAAGGGGGGGGATTTCTCCAGCCACTTTCTCCATACCATGCATAATTTTATAAATGACTACTGTGTCACCTCTTACTTGCCTTTTTATTACCTAAAAAGTCCCAAATACTGTAACTTTTGCTCCTAGGGGAGTGTCTCCATCCCCTTGATCGTTCTGGTTGCCCTTTTCTGCACTTTCCCCGAAGTGTACACGGAATTCCACTTCTTTAATTATGGAACAGTTATTTCTCACCTTTGCTATTCGCTTACTTTTTATTTGCCTTAGGGATTGATTCTAAGTAAGAACCGCACATTAGCTCAATCAACAATGAGCTAGTAATTCTTCTGGGTCGGATGGGGGAGCCATGCGCTTTAAAATTGTGGATGTGATCCCGAGGGAGTTTCATTGCTCAGTGGAGATTTGAACCCTGGACTCCCAAGGCCTCGTCCAACACTTTAAATCACCACTGGGGGGTAACTGCCCGCACCCCCAAGCGAACACAGGATCTCTCTCACCCTCGGGGCTGTAACCCCATACTGCACACACTTTTGCGACAAAAACTGAGCTCCCCACCCCCCCTGATCACAGACACAGTCCCGCAGAGCCACCTCTGAGCACACACAGAGTGCCTTCCGTCCCTAAATAACCGGAGCCCACCAAAGGGCTCCCGGGGGGCGCTGCTTGCACCGGCCGCTACTTACTATCTCTCCCGGCAGCCCGGGCAGCGGTACTTGGCGCCGCCCCGCCCGCCTTCCCCGCACACGACGCACAAGCGGGAGCAACCGGGTCTTTGCATGGCGGACGCTGCTGCTCGATCTCGGCTGGGTAAAAACTCCCACGTGCGTCTCCTTCCTGGCCGGCAGGGATCTGGAACCAGGCCAGGCCAGCAGAGCGGCCGATCCCGTCGATAGGCCGCGCCTCCTGCTCCTGCATCCATTCGAAACAGGATCGCACTCGATTGCAATGGCTGAGCAGTCCTGTGTCGCTCGCTCTGATTAAGCCCCAGTGCAGGCGGGAGAGAATGATGTCCTCTCTCTTGCATTGTTTTTAAGTACTAGATAGGTAGCCGTGTTGGTCTGCCATAGTCAAAATAAAAAAAAAATTCCTTCCAGTAGCACCTTAAAGACCAACTAAATTAGTTCTTGGTATGAGCTTTCGTGTGCATGCACACGAAGAAGTGTGTGTATCTGAAGAAGTGTGCATGCACACGAAAGCTCATACCAAGAACTAACTTAGTTGGTCTTTAAGGTGCTACTGGAAGGAATTTTTTTTATTGTTTTTAAGCTATTCTTTGGGGGATTCTTGCTGCCTTTCAGTGTGTAACCCCCATTCCCTGTGTGTGCGTGCTGTGGATTGGTGTGGTGGTTGCTGTAAATCGTAGTAGTAGTAATAATAGTAATAATAAAAATAATAAAATTTTATTTATATCCCTCCCTCCCCAGCCAAAGCCGGGCTCAGAGCGGCTAACAACAGTAAAATAATACAACATTATAAAATCAATTCATTATAAAATCAGTAGTGGTAGAAGTAATAAATAATAATCATATTCCGTTTTTGTTAAATCCTAGTAATGGTAGCAGTAGTAATAATAATAATAATAATAATAGGACTAACGGTATTGGGCTGTATGGGGTGCTAGGGGAGAGTAGTACCTCTGGTAGTGTAATAAGAAAATTTAAGGTATTATACTTCTCCTGGGGTCGTCTGTGCATCTTTGGTCCCCACCCTGTACTTGGCTCTCACGTGTGGCTCCTAGAAGCTGTCTGGATGTGACAGCAGACACACCCTGGCCGGCTGAATCAGGTGAGGGGAGCCGATGAGTCTCAAACCCTTGGGGAGTTACAGATAGGTAGCCGTGTTGGTCTGCCATAGTCAAAATAAAAAGAAGTGTGCATGCACACGAAAGCTCATACCAAGAACTAACTTAGTTGGTCTTTAAGGTGCTACTGGAAGGAATTTTTTTATTTTAAACCCTTGGGGAGTTAGGGACTTCTCCTGCTTGCGAAGAGAAGCTCCGGCGGATTGAGTGGACACTAGACCAAGAGTGGGAAGGTAGCCCATCTTGTAGAAAGGGGGGGGGGAATGCTGATCCTGTACCTCCGCTGTTTTGCAGGATTTCTTCAAGAGAAGAGAAGGGCTAAGGGGCAAATCCCACACACCTTTGGGATGGAGTCACTAAGAAGGTTGGCTGGCACTGTGAATGCCTCCTCCTGGCAACTCCTTGCAGCCAAGCTGGTGCCAAACATACGCAGAAATTCTCTAATTCAATTGAGCAGGTGATGGGGAAAGGTTTTCCCCTGAAATCTTGGGAGAGTTGCTGCCAGTCAGAGTAGACAATACTGGACTAGATGAACCAAGAGTAACAGCAGGGTATAATTACAATATACAGGGCATATTTATTGTTATATTATTCAGGGGTGCAAACTCTTATCCGACAGAATGTCTGGTTTTAATAATTTGTTTAACTGTGTTATGTATTTTATTCTATTTTATATATTTGATCTTTTGTAATGGTTTTGGCTAGACAAAGTAAGTAAATAAATAAATAAATAATACTCAGTAGTATTGCTACTGCTACTATTACATCATCATCATAAGCTGTAAACTGATTGTGCATTTTGGAAACTTTGATGTTTTAATGATTTTGAAGCCATGATGTAAGTTTATGACAAAGGAAAGGCAGAATATAATTTTTTATTGTTTTTCTTAATCTGTTTTAGTATTGTTATTCAAAAAAATTAATGTCTTAAAATTATTGTTAATTTTTCTTAGTGATGTTATTGTTTTTTCTTTGTTATAAACTGCTTTGCAGTTTTTCACAACCAAGTGATGTAAATTTTATGAAATAAACAAGTTGCAGTCAGAAAAATAACTGGGTGACCAATGTGTCCAAAACCAGGATATATGTGTGCATGTGTGTGTATTCTTTGAGGTTGCCTCTGAGGCCAGATAATGGAGCTAAGCCACATAAAAATGCTAATGTTTGCCCTCTGTAAACATTGTGAAACATCACTATCTCTTGTGCATTGATGTACCAGTGAATTAAATTAAATGTGGTGAGCTTGGCTTTGCTCAGAGAAAGGTTAACGATACTAAAAGGAAGGATTGCATTTTATTAATGTCATGCCAAAGCAAACACTGCAAAGCCTTCCCAGTTGGCTCTGATGTTACATTGGTTTTATACACACACAAAATCCTTCTAAAGCTGCTCTGCTTGAGAGTAAATCCCATTGAACCCAATGGGGTTTGCTTTTTAGTAGATGAATTGCTGCATGAGATTTTCCAGTTCTGCTACATATATTGGTTGAGGTTTCTCAGCTCAGTTTTATTCACGCTGAAGCCTTTGCTAGCCTGGTGTCTTCCAGATGTTTTGGACTTAAAACGTCCATCAGCCCTGCACTGTATAGCCATGCTGATTGAGGCCAATGGGAGTTGTAGTCCAAAATATCTGGAAGCTACCAGGTTACCAAAGGCTGCCCCAGATTGTTCCATAGGAAAGCACATTATCCAAAGTCACCATGCGTCACATACAATTTGATGTGGCATTTATTTTTCATCCTATCTTAATATGTTTTTTCAATCAACAACAATATTTTAGTCAGTCCAAATATATATGTATATATAATTACATTAAGCTGGTGTTTCCCAGACTCCTATTACACCTGCCCAACTCTCTGTACTGCATGAAGTTTGGAATGTTGCTGTTAATTCTAATCAAAAGGAGGGTGGTGTGAACCTTTTAAACCACAAATCGAAATTCTCCTGTCTAATAACTCACTCTGAAGTTAGTTCACAGTAGATAATTTCAGCCCAACACGATCCTGTTCATGAATGCTACCAAGGTGTAAGTAGCACAATTCTATTGTCGATAGGAGAGAGCCGATGAATTGAATCCCCCTCTCCCTTGTACTTGAGAACTGTCCAGTGCTGAAGCTGGCTCGCTTTGGTGAGCTGAAACATTAATTCAGATCTCTGCAACTGCCAACTACCCATAGCCCCTATAAAGAGATTTACACTGCAATCCTAAACACATGTCCTTGGGGAATGCATCCCACTGAACATCTGAGTAGACATGCATAGGACTGAACTCTCAGTGATTGCTCACTGCAGACATTTAAAGATGTTTGGGTGAAAATGTACAAGACTGGGTTCACTTTGGTCCGAGCAGGGTCACATTTTCCCAATGGCCTGCACTTCTATGCGGTTGCTGGAAGGGCACTTCAAAAACCTGAGTCTGTGCCACAAAGTTTTCACTTTCAGGGTGTAGATGATGGGGTTCCCCAATGAATTCATGGTGATCATGATGGCGGTAAGGTTTCGGAAGACGTAGACATCCATGGAGAAATTGTTGGGGCACTGCTGAGTGGTTATATCCAGGACAACGCCAGCAAAGAAGGGTGTGTAAGACAGCAGAGACAGCAGCCAGATGAAGATGCTTGTCCGGGCTACTTGGATCTCGGCCAGCCTGTAGGTGGCATGGGTTTGCCCCAAAGCACCCATTGCCATCTTGTGTTTCCTCAAAAACCCAATGATGTTGCAGTAGGTGAAGAAAGGGAGGATCAAAACCACTGCACAGTGAGGGATAGTGATGAAAATAAGGTAGTCGATACACAGAGGGCTGTAAAGCGCAGAGGCATTGTCTCTATCCAAGCAATTCCAGCCCATCAGGGGCAGGAAGCCCAAAAAGAAGCTAAGCCCCCAGACACCCAGCACCATGCCTAGGATCTGGTTCCTGCCAAGGCGCCATCTTCTCCTCAGGCATTCCGCCACAGCCAGGTAACGCTCAATCCCAATGAGGACTAAGTTGTAGATGGTGGCCAGGATTGACATGGTGTAGAAGGCATATGCAGTGAGGAGTTCCTTGGACCCACTGATGGTACTTTGAGGGTTGGTGACGAACAACAGGGCAATCCAGAAGCCTGTAGAGCTAGTGAAGAGGTCGGAGAAGGCCATGTTGCAGAAAAGGATGAAGATGGGCTTGCGTAGTTCTTTGGAGTAAACCACGGCAAAGATGACGGCAGAATTGAAGAGCACAGAGATTAAGGAGATGGTCAGCTGAGGAGCACCCAAGGAAAGCACCAGGTCACTGGTCCAAACATGAGTGGTGTGGTTGAGGCAGCTCTGGTGCTTAATCATGGTGAGGGTCAGGCCAAATCAATCAGGAAGCGATCAGAGGGGAGCAGGAGCCAGCAAGGCAAAGCCAAGAGTCAAAGGCAAGAGTCAGAGCTAGGAGGTTAGTTGTTGCTCTGGCAAAATCTCAGTCTAAATACAAAGACCTGTACCACTGTTTCTGCCTAGGAGGGGCTAACGGCAACCTGGGTGCTGGGAGGTCCAGTCCAGAGTCTGAGGATTCTTACGCTGCCTTAGAAAATATTGCAAGGTATGGTCACTCACCACATTAGGCAGCTGCTCCCAGAGCTCTTTGAGACCTGGTTCTAGGTCCAGTGACTCCCAATGACAACAGGTCAAGCTTTTAAATGACCGCTCTTTTTCTTCCCATAGCCTACGGTCCTAAGCTGGATGGAAAGTTGGGTGACCTCCTGCTTTGCGGCTCCAAGGGGTGGGGATGGGGGTTGAACACAACAGGTTTCTGCTTTCCAGAATACTACCCAAGCTGTGGGTTAAACGTTAACTCCTGTGCGTCAAAACATTTTGGTTATTGGTTCAGGGTGATGGCTCCCAACCCTGAGGTTGCTAGGATGGTCCTAGGTAGCAAAGGCATCTAATAAGCTCCCTGTAATCTCTCTGTGTGGTTTTCTCCATCTGGAATCTCATCTTGGACGCCTACACTGGAACTGCGTTAATTAACTGCCAAACATTAAGCCTCTTGAAGCAAAAACAGTCTCTTCAGAGAGAGATGGGGAGAGAGATGGATGGATGGTTGGATGTCTAGATACATAAAAGAGAAGTGCCAAGAGCAGATAGCTTGATGCGGATAAATAAAGAGAGAATAGGATTGTAATGTTGGAAGTCACCACAAAGGTTATCTAATCCAGTCCCAGGAAATCTGTCTTCCAACTTTTGCTGAGAAAGCTCCAACAAGGGAGAGGTCACCACCCACTGACACAGTTTGTTCCAAATACTGCCATCTGCAGCAATGAATTTTCTCCATTGTCTGCCCAGCAGCCCTCCAGATATTTGAAGACAGCTATCCTATTGCCTCTTTATCATCTCTTCTCCAAAATAAGCATGCTCAGCTCCCTCAACCTTTCTCCATAGGACTTAGTATCCAGGCCTCTCACTATCTTGTATCTCCTTCCTAGAGAAATGTTCCTGCTTGTCAATATCCTTAAACTGCCCATCAGCAGCCAGGGTCAGGAGGTCAGCAGTAAAAAGCACTGGTGTCAGTGAAGTTAACTCTTTATTCAAAGAAACCAAAACAGTGCAGGCTTAGCGATTGCAGCAACTCTTCCCAATAGGACTTGTCTCCATGAGGCATTTGTGGGGACTGAACGTGCCTGCCTTCCCACTGCTCTCTAAGGCCTCTCCCAGTTCCTTTTCCTGCAGCCCAAGGCTCCATCTTCATTTCTCTGTGTCCAGCCAGCCCATGACATTGCCCCAAAACTGGCCACAGTATTCCAGGTGAGATGGGCAGGTGTGCGTATATGTTAGGGACAATGTAAGTTGATGTGCATGATGCCAAGCGGTTAATGCATTTAACAATCGGGCATTGCACACATTCTCCAGGGGTGATGGCGAATGTGCACATAATAGCTCCATGAAGAAGGAATTGTGCATATTTTTCCGGTCAATCTACATTTCTGGAGCACTTTAGAATGCTGAAATGGACAGCAGTATTTTGGCACCATAAGTGTCAAGAAATCCATTGTGGTAGCTGCTTTTGTGGCTTACAGTCCACTTTGGCATAATCAATGCTTTAAGCCAGGGATGAGGAAGATGTCACCCTGCAGATGTTGCTGGGCTTCAATTCCTATCAACTCCAACTAGTATTTCTGATGATTAAGGATGATGGGCTTTGTAGTCCAACAAGATCTGGCGGGCATGCAGTAAGAATCTTAACTACCATATGTGAACTACGTAAGGATGAAGGCATCTGTCAATTTGGGGTTCTCTCAGTTTCTCATTTTTCCACATCTAATTTCAGTTCTCCACATTTCCATGACAGGTTTTTAAAAACCTTTATGAAAATTCATTAGCATTTTAATGCAAATTTATCCTAGTGCACCAATTTTTGTATGCAATTTCTCTAGATGTGCACATTTCCCCCTGATAGTCAACATTCTGTGATAACTGAGCATGCTCACTGAGTTATTACTGAGGTGGGGAATTCCCCCTTAGGATTGCTTTTCCCCAAAAAAGGTTTGTGATACGCTTTAATACCTCCCATTCTTGAGTGTGGCTGATGCTGTTTTGACCAAATAATTATAATAGCAAATACCTTTGTGCATCAGAAGTAGATGGAATGATACCATGCCAATGTCCAGAATTCTTAGTTGCAAAGCAAATCTTCCGGGCTCTTCAGAAATCCAAAATTTCCAAACATGAGCTTCACTTTGATTGCATCAAAATCCACCTTGAATAAGAAAAGAGGATGGGTTTGCACATACTGCACTAGGACAGGAGAGGGCACTGTTTCAAATGGAAGCACTCAACCATCTCTCTTCTAATTGCAAACATATATCTCCTTTTTAAAAGGATGCCTAGGTGGTCACTCTAATGTCTATTCTCAGAAGTAAGACCCACTGAGTTCAGTAATACTTATTCCCAGGAAATTTGTATAGGATTGCAGTTGCAGTCCTACTGCAGGATTCTATTTACAGATAGGTAGCCGTGTTGGTCTGCCATAGTCAAAATAAAAAAAATTCCTTCCAGTAGCACCTTAAAGACCAACTAAGTTAGTTCTTGGTATGAGATTTCGTGTGCATGCACACTTCTTCAGATACCACACTTCTTCAGATGCACACTTCTTCAGATACTGCAGGATTCTATGTGATTTTTAGTTGCACTAATGCATTATTCTCTATTTACATTTTGTTTATCAGCATTTTCGATTTTCCCAGGTCCTCACACTGGCAAGAAAAAAACCCAAACATGGATCTTCATTATGTGAACCTGGGTGGAGACCCTCTAGGACTCCAGTTCCCATCAGCTCTGACCATCAGCCAAGTTGGCTGGGGCTGATGGGAGTTGGGACTCCAGCAATATCTGAAGGGCCACAGGTCCCCCACCCCTGAAAACACAAGGGAAGCATAATATCAGAACAAAGATTTTGACATAATTTTTATTTACTTTATCTACATTCAGCACCCCACAGCTGTATTTGCTGGCTGAAGAGTTGTGGAACTGGCCACCTGAGGTCATTAAGCCCAGAGCCTGACCCAAATCAGCTGCTTTTCAAGGGCTCGCCTAGGGTTGACCGTAAGGACAGGAGTGTGGGAGACGCTTAAAGGCCTACGTGCATAGAAGCAATTTGCCAAGGACACCTCTCTGTTTCTTATCTCAACTTCACATCCACAAACTTTGTTCCTCTGAAATGATCCATTGGATATACAGTAATTTCCCCCAACCTCCCACTTCCTTTTCAATTGCAGTTTATTGCCAGGGATGTCACTGGATCCTTCTCCAGACTTATCTCCATCTCTCTGGATAAGCAAAAGGACAGTCTGCCCAGACCATAAAACATTTTGTTTTACAGCTGGGAGAGGTGAGCCTTGAGATAAGGATTGTGGTCACTTCTTTGTTAAGGGGGACATGCAGAGATAAATGCCTTTCCATGTAGATACAAAGGCCACAGCAGAATGCACAGGTAATTCTGTCAAAGGGCATACAGAATGGGGGGTCAGGGACTGGTATTCCTCTAATTCAAACATATGCATATTTTACAGTACACATGCATTTTTGTCCACATCACTTGGCTACTTTAGAGCTTGCACTTGTGTTAACCTCCAGCCCCCTACTGGAATGCGGCCCCCAACAGCTTTCCAATGGAGTAATGTGGCCCTTAAATCAGATTATCTGAATGCAGTATTTTCTATTTTTGCAAGGAATCCAGGTGCCCTTCTCTCTGCTGAATACGTAGTCATTACATTCCCAATCCTATTTCAGACGTAGCACCAAGCCACAGTTCAATGTTACAATAATGTTGCTCCAAGCTTCATGCTCATGTTCCACCTTTGTATACGAAGGGAGGCAACCAAAAATTCCACTTTTGTTTTGGAACAATCTAATTTCCTGTTCAGTTAACAGGAGTTGGTCAATGGGCCAGCATCTGAAAGTCTGTTTAGAAACATTTCTCTTGTGGTCAGAGGTATATCAACAGGCTCAGTGGGGGTAGGAACCTTAGCTCAGTTGTCAAGCATTCGCTTAGCATGCAAATGTTCCCATGTTCAATTTCCGGCATTTCCAGTTAAAAACATAAAGTAGCAAGCAATGGGACAGTCCCGCTCTCCACCTGAAACCCTGGAGAGCTGCTGCCAGTCAGAGCTGCCAGTACTGGGCAAGCTGAACAAACGGTCTGGTCCACAATAAGGCATTTTCCTAGGATCCTCAGACAATTCTGTCAGCTCTCTGGGACAGGGCAAAGGGCTGGCAATGAGTTTTTTTAGAAACACAACTTGGATACCAGAACTGAGTCATCTTCTTGAGCCTCCGATTCCCTCCTCCCTGTCAACGGTCAATGACAGCGAAGGTGCTGCTGCTGACATGTCCTATTCCAAGGGGTGTGCGTTTCAGTTCTGGGCTGCCTTGATCCATGCAGGACTTAAATTGGCTTTCCTCACACCAGCCCATGAGGCAAATGTAAGCCTAGAGGATTGATGGGAACTCTTTGTTTGACAGGCGTTGCCCAGTCTCAGTTTCAGTCAGGATCCAGTCCTTCTACCCCCATGATGGCGAATTCGGGCTGTCAGATCTGGCAGTGCTTGTGATCTGCTTGGCAGGCGCAGGCGTGCGGGCAGAGCGAGATACTGCCCTGAGCTGTGCTAAATGATCTATGCATATATGAGGGGCAGCCACTAGCCACGGAAATGCCAGTCCCCAGTGGGGAGATGACTGTGTGACTGTTCATGGCCAGCCCGAGACGTTTTGCCCGCTGAAGTAGCGAAGGATGATGAGATGGGAAGGGCCCGCAAGCTCAGTGGTAGAGCATCCGCTTTGCATGCAGAAGATCCCAGATTAAATCCCTGACTGCATCTCCAGGTACAGCTGGGAAAGAGACTCCCGTCTGAAATGGTGGAGAGCCACTGCGAGTCAGTGTAGGCAATATTGAGCTGGATGGACTAACAATCTGGCTCAGTATGAGGCTGCTTCTTAAGTTCCTATGGTGGCATCCCTCGTGGTGTGTGCAGGTGAATCTTATTTCAACACTGGCAATGGGACAGCAGCCTTGATTGTATCAGAGGTCAACAGGCTAGCTTGGAGGGTTCAGGCAGGGAAGGCTGGATCTTTAGGGCAAGTGGGGGCAGTGTGTCCCCCACTCACAACCAGCCCAGAGTGTGTCACTGGCTGTTGGCTTCCTCCTCCTTAGTCTCAGTATTGCACAGCAGGGAGGAAGATGGAGACAAAGCCAGTCAGTTCCACTTGTCATTGGCTCTGGCTCCACCTATTGTTGGGCTCCCTGTCTGCCACCCTACCAGTCCCAATGGGCACCAGTTGCAGGACAGGCTCTATGGGGCATCCACAGTTCTCTTATCCAACCATTTGCCACCACTATCCCCCATCCCCACGTGACATCTTGCTTTGCCTAATGGTAGGGCCGGCCTTGATCATAGAACAATATGGTTACCCTTGGTGCTTCTATGGCCGTTGCCTTTTGGTTCCTCCTGTCCCAGATCTGCCTCTGTCAGCTGCCATTCTACCGGGTGGCAGCAGGGGGAGAGCTGGGACAACAAGGCCCACTCCATCAGCCTGGTTGGGACTTGGGAGAAGGGAGAAATTTAATTCTACTTCCATAAAAGCTGAAGTTACCTAATTTGTACTTTCCAAAATAAGATGGGAATGGAAACTCCTTCAAAAGGCACACTTCCTCTGAATTTTGCAGTGCACTTTTCCACAGCTTTTGGTAAAGTGTGCATACGAATGCATGTGTGTGTGTATATCTATATCTATAGATATAGATACACACACACACACACACACACACACACACACACACGAATGTATATATTCACATAAATATCATTTTTTAAAATTGCACTATCTTGGGCAGGCATAGGCAAACTCGGCCCTCCAGATGTTTTGAGACTACAATTCCCATCATCTCTGATCACTGGTCCTGTTAGCTAGGGATGATGGGAGTTGTAGTCCCAAAACATCTGGAGGGCCAAGTTTGCTTATGCCTGATCTTCAGGGAAATTGCTTTGCAAAAATGTGTACATAAGGCAAAACTGAGAGCAGGAAGGCAAAGATACACATGAGAGTGTATGGAACACAGAAAACTACCTTATGCTGAATCAGACCACTGGTGGTCCATCTAGTCTAGTGAACACTGTCTGGAAGCAGCTCTCCAGGGTTTCAGACAGGGGCAGTCCGAACCTTACCTGGAGGTGCCAGGAATTGAACCTATGACCTTCTGCATGTGAAGCTGATGCTCTACCAGTGAGCTACGGCTCCTTCACTCAGCACCATATCAACAACAGATGTTGAATGTGGGTGGAAGAAAGCTGAATGCTTCTTCCTTTGGGTGTAGTTCTAATGACATAGAAAACTCGGCACTGCTTTTTAAGCATGAATCAGCCTGTCTTGCATGTCCGGGTCCTGCCTGATCCAGCTCACAGGGAGACCTCTTCCTAGGAAGAGGCCTGGGACACTGCAGAGAACCTCTGTCCAACTGAGAAGAATCACAGGACAAGATGAAGTGCCCCCTCTCAAGGATGTCTTTTAGTTAATCTTTTATTGTGGCAGCATCTGCACCTTGGAAATCCTATTGGCATCAGGTAGGCTAGGCGCCTTGTAATCATGGGCAGATCAAGACCTTTAGAGGCCCTTAAAAGATTTTGGTGTTCAAAATATAAACAATAATAAACAGTAAAACATTGAATTCTACAATTATTTTATAAAGTTCAGCATGACTGAGGAATAAGACTTTTTGTGGATCAGAATCTATTTCATTAGTTGCAAAAAAACCACACATTTGATTCTCATTGTGTAGGACTCAATCCACATTAAAGGTTTTATTATGCCACTACAGGATTTCAATTACCCGAGCATATTGTTGTTTCTTTCAGTAATTAGGATTGGATCAGGGATGAAAGGCCGTAAAAAGCAAGAGGTACCATCTCTGACATTCCTCTGCCTATGAGAAGCCCACAGGAGGACCTGAATGCAACATTCCTCTCCCCGCCTGTGTTTCCCGGAAACTGGAATTCCAAGGCCTACTGTCTCCAACAGAGGGAGTGGGGCACAGCCATTGTTCTAGTAGCCGCTGAAAGACTTCTCCTCGATTTTGAAGCCACTTAAGTTGCCTTAATTAAATAGTTTAACTATGCACTGTGTGACATTTCTTTTGTCTGTCCTGAACCTTTAGATCTTGGGTAGGCAATCTAAGGCCCAGGTGCCAGATCTGGCGCAATCGCTTTCTAAATCCGGCCCGAGGACGGTCCGGGAATCTGTGTGTTTTTACATGAGTAGAATGTGTCCTTTTATTTAAAATGCATCTCTGGGTTATTTGTGGGACAAAGGAATTCATTCTTCCCCCCCTTCAAAATATAGTCCAGCCCCCCACAAGGTCTGAGGGACAGTGGACTGGCCCCCTGCAAAAAAAGTTTGCTGACCGCTGCTTTAGATGCTCCTGAGGTCTAGTATTGTGAGAGAGAATGCTCATCCACATTTCTGCTTGTCTCAGGCTTTTTGTTTGCCCTGCCACCTCCATGGAGAAACCTGCTGTTTGCTGCTCTGTGGTAACAAATGTCAGTCGGGTTTTCTGCAGAATAAAATATGGCACGAGCGGAAATGTGAACAAGCCCAGAGAGAGAAAAGCTTCTCTCTTTCTTCACACCATGCACAATTCTGCAAGCCTCTACGACATCCCCACCCATTGCTCATCTTTTCTTCTGAACTAAAAAGCACCAAACTCGGTGACCTCGCCTCAGAGAGTTGCTCCAGCCATTTGATCACATCACAGCCCTTTTCTGAAACTTTTCTAGCTCTGAAATATCCTTTTATAAACACTTGTCTTTTTTTTAAAAAAAAAAATTGTTTTAAAAAGGGAAATTGTTGCCCAGTTCATTGGACAGATCTTAGCTGATCAAGAGATTAAGAACATCAGAAGATCCCTGCTGGTTCAGACCAAATGCCCGACCAGTTCGGCATCCTGTTTCCCACAGAGGCTTGTGATCCATAGCAACTGGTATTCAGAGACATCATATATATCAGATGTGGGGAGCATTTTTCCATCTGAAGGCCGCATTCCCTCATTGCCAACCTCCACAGGGGCCACATGCCAATACCTAGTTAAGTGGTGTTTTTGTACAGTGGGCTATATTCCTGCCACACAGAAGTCAGAGATTTCTACACAAACACCCCACATCTGTCCGTCCTCCCTCCGGGGAAGCAAGAGACGTTATCACAGTTCAAGGACCCATTCCAGCTAGGCAAAAGCACTCAAAGAGGTTTTGGTGGAGCAGTGGTGTTGGGAGATGTCAGGGTTCAGGAGCAGAGACGCAGAGAAGGGAGGAGACAGAGAGCGAGGAAGAAGAAGAAGAAGAGTTTGGATTTGATATCCCGCCTTTCACTCCCTTCGGGAGGGGGAGGAATACGAAGGAAGGATGAGTGGGGATGACGACCCGAGATCACCGAGCCTGTCCAGTGAATCCGAGGATTCCCAGAAGGGAGCGCCAGCGGTCAGAGCAAGGGGGGAAAGCAGGGGGACACCCCAGGAAGAAGGGGCCAGAGAGGGATCAGAGAGCAGCAGCTGGAGATCGGGCCCCACGTGCCCAGCTGGGAGCAGCGGGGAGAAAGGGGACCAGACATCGGGTTCCGGAGGCTTTCAGCAGGAGGGAGGGCATGAGTCAGGAGTAGTCACGCCCACCTCAGGGAGCGACGAAACGGTCAAGAGGAAGGTAGAAAGTTGGGCGTGCGCGCCAAGTTCAAATGCAGCGGAAGCTGGCGCAGTGAGCAGCCCGGAGAGTGAGCCAGGTCCCAAAGCCCGCCGCAAGGAGGCGGAAGGGTCCGGGGGGTCCGCGTCAGAAGAGAGTAGGAAAGAAGAGACCCCGGGGGGCAGAAGGACCCAGAGACGGAGGGAAAGGCGCAGGAGGTGGAGCAAGGCTAGGGTATTAAGCTGGTGTGCTAGAGGCGGAGACTCAGACGGGTCTTCGCCGGTCTGACATAGAAGACGTAGGGCTGCACATTGCAGTTCGGAAATGGAACCTGTAACCCAATAAAGACTCTTATAATGTAAACGCTGGCTAGCGTGGTCCTATGTGAGCTGGGACTGGGTGGCAGCCCTGACAGTAAGACCCGTCTCCGAAAAGCTTCAGACACCTGAAACCTCGCAGCGGAGGCAGAAGCAGCGAGAGGAGGAAATTGGTGTTTGGGAGCAAGCTCACAAAGGTTGGCAGAGATGACGGAAGCCGAGAAAATTTCAGCGCTGCAACAGGCAGTGACCCAGTTGAACGCAGAGGTACTGGCATCCAAGAAAAGGGAGCAGGATGCTGCGGCCGCCTACAGAGATCTCCACGCCAGGTTTGAAGCGTTGGTTAAGCAAGGGCAACCGGGACCCAGACAGGAGGGGGTTGGGTTGGCACGGAGAGCAGGAGGGCTTGTGGCTCACTTCGATGGGAATTTACAACAGTACCCCAATTTTCGAGCAGACGTAATGTGCGCACTGCAACTGCTGGCAAAAGACTTTAGAGATGAGGAAGAGAAAGTGGGGTTTATACTATCCCATTTGCATGGGGATGCTAAAGCGTGGCTGCGCAATTTGTGGAGGGATAAAGATCCGGCGCTTCAGAGTGCAGATGCCTTTATCAAAGCGATGGATGCGTGCTTTTTATCTACCATTGACGTGGATCTTGCTCGACGGGAGATACATGGACTGAGACAAGGGAGGGCGAGGGTACGGCAGTATCACGCCCGCTTTTTTGCGCTGGTCAGTGCCTTGGAATGGGACCGAGATTCACCTCCAGTCAGAGACCTGTTCTGGGAGGGTCTGAGCAGTGCTGTTAAAGACGAAATTGCAAGGGGGGAGAGGCCCCGGAGCACGCAGGAGGTGGTCCAGAGGGCGCTGACTGTGGGGGTGAGACTGGAAGAACGCCCATGGTGCAGAGACGAAGGACGCGGAGGGCGCGAAGCAGCGAGAAGTTTCTCCTTCGTTCCCAGGGAGGCAGCGCGTGCGCAATCCACACCTCCGCCAGGAGGGGGGGTGGAACCTATGGAGGTGGGAGGCGCCAGGCTCAGTCGGCTACCAGAGCCCCAGCACCGGGAGCAGTCAAGACTAAGCCTCCTAGAGGGAACCGGAAGTGTTACATCTGCGACACCCCTCAACACATGGCGAGAGAGTGTCCCCAGAGGAACTCCAAGCACACTGCAGCCTCCGCAACGGTGAAAGCAGCTACGCAGCACAGCGAACCCCAGCAGGGAAACGACGATGTCTGGCTGGAGGCAGAGGCACTGGGGCCCAGCCAGACGAATCAGTGAAGCAGTCCCCAGAGATCTTGCAACCCACAGACCCCCTCCCACCCAAACCAGTAGTGCAGCTCACCGCATCACTCCAGCTACCCAATGGCATCACTATAGACGTGCCACTTTCTGTGGACTCTGGAAGTAATGCAGACTTTATAGCGCAGGATTTTGTGGAGCAGCACACTATACAACTACTGCCTGCCACTCTGCCCCTGCAAGTCGTCACAGTGGATGGCAGAGAGTTGCTGGGGGGGCAGGTGGTGAAGCAGACGCCGCCAATGGTGATGCGACTTGGTAACCACAGGGAAGTCATCAGTTTTAATGTCACCCGACTGTCGGACACGCCCATTGTTTTGGGCATGAGTTGGCTGGACAGGCACAGTCCGACGCTGGCTTGGTACCAGCGACAGCTGATCTTCGGCTCTTCTTATTGTGCCGAGCACTGCATCCTGCCCAGACAGGAGGGAGAGGAGGAGGAATCACAGCTGCAGTTGGGAACGTTGCAAGCGGTCCCCCACAAATACGCAGACTTTCTGGAGGTCTTCTGCGAGAAGGAGGCGGACAAGCTACCCCCTCACAGGCAGTATGACTGCAAGATTGACCTCCTACCAGGGGCGACGCTGCCGAAAGGGAAGCTGTATTCCATGGCTGAGGACGAACTACAGGAACTCAAACAGTTCATAGATCACAATTTGGAGCGCGGTTTCATCCGGGAGTCCAAGGCAGTGGGGGGCAGCCCTGTTTTCTTCGTGAAGAAGAAAGACACACCCCAAAAAAGACTGGTAGTTGATTTCCGCCTCTTGAACAAGATGACCAAGCCCTCTGATTTCCCCATGCCCAGGATTGACGACCTCCTAGCGACGGTGCGCAAGGGACGCGTGTTCACCAAGTTGGACCTGAGAGGGGCGTACAACCTCATCCGCATGAGGGAGGGCGATGAGTGGAAGACAGCCATGTTCACGCCGCTGGGCACCTACGAATACAGAGTTATGCCGTTTGGATTGCAAAATGGTTCCCACTGTTTTCAAGCTTTCATGCATCACGTGTTGGCGGGGCTCCTCTACAAGAAGTGCGTCTGCTTCTTGGATGACATCCTGATCTTCTCTGAATCGCAGCAAGCGCACGACCAAGACGTTCGGGAGGTGCTGAGTAGGCTGCAGCAGCATAGACTGTACGCCAAGCTGGAGAAGTGCCAGTTCGACACGACGGAGGTGGATTTCCTAGGATACAAGTTGTCGGACAAGGGGCTAGCCATGGACAGCGCCAAGGTTCGCGCGGTGTTGGATTGGAAGAGCCCGCGCAACCGGAAGGAGGTCCAGCGGTTTGTGGGCTTTGCCAACTTCTATCGCAAATTTATCAAGGGGTTCGCGATGCAGACGGCGGCCATTACGGACACGCTCAGCTCCAAGAAAAAGAAGTTCATCTGGACGGAGCAGGCGGAGCAGTCCTTTCAAGCGCTCAAGCGTCTCTTCGCGTCGGAAGAGCAACTGCTGCATATCGACCCCAGCAGACTGATGCGGGTAGAGACGGACGCGTCCGATAGAGCCGTGGGAGCTGTCCTGCTGCAGCGTGACCCGCAGGGGGTCTGGAGGCCGGGAGCGTTCTACTCCAGAAAGCTCAGCAAGTCGGAGCAGAACTACACCATCTGGGACAGAGAGTTGCTGGCCATTCATGCTGCGTTCAAGGCGTGGAGGCACTTCCTGATCGGCGCCAAGCACACAGTGCAAGTGTGCACGGACCACAAGAATCTGGAGCACTGGCGCACGGCGCAGTTCCTGAACCAGAGGCAGATACGTTGGGCAGAGTTCTTTGCGGATTTCGATTTCCGAATAGAGTACGTCCCAGGCGAAACCAACGTCATGGCGGATGCGCTGTCCCGAAAACCACAATACCTCGAAGAGGTGACGCCAGCGGCGGCCATGCACATCTTCGCACCAACAGCGTGGGCGTGCGCTTCGGCTACAGTGGACCTGGATGCGGTGCGGCGGGCGTTGCAGGACGACTCATTCGCACAAGCGAAGATGGCCGAGGTGCACAGGGGCACAGCGAAGAGCGACGAGTTCCAGATACGAGACGGCTTGCTCATACGTAAAGGGGCCATCTACGTGCCGGGAGACGAACTTCGCGCCAAGGTACTGCAACAGTTGCATGACGCACCCACGGCTGGACACTTTGGCACAGAAAAAACCGTGGAGTTGGTCGCAAGGGATTTCTGGTGGCCCAGACTGAGAGGGGAGGTCGCGGACTACGTCGCGAGGTGCGACACCTGCCAGAGGGCCAAGGCGGTGCACAAACCGCCGGCGGGACTGCTGGAACCGCTGCAAACGCCGTTTGAACCGTGGGAGAGGGTGGCCCTGGACTTTGTCACGGATCTACCCAGCTCGAGAGGCAAGACTGCTGTACTAGTGGTGGTGGACTTGTTCACCAAGATGGCACATTTCATCCCGTGTGCGAAGGTGGCCACGGCGGAACAAACTGCCAAACTGTTCATAGATCACGTGTTCAAAGTGCACGGTCTGCCGCGGTCTATACTGTCCGACCGCGGACGCCAGTTCATCTTGAATTTCTGGCAGAAGCTGATGGGCTTCCTGAACGTCAAGATCAACCTGACATCAGCGAGACACCCGCAGACCAACGGGCAAGCGGAGAGGGTCAATGCCATCATGCAGCAGTACCTGAGATGCTATGCCAATCAACAGCCTGCGACGTGGGTGGATTACCTGCCGCTCGCCGAGTTCGCCTACAACAACACGAAGCACGTGTCCACAGGGGTGACGCCGTTCTTCGCCAACAATGGGAGGAATCCCAGAACCTTCCCGGGACTGGAGAGAGTGGGGGAAGGGGAACCGCAGACGGCGGATGCTTTCGCGTCAGAGTTGCAGGAGGTCCATGATCAACTCCGACGGCAGCTGGAGCTAGCGAAGCACGCATACAAGGTGCAAGCTGACAAGCACAGGCGGGTTGGCGAAGAGATCCGAGTGGGAGACTGGGTCTGGTTGGCAGCCCACGCAGTGCCGACCAGATCGTTAGCCAAGAAGAAGTTGGGGCACAAGCAACTCGGTCCATACCAAGTCGAAGCGCAGATCAACCCGGTAGCTTTCCGGCTGGTGCTGCCGGAGGGTTCCAGGATGCATCCGGTGTTCCACAGGTCGGTGCTCACTCCCTACAAGGCACCTCACAGATTCCAGGAACCAGGAACGGCACCGAGTCCGTCCCAGGAGTGGACGGAGCCGGGGAGATTGCCACAGCAGGACCCCATCAACGAAGTCACGGAGATTTTGGACTCCAGATGGGGGGAAGAGGGAGTAGAATACCTCCTAGCCAGAGAGGGCACCCGGGCCAGTGCTAATAGCTGGGTGCAAGACTACGCTTTGGAGGAACCCCTGCTCAAGGACGAGTTTCATGCCCTTTTCCCACACAGACCCATGCCAGCAGGCTTCTTCGACGACTGGTTGTTCACGCCCACACTTTCCTCCAGCACGTTCCATGGATTCGACTCGGACGGGGAACCCGCACTGGGCACCCGTTCCCCTGAGGGGTCACCGGAGGGTTCGGCATCAGACACCTCGTATTGGTGGGACGATCGACCAGAGGAGCAGTGGCGCCGGAGGTGGCTGGAGATGCCAGGTCGAGCGACCGACGCAGAGACTGACATGGACGTGTTCGGGGAGGATCTTGGGTTCGAGCACGGCGGCACTGAAATGGAAGCGGAGCAGATCAACGTTGACGAACGCGAGGAGGAAGACTCGGAGGTCTTCAGTTGGCGGCCAGCGAAGGGGAGCGAACTGTATCCGGCATTCACTCCCGTGATGAGGGAGCACCCAGCACCCACACCTGAAACCGGGGAGGGGGGAAGGGGGGGCTTCGAGGGGGGGATGGATGTCAGGGGTTCAGGAGCAGAGACGCAGAGAAGGGAGGAGACAGAGAGCGAGGGGGAGGAATACGAAGGAAGGATGAGTGGGGATGACGACCCGAGATCACCGAGCCTGTCCAGTGAATCCGAGGATTCCCAGAAGGGAGCGCCAGCGGTCAGAGCAAGGGGGGAAAGCAGGGGGACACCCCAGGAAGAAGGGGCCAGAGAGGGATCAGAGAGCAGCAGCTGGAGATCGGGCCCCACGTGCCCAGCTGGGAGCAGCGGGGAGAAAGGGGACCAGACATCGGGTTCCGGAGGCTTTCAGCAGGAGGGAGGGCATGAGTCAGGAGTAGTCACGCCCACCTCAGGGAGCGACGAAACGGTCAAGAGGAAGGTAGAAAGTTGGGCGCGCGCGCCAAGTTCAAATGCAGCGGAAGCTGGCGCAGTGAGCAGCCCGGAGAGTGAGCCAGGTCCCAAAGCCCGCCTCAAGGAGGCGGAAGGGTCCGGGGGGTCCGCGTCAGAAGAGGGTAGGAAAGAAGAGACCCCAGGGGGCAGAAGGACCCAGAGACGGAGGGAAAGGCGCAGGAGGTGGAGCAAGGCTAGGGTATTAAGCTGGTGTGCTAGAGGCAGAGACTCAGACGGGTCTTCGCCGGTCTGACATAGAAGACGTAGGGCTGCACATTGCAGTTCGGAAATGGAACCTGTAACCCAATAAAGACTCTTATAATGTAAACGCTGGCTAGCGTGGTCCTATGTGAGCTGGGACTGGGTGGCAGCCCTGACAGGAGAGTTTCCAAGGGCCAGAGAAAACGGTCTAGAGGGCCACAGCACCCTCAGTGTATATAGCCATCATGGCTAGTACCTATCAAAAGCAGCATATCCCTGATATTAACAGAGGGAGGTTGCCTTATACTGAATCAGACGACTGGGTCCACCTAGCTTAGTACTGTCTACACTGACTGACAGCAGCTCTCCAAGGTTTCAGACAGGGAACCTTCCCAAGCCTACTTGGAGATGGAGGGGGTTGAATTGGAAATCTTCTGCGAGCAAAGCAGATATTTTGCCACTGAGCTTCCCCCTACAGCACATTTAGAAAGTCCAGGCAAACGAAATGCTCCTGTTATCTAGTTTTGTGTTAAAATGGATTAAAGCTTTCCTCTTTAGCTACGAAGGGAAGAGGAGGCTTTGTGATCCCTTTCCAGTTTTCCACCAGGACTTTTTTGTCGCCGTCCTGTATCAGAAGAATTCCTGTATCCCTACAGATTTCAACTTCAACATGTCCATGTGTAACCTTCCCCCAAGAATCTGAATGTCGCGCATTTCCCACACTTTGGGGGTGGGAGGGTGTGACTCACATTGGTGGAGGCCACAACAAGACCAGGAAGGGACCCATTCAGACCATCCAGAGCACAACATGGACCAAAGACTCTGTAGGTGGTGACAGCTGGCTGGGATTTGGGGGGGGGAGCAAAAAATCTGTGGGATTCGAAACAAGCAGCCAACAAACATGCTGTGTTTATGTGCTCCATGCATATTTCTTCTCATGCTTGTTTATTTTATTCTTACCCCCCAAAAAATATAAAATTAAAAAATTACAATCCTTGCCCCTTTCCCAAATAGATAAAAACATGCATATAAAATTATATTATTAGAAAATTACTTGGTATTAGAAAGTCACCTCCGATGTCATCCATTCTGACCTCCAAGCTGAAGGGAGGTTTCACCCTGACAGATGGATGTTCAGAGTCTGGACTCTGCTGAAATACCTCCAGCAAAAGAGAGCTGGAAACCTCTCAAAGCAGCCTTCACCACTATCAAATATCTCTTAATTTTTTTTCATAATGTATTGGTTAAATCTTCCATTTCCATTCACTGATTCTAATCTCGCCAGCAAATATTCAAAGGCAGCTATCATAACTTTCTTGATCCTTATTTTCTCTCTTTCTAACCGAAACTCAGCTCTTCCAAAAATATTCATCACAGGATGTGAACTGTGCAAACACCATACCTTTAAAGTACAGGACCACCTAAAAAAAAAAGAGTTATGAGAATTGTAGCCCCCCCACACACACACACTACAGTGCTACAATTCCCAGGACCCTTCAAAAACTACAGACCCTTCACCATCCTGGTCACTCTCCTCTGGACATGCTCCAGCCACTATGGCAAATAGTCATTCTAGCTTATTTTAAAACATTTTACCACCACACAGCCTTCAAGGCAGCTGACAAACAACTATAAATCCCATCCCAGTTGACATGGAAATTCAGGTGCTTGATGAATACCTATTTTTTATTTCAGCAGGCATTTGAAGGCTGTTTTTCTGATTTCATGGTTCACTTCAAGCTGTGTTTACAGTTAACTTGAACTTACTTTTTTAAATCTCTAGTGATTTCCCCCCCCCCCCAAATAGCAGTGCAATGTCAGATAAAGCCCACATAAATCAACACACACCAGTCTAAGAACCAGCAAACTATGCAGGTAGCTAATGGCAAGCATATGATGTTGTGAGCCACCAGAAGCGGGAGATAATTATACACTTGGTAGCGGAATAATTTATTTGGGTGCCAAATGAGCTTTTCTGGAGAGGACATTCCATAATGTAATTAACCGGGGGCAGTGGAGGGAATGTGATAGAGGAAACGGTGCCAACAGGACAGGACTCGAAGGCAGAAGAATAGTGTCTCTCTCAGAAGAATGAATGAGCAAACAAAGCAGGTCAGATTAGCCACATTTTGAAGAGCTCTCTGTCTGGCCCTAAGACTCTTCCCAGGTGACTTTGCTCTGTACTTTTCCTTGAGTGCTTTTGCCTGGCAGGAATGCATCCTTGCACCTAGGCCCCTTGCTTTCCTGGATGGAGGACAGAGAGGGGTGTGGGAGTTAGGGTGAAGAAACTAGCCTCCCTAGTGTAGAAAAAGAGGCTCCTCATGAGGCCGGAGGAACATCGCCCGGATGTGAGTGTGAAGGCCACTCCCTGCAAGGTCCTTTCCACCTGGCCTTGGGGACGGGACCCAGATTCACCCAGCCCTATAAAAGAGGCTCCTCATGAGGCTGGTGGAACATTGCCCGGCTGTGGGTCGTGAAAACCGCTCCCTGCAAGGAGCTTTCCACCTGGCCTAGGGGGCGAGGCCCACACTCACCCAGCCCTATAAAAGAGGCTCCTCATTAGGCTGGAGGAACATCACGTGGCTGTGGGTCATGAAAACCGCTCCCTGCAAGGCGCTTTCCACCTGGCTAATGTTTTATTGGTATAAATTGTTGGCTAATGTTTTATTGGGATAAATTATTGGCTAATGTTTTATTGGGATGCGGGTGGTGCTGTGGGTTAAACCACAGAGCCTAGGCCTTGCCGATCAGAAGGTCGGCGGTTCAAATCCCCGCAACGGGGTGAGCTCCTGTTGCTCGGTTCCAGCTCCTGCCAACCTAGCAGTTCAAAAGCACGTCAAAGTGCAAGTAGATAAATAGGTACCGCTCCGGCGGGAAGGAAAACGGCGTTTCCGTGCACTGCTCTGGTTCGCCAGAAGCGGCTTACTCATGCTGGCCACATGACCTGGAAGCTGTACACCGGCTCCCTCGGCTAATAAAGCGAGATGAGCACAGCAACCCCAGAATCGGCCATGACTGGACCTAACAGTCAGGGGTCCCTTTACCCTTTACCTTTAATGTTTTATTATTTAATATGCTGTAAACCTGCCGCTGGCCCTCCCCAGTCCAGCAAGTGGCCCCCCAGAAATTACCCAGGTGGGAATGTGGTTCTTTGGGGGGGGGGGAGGTTCCTTTGCCTGTGTTATTAGTCTCTTGATCACATTTGAGAAAATGCTTGCTTTGAAAGGTGAAAAAACCTATCTGAAACAATAATGAAAGAAAGGGTGGAGGCGGTCCTTTTATCGCAGTCGTCCATCCCACTGGCAAGATTTTCATGCCAAGCCTTTTCACCTCTGCCTTCCTTCCTGTCAAGCGACAAGCAAGAGTTTTATAATAATAATAAAAATAGAATTTTATTCATATCCCGCCCTCCCCAGCCGAAGTCGGGCTTATCTAGAGATGCTGACTGAACCTCTGGTTTTCTGGGGATTTTTCTGAAGAAAACAGGACTGATGCATTGGAAGAGGAGCTGTCCTGGGGCCCAAGCCAAGAGCATTGTTATAATGCCTTGCTTTTTCCATCCTTCATAAATTCCTTGCTGCAGTACATCTGCCTAGGAACTGTGATGGATTGTCCTTTAGGAGGGAAATTTCCCCCCAAGAATCCAAAATATTAAGTAATCTAAACTCCAAGAGAGGCTATCAAAGGGTGATGACAGGCAGCAGGAGCAAGAAGGCTGCTACAAAGACATGTACGGTTAGATCCAGTCTTTATTAAAAATGAGGTGCTGGTACTAATATCCTGAGAAAAGTATTGCAAATGCCAGCACAAAATACCTGCTATGGGCGGCAGAAGAAGAGGTCATGGTTCAAAAACTGTACTGGTGTGTACCATAACACACACAAAAGCAAAATTGAGTTGGATGCTGCCCATCATAATCTTTTAGGAGAGTGTAACTCCAGCTTGGCATTCAGTCACATGATAAACGTTTTGCAGAGGAACATAAACAAATTCTGGTACATTTAAAAAGGACTATTAGGATGTTGGGGGGTGGGGGGACAACACATTGATTTTGTTTGAGATAAATAAATGAGAAAGAGTTTTTCATTAACTGTGAGTTTAAGGGGTCAGGTTCCATGTGCCAGCAGGTTTTTACCTGGAGTTACCGCTCGAAAGCATCATCTTCCATGTGGCCATTTGTGCCTACTGAATGGTAGAATCATAGAATTGTAGAATTGGAAAGGACCCCAAGGGTCATCTAGTCCAACCCCCTGCAATGCAGGAATGAGTATCCGCCCACCTCATAAAAACCTCCAAGGAAGGTGATTCAACCACTTCCCAAGGGAGTCAGTTCAACCATCAAACAACTATCAGACCCTCCAAGTGTCCCTATTTTCCACGGACGTCCCTATTTTCATCAGATAAATGTTAGAGGGTATGGAGTTATCCAGTCCCTGAGCCGCCTGAAGGCAATGAAGGGTGTTTTTTTTTTTTAATGTTTAATGTTTAATGTTTTTATATATGTTGGAAGTTGCCCAGAGTGGCTGGGGCAATCCTGTAAGATGTGTGGGGTATAAATGGTAAAATTATCATTATGGAATGGGATGTCCCTATTTTCAGAAAGTTCTTCCTGATGTTTAATTGGAATCTCCTTTCTTATAACCTGGACCCATTGGTTCGGGTCCTAGCCTCCAGAGCAGGAGAAAACATGCTTTATCCGTGTGAAAACCCTTTAGATAATTGAAGATTATACATGAAATCTGACAGGCTTCGGGGACCCCCAAAGTAATGAATGGGTACCATTTAATATCATTCCCTACATGCAATGCTGGCAATGTAGTGTACATTATCCAATGACCAAGTTAAGAAGTTTTACACAGGGGAAACAGCTGAGATGCTAAGAAGAGGAGGAAGAGAACATCTTTGCAACATCAAGAATAAGAAGGCAAACAGCCCCATTGGTTAGTCACTCTTAATGGCTTCCCCCAAAGAATTCTGGGAAAACCTGGATGTATGGCAGCCCTATTTAAATGGATGGTATGGATGTGACCTCAGAGCCAACCTAGGTTAATATGCAGGTTGTTTGCTTTTTCAGTGCAAATTGCATCAGCTGAAGGGTGGGGAGCTGATGATTAAAGGGATCAGAGCACGTTCCGTGAGTGCCAGGATCCAAAAGCTTATCTGCTGTGCTTTTTGTCCCGAGTACTGGATAACCAGAAACAAAACACAAAAGAGAGCCATCAACCTTGCATCTCTCTATCTTTGTGTGAGAGATTCTCAGGGGCCTCAGGATGGCTCCTGTTAGAAATATAACACTGGATCACATGCATTGCTTCTCAGATGTCTGATAGAGGAAGAGTGTGTTGCAACCCAGAATCTGAACCAAATAGATGTGTTGGGGGTCCTCCAGATGGGCTGCTTATTGAGCATTCATCCTGATCTGCTTGCATTAAGCTGATGCAGTCAGGCGACATCCAGTCTGGATTGGAGCATGTGTTCTGATTTGTTTGCGGGAGGGTTATCTGACAACGAGCACCTGATCTCATTTTGCTGGTGTGGAGTTTATACATTTTCCCATTATCCATTCATCCATCCCACACTTTTCGGTACATTTCGCTGTCACTTTCCTAACAGGATCAGAGAATCATAGAGTTGGAAGGGACCACAAGGGTCATCTTGTCCAACCCCCTGCAATGCAGGAATCTGCAAACAGTGGGATTTTATTTATTTACTGAAGTGGATTTGTTGCGCCACAGCTCACAGAGCCCTTTAACCCACTTTAATTGCACAAAGCTAAATTTCTGACATGTGTTCGAATCGCTCCTGCAAAATACTGACCATTAATATGTAGTTACAGATGGGTAGCCGTGTTGGTCTGCCATAGTCAAAATAAAAAAATTCCTTCCTGTAGCACCTTAAAGACCAACTAAGTTAGTTCTTGGTATAAGCTTTCGTGTGCATGCACACTTCTTCAGATAAGAAGAAGTGTGCATGCACACGAAAGCTTATACCAAGAACTAACTTAGTTGGTCTTTAAGGTGCTACAGGAAGGAATTTTTTTATTAATATGTAGGTTGCTGGTTTGCATTTTTAAATTCTCTTCCCAGGGAGGCATGTCTGGTGCTATCTTTATCCAGTTTCAGCCTGCAGCCAAAGATTTTTCTCCTTCTCCAGGCTTTCAGCCCTTGATTTGAAAGGTGGTCTCTTTTAGTGGGGAGGGACTCCTGCCTTTTATCTCTGTAGGGGTATTTTTAGTTTTTGGTTCTTAATCGTTTTTAATGTAAGTCACTTTGGGTCTCGCTGTGAGAAAAGTGACTGACAAATATTATTATCTGGTCCATTAGGGCAAATGGGACACTGCCTCTACCCTATCTCAGTCTACCCCCTCCAGCAACCCCCCACCTGTCTGCCTTCTTTCTTAACAACCAGTCCAGTGGGGGCAGGGCCTTTCGGTCAACTTCCTCCTGTTCAGTCTCTGTGTTGCCCTTGCAGAACTCAGCAGGGAGGAAGATGGAGACAAAACTAAAAAGAGTTGACTGGCTGTCATGGGCTCCACCTAACTGTGAGCTCCCTGCTCTCTCTTCCACTGGTCCTAATGGGCACAAGCTACCACTGCCACACATTTCTAGACAAATTGCTTTTCTGAGCACACCTCCTGATTGGGGCATGGGCAGCAGTCCAGGGTGAGTCGAGGGCCATAGCAGAAGTCAGTGAGGAGTCAGAATGAAGTGTTGGATCAGAGAACCACAGGGCAAAGCAGGTGGTATGATCAAGGAGCAAGCCTGTGACCCAAAGAATGACAAAAGGCGAAGGGACACACCAGGGCTAAGAAAGACCTTGCTTCAGCAAGGCTGAGCTAGGACAGGAAGCCCCTTTTATGTTCCTTCCTGTCCAAGAGGGACTCAATAGCTAGCCGGGGTGAGCTGGAGTCAGTCCAGGGCCTGAAGGACTTTCACTGAGAAGGTCTGCGCCTGCAGCTCAAAGGTTCACCACATAGGGGCACTGCACAGAGATTTGGCAGTTCCTGAGCAGAGCAAGTGGCTCACACAGAGACACAATGGGCAGACTCCTCTGAGTGGGTGAGGAGGATAATTCTGCTGCCTCCGTGACTTAGATGTGGCTGGATTGTCCAATCATACCAACTGCAAAGATATAGGAGAACTGCCAGGCTGCTCTCAGCAGAAACAAACTGAGAAAAGCCTAAGGCAGCACACCATGGAGAGACACAACAGGCAGCCTCCTATGAAGAGGTTCTGCTGTGTCTCCATGTGTTGGGAAGGATCAAATGGACCAAGTATAGCGAAAGTAAAGATGCAGCAGAATGACTAAGAGTTGGCAGAGGATGAGAAGAAGGCTGCAAAACTAGAACAGTAACTCATGCAGAGATGCAATGGGGAAGTTTTTCTGTGAATGATTGCCCTGGACTCAGAGAACTGGATATTGATTGAACTAACTTATTTACAGTGGTGCACTAGAAGGCCTGTCCTGGTACACAGGCATGATAAAGCCTGGTAAACTCTTTATTATTGTTGTTTTTGTTTAAAATAACAATATCCATGCTCGTGGGGGGGGGAGGGAATGGTAGAAAGAAAAAAATGAAAGAACGAGTCATTCCTGTCATCTTTAGCTCTGGCCCCTGACAAATTACTCCCATTTGAATGTGGCACTTGACACCCTGGCTCTAACCAGTGTACTGTGCTGCTGCAGAAAGTGGATAGCCCAAACAACCTGATGCCAAACTCACTTAGATATTTGAATTCTCTCAAACCAACACAGCTGACTTGCTGAGCATTATATGCACAAGAATCCATCAGCACCAGAGAGGATGTATTTGTTATTATTCCTGCACCAATATCATATTTCTCATGCTAGTTCAGTTGATTATGATCCACAGTGTTTCACTGGATGGGGTGGGGAGGGGGTGAGGGAGGAAGAGAAGCAATATCACAGCCATAAAAGAAACATTGAATTATCTGCCTTATCTGCCAATATCCCTGAGCCAAGGAGCAATAATGAGAAATAGAAATGTGGGGTGAGGGGTAAAAGAAAAGTTTGACTTAACTAATAAGTTACTAGTCATCTGGCTAAGTTCATTTCACAGGCAGCACTTCAGGGCCAGAGGAGAATCTTGCTCCTTTGACAGCAGCCGCTGAAGGGGTGTGGAGGAAATGAAGAAGTTTCAAAGGAGACGGGATCGTTATTACAGTTTATAGCTGGAGGAATTAAAAAGGGGAGGTGTCTCTCACCATCCTCCTGCTTATGTCCAGGAAAGGTGATCAGGGCTGCCTGCCCTCCTCCTGTATAAAAACCCCAGGACAGGTCTGGGATCATGTATTCAGGGATCTACGCTGGTACATCTTTCCAGCCCATCTGGAAGAGAGATCATGGGATTCCTGAATTTCCTAGTTCTGCTCTCACTGTATTTTGCTGCAGCCGCTTCAGAGGGTGAGTCCTTTATCCATTTTCCTCAAGGATGCTAAGTACAGCTTCTTTTTCAGCTTACAAATCTGATTTTTGGAAGACCCCGGCAATCTGACAGTATCATTGGCTGCTGGCTATATTTTATTTCTAATCTACTATGCTATATGTTTATCTATCTGTCTATCATCTCTACATTCTCTTAATTCTCCTAAGGATGTGAAACAGTTTCTAATAGGATTGATTTGTTTTTAAACAACGGGGCTCCAGGGATATTATTTTGCAAAGATGCAATTGAAGGAGTGTGGCTCGACTTCATTTCACTCGCCTGTCTGATACATGTCCATACGTGTAGTTGATTTATGTTTCCTGTCATTGAATTTGTGCCGTGAAACTATGTGTTCTATCAGATCAAGAAGAGAAAGGCTTTGTTTATGCTTTTGATTCCTTTTTCCCCAACCCCACAAATGGCAAACTGATGTCTTCAGTTTATAAAAGATTAAAAGTCTGTATTGGTGAGCCTTTTCAGCTGCAGATGACCTGCTTTACATGCAGATGTTCCCAGGTTCAATCCCTGACATATCCTATTAAAAAGGAAGCAGGTGATGGGACTGATTCCCCCGTCCAGGACCCCTGAGAGGGATGCTGCCAAGCCAGAGCAGATGATTCTGGGCAAGACAGACAAAGTCTGATGGTGCCTCTCCAGACTGTCACTGTTTTGTGGAAGGGATTCAAACAAATAATCATAAATTTTAGGAGAATCTATTATTTTCTTTCCTAAACATCTTAGCCATTTTCACTGGTGTAATATACCATCTATACATCATTTTCATGTAATTTTCTCTTAATAATATGCAATCTGTAAATTTTATATCAACTTTCCACAGTTTCCACCAACTTTCAAATTGCATGTTGTGTCCCACATCCTGGCCCCATTTAATCATAACTGATTTAACTTTTTCATCTTTAGTTTCCCATTCTAATAAAATACTATATGCTTTTTTAAGCAACTTAAAATTCTCTTCCACTATTTCTTTTTTAAATCTGGAAACTATATAACCAACCCCCTTTTTATTATCTTGCTTAAAAATCTTGTTTAGTTGCCTATGGTGTAACCAACTTTGTAAATAATCTTTCAACTCATCGTACTCCTTTGAGTTTACCTTCATCCTCTGTTAATAACACTCTGTATGTCAACCAACTTACTTTTTGGTCGACTTAAGTGAAAATGCTTCAGTAGGTGACAGCCACCATGGTGTTTTCCATTCTAACAAGTCTTTATATTTTCCCCACACTCTTATTAGTGACTTTCTTATTATATGGTTTGAAAAGTGAATCTTTCTTATTATATGGTTTGAAAAGCAAATCAGGATGAATTCAGGATAAATGCATGCTGTTGTAAATGAATTCGAATGAATGGTTGATAGTGACTAGATGTGTTCTAACATGTGAGCTTTGTGCAAGGAAATCAGGATAAATGCTCCGTAAACCAGGTTTCTCAGAAAAGCCCTGAGTTGGTGTAGAGTCAGCTAACTTCCTGTGTTCCTAAGATTCTAGTCAGCTTTTATATTCTCTCACAGAGCTGCTTGATGTTCAAGAATGCGGGTGTGCATTTTATCACGTCTGCAGGCCTCCCTTGTGGGTGCTAACTTTTTCACAATCAAATTGTATCCTATTCATTTCCTTAATGAATCATCAGCTATAACTAGGGTTAAAAAACAACAACCCCTTAATATCAAGGGGAAATTAAAAGTGGGATAAAGTAGCTAGAATAAAATGAACAAATATTCAGATAACCCGAGAAAGAAGACAAGAAGATAATAAGATAATTGCAATATGGAGCAATTTTTTTATAACATAGTGGGAGAGGAAAATACAATATTTCATGTGTTTTTAGGCAGAACTGGGCTATATGTGTATAGGATCCCTTGATTTGGTGGTTTGCCTCCAGAGGCAATTTCTGACTCGTTTTCACTCCCATCTCCCCTTTCTCTCCTGTTTCCCCTTATAAAGTTTTACTGGGTTGTTTCTTAGCATTAGTCATATTCATAGAAGATCCTCTGAAATTAAATGAGCAACTAACTTAGCTCTATTCATTTCAGCGGGTCTACAAATTTGTGTATGACTGAATTTTTTTGGGGGGAAAGGAAAGCACTTACTTTTGTATTCTATTATTTTGCAGAAACATAATGATTGATGCCAAATCTTCAAAAACAAAACTGAGGCTGTAACTGTAATTTGAGGCAGTGACAGAGCTTACAGCATAACAATATTATGTAGAAAATGCTCAGGGAGTTTTAATGCTAAAGGGTGATATCCAACACTACTCAGAGTAGATTAACTGAAATCAATGGATTGAATGCCACCCAAAGTGAGGACTTCCCTACCCCGTCTCATGCAACCTCAAAACGCCTCCGGACTCTAAATTTCACTTACCAGTGAAACAGCTGGCAAACTTTTCAGAACGTAAGTTAAAATTTGTCTTATTGCACAGAAGACTTGACAAAATGGCCATGCCTGAACTATGTCACAGTGCGATCCTGTGCATGTCTACTCAGAAGTAAGCCCCACTGAATTCAACGGTACTTACTCCCAGGTAAACGTGTAGAAATCTGAAAAACCGAGCTTCATACCACAATCTTATGCACGTTTACTTGTGTGTATGCTTCAGGGGGGTGTTGTTTGTTTTAATTTCTTATCTTGAAATAACAGTATTGTTCAGAAAAATGCAAACATGTTTGGGGATGGGTTTTTTGGCTACGGAAAAATAGCTCCCGCGTAAATATCCTATCTTGTTGTCAATATTAGCTTGGCAGAGATACAAAAAAAAAAAGACTCCCAAGAAATATTAAACAAAAGCTGCAGGAAGACATGGAATGCTGGTGTGATCCAGAAAATAGCTTGGGGGGGGCACAGAATCAGAGGGGCATGGGTTCAAATTTCACAGTGGCCTTGCATCAACAGATGCAAATTTCCCATGCAAAATGTTCTTGTCTGTGGGAAAGCAACAGTGCTAAATTTATTTATTGATTTTAATCATGCACACGCTGCTTTTTAAAATAAACATATCCCCCCAAAGCAGTACTCAAAATCTCAAGTATGATGATGATAAGAATAATAATCACTCACTTAAAAAAGGAAAATCAATCACATCTCAAAAAGTAAAAGCATATCAGGATAACTATCAAGTAAGACAGCATGAAAAGCACAGATATAAATCAAGCACGGCAGTTACATTAGCCTCCCTGGTACAGAGGTAGATGCATTCAGAAGCAGCAACCTGCCAGTCCTCAAAAATATCCCCAAACTTCAGAAATATCTATTTTGCCCCAAACATCCGGATAAGAACTTAAGATGATCCTCCTGGATCAGGCCATTGGCCCATCTATTCCAGCATCCTGCAGTGTCTACATCATACATATTCATCTTTTTTCCTCTATCCATGCAAGTGTTGCTTTTCAATTGATCTTAAGAACGAGCAACATTTATAGCAAAAGCTAAAGATTCCCACTTTCACATCAGGAAATAGCTTGTGCCGAGTGCACCACAAACGTCTCTAAAACTCTATGAAGCCTCCACATCAAAGCAAGGGAATGGGGGGGGGGTGCAGGAAAGAAGAGAACAGTGACATTTCCCCCTTTGTTTTTTAATGCTTCCATCTTTGGCAAAGGCCGTAAAAAATAAAATAAAAAATAAACCCTTGATGGATGAACCTTGTCATTCAACCATCAGAGATATAAGCAAACATTAACTAGCAAACATTTAAAAAAGGTTGTAGAAAGCCACTGACAGCCTGGGGTGAGCTGAGAGAACAGAGATTCTGTGCTCACCTCTAGAACACACAACTTACAGTAGGCAGATTGCGGTTTGGCATGGGTTGGATACCTGCAAAAATTTAAAGCACATGGCTTCCCCCAAGGAATCCTGGGAATTGTAGTTTGTGAAGGGTGCTGGGAATTGCAGGTATGTGGGGGGTAAACTAGTTACCAGCATTCTTTGGGGGAAATTCATATGCTTTAAATGTATGGTGGTGCAGATATGACCAGGTTATATTTTCCGCACCTCCAGGTAAAAAGGATCTGAGATATTTGGTAAGACGGACATGTGCCATGCACAGTATCAGCCTGTCTGAGGAAAGCTTGCAGGAGCTCAAAAGGGGGACAATTCCAAATCATGAGGCAAGCGGAAGGTGTGATGTAAAGGCAGGAAGTCTAATTTTAATTGCAGGCAGCACAAAAGGTCAACATCCCAGAGGCTGTCAGACTCCAGCTCCCATCAGGCCCAGTGAGCAGGACAGTTAAGTCCAGTCAAAGGCGACTATGGGGTTGTGATGCTCATCTCGCTTTCAAGCTGAGGGAGCTGCCGTTTGTCCACAGACAGCTTTCCGGGTCATGTGGCCAGCATGACTAAACCACTTCTGGCACAGAGACCATGACAGAAACCAGAGCGCACGGAAATGCTGTTTACCTTCCTGGCGCAGCTGTACCTACTTATCTACATGCACTGGCATGCTTTCGAACTGCTAGGTTGGCAGGAGCTGGGACAGAGCAATAGCAGCTCACTCCATTGTGGGGATTTAAACTGCCAACCTTCCGATTGGCAAGCCCAAGAGGCTCAGTGGTTTAGACCACAGCGCCACCCCAATGGTCAAGGCTAAAGGGAGCCAGAGTCCAACAATATCTGTGGGAGGGGGCACAGATTATAGGCTCAGATTAGGTCTAAAGAGACCCTCACCCATGAAGTTCACTGGGCAGTGTCTCTCCCAATCAGGGTCACTTCTTACTGACTCGCTGATTCTCAGACGAACCTACCTCACAGGGTTGTCATGAGGATTGTGCATGTCAGGGGTAAGGGAAGCCATTATGGATGTTGTCAGACTACATCTCCCATCATCCCTAGCCATTGGCCACACATCAGGAGAGACACAGGGTTACCCAGCCCTGCTGCAAATCATATCACTGATCTGGGAGGAGCACATATCCATAAGGACATCAGAAGGACTTCCCTTTTGTCTGTCCTGAATCTCTTGCCAGTCAAGATGCACTGGAGGACACTGAGTTCTAAACGCCTCCCCATGAGGAGGAAGGGCAGCTTAGAAAAGCAATCAATCAATCAATCAATCCAATAAATAAATATTACACACACTCTCTCTCTCCGCCTCCTCTCTCTTGCACCACATAAAATAATCTTAACATATTTCCTCAAAATATACAGGATTTTGTTTGTTTGTGTTTGTTTGTTTGCAGTTTCATCTTGATCACTCTGCTTGACCTTTCTTGCAGGGTTGTTATAAGGATAAAACGGAGGGGACAAAAACTATGCCACTTCTTTGGGATATTATTATTATTATTATTATTATTATTATTATTATTATTATTCAGTGTATTCATAAACAGGTCTGACTTCAATTGATCCACACTGGCTCCAGTTCACTCCAAAAATACGGTGACGGAGTGGGAATTTTATCCCAGTAGGGCAATCATATCCTATTCAAGTAAGTGGAACTGAGGTGCTGATAAACTCTCTCCTCATCTTCCGCCTGGACACTCTGTCCATGCTCAGAAATGCATGCCCCAAGCTCCACCACCCAGTGATGAAATGAGATTGCAGCCAGCAGGATTCAACTCTGTCCACATCTGTCCACAACAAAAAGCACTGAATCAGGAAGGTGAGCCTCTTGAAGTAACAAAGCGTGTTAAAAGAGAAAGAGAGAGAGAAGATAATAATCCATAGCCCTGTCACGTCCACAAGGCACTGTCAGTTTAAAGTCCGCCCAGTATTCTCCCCTATTGAGTTTTTGTTTTGTTTCTTTTAAGTATAGTTAATGAGTGAGCAAGGTTTCCTCTGCCCTCTCACCATCCCGTACCAAGCACAGGCCTGACCTTATTTTGTTCTCTTCATGTTAACAAGCAGGAGTTTTTCAAAGAAAGAAGTGCTGAGTTGGGACTCAAGGGCTGATCGCTTTGCATTCACTTACTCTGACACATACGTTTTCCAACTGTCCCTGTTTATCACGGACAGGCCCTCCTTTCCCATTCCTGCCCCCTGGTAAACTGCTGTCCCCATTTCTTTGGGCCTGTCAGGAATGCCTTCTTCAAATGTGCTTCCTCGGATTTTGCTAGAGCTATCATTCTTCAAGGCTCAGCTCCTTCCCCCCAGGCGATGTTAAATCTCAAGAGTGGGCAATGGATTCATCTTGCCCCTAAAGGAGATATACATACCCACATTGCACCATCAGAATGGGACTCTTGGGGCAGAAGTCAAGTGCCCCACACAGCAGGAGGGGCCCAAAATGCAATTCCGGTGCCGTCCGGGTAGGTCTTTAGGGCAGAAGTCAAGAGCCCTTCTCTGCAAAACAAACAGCAGCGTCGGAAGCTGCCTTATACTGATTCAGATCACTGGCCCATCTAGTTCAATATTGTCTTCACTGACTGGCAGCAGCTCTCCAGAATTTCAGGCAGGCACTCTCTCCCAGTCCTACCTAGAGATGCTGGGGATTGAACCTGAGACCTTCTACATGCAAAGCAGATGCTCTACCACTGAGCTATGGGCAGGCTGTCTACATTTTGAAGAATCTGATGTAGTACTTGACTGACAGAGGAATAGAGAGATAAGGATCTGGCCCAGTGGCTGGATCCAAACTCCCTCCCCACCCCTACTTTATTTTCCCTGTCTTCAATCCAGTGTTTGCTTATCGGTTTCCTTGGCTAATCCCGGAAGGCTCTGAATATGATTCCATCAATCATTTCCAGAAGCTCCCACCATCTGTTCTTAGCCTTAAGGAAGATGTTGCAACCACTCCCATGCTGAACATTTTGCTTGCCCATTTCGGTCCCCTTTACCACAGTCAGACCAAGGGAGAAGAAATGGGGGAGTCTTCATTAAGAACAAAGCAAGGACAGGAAAAGAGTTAGGGTTGATCTGACAAGGCAGGAGAAAATGGATGAGTCAACAGGAGACCAACAGAGAAGGAAGGTTGTTGGTCCTGCTGCAAGCCCACAAATGTCCATGCCAACCTTCCTTCCTTCCTTCCTTCCTTCCTTCCTTCCTTCCTTCCTTCCTTCATTCATTCATTTATTTAGGCAGGCTACCTTCATTTAGAGAAAAACCATACAATATAGAGAGGCTAGTCAATATTTTAAAGCTGTGGCAAGATACCACTGGTCCATGGATGCAATTAAGCCCACTAGGCAGTTTTGGATGAACCATGCCCACATTTCCCTTGCCTAAAGCCACATGACACCAGCTGTGCATAGCCTGAAGGGCTAAGAAGTCAAATGAGGACAGAAGAAGCTGCCTTAATGCAGCAGCAGGGCTGTTGAGTGGGGCACCCTATTTGACAGTGCAGCATAACACCTGCACCGAAATATGGCATGTTTCACTGGCTGCTTATCTATGGCATTATAAAGCCATGAACAACTTGGGACCAGGGCACCTCCCAGAATGCCTTGCCTTGTATATTCCTGCCCAGTCACTTCACTCCTTAGGAGGAACAATCTTAGTTGTGTTGGCTGCTCCCAGGATTTGCCTCATGTCCACTAAGATCAGGGCTTTTAGTGTGATGGCACCTGCCCTTTGGAATGTGCTCCCAATGAACACCAGGCAAGTACCAACATTGTTGGCATTTAGGCATCTCCAAAAAAACTTTAATTTGTTCACCTAGGCTGCCCCCCTGAGATTGATGTAGCTATGTTGATGAATTAATTAATTAATCAAACAGACAAACAAACAAACATATATTACTGTCAGTCAAGCATGAAAGTAACTACAAGAATACACACACACACACACATGCATGTGCACACACAAACACACACACACACACACACATGATCACAGCCTCCAAAGAACAAAGGTGAAAGGTTAGGAGCTCACCACCATAACAGCAGGTCTAAGAGTTATGGCAACATTCAGATATATTCCCACCTGTTTGGTAATGTATTTATTAGGACCCCCCCCCTCCCTTCAAGGAAGGTACTCAAAAGCATATGCAGGGATCTCCTATGAAATTGCCTCATGGGGGGATGAATTAAGTGGCTCTGTGATATATTTCATTTTTCTTCCATGAATTATTTGTTGATTTTATGCTCATCACCAATAAATAAATCAGACCGTTTGTACTGGCTCCCCAGGGCTTAAGGAAGGCATTTTCCTCATTGGCTGCTATGTGACCCTTTTACCTGGAGATTCTGGGGATTGAACTTGGGCCGTTCTGTGTGCTCTGTACCACTGTGCTATGGGCACAAGAGGAATGGATGCAGAGCCAGGTGGGATCGAGGGGAAGTTTCAGGGCCATTGGAGGGAGGGTCCTCTTTTTCCAGATTCAAGCTATTGCCTTTCCCATTTAGTGAGGTATAAACTGGGGGATTTTTTGTTTTGTTCTCATGATAAAAGAACTCTGGGTAAGGTTGGAGTGAGTGACATGTCAACCAGTGGATTTAATTTGCGGCCAGTTCAAGATTGACAAAAATAAAAACTCCTTCCCATATAACACTCCATTCACTTGTAGAACTCCCAGCCACAAGATGCAGTGTTCTTGCTTGGACAGCTTTCGAATGAAGTGTCTAGCCAGTTGGCAGAGGAACCATCTATCAGTAGTTCCTCGCCTTGGTACCCAAAGCAAACTTCCCTGATTAGAGACAATCAACCCCTAAGGACCAGATGCTGGGAACAACCATTGCCGGCGGGAGGTGACACTTTCATGAGCTTCAGGGAATTCCACGCTGCCTGCTTTTGTGATAGTTAAGGTACAGCCTTCTCCCTTTTTCTCCCATGGATTTATTTTAAAGAAAAGAAATGCATGCAACTACAAAAATAGATTTTCCATCAATTTACATGACATAGTACAGTATGACAGGCCCCTTCCCTGAAGACCTTACAATCTAAAATGGAAAGAAAGCACTAGATAGATCTTTATCTGATGCAGGAAGGCACATTGGAGGTTTTCGTAACCATTCCTTACGGAATCCCTCCATAGGCACGGAAACTTTAATCATCAACTTTATCATCAAGTCAACTGCCAAAAAGCGCCATCTCCCGTGATGACTTCTCTGTGTGATGCAAGGGAGGCTCCTGCTAGCTTTGTTTAAGCACCCACAGGAAAGAATGCCATAGGACCAGTTGCCTTTGCCACAGTTTGGGAGAAGATGCCCTCTTCAACCTAAGAGCAAACTGTCCCCCAGGGAGGAACTCACCTTTTGCCTGAATTTGTTTATTGTTTCATTTAAAGTTAGCTTGGCTTCCTCCTTCAAACAGGAGCTTACTGTGCCAGAGGCATCCTATTGATTAGAGAATGTCAAGAGGTAACGCTTTGCACAAATGGAAGGGATGTGATCTCCCTCACACACTCGCTGCCTATAGCATGCACATGCTAACGGTGTAGTATTTTATTTGCTGGGCATACGGCAGCACTGTTCAGGTAGGCAGAAAGACATCTAAAGGGGGAAAAGAGAGAGTGCTTATAAACACAGATAACAACTCTAAATCCCTAGATTAAGATGATTGTCAGTGCTTTGCACTGGGCTTTCCAAGCATGGCCAGCCAGCTGGTTCTCTGCTCCAAGTCTGCTTTAAAGATCCCAGGAGCGGTGGGTGATGAAGGATGGTGCCTCGCACTGGATTGGCTCTGCCAATGTGCCTGTACAGTAGCGACCTCCCTGCAGGCAAAAGTGCAGTTAGGCCAAAAGTGGGGTTGCAGATATTGCTGCTCTGACGGGTGATGGCCACCGCCTGCAAAGTGCTGTACATTCTTCCTGAATGATGTGATTTCAAATTGTGGGGAAGGGTGAAACAGGTCACCTGATGATGTCATTGAGACATCACGTGGCTGACAGGTGGGTGGTCCTGCCCACCCATCAAACGTCAATTCCGGTCCATCCAAACTAGCATGACCAATGGTGAGGAAACATAGGAGTTGGCTTTGTTGGCTAGAGTTGATGGAAGATTAAGCCTGCATTCTCCACATCCTTGCCTGACACGTCTCCAGGATCAAGATGGGGACAGCCACCTGTCATACAAACTTGTGGGGACAGGATGCTGGACTAGATGGGCCGTTGGCCTGACCCAGCAGGCTCTTCTTTTGTTCCCAAGAGCGCTACTTTGGGCGTGGGAAAGATGCGACAATTCTTTACCACTGAAGCATTAACAAAATTAAGTTCCGTCTTGTTAAATGGATATAGGTGTGTCCTTTGCCAATGAGCAATTTGTAGGTAAGAGGAATTTAAAGTGCCACATTGAAAGGATAGAAGCACAACAAGCTTTGTAGTTTAAAAAAGTTATTATTTGTGGGGTTGTGTTTGATGAGACCAATATGCCTGGGAACGTAACTGCCCTTAGAATGAACTCCACCATTTGAAGCTCTCAAAAGGATCCAGAGTGTCACTACTGCAACCCAACAGTGTTTCCATACTTCAGAAGCTGCAAGGCCAAACATTTTAGAGTAGGATGGGAGAAAGACCCCTGCCTTAAACCCCAAGGAGATGCTGCCAATCAGAATTAGATGGAATGTTAGCCACTTAAATAACACAGGTGGGAACCCAGAAAGAATAGTCCTGATAACACTTTATTGAGCTAGCTTAACAAAAACAGTGTATAATTTGAACAGAATGCTACAGAGATGCCTTGTCTTTCTTAGCTCAGGCCTTCTACATAACAGGAAAACTTTTAACCAAACATATGAAGGAAAAACTCTCTCAGAACCGCACAGCCAATCAAAGCATGTGCTACCTCAGTGAAGATCATGCCTGGTTGCTAAGCAACATCTCTAACTACCCCCTTCTTGGCTAGTTCCCATAATAAAATGCATTTTTGTATGGCATTTTCACTAATATATGCATTTTTATGCACATTTCCCCCTAATATATGCCTTTTTGTACATATCGTTTGGCTGAAGAACTGCATTGCAAAATTCAGAGAAGAGTGAAGTTTGTAGGATGGCTGTGTTTTGATTCTTATATTGTTTAGGAAAATGTGAATTCAGTACATTCACCTTTAAAGGTGAACTGAATCAACTTTGTCCCCCATCCCCAAGCACACATTAGAGATTGACACACATACATACAAACAGAGAGAGAGGTGCCGGTATCTAGTGGTTATGGCTTTCCTGTCTTGTGAATTCATAGAATTATAGAATCATAGAATTGTAGAGTTGGAAGGGACACCAGGTCATCTAGTCCAACCCCCTGCGATGCAGGAATCTTTTGTCCAACATGGGGCTCGAACCCCCCAAACCCTGAGATTAAGAGTCACATTCTCTACCAACTGAGCTATTCCCTGAAACATGTTGTTCCTTGAACCTTAATCAATGTGAAGGGCTGTAGTTACTCAGACATTTGTCCCTCGGTGGTAGGGTACCTGTCTTGCATGCAGAAGGTCCCAGGTTCAATCCCCTGCAGGCAGGACTGGTAGAGAGAACCCTGCATAAAATCCAGGGGAGCCTCTGCTAGTCAGTGCATACAATACTGACGTAGATGGACCAATGGCCTGACTCAGCATAGGGCAGCTTCCTCTGTCCTTGCAATGGGCATGGCGCTTTGAATGGCACACGCCTGCCCCAAATAGCTTACAACTGGCGGCTTGGCAACAGAGCGGCTGGGGAGAAGAGCTTGGACAAGTATGAGCAGACTTTGTTTTGTTCAGTTCCCAAGCAGAACGATTTTCGCTACAGCAGCCACGCAGCAGGGATCGAGTTTGGCCTGAGCCTGACAATGGAGCTGATAAGCACAGGAACCACGTAAGGGGAGTCAGAGCGGAAAGGAATGTCCGCAGAAGGGCCAAGGTCCCCATCTGTTCCTCCCTATCTGTAATGGGGACACTGCCCAAAAGGAAACGGTGGCGGAGAGAAGCCACAGGGAGTCTTTCCAAGGAGTCGGTTCTGTAGCTGCAGCTGCAATGCCTAAGCAGGCTCACATACCTAGGGACATCAACTGGGAGGAAAGTGCTGAGGGAAGGTTATAGGGGGGGATGGATAACCCCACCTCCAAATGCCCTTTTAGCTCTGAAACTCTGCAAACATGCTAATCTTTCCTTGGAAGGAAGGAGCTCCGCAATTCTGATAAAAGTTTTTGTTTTTTTTGTCTTCACCTTCCCCTTGCCCAAAGCTCTGGGATCTCTTGAGATACAAAGCGACTGTATGCAGGACATAAAATCTGCCCCCGAATAACCCCTCTGTCTAAATGTATCTGGGGGTGGGGAATAATTCCCCCACCCCAATGAATCCTAATCTCCAGATTCCCAGAGGGCAAATATATATCTAGCTTTTGTGGAACCTGGAATATACAGGCACTATGCTTCTCATTTTGTCTTTCTGAGAAACTAGCTTGCTCTCCCCGCCCTCCAATCACCTGTCTACTCTCCCCCCCAAAGAAAATTCTATTATTATTATTATTTACTTATTTCCTGCCCATCTGGCCGGGCCTCCCCAGCCGCTCTGGGTGGCTTCCAACAGAGTATTAAAAACACAATAAAACATTAAAAACTTCCCTAAACAGGGCTGCCTTCAGATGTCTTCTAAAAGTCAGAAAGTTGTATCATTTCATTGGCATCTGGTGGGAGGGCATTCCACAGGGCAGGTGCCACTAACAAGAAGGCCCTCTGCCTATGTCTCTTATGATTTTATTGTGTTATTTCCAGTTTCTGTTCCTTAATAACTGAAACTCCTCTTATGATTTTATTGTGTTATTTCCAGTTTCTGTTCCTCAATAACTGAAACTTTAACATGCAGAGGGAAAGGCTATTGCTCACTCAGTGACTAGAAAACTGAACTCTACATGTGCTCAGAAATACTCCTTCTCTAGGGTGGTGGCTTGGTACTGAAACAGGGCTGTGAGCCACAGTAAGCCACAGAAGAGCCGTAGCTCAAGGTTAGAACGTCTGCTTTGCACACAGGTGGCCCCAGGTTCAGTCCCAAGCATCTCCATGAAGGGCTGGGATTATTCTCCCTCTGAAACCCTGGGAAGCTGCTGCCAGTCAGTGTAGTGACAATACTGATCTAGTATAAAGCAGCTTCTGATGTACCTATGATCTTATGCTGCTGTTAACAGCAACTTGCTGAGGTTGGGAAGCAACATACAGATTTTTATTTTTATCTTTTTGGACAGAGTTGTACAAGTTCTAATTTTCCTCCCCCAACTCCTGGCCAAGTCTCCGCTGATAACCTAAACACATGCTCATAGCTACAATTTAAAGAACACACATATTTGCGTGTTATTGTTATACAGGAACCAAACCGAGGGAGGATTTAAAGCTAGGAAATGGGAAATTCAGGTTACTAAAGTCGGACAATCTGCTCAAGTAGGAAGAAAGAAAGAAAGAAAGAAATAAAGAAAGAAAGAAAGAAAGAAAGAAAGAAAGAAAAAGAAAGCTGGCCCTAGAGTCCTCACGAGAATGGAAAGAGCCAGAGATTTCCATGGGGTTACACAATAGTTTGTGGGGACACCTTTAGCTGAAGGGACTAATATGCAACACTATTGATTTAGTCATTGCCTTCCTTACATCTGATACGGAACGGGGGGGGGGGGCAATGTCTTCTTCACTACAATATATTTGCTCAATTTCTCTAGGACTCCATCACCCCTCCCCTGTCCTCCATAATCTCTCAAGTAATACTGTCAAAATCCTGTTACAATGTATCCACTCTGTTTCTGCTTTTGCTCTCTAGTACAGAGTGGCTTAGAAATCACTGAAATCTTCAAAAATTGATATAAAATCAGCCGTGGTTCTGATCTGCTCGTTCTCGGTGCCATTCAACTCAGTTCCCCTTGGACTCCATGATGCTGTCCCTACTTCCATAATCCCCAAAGCGGCAGGTCACGTACGCAGGAACTTCTTAATCCTGTCAGATAGTTTTGCAAATCCTTCCTTCGGGCAATACTAGGTGACAGACGATGTATATTCCTGGCCCATTGTCTTGCCACCACCGGTACTCAATAAATGTGTATCTATGTATATTTCCCGCTCCGCATATCCCCCCTCCCTCATCCGAAAATGCTAATTAATGTAATCCCACCTTTTCATAATGTATTCATGACGTGTAAAGTATATTCATGATGTAACTTGTGAAACCCAACCTTCCCATAATGTATTCGTGACGTTTCATGCACTGTATTCTGGGACATGGAGGGAAATCTCAAAAGTTCATGCCACCCCTTTCTCGCTGTTCAATCTCGCCTTGAACCTGTTGCGCAATAAACTTGGACCTTCTGCAGTTTGCTCCTGTGTCCGGCTGAGCTCATTTTCTTCCGCAGGGACCCACGGACTTAGTCCGATGAGCTGGGTGGCAGAGTAACCCCGCACCCAGATTTTAGCCGTAACAGTTGGCTGCCCAACGTGGGGCTTGTGGTTCTCCCAAGCTGCTGACTGGGGGCCCCGAAATCTTCAGCCGGCTCCAGGCCATTTTGCCTGGGAAGATCCTTTTGGACCCCCAGCCATCTTCTGGGCGGTACCCCGCACCCAGATTTTAGCCGTAACACATCTCAAGGCAATTAAAAGCAGTTAAAAACAACACAGAAAATAACATCAGATAAATTTGAAAACAGCACCAAGGAGGCACCTATGGCTGAGACCAAATTTGTCCGTCTGAGAAAGCTTGACAGAACAAAAATGTCTTCATTTTTTTCTGGAAAGTGCTGATAATTGGCACCTGAAGTATCTCAACAAAACAGGGGCTGGGGAAGGGGCTAGGCAAGGCTCCCAAATTCACACTTCCCAAAGCAACAATCAAAATAAAACATATCTGTCCTTCAAAATAGGTGCTTCTTCAAATTCTGGAACTGTTCTCCAACCAAAAACTGCACAAAAATGCATATAGTTGTGGAAATGACTGTGTAAAAAAACAAAACCCTACATTTTATTAGGGGAAATATTGCTTGAAAACATGCAGAATTGCATATTTGAAGACATGGCTTCCAAATTTTCATGCGTTTTAGTTTGGAGTTTTTAAACAATCTGCAGATTGACTGGGAAATGGGGTGAAGTGAACTTAAGGGGGGACGACGAAGAAAAAATGAATTGGCCAGTTTCACCCATCCTTAACAAGGACAAAGGATACAAATCTATGTGCATATGCAAATCTACAAATCTGTCACTGCCAGGCGCACACAGGATATTGTACAGTTCTGGTCCCTCCATCTAAAAACAGGCAGGCAGGCAGGCATCAAACTGTGCTTCATGCAAGCTGCGAAGCCAACAAATCCCACAATGTTAGCAAAAGAAGGAGAAGTACATGGTGGACACATTAACGCTGCATGGCCTCAACCTGAACGATGGGCGCAGTATTGCTTAGCTTCAGGAAATGAAGCCCTTCTGAGCAAAGCACCATTAACAGCCACCTTTGAAACAGCATCGTTTAATTTGTATCAGAGCAGCTGATGAAGGCAGAAACTGAAACAGTTTTACTACATAAATTAAAAACACTTTGCTTTGTAAATCACAGTAATGCACACATACACACACTTTGCAGTTGGGGAGGGAGGTGCAGAAAAAGGCAAGCAATGCCAGGCAACGTTCAAAGCCCTTTTAGTATAGCAAAAACAGGACGGGTTATAAAATTATGCATGAGGTGAGGAAACTGGATAGAGAGAAGTTTTTCTCCCTTTCTTGTAATGCTATTTTTACTTAACTTGGAGTCTTTATATAGGCCACTTAATGACATTCTTCTCTGGGCAGCTCAGAACACAAAAGAAGGGTCTCGTTAGTGATTCAGGAGAGACGGAAACTCCTCCTGTCTACAAATTGCTCTCTGGTGCAGGGCACATCTCTATACAACTAACAAGAGGGCAATTTTATTTCTTTATGATGTTTCAGTGGTAAATAATTACTGCAGCTTTCCCACAGCCGGAGTGGCACTCTTTGTCTTGGGTTCCTCTTTAGATTCTGCTGCTGCTGCTGCTGGGGAAGGGCCATAGCTCAGTGGTAGAGCCAGGGCCATCTTTAGCAGATGCTGCGCCAGGGTGCAAATATCCACCCAGCGGCCCCAAATTACCACGGATAGTGTTGGAGTAGCTGTAGCTGTGCACTGCCAGCCATCCGGGGCGGGGCGCAACTCTCCCCCATGCCACTGCAGGAGAGCAATCAATCAATCAATCAATCAATCAATCAATCAATCCTTTATTAGGCATAGCAAACCACACATTATAAATCGAACACTGTATACAGATTGTGGAAAATATGAATTCAGCAGAACAATTTGCATAAATAAAACAGTATAACACAACCACATCACCGACCATTCAAGAACGCAGGAGAGCAATCCCTGCAGAGGCTTGGGAGTGAAGTTGCGCCCCTCCCAAGCCTCCGCAGAGGAGAGCGCAGCTTCCCTCCCAAGCCTCCTCAGGAGGAGAGCGATCTCCGCAGAGGCTTGGGAGGGAAGCTGCATGCCCGCCAGCCTTATGGTTGAAGGGGCGCAGCTGGCGGGCATGCAGGGAAAGGGGAGGCCGCCGGCAAAGCCGCGCAGCTCCCCCACTTGCTGGGGCGCCCCTGAGAGGCCAGTGCCCTGGCGTGACGCACCACTAAGCACTATGGGAAAGACGGCTCTGGGTAGAGCATCTGCCTTGCATCCAGAAGGTGCCGGGTTTGATCCTTGGCATCTCCAGTTGGAGCATAGAAAATATGGAGCAAGATAGACTAGGGATCTGGCACACTATAAGGCAGATTCCTATGTAGCTAATAAAACAGAATTTTAAAACACAGTAATGTGAAAGCACAGTAATGTGATCAGCGGGAGATTTGGGGCTGACGAAAAGAAGCATGGTGTGCCAAAATTAAGCTATGGAACTCAGTGCCACAATATCTGCTGATGTACTAATCACAAGTTGTGTGCATGTTCCTGTTTACTCTGCATCCAGTGTGCTCCCATCACTGGTTTAAGAAGCTGTGTACACATGATCATGCCACAATCCATGTCTATACTGTCATTTCCTATGAAATGCTACATTTGAGGTATTTCCCCCTCCCTAAAACCGGATTTGATCCAAACTGAGAAAAAGAACAACCTGGCTGTGTTTTAAGCACATAATGTGCATTTTAAGCTAGTAATAAAAGGCATGATGTCCATAAGCACCAGCAAGCAACTAGTTTCCAGTTTGGCCAAGCAGAGGAGCTCTGAAAAGGCCATAAGAAGGGCAGGAAGGCAACAGCCCTTTTTTCTATTGTAGCTCCCTAGCAATAAGTACTCAGGTAGGCTGCTCCTGAACTTGGAGTTTCCACATAGCCATCACGGCTTGTTCCCCACTGACAACCTTCATGATCCCTCTTTAGAGGCTGTTAAGTCACACCCCAAAAGCATCTGAGGTTCTGCATTGGAGGTTCCTCTCCCTTGCCCCACCTTGTCCTTCCAAGGCATGCAGAGGTCTCAAGGCCCCACTTGACAGCCCATTGTTCAAGGCTGAGCTATTTGGCAGAGATACACACCTGGGGAGGCAATGCTGTTTCCTCACATTGTCCCGAGGAAAGCAGACAGAGCAAAATTGGAAAAACAGAGTGACTCCCACCAGGAACAAGACTGGAAAAGGGGCAGATTTGTAGAATGGGGATTTGTAACTTTTTCCTTTGGTCTTTCAGCTACGTGACTTGAATGGCTTGGAGTACTTGCCTTTGGAAGCCTCCATATTTTCCCCCCCACTGCTCTCTACAACCACAGTAGACCATAATTTAAACAAAACAAGCAAATAAAAAAACCCCAGACATTAGCTCTGAAATTTGAGAAAGAGGATAAAACTTATCAGATACTGATTGGAAGGATCAGAGTCACACAAACCCTAATCCGCTTAATAATATTTGTAGAAATGGACTTTTATTTGCTTTGGCCAAAGGTTTTATCTTTACTTCTAGTTTTTCCCGATCAAATTAGCATCACTCAGCACTCAGGCTCTGTGTTGGCCCTTAATTAACAAGGTGGAGAAAGACCTCTGTAAAAAGATAATAGATTGGGGAGTGAGAGGGAATAACAAAGGCATGGATTTTTGGTGTGGAAAGACTGAGTTCATTTCAGCTCAGATACTCAAAACAAGGTCCTGGGCTCTTTGAGCATGGGTGTTATATGCTGACAAGGCCTCATTCCTGTCAGCAATAGTGCTGCAGCATTCTGCACTAACTCTGCGCAACCTCTGGACGAAGCATTAGGGAAACCCCACACAAAGTGCATTGCAGTAATCCAGTCTTGAAGTAGCCAATGCATGAATTAGAAGAACAGCTTTGCAAAAAAATGTGAGTTTTAAGCAAAATCGTGTACAAAAGTGTTTATATTAGAGTGTCAGACTACGACCTGGGAGACCAGGGTTCAAATAACCACCCAAGCCATGAAATTGTAGTTCTAGACAGCTGGAGGGCATTAGTTTGGCAAAGACTGCTCTAGATGCTTAGAGATGTAGAAAAAGCTAAGCACTGGGACAAAGGGAGAACAGAGAGAGGGTTGCGCTCAGAAAACACACAAACAAGAAAGAACCCTCTTGCCCTCCAGAATGCAGGCACTTGCATTAACCACTTAGACCCCGCAGTTTTAAACAGAATCTCTTTTCCATCCCTTCCGATTTCAGGCTAACTCAAATGCTGACATTGCAAGAAACAAGATGCCCTGGGAGAGCTCATCTCACTGAATTATTGAGTGAGATCAAAATTCTGCTGACTGGGGAAATGTTATTTTGCTGCTTCGGTGACGACCTTTAAAGGACCTCTCCTTTGCAAAGGAGGCACATTGGGACGATATTGGGATGGTGCACAGCCAGGGTTCAAAGTTCAAGGGGGAACCACAGCACAGACCAATTCCAGTTTAAAAAAACCTGGTTTCTGGAATATTTATAACGACTTTCGCGGAGTTGGGAAAGGTTCAGAAAAGGGCAACCCAAATGATCAAGAGGGTGGAAGAACTCCCCCATGAGGAAAACTTGCAGCGTTTAGAACTTTTTAGATTAAAGAAAAGTCAAGCAAGAGGTGACATGATAGAAGTTTATAAAATTATGCACAGCAGGGAGAAAGTGGACAGAGAAAAGTTTTTCTCCCTCTCTCATAACACCAGAATTTAAGGATGTCCAATGAAGCTGAATGTTGGAGGATTCAGCAAAGATTTTAAAAAGTACTTCTACATGAGGCTATGAAGCTCGCTCCCCCTGGAGGCAGTGATGGACACCAACTTGGATGGCCTCAAAAGAAGATTGGACAAATTCATGGAGGAAGCAGGGGAGAGTTATCTTGTGCTCAGGTCCTGGTTGTGGATTTCCCACAGGCTTCTGGGAGGCCACTGTAAGAAGAGATGGACCAATGGCCTGATCCAACAGGGCTCTTCTGATGTTCTTAACTTAGGTCCATTTATGACATTTGCATCACACTTTCCCCCTGAGGAACTCGAGGCAACATATATGGTTCTCTTTGCTATTTTCATCCTCACAAGCTTGCAGGAGAGGTTAGATGCAGACAGAATTGCTCCCTATTTCCAATACTCAGGATATGGGTACCATTGCTTAGGGAACCTAGGGCTGCCATATGTCCGGACATCGCCGGGATTCGTCCCTTGAAAATGGCGTCCAGGAGGAATATTTGAAAAGCTGGCTAAAATGTCCTGGAACATCCAGGCATATGGCAGCCCATTTCCTAAAGCATAGGTTAAACAAACAAACAAACAACCTTCTGATCTTTCAAAAAAAAAATCTCCACAACTTATTCAGCAGGCTTTGCAGAACCATAAGGTTTGCAGATGTTCACAAGATCTTGGGGAGAAAGGCACTGAAAAACAGCCTAATGAGGTTCTGAGTATGCTCAGTGGCTGTGGAATGCGGGCTGATTGTTGTCAGGGGGAAGGATAGAAAACAAGCTTGGGGAGATGAAATGGAGTATTCAGGAGGAAGGCATCACTGACTGAGTGGAACAGTGAACTCCAGCACCCTATACAACATCTATTTGTTTAAATATTTGTTTAAAAACAACTTGTATATTTCAGATGCTAAACTATCACAGAGCCACTTGGGGCTTGGCAATAAGGGTTCTAGAAAGATACTGTCAGTTATTAGGAAACTGCTGCCGTTTCCGTTTGTGTCCCCCACTTTTGCACTATTACAGAAGATACTGACTGAGAAATTATCTGTTTTTCAAAGGTGCAAAGTTTCTGTTCTCATTTTAATTACAATTCTTCTCCTTTGTTTCTACTCATATGTGTCATGACTGTTATAAATATTTTTTAAAAAATAAAAAAATTGACTCCCCACCCCAAAGAGTTAATTGTCTAAAGGCTGTTATGATCTCTCTTACAGGAGGAAGCCACTGGTGCTATCTGTCACAGCGGTGTCAAAACAAACACTGTCTAGGTACGGTAATTCATAGCAGATTTTAAAAGAAAACACAAACCTCTCAATCGTCTTGTAAGTGTGCTTAAGTTAGTGTTGGGTTGGGGTCAGGGTGGTGAGCCCATTCTTGGCAGCAGGCCAAGATTGCTCATCCATGTACCAAAAAGAAGACAGAGATCAATATTGCAAGTAGAGTGGCTGGAAGTAGGAACCAAAGTGTAACAGGGGTGATTGCATGGAGGGAAGCAGTTCTGGGGAACACTTAGAGTGGCCACCACTTTGATACCATTGTAAGAGATGCACGTTCACATAAAACTCTTTTGCTCTATACTCTAATTTCCCATGTACATCATTGATAAAGTCTGTAGTAGCATGGCTATCCAGCCCCTCTGCTACATAAATGGGTCTCCAAACAACAAACTACAGTTCCCAGGATTCTTTGTTGGAAGCCATGGCTGTTTATAAAGTGGTATGGTACTGCTTTAAATGTCTAGTGCAGATGGGACCACAGATAAGTCAGCAAAACAATTGTGCTAAGGCCTTTTGAAGCAGCCAGGTTTTTTAACCAGCCACCTTAGACAATACAGTGATGGCATGTACTAGCCTTCCCAAGCTGGTTATTCTAGACATCATTGGACTAAGACTCCTAACAGCCCTGGCCAGCATGGCTGATGGTCAGGATGACTGTAACTGTAGTCCAACTATTCTGGAGAGCACAAGGCTGGCATCTGCATTCCTAAGGCTGGCTAATATTTCAAAAAGCCTGGTTTGCAGAGAGCCTGGTTCATTCAGTGGCACAACTTTCTCCAACTCCCCCCCCCACTGAAACAATCTTCCCCTCCTGCCCACGACACCTTCGACAGAACCCCGCCACTGGGTACAGGAATTCGAGGAGTGTGGAAAAAGTCAACAGTCTCCTATCAACATCCTCACCGACGATGTGAAATACGACTGGGACCTCAAGCCATTCAAGTTTGAAAAATACAACGCCAAGCCAGAAAAACCCTGGACAGTAGTAAATAATGGCCATACAGGTGAGAGGTGAAAATGTTATAAGATGTAACCTATTGTATTGCAAGAGTAACCGGTGTGGTGTCGTTAAAGTCTTCCCGTGGGACTGCACCTCCCATCAGTTAAAGACAGGATCAGGACCGACCGACCTATGCGGCCAGGTGAGGCAACTGCCTCAGGTGGCAGGATCCACAGGGGCAACAGATTGGGATGCAGATCATTCTTCCCCATCGCCCTTGTGCTCAATGTAGATCTTCACTCACCCCTTCTTCATTGGAGGGGAGGGGAGCACCATTCTGAAGTTTACCTCAGGTGCAAAGATGTCTTGGGCCGGCCCTGGCCAATATGGCCAATGACCAGGGAAGATGGGAACATCTGGAGGGCCACAGGTTGACCACTTCTCTTTTAGGAGATGCAGGTGGCCATGGCAGCCATCCTCTCTCAGGAGCCATTCCCTCCAATGGAGGAATGGGGGTACCTGCCAATTTTGGCTTCTCTCCGTTTCAAGCTTAAGTTTGGTTCTCCACATATCCCCATCAGTTGGAGGTTGTTGTTGTTTTTTAAAAAGTCCCCCTGGAATTTCATCAACATTTTAATGTGACTTTCTCCTGATATGCACATATTCCTCCTAATACATCCGAACACTCTTTCAGAAAGTGCAGATATGGTAAGTTCATCCCACCCTATTCCTGTGACTGTGATTTCTTTTAAATGTTTTCATTCTGGATTTTAAATTGATGTAACCTGCCCTGAGACCCACTGCTGCTGGTTGTAGTAGTAGTAATAATAGCAGCAAATAACAAAAATTATTAATTGTAACAAGAATATTACAATAAACTGCACTGAATTTATCCCCCATCACTACTCTTATATGAAAGAGAAGAGTTGTTGCCACTGGCACTTTTAAGGAGTCTCTGTATTAAAAAGAACTTCACACTTTCTAAAAACATTGTGCAAACTGAAATACAGGTGTCCTTTCAAATTCACGCGTATCCAGTCTGTAGAGCATGAGACTCATCCAAATTTTATGATGCAGTTCTTCAACCAATGTTGACATAAACACATTTATTTAATGTGCAAAGTGAATATCTTCATGAAAGAAACATACAAACATGCATTATATTAGGGAACGTTAGGAGGAAAAACTATGTATGCCAGTGAAAACTGCAAGCACTAAACTGTTGATTAATTTTTGTGAGGATTTTGTTTAAAACCCCAAATTGCTGCAGAAATTGGGACAACTGAATTTAATATTAGAAAAATGAGCTGCAAGATTGACTGTTGCAATATTTTGGAAAGACCCCCATCGCTAATGCGTTTGAAACTTGAAACTACTAACAGCTATGGTTCGTCGCTTTGGTGGAAAGACTTCACGAAGGAAGGCATGTAGTAATATTACCAAAACTGATAGCTTTGATGTGGTATAGCATTGTAAAGTATGCTTCAGCGAAGTAACATAGTTACCCACTACTTGCTCCACACGGGTCACTCTGGAAAGACACTCTGGGTTAACAAAAATTTTATATAATTGATATATTCACATTGAAAACAAAGAAGTCATGACTGAGTGGGATGTGAGTGTCATTTGTTCATTGTCACCGGTGAATTTGTTTTATATGAAACCAATAAAAGACACATTTTTTTAAAAAAAGAAAATATTAGAAAACAGAGAAAATATGAGAAGCAGAGACCTCTGGTGTGTGGCATCTGGGCATGGCTTGTCTAAAATGGCCTGGTGGGGGCAAATGAGGTCTGTGGGGTGGTGGTTCCCCCGCAACCCGGTTTATAATGATAACATGTTTTTGAAATAATGAATGACCTGAAAGGGCACTTCTTTTTTGCTTCCCTCAGTCCAAGTGAACCTTGATGGGACAGCAAAGATCGAGTCAGGTGGCCTCCAGGGGAAATACAAGGCCGTGCAGTTCCACTTCCACTGGGGAGACAGCGAGGGGGAGAAAAGCAGGGTGAGCCCTGGATCGGAGCACAGCATTGACGGGAAGAGATATGCCATGGAGGTAAAAACAAAAAAGGCGTGCAGGGATTCACAACATGTCCAGTAAACTCTTGGCCCAGGGCCCCAATTCCACAGCTCCGCAAACACCCACAAAGAAAGCCTTCTCCACTTGCTTCCATTGTAGGGATTGTTCTGGACAAATGTGCCAAGTGTGCACTTGAGGCAACTTGCATGGAGCATTCACACATACAACAACAATTTTTAGCATCCTTGCTATGCATTGGAGAAGCTTAAATACTGAATTTGAAAACTGAATTAATGTTGCACTGGTATGAGAACTGGGCAAACTTGCAAACTTATATAAGAATGGAATGGGAACAGACCAACCAACCAACCAGCAAACCCAGAATGGTTTTATTAGTCATTGATCTCCTTGTTTAAAGTTTTGTAATCTTAGGGTGATATCTAAGTATGGCTAATGTCGGATTAGACCAGATGAAATTAACAGTCATGTCAAACACAGGTCCATGAATTTCAGTGTATCTACTCTTAAGATGCATGCAACCTTCTTCTTCTTCCTATTATTATTATTATTATTAGTAGTAGTAGTAGTAGTATCTCACCTTTTCTCCAAGGAGCTCAAGGCAGTGTAAACACTTTGCCCCTTCCCTGTTTTATCCTCACGACAACCCTGTGAGGTATGTCAGGCTAAGAGAGAGTGACTGTACCAAGGTGACAATCCAATGGGCTTTGTGGCTGCATGGGGATTTGAATTCTGGTCTCCCAGGTCCTCGTCTGACACCCTACCTGCATTGCTTATCAATGGGTCTACTCAGAGTCTCTTGCTTCCAGATCTGAAAGTTTGTTTCAGATAATATACAAGTAGCCTCACTTATATTGTATATGGTTTATGTGCAAAATATATGTACCGATATATTTTCCTTTGTGTAAGGTTTTATCCTTATCAATGTTCATTCTTAGTTTTCTTGTTTCTTCTTTAAAAGTTCAACATTTGTAAGCACAGTACTGTAGAAAAAGGTCTCAGTCTCTCTCCACCTGCCTCCCCCCATAGCTTCATATCGTCCACATCAAGGAAAACTTTCAAACTATACAGGAAGCGCTCTCCAAAAACGGCGTAGCAGTGCTGGGCTTCTTTATAAAGGTATGGAAGGGATTTGGGTTCACTTTAAAACTGGCAAAGCAACTAGAATTGGCTTGGGCTGTAAGAATCATGGGGGCCATTTCACACTTTCTGGTATGTTTGCAAGATAAATTTCTACTATCCATGGGGAAAATGCTGACATGTGGCTCTTGGGAGATTGCCCAGAAGGGAAAGTGGTCATTGGGCTGAAAAACGCCCCCCCCCCCCTCCCTGCAATCCATGCTCTAGAAAATAGTACAGAGTTAAAAGGGGGCATTAAAATTGTACCTTTTTAAAAAAAATGTCTTATTTCAGGATGGCAACGAAAATGAGTTCTACGAACCTTTCATTTCAAAGTTAAAAGACATTCCTTTCAATGGTAAGACTTAATGGAAACTTACTCTTTAAAACAGCAGCAGAAACACTCAAATCTTTGATCCATAAATAAGGTCAGAAAACTTCGTGTTTACTCTGTACTTGACCTTAGTCTGGCTTTTAGCACCTGAGGGATATGTTTTCTAGGACCCACCTTATTTTTGTGATTGTAAGTTGTTATAAACTGTTTTTAACATTGTTTTCATTGTTGCAAGCTGCCCCGGGACTTTACAGTGAAGGCAGGGTAATAAAATAAAATATAATAATAATAGCATCACAGGGAGATGTAAATACATAAGGACACTTCCCTCCACAAGTTCTGATCATTGATCCATTGAGCCCAGTGCTATTTACTCTATAGAAGACTTGCCGCTCACTGGCCTTGATTCAAACCAAAAATGCTTTTGCCTGGCTGGAGTGTGTTCTTTGAACTCTAATGATGTTGGGGTTTTGTTTTGTTTGTCTGGCTGGAGAATGCAGAAGGCTGCAAAAGGGTATGCAGAAAGTAGCCTATTGTGCACATAATAAAATTGTACTTTAATTGCCCTACCCATTTTGCACTGCATGCTCTGGCGGAAAGTTTCCCAGAAGGAAATGAAAAAAAGTTCCTCGATCCATGGTCTGCAGACGATACTGAGTGAACTAGATAGACCAATGGCAGCTTCCTGGGTCCGCCAGAATCTCAGGCAAAGGTCATTCCTATCATGTTCACCTCGGTTATCTTTTTTAAAAAACAAACTGGAGATAGCAGCGATTGAACCTGGGACCTGTTGCATGCAAAGCAGGCGTTTTAGCACTGAGCTAGTCTCTCTCCAGCTTCATCATGGCCTTAAGCACCTTCTCATGTGCATGGCTCATTATGGATGGATGGTTCTGTCCATTTCAGTTATTCTCAGTGTTTCATTTTGCCAATCTTAAATACGGTTCTCCCCATTTTCTATAGCAAGATGCAGATATACAGGATACATGCGAAGTTCGGCTAAGAAATACATTTTTGTATGCGGTTTTGGCTAACGTACACCTTTTTGCAAGCATTTTATCTTAATGCAGAGCACTTTTGTATGCTATCTTAACTAGCGTACTCATTTTTATGTACTTTTCTATGTATTTTTGTTGAGTCAGAAAACTGCGTCACAAAATTTGGATTAGTGCAAATTCCGAAGGATGCCTGTGTTTCAGTTCTTGTATTGCTTCAGAATAGTGCAAATGTGATCGCTTCAGCTTAAAATGCGAAATGAATCAAATTTCTCCCCCATCCGTTACTGCTCATGCATCTCAACAGATCCTCAGAAATACCACTCCTAACAAGGAAAAGATACAGTAATAATCTGAATTCCAGTTGCTGGGGGACAGAGCAAACAGTGGGGGCTAGGGCCCTTGAGTCCACCTTGTGGGTTTCCTAAGAGGCATGTGGTTTGCCACCCACAGGGCTTATCTTACAGGGCTTTTCTTATAGTCTTCTTAAACTGCTCTTGAAAGACATCAGCATCAATAAACTTACAGAACTGAAGGCAATTGCCAGAGTGACAATCAGAAAGATGTGCCTTGCACGAAACAATAACTCCTCTCTGATCTCTCTAGGCAACGAAACTGAAATGGGGGCTTTGTGCCTGGAAGCCCTCATCCCTAAAAAGTCAGCCCTCGACAGCTTTTATCGATACACCGGCTCGCTGACCACACCTGGATGCAATGAGGGAGTCACCTGGACTTTGTTTGAGACACCTATTGAACTTAGTCTCCAGCAGGTGAGACAAAGCACAAGAGATGGGGCTTTTCAAAAGGCATATTCAACCCTAACATGCTTAAGCCTCATCATTCAGTTCACTTAAACAGTTCTTCAGAATGATTGTTTAATTATTTGGGGGCAATTTAACAGAGCCATTATGCTAGTAGGTAACAGCTGTGCATGATGCACTTCAATGCAGTTTAGTGCTGTCCACTTAATTCTAATGCCCTCTCTTGGGCTCTCTCTTTCAGAATTTTGGCTATAGAAATGAATAGTCCTGCAAGGTGGCACTGGGTTTCATCCCAGGGCGAGTACTTCTTTTTATTCAGGAAAAGTTGAGGAAGGCTTTTGCTATGAATGCTGGGATCAATGCAGGCTGGATTAGGAGTAGGATGGCACCCCCACACCCCATCCTTTATCCCCATTTACCAGCCAAAACGAGACAGGCACATGGCATGATGATGTTTAGGCACCTACTAAATATGTTGTTGTTTCAGAAGCTTTCCCCAGAGGTGTAACATTTATAGAAGATCAGTTTTGAAGTTGATGGAGTGTTTTCATTGGTTTTAGAGTTTATTTGAATGGTTTTATTGCTTTAGTTTATTGAACTCATTCTTCTTTTCTTAGAATTTGTGTTCCTGCTTTTACTCTGGTACACCATTTCATTGGCTTTATAACATGAAACAGCCATTATGATGATGATGATGATGATGATGATGATTATTATTATTATTACAAACATAACCATATCTATTCAGAAGGCAATCCTATTGAATTCAGTGGTGCTTTCTCCTGGGTAAGTGGGGTTAGGATTGTAATGCTAGTTCCATTGTTTCCACAGATCCAAGAATTCTGGATGGAGCTCTATTTTGATACAGACAAAGACTGGCCAATGGTGGATAACTTTCGACCCACTCAGCCTGTTGGTGAACGAATTGTCTACAAGTCAGACTCAAATGCACTTCTCGCTCCAGGAAAAATACTGCTGCTAATACCAACAGCAACATACTTCGCTCTCACTCTCATCCAGTGAAGGGTTGGGCAGATTTTAAATGGGTTCTTAATTGCAAAGCCCCCAATCTTAAAACACGCTTGGTTCATGTGCAGCTGATCCTCACCCACCAACGGGGGATTCTCCTGATCAGAAGATCCTGCCACCTCACTGGCTTCCATCAAGCAGGAGCCATAGCCACCTATCATAAGGCTAAAAACAAATTTGAGACCACTTATTTGAACTGATTGAAAGATTCCTAACTGATTAATCCAACTGATTATGTGACTAAGCACGGCAGGCATGTTGGAGACTGATTTGTAAAGCGCCTAACTAATCTGGATTATTGCCTTGCAACAGTAGCTAGCGTACAAGAATTGGCATTTTACTGAATCTTTAACTATCATATGCAACAATCACTTTGTGATATGAAAATTTCTGATGACCTTTGGTTAACACAAAGAAACTAAGCTTGACCTTGCATCAATGCAATGGGACATTGGCCATGTATGAATGTCTCATTAAACCATAGTTTAGTGGTACAAGAAAGAGTAGCAGCAAGGAGGAGTTTGGAAGTTTCTGCTTCTGTTATCCAGACCAGTAGTTACCTTAACTCTTGTTTGTTTGAAACCATAAGTTTGAAACTATAGGTTATGAAGCTGGCATGTTTAACATTAACATAGTTAACATTAACATCTTAAACTGTGGTAAATAAAAACCAGAAGCAAAAACTTCTAATCTGTACCCCATGACCATGAGGGAGGAAAAAAGGGGAGTGTAGAAGCATGATGCAGTTCATTCTTGTCATGAAAATGATAGTTTAGCCAAGCCCCCAACCTTTGGTCACCATGTTGTTGGACCAAAACTCCCATCATCCTTCAACCGTTGGATAGTTCCGGCTGGGGCTGATGGGAACTGGAGTCCAGCGGCATCTGGAGACTCAAGGGTGGGGGAAGGAGGGTTTAGCATAAGATCTGAATGTGACCATCAGCAATCACCACTGACCCTTTGCATACCCTTTGTATACCAGGAACGCCAAGTCATGCTTTGGCTTTGAGGTAAAGGGTGGTGCTACAACACACCTGTTTTGTAGTCACTATCGTCTTAAATGCCAAGGCACTGGAGCTTCACCGCAGCTTTACAAGCAGACAAATGGTTTTCTTACTTGTACTTTACCCACTTAGTTGTCAAAAGCTTTAATAAAGGCCGAGAAAAGTGTATGAGATAGGGCTAAATGATAATATGGAAATATTTATATATTCAAAGTCAACACACAGTACTGTGGGTTGTAGCCAACTAAGCGCTACTTGGAGTAGACACACTGAATATGATGGACTTAAGTTAATTGTGTGCATTAATTTCAGTGGGTTTCCTCTGAGTATGTATATAGCCCTATATATGTGTTCTTATATTATTTAAGGAGATTTTGTTCGGGTTGAGGAATAAAACAAATAAAAGTCTGACACTGAACAAGGCTGCCTGATTTCCTCCCTTTACATTCCTATTCACCCATAGGTGTCCCGTGGAGCTTTTCCTGCCATAACATAGTGGCTGTTCTTTCAGGAGAGCCAGCGGTGAGACTTGGAAGTCCCACCTTCCTTTCCTATGGCCTGTGGAATGACTGCTGTGGGCAACAACATAGGGGGACAGGTGAATGTGTGGTGACAGCAAGAAGGAAAAGTAGCATTGTGGGGTTCCAGGTTGGTTGTGGGTCTCCAGCAAAGCCAATCTTTGACACCTGCCTCATTCTACCTCCAGACTCATCAAATGAAAATCCATTGTGTACACTGACCAATGGCCTCCGCAACCCATCCTTAAAGGCTACTCCCTGTATCCTAAGATCATGGATGGGGAACCTCAGGCCCGGCCCCTCTATCTGGCCCTGGGGACTCTCTTCAGCCACACCTTTTGTTGCCAAGCCATACTAAGGCTCACTGGCCTTGCTCCACATCCTCCTTGAGTGCTTCAGCCTGCCTGAACTCTCTGATCATGCCTGTCACTTGTCTGGACGGAGGGTATGAGAGTGTAGCCTGCTTTACAAAGGCAACATTAACATTCATGGCTCTACTCACTTTTGCCTCTGGCCTTGCCCATCACTGGAAGGTTGCCCAGATGGGGATGCAGCTTTTGGCCTAAAAAAGGTTCCCCATCTCTCTGGGGCAGCAGGGAGTGAGAAGAATTCCAGATTGCCTTCAGCTGAACAACCAACCCGAACAAAACCGCGCAGAAGAGGCTGGGTGTTCAAGAAGCTGTTTGTTCCATTCCAGCTGCCATTTCTTATTGCTCTAATTATAGGATTCTTCACCACAGCTACGTGGTAAATCAAAGCTACAGCGATGGGTGTTGAACTGTCATCAATGTCTCCTTCCCCCTTTACACATGCACACACAAGAAACAATTCAAGCGAGGGCTTTTGTTTTCCTCTCCTTTTGCAAAGCAGTTATGACAGAATAATTTGCTGCTATGTAATGCATTTTGGAGGCCGACTCCAGGGAGGTGCACTAACGAATATAGCTATTTGTCATCTGGAGTGCCTCCATTTCTCCCATTAAATTAGCAACCCAAGCCATGCACACGGAAAAGGGGAGGTTGTACTATTTCATGGAGACTCTTGTCAAGCCAAGGAGCCACAGTGGAAGGAGGCAACCTGCTTAACACAATACAATTTCAGAAATTTCCTTCTTCGGTCATACTAAAGGCCTGCTTCCCTGAGTAGCCAACCAGACACCTCTTAGGGGTAGAATTTTGTGCCCAAATGTGTCCAGCTTATCTAGTAATTATTAGCACCTTAAAGCAGGCACCATCAATGTGGCACCCATGGGTGCTGGCATGCCACCCAGTACCTAGTACCTGTGAAATGTCAGTAAATATAATTTCAAAGATTCACAAAGTGCAAGAGTCTTTGCTCTTTCTGCTCACTTATGGGGAAGGAAATTGTTATAGCAAGGAATGAGAGTGAGGTCCAGCAATTGCCCTCCCTTTAATGCCCCAGCATAAGGCCTAGCAGGCCAGGACTAACATTGCTTCATTATTATCCTCTTGCAAACTGTCCTTGCAGGAATTAATATAACCACCACTGAAAAGGCCCTGTCACAGAACAGTGCCAAGTGGGCAGCTCTCATTGGCAGCCCCACCAATAAGGAGATAATAATATAACTGCATTTACTTGCTTTGTTCTTTATTTGCCTCACTCTATGAATAAAACCTGATAAAGAATAACTTTATTGACTATCTGAATCTATAAAAGAACCACTGGCTTTGGCAGAGCAAATCATTTGTCAAAACATTCAGTTCCTGCTTGCACTGGCTCGGCCTGTCCTACAATGAGCACATCCCTTGAAACATGCCTACATTTCATTGGATGCCTTCCCTCCCATTCTGGACAAAGAAGAGGGGCAAACAGTGTCTCTTGGCGAGCAAACTGGAGCAAACCAAGAGTCGCAGCCAGCATAGTCAAGGCAGGGTCAAAGATGATAGGTGCTTTTGGCTGATGCCTCTGGCATAAATGGTGTCATATACGTTCATAGGAAGGGGTGAAAAGCAATGCAAGGAGTTGAAAGGCTATGTCTTCTCCATCACATCCCAGATTCTGCAATTGCACTTGGCTATGCTGGCTGGGGCTGATGGAGGTGTGGTTCTACAACATCTGGTGGGCGACATCCTCATACCTGTTGTAAGAGATGGTCTTAGGAACATAGGAAGTTGCCTTTACACAAATCAGGCCACTGGTCCCATCCAACTCAGTACTGTTAACACTGACTGGCAGAAGTTCTTCAGGCCCACAGGCAGGGCTAGATTTGGGCATGGACCACATAAGCTAAAGTTTAGGGCCTCAGGTGCCTCTAAACACAATTTTTCAAGTTTTGCATAAATTGTGGGGGGACGTTTCAAAGGGAAACAGTCCCTAAAATAGACATTATCATTCTGCTGTGACAAAATGATACTTAATAACTACACAATTACTTATCGGATTGCATTTATGAATCTGTGCAGAAATAACCATAATTTAGATCAAATTTTCATTAGGTCAGGTGTCCATAAGCTGTCAAACAATATATGCTTGAAACCTTTCCTATAAGGAAAGTTTGCCAAGTTTGGGACTCCTTAGTTTATTGAAAAGAGCGTAAGAGCTGGCATGACAGAAGTTTATAAAATTAGGCACAGCATGCAGAGAGTGGATAAATAATAAAATTGTTGTTGTTGTTGTTGACATCCACTGAAGCTGAGTGTTGGGCATTAGGAAGTCCTTCTTCACACAGCACATAGTTAAACTATGGAACTCACTGCCACGGGAGGCAGTGATGCCTACCAACTTGGATGGCTTTAAAAGAGGACAGGACAAATAAATGCTAATACTAATCATCATCATCACCATCATTTTAAAAACCTGGCCCAGTCTGCAAAGTGGAGATTTCATAGCTCAGTGGCAGAGCATTTGCCTTGCAAGAAGAAGGTCCTTGGTTCAATCCCTGGACTGGGAGGGACCCTTGCCTGAAGCCCCGGAGAGCTGCTGCCAGTCAGTGTGGACATTACTAAGCTAGATGAACCATTGGTCTGGCTAGGTATATGGCAGTTTCCTCTGTTTCCACCAATGTGATAAATAAATAAATAATGCAGATTAAGTACAGTGTAAAATAGGCCCAATAATCAGTATTTGAATCTACCCATTGTGAAGGTTGTTGGGGGGGGGGGAGAGAGAATTCTTGACCTTTGAATGGGATTTTCTTAAGGGCATATAAACCAACAAGGGGCAATGCAGCAGAGGAGGCCTGGTGAAGGCCTAGGCAAATAATGAACGGCTGTTGTTGATGTTGGACTTGCGCCTTTCTCCCAAGTAGGCGACAGACACACGTGGAGCCATTCTGCAGAAAAAAGTATGTTTAGACTTCAACCAACAGACCGGGGAGCCCAGCTTTAAGGGTTCAGGGCTGGTCGTTTATTTTATCAGAAATAAACTTCCTCTCCTTGGCCATTGAAATGGCGCCAATTTGGGCCTTCCCAGTTTAGGTTGGCGGGCGTGTGTCAGCCCTTGCTTCCTGTAGGTGTTTCCCCGGAGGACTTCCACATTAATATACAAACACAACACAAAAGGAAGACAAATTTACATATTTATATTCACAGGGAAGGCAATTTTTCAAGATGGGCAGGTGTGAATAAACTCTCCCTAACCGATGAATGAAAAATAACACAGACTTAAGAAGATGACTTATATCGCGTTAGCCTGTTCCTTCACCTAGCCCAGAGTCAATGGCTAACTGTTGGAGGCAGCTTGACTCTGAATGCAGTTGCTGTTGCACTCAAGTCCTGCTATAGGCTCCTGATTGGTCACTTTGAGTACAGGATGCTCTCCCAGTGGGAGAATGAAATAGCAAGCCAAGAAGTGTTTCTTAAAATTCATTACAAGATGGAGCGAGTTTGCACGGAAGACAATAGCTGTTATAGTTACCACCAGTGGCGTAGCGTGGGTTCTCAGCACCCGGGGCAATGCAAGTAATTTGCGCCCCCTAACCCGTAGATTTTAGCACTCGAGTCTCTTCCGCGCCCCCCCAGATGTTGCGCCAGGTGCGGCAGGCCCCCCCCTGCACCCCCCACGCTACGCTACGCCACTGCTGCCACCACAAGTCTTCAGGACAGCCATCCGAAGGCTGGCGCGGGGAGAAGGTCTCTCCGCCCCACCGCCAGGCTTCGGAGGAGCCTTCCGAAGGCTGGCGGTGGGGCGGAGAGACCTCCTCCCATCGCCAGGCTTCGGAGCAGCCTTCCGAAGGCTGGCGGTGGGGCGGAGAGCCCTCCTCCCGCCGCCAGGCTTCGGAGCATCCTTCCGAAGCCTGGCGCTGCGCTTCCCCGCTGTCCCAGAGATTTCCCTATGGACTTTTGTCTTGCGAAGGGCCGGCCAAACGCGCCCCCCCAATGTTGCGCCCGGTGCGGCCGGCACCCCCGGCACCCCCCATGCTACGCCACTGGGAGGAGGTCCGAGGACAGTGGGGAAGACGCGCTGCGCTTCCCCGCTGTCCCGGAGATTTCCCTATGGACTTTCGTCTTGCGAAGGGCCGGCCAAACGCGCGCCCCCAATGTTGCGCCCGGTGCGGCCGGCACCCCTGGCACCCCCCACGCTACGCCACTGGTTACCACTCCATTTTTTCCTCCAGAGCAGGCAATCCAAACACAATACAGGAGAAATTGTTGACATCTCTGGAAAGGGCTATAGCTCACTGGTTCAAGGGACAAATAAATAATGATACTCTGGTTCAGCCCCCAAGCCAAAGTTTCCATAGCTCAGTTGCTTTGCATGCAGAAGGTCCATGGTTCAATCCCCGGTATCTCAATGTAGGGCTGGGAGGGAATCCCTCACTGAAATCCTGGAGAGTTGCTGGCCACTCAGCATAGACAATACTGGGTTAGATGGACCAATGGTCTGACACAGTATAAGGCAGGTTCCTATGATGCCTCAAATGGCTAGTTCTCATTAAATGTCTCTCAGCCAGTAACCATTTTGCAAAGCATAATCCCTACCTTAGGAAGCCGCTGCTGCTCAGCATGGGTCCAAGCGAAGATCTGTTGGCCAGGTCTTTCTCTTTGGCAGAAAAGTCTTAAATGGGATAGTGTGCTGCAACAGAATGTACACAAAAATTAGGGTAGATTTTAGGAAATCATATCCTGACCTACAACCACTTTGCAGGGTAGTTTATAAAGAATTAAAATTATAATAAAAGCAATTGAACAAAACAAAACAAAATCACATATTTATCTCCTGCTAAATATAGTCTTTAAGTGGTTTACAAAATATCTATCTGTCTATCATCTATCTATATCTATCTATCTATCTATCTATCTATCTATCTATCTATCTATCTATCTATCATCTATCTATCTATCTATTGTATATTTTTTTGAAGATAATCTTTATTGATTTTATGATTACATACTATACATATACACATTACTTTACATTTCCTAAGAGTTGACTTCCCTCCTTCCTTCTTCTGGCTTTTTTATGTCATCTCTAAGTTTTCCGCATTGTCTATCATCTATCTATTGTAGTGGTTAGAGCATAGACCAGGGTTCGAATCCCCTCTTGGCCATGATGCTTACTGGATGACCTTGGGCCAGTCACTGCCTCTTAGCCTACCCTAACTCACAGGGTTGTTCTGGGGATTAAGTGAGGAAGGGAAAAACCATGAATCCCACCATGAGCTCCTTGTTATATTTTTCTTCAGTGAAACTGAGAAACTGCAATACAAAACAATGCAATAAAACATCAATACAGTGGTGCCTCGCAAGACGAAAAGAATCCGTTCTGTGATTCTCTTCGTCTAGCGGTTTTTTCGTCTTGCGTAGCAAGCCCATTGAAGGATTAGCGGATTAGCGCTATTAGCGGCTTATCTGCTGATCGGATCAGCTGATAAGCGGCTTAGCAGCTTAGAAAAAGGGGGGGAGGGAAAAGAACCAGCAGGAACTCGCAAGACATTGTCGTCTTGCGAAGCAAGCCCATAGGAAATTCGTTTTGCGAAGCACCTCCAAAATGGAAAACTCTTTCGTCTAGCAAGTTTTCCGTCTTGCGAGGCATTCGTCTTGCGGGGCACCACTGTACGCCTCACCCCAAAAGAACATACGTAGCTGCACATTTGAAACACCTTCATAGTCAAGGATTGTTCTCCTCAGCCTCCCTCCTACCAAGGCATATCCCACCTCAGAAAGGCACCACTCGCCATATGCATCACACCCAAAATTGGCCTTATGTCTGCACAAATCAAATCACGCCTGCTACTCATGCAATTCACTCATCCCATTCTGCCACCAGTACACCCAAGCACAGCACCGTTTGCTCCATTATCTCCCAGTCAGCCACCAGCAACCACTCAACAACAAAAAATGCACTGCAGGAACGCCCCAAGGGTGTCCTGCCAAAACATTCGCTGACAGAACTGTGTACATGACAAGGCAAATTGCTACCCATCAGTCACACGAAAGTACTGTTCCCTACAGCAGTCTGGGTTTTACCCAAAGACGCCGTCTCCCACCCAAGACTAGTCTCAACCCAACAACGGGTGGAACTCTCTCTCCCTGGTGCGCCTTCCCTCTCGCCAAGGAGTGCCCTCAGGAAATTCCACCCACCCAAGAGGCATGCCGAAGAATAAAACCCGACAAAAGTACCCTCGCCATGGCTGCCAGACCTCTTTGCCTCCATGGTGCTGGTTTTGTAGTTCTCCGGAATGGATGGGAATAATCAGTCAGAGACAACTGGGGTCCCAAAGCTATGTCCCACCTGAGGCCTGCCAAGCCTCTGTAACATGGGGGACAATGACAACTACTTTTGCAAAAAAATACAAAACTAAATAAATAAACTGTCTTAATGCTGCAACCTGCCCTGGATAGAAAATGGGCATCCTACAGGGAACTGCTGTACTTTACAGGGGAGCAGGGACCCAAACTGAAATCAATGGAAAATGTAAGGCGCCAAGTTCTTCCATATGCGGCAGTCTTGTAAAAGGGAAAAAAAAGAGTATTGGGAAATGATCCATAATGAATTGAAAAAAAAATGTTTAAAAGCACTCCCCCCCCCCCAAAAAAAGTCCTTTTTGTTGGGGATAATTCAGACTGAATTTCCCAGGTGTCAAAAAAGGTTATTTATGTATGCCTACTGAGGCCCGTGTTTAATTAGCCCAAAAATGGAAAACAATCGAGGTCCCGACTAAAGAAGAATGGTAACTTAAATTGACAGAATATGTGCGGCTTGCAATTTTTACAAATTAGAATAAGAGGACAAGAAGAAGATTGGAAAATGTGGATAATGGCTCTCGTGAGAGTGTGGAAGAACATATCATAACCAGGCCATTGGCCCATCTAGTCCAGTGAGTGGTGGCATAACACAAAATGGCTGCCATGAGGCGTGGCAGGACTCAAAATGGCTGCTGCATCTTAAAGAGCAGGAAAGGAGGGAGGACCACAAAATGGTGTAAACAGCCCAAATTAATGAGGAAAAGGCACTTACTTCAGTCACTGCTCCCTCACAGAGAGCAGCTCTTTCTCCCCTCTCCTCTGTTCAGAAATGTATTAAGGAGGCATGTTCAAGGCAGAGAAGGCCAAGCTGGTATAAGCATGAATGGAGCAGGAAGAGCAAACAGTCTCTTATGCTATGATGGGTCTCAAGGGGATATTTACTGAGGCAAATTTACTGGCAGGCACCCTGGCACACACTCTCAGGGGCACCTGTATGAATCCCAGCAGGAAACCTTTTTTTTTATAAGCTAATACTACAGCGCAGTATACTGGGACGCGGGTGGCGCTGTGGGTTAAACCACAGAGCCTAGGACTTGCCGATCAGAAGGTCGGTGGTTTGAATCCCCGCCACGGGGTGAGCTCCCATTGCTCGGTCCGTGCTCCTGCCAACCTAGCAGTTCGAAAGCACGTCAAAGTGCAAGTAGATAAATAAGTACCGCTCCGGCGGGAAGGTAAACGGCTTTTCCGTGCACTGCTCTAGTTTGCCAGAAGCGGCTTAGTCATGCTGGCCACATAACCCGGAAGCTGTACGCCGGCTCCCTCGGCCAATAAAGCGAGATGAGCGCCGCAACCCCAGAGTCGGTCACGACTGGACCTAATGGTCAGGGGTCCCTTTACCTTTACCTTACAGCGCAAAAATTGAATTCAGCGTTGTAAAGGAACGAACAAGTGATAGATTTCCCTAAGTACAAAAAAAGTTGCACAGTACCGACACTAGCCTTCTTTTTTGCGTTCATTATGTGTGTGGCATAACGGAAGTTGCGACTGGGTTTTCCAAGCCTAGATTGGAAGTTGTGCTTTTTTTAATAATAATGTTTTATTGATTTTAACATATAAATTATAGTACATACCATGAAACTTCATCACTTATACAATCTTTTTTGGACTTCCCTCAGCAACTCTGATGACCCACCGTTTTAACCACTTCTTATGCATTTCTTAAATTCATATTGCCTTTAATTATCTTAATTATCCACCCTCCCCCTTGTCCATTTTTGCAATAGTTCCAATGATTCTCCTCACAAAACTTCTTGCAAACCTACAAACATAGTTTGATCATGACAAATACTTTTCAAATAATCTGTAAATTTACTCCAGTCTTCTGTGAATCTCTGGTCCCGCCGATTTCGAATCTTTCCTGTTAGTTTGTCAGATTGGAAGTTGTGCTTATGCAGGAATTGACCAGGGGGCTGAGAGATGTGAGGAACCCCTTAATTCTCCTCACAAAATAATACGGTCCTCAGAGTGTTTTAGCCGTCAATCCCTCTTCCCAGGGAACTCTGGGAACTGGAGCAGTGTGAGGGGCACCCCTAAGAAACTACATTTCCCAATCTGTAAATTTATTTCTATTCCACTTTTCCTCCACGGATGTTCAAGGTAGTGTACATGGGATAATCTCCTCCCCTATTTCATCTTCGAAGCTCAGGCTTAGAGGTCGTGTCTTGTCCCAAGATCGCCCAGCGAACCTTATGACTTGGGTGGAGATTTGAACACAGATCTCCCAGGTCCTAGTTCCAACACTCAGTATTAGTCTGAGAGGTCATTTCCAAGAGGATTTCACAAAGATCAAAGTCCTTAAGAATTTCTACCTAATATTCATACATCTGCATTATAAATCCATTGTTTATGGGCAGCACAGAGAGAAAGCAGAGAAAGATTCTTGTCCAGTAGCTTTATCCATCACCATAAAAATAATCATGGCATAATTATCTATGACTGGGAAAAGAGGAAGTCACAAAGAATCTGCAATTAATGTAGGCAGGACAGCAATGCAATCCTGTGCAAAATTACTTGGAAATCAGCTCCACTGTGTTGAAAGGGGCTTGATCCCAGGTAAGCATAGAGTTGCAGCCCAAATTACCCATTACCGTACATGCTAATGTAAGAAAATCCTGGTGGCTATTTGGAGAGTGACTAATCTGTAGCAGAGAAACACCCACCCTCTACATTTCAGAGTTTTCTATTCTTCAGTTCTTCACACTTATACAGATCAGTTTGCAAATATTACTTTTAAAACTCCTGATAAAAATTCACCAGCGTTTTAACTCTGGATTTCTCCTAATGCAACACATTTTTGCATTCAGTTTTGCCAACACACCCTTTTTCAAAGCAAATGTCCTGATATAATGCATATTGGTATATTTTCACTATTTTTATGCACACCTTACCGTAGCTAGCCTATAAATTCTTGCACATTGGAATTGCATTGTGAAAGCTTAAGGGAAAATTTCAAAGGATGACCGTTTCAGTTCGTGGATTGGTTTGGAAAACTTAGAATCATAGAATCATAGAGTTGGAAGAGACCACAAGGGCCATCGAGTCCAACCCCCTGCCAAGCAGGAAACACCATCAGAGCACTCCTGACATATGGATGTCAAGCCTCTGCTTAAAGACCTCCAAAGTAGGAGACTTCACCACACTCCTTGGCAGCAAATTCCACTGTCGAACAGCTCTTACTGTCAGGAAGTTCTTCCTAATGTTTAGGTGGAATCTTCTTTCTTGTAGTTTGGATCCATTGCTCCGTGTCCGCTTCTCTGGAGCAGCAGAAAAACAACCTTTCTCCCTCCTCTATGTGACATCCTTTTATATATTTGAACATGGCTATCATATCACCCCTTAACCTCCTCTTCTCCAGGCTAAACATGCCCAGCTCCCTCAGCCGTTCCTCATAAGGCATCGTTTCCGGGCCTTTGATCATTTTGGTTGCCCTCCTCTGGACACGTTCCAGTTTGTCAGTGTCCTTCTTGAACTGTGGTGCCCAGAACTGGACACAGTACTCCAGGTGAGGTCTGACCAGAGCAGAATACAGTGGCACTATTACTTCCCTAGATCTAGATGCTATACTCCTATTGATGCAGCCCAGAATTGCATTGGCTTTTTTAGCTGCCGCGTCACACTGTTGGCTCATGCCAAGTTTGTGGTCAACCAAGACTCCTAGATCCTTTTCACATGTACTGCTCTCAAGCCAGGTGTCACCCAACTTGTATTTGTGCCTCTCATTTTTTTTGCCCAAGTGCAATACTTTACATTTCTCCCTGTTAAAATTCATCTTGTTTATTTTTGCCCAGTTCTCTAATCTGTCAAGGTCGTTTTGAAGTGTGATCCTGTCCTCTGGGGTGTTAGCCACCCCTCCCAGTTTGGTGTCATCTGCAAATTTGATCAGGATGCCCTTAAGTCCATCATCCAAGTCGTTGATAAAGATGTTGAATAAGACCGGGCCCAAGACAGAACCCTGTGGCACCCCACTAGTCACTCTTCTCCAGGATGAAGAGGAACCATTGATGAGCACCCTTTGGGTTCGGTCAGTCAGCCAGTTACAAATCCACTGAGTGGTAGCATAGTCAAGACCGCATTTTACCAGCTTCTTTACAAGAATATCATGGGGCACCTTGTCAAATGCCTTGCTGCAATCAAGGTAGGCTACATCCACCGCGTTCCCTTCATCTACCAGGCTTGTAATTCTGTCAAAAAACGAGATCAGGTTAGTCTGACATGACTTATTTTTCAGAAATCCATGCTTGAAGCTTGTAAGTTCTCCTTGAAATGCCAACAGAATCAAATTTGTCTCCCATCCGTGTGTATCTAATTTTCTTCATGTGGTCAATTTGCAAAGAGCAGCAGGAACCTTGGGAGAACTTCAGAAGCAGATGCTGCCACCAGCTGGTCTTGATGTTGGTTACATCACCACCCTTTGCAAAGAACTTGGTGGCGAAATATTATTCTGACAAACCTCAACCTATTCCCCCCTTCCTACAGAATAGTTACCACTTAGCAGAAAAGGTGGTTTCAGCAGATTTAACTTTTGTGTTCTGTGTTGCAAGGAAGCCCATGGACAACTGCAGATGATCCTGCTGCTTCATGGGTGGAGGAAACCGCCCTGTAACAAGTCAATTAGCCAAACTTATCATGCTATTGCCGAACCTGCCTGGCAGAGTGATGGAGGTTTTTCCTGCCATTTGCTACCAAATCTTTTTTTAACTGGCAATACCAGGGATGGAGCATGGGACCTCCTGTACCACAAAGGGACTATTTGGTTTGCAAGGTAGGTTCATCCATTTTTAGGCACTTTATGTAATAATTATATACTATGTCCCTAACCTTATTTTGCAGCTAAAACAGGCACTGCCCATATGGCAAATTCATGCTTTCACCACACGGAAAGGAGCGACATCTTTTTGATGGTCAAATTCCACCCAAATGTATATTTATTTAAATATGGATGGGGAGCATAAAACGGATCATAAGCCAACTCACTCATTTTTTATTAGAAATTTCTAGAAAAGGGAAAGGAAAAGAGGAGGCAGATTGCATCCACAGTATTTAATTTGTTTGAATAATATAGTTACAGATAAACAAGTTCACTCCATATACAGTTACTTGGACTTTTTTTTATACAGTTCATATTCCAATACATTAATACTTTTTTATTATTTACACAGTACTTATGTACATGGTCTTTCTAAATTCAGTGCATTGTCAATAAGTTTTTATACAATAATTTACAAAGTGAATGTGGTTAAGAGTTAACTTAATAAATTTCCCTGTTAAATTTAGGAATTAATTTAATTTTTGTTTCTCCTTAAAAATAATAATTAAGAATCGATGTAACAAAGCATGGCAGATTTTTAAAATGGCATTAGTAGATCGTTTCAGTGACAAGAGAAGTTCTGAAAGGAAAGTTAATCTGAAGACGAGTTCGGAGGAGTTTGTAAAAGGAAAAACAGATCGGGGTGTCTCAAAATAGTCTTGAATCCAGAAACTCCGCCGGTTTGGAAGGCTTGGTTTTCTCCAAACTCACTGCCCTGCGGAAAATAAATTTAGGAGCAATACCCTGTGAACATTACCAGCAGGGGCAGCACCTACCCAAGCCATCTTGAAGTGTTATTACCGGGTGCTCAATAATCGCCCCACCCCACCTTTGGCAAAGCTTAAACCTAATTGTTAGAAATTACTGGACTGAGGAATCGTGTCCTTCAAAAAGATCAAGGCCTGAACAAGGGCCAAATTTAGCTTCTAAAGAAATGGACTTTCCAAAGAGTCAAGTCAGATACTCGCCCACTGCCAGAGCTCCTAAGGTGGAGGATGTCCCTGATCCTATATGGAGGTTGTAGCCATGAGTCATGGATTCACGCTGTCTCCCCTGATCCTGATTCGCAGAGGTATCAAGGCATCCCACAAACATGTCAGTGTGTAGGACAGGCCCCTATGTGAAATGTCAGTGCCACCACATGACTTGACATGGGATATTGACATGGGGTGGGGAACCTATGGCCCATCCAGGTGTTTCCGGACCCCGACCCTCATCAGCTAGCATGGCCAATGTTTGGGGCTGATACGGAGCCGAGGGCCACAGGTTCCCTACTCCTGGTCTAAAGATTTCAGACTGTCTCAGAACATTCCCCAGCAAGTGCATGCAGGGATGCATCTAACAACCCCACACTGAATTTGTCGGAAAGTTGCACGGGCTCAAGAAAAGCAACTTAAAAAAAAAAAAGGTTGTAAGCCCTGAAAGCTCAATCAAAGAGGTGACAGGGAAGCAAAAGCTGTGCCTTGAGAGTGATTAAGCTAAATGATTCTGTTTCATGGTAGGAGTGGCAGGTAGAAAAGCATATTGCAAATAAATAATGCGACTTTTGGCCAAGTTCCCACTGAATTGTGCCTAGGCTGCTCAGATGACTGAATATAACTCGATGGAAAAATAAAATTAAAAAATCCTCTACTTAGAAACCTAGCTTTTCAGGGACAAGTGTGTTTGTTTAGCTTACTCCCTGACCTGCAACCAAGTGCGTTTGTTTTGTCCACAGGAGCCATTCAGTCATCAGAGATTCTGAAATTTGAAGTGGTACAGGCCAAACACAAGTTCAGCAGTTCAGCAAAAGCTAGGCTTTTTGTTGTTGTTCCAGTTTATAAATTAAACCCTGACACTGCCTGCTTATTCTGACAAATTAAGGAGTTATAACCCTGTTTAAACTCACGAGTTATCTTATTCAACAATGTCCTTTAGAGGGGTGCTTTGGAAGAGCAAGAGAATTCAGATGAAGATAATGGCAGAGTCACTTGGGCTCCCAGACTAGGGGACCAATTACTAAAGTTCTTACTTCTGAGCTAGTGGATTTTCGAAGAAGTCTGTTGGGCCCAAGTCTGCAGGGATTCAAGCACCTTTCTTCACAGATATTTCTGGACGAAAAGGCGTTCTGATGCAAATCTCTTTTTTTGCAACTCTTCCTACAAATGAACTCCATTGGTGGGGCAACAGACTTGGCTTTCAAAAGTTGTAAATCAATGCCAACCTTATTACAGGAAGAAATGGGGCACTATTTTTCTTTCCAGGTCATGGGATGCAGCAGGGAAGCATGCCTAGGTTTGCTTGCAGACTGGATAAACTTCAATGTTAAAACCGTAATAGCTACCCAAGCAGGATTTCTTGCTCTTTAAGCAAAAGAGGTGCCCTCATCCTTCACTCCAAAAACACTTGGCAGTAATAAAATTAACTTATGTCTGAGTTTTAATTATCCTTTCCTTTCATTTAAAGTGCAATTTAATTAAAAACACAACACACACACAACTATTTCACACTGCTCACAAACTTGAATCTGGGGGGCAATTTTCTAGGGTCTATAGGCCAGAGCAGAAGAAATGCCTGTGAACTCTTACCCATGGTGAAGAGGTCAGAAGACGGGGGCAGAGCAACCTGTCATTCCCCTCTCCACTCACCCCTTGCCCAACATAAATTCCACAAGCACATGGGTAAACATTGCAGCGTTCCCATCTCAACCAAGATTTAGAGATTTGTTAGTTTAGCACCCCACGTTCCCCTCCTGGAATCTCAACCATAGTTACTAGTTTACTAGTGTTATGTCTGCACCAGGCCTGAGATCTTAGGAGCAAACTTCTGTGTGACGTAGATTCTAAGATGGGGCACTAGTGGGCCCATATGCATGTTCAAACTTTCACATAAGGCAGGAGGGCAGCTCACACACTGATGCCAGGAAAAGCTAAGGGCCTCCTGCCTTCAGATTGGGGATGAATGCCAAATAATCCCCCTGTTCTCTCCCCACTTTTTCATGAGTAGGATGGCATGATATCAGCCACAAAATCACAGAGGGGACAGGAGAAATTCCCCTCCAAGCCATTCTGAAAGCACACGGCTCATCCAAGAGGGTGGAAATGACATAGCCAAAAGCCAAGAAACAAACCAAACTGAGACCAGTGGGGTTAAGAACGGAAAAGGCAGGAAATTCCCTAAGCCATGATGTTTGCTCCTCTGTGCAGGTCGCCTATCCTGGGCTTTCCTTATCTTGCCACTAAAAAAAATGGAATAAAACTTCAGAAAAAGGAGGTAGCAAATTCATGTTGTCTACAGACAACACTACAAGTTCAATCGTCTTAAATCTGAAGAGCATTCAAAAAGGTTGGTTTTCTTCTTCTTTCTATGGGTAATTTGTTTTTGTTTTAAAAATGGGGGGAGGGAAGCAAACACCTTTCTATTACTCTGGGCCAGCTTTTATTTGGGCTACTTACAACTTAAGCTTTCTTGGTCCTAGTTTGCTTACATCAAACCAGTTTAAAAGCCAAAGGTAAAAAAAAGGAAATCCAACCAATGGGTGCTATTCCCCCCCCTCTCCCCGCCCAATGTGTATGGAGAGATCTGAACAAAAACACAAAAAACCCGAAGCTATCTCAACCTGTGAGCTGCTATGTAATTAGGGGTTCTTTCTTTCTCTTTTCTTCTAGTTGTGCTTTCAGATCATGAGAGGAAAATAAAAAAATAAAAACTACGTTTAGCTCTTCTGCTCTGCTAAAAACCACTTTTTTTTTCTTTTTTTGCCAAACGGGAGGCGACTTTCAAGGGCGCTCCCTCGCAGCGGTCCGCGGCACCTCCCCTGGCTTGCGCTCACTGCAGCACGCAGTACTTCTTGTAGTCGGACTCAAAGTCTTCGTCCATGCTGCTCGTGTCTGCCATGTTCTTGCCGTCTATCTTTGGCAGAAATTGTGCATAGTCCACTCCTTGCTGCTCGTAGAAAAGGATGTAGGCGGAGTCCGTGTCGATTTCGTCAGGATGCAATTCCTGGAAGAGGAAGAGGAGGAGGGGATGCTCATTTTGTTCCAACAAAGAACCCCGTTGTTGTTTTTTTAAAGTGCTCTTCTAAAAATTAAGCTGGGCACACCACAAGTTTGGAAACTGCAGAATCTCAACCATCCCTGCCCCTGGGGCTAGTGTCATGGACTGGCTGGATGCCAAGGAGAGAACCCCCAGGGGAAGACTGCTCAGAGCCAGGGGATTGGTGGTGGGACGACGATGAGTGGTCAGAGGGAGGACAGTGAAGAGGTCTTTTTATGTTGTGAACCACCCTATGATCTACAGGTCTAGTGTGGTATACAAATTTAGTAAGAATCAGGGTTTAGTGAGCAGGAAGAAGCTGTGGCAGAGGACAGTCCAGAATCAGAAGGCTGGAGAGGAGGGGGGCCAAGAGGCAGAGTGGGGTCGGGCTGCTGAAGAAGCCAGGGAGTCTCCCCCTCCTGCTGCACTTGCTCCCCTTGAAGAAGTATGAAGAGGGCATAGCAAAGAGAGACAAGACGAAGAAGCCTCAGGTTGCTGAGGAAAGACCCAGAGGAGGAGTCTTAGAGAGCAGCAGGAAGGCAGGGACCTTCAGTCCTCACAACTACCTCATTGTGGAAATACCTACTGGGAAGAGTTGCTTTGACCACTAGGCTTGCACTGTTTAAGTTTCTTTGAATAAAGAGTTAACATCTCTGACACCAGGTGTTTTATTTATCTGAATCATCCGAACTACAGGAAAATGAGCTCCCTCCACATCCAGTCACATGTGGGTCAGAGCAGCCGCCTCTTATGCCTGGCCATCATCCACGACTGCCCTCACATTCTCTCTTAAGGAAGGCAAAGAAGATTACCTTACAGCTGCTGTCATTGTAACAGTACCACTTGCTGTTGGGGTTTTTGGCGTAAGTGACGTAATGACCTCCTCCCATAATTCCTGAATGGCACTGGAAGGGGAGGAAAAAGCAGTTTTGTATTGCTGGCCCAATCAACAAGGTTGTAGCAGTAGTCAGTGTTGTTCTATATTTATTTACACACACACCCCTTTGCCCCTGACAGGTTACCCCAATGCTGGTGGTCCTCCATATGTTGTGGGACACCCAACTCCCATCAGCCCCAGCCAGCATGGCCAATGGTCAGGGACAGTCAGAGCTGAAGTCCAGCAACAACTGAAAGGCGCCAGGTTCCCCAACTCTGGCACAGAAAATAAGTGTTCCTCAACTTCCATTAGCTCACGCCATCTGATGAATTTTGCATCATTTCATAAAGGCTCTGAGGATACAAGCTGCTAAATTGTACCTTGTTGATTCTATGCCCGCCAAGAGTCCTGCAGCACCCACATTCTACTTGACGTGCTGAAGAGAGACCTCAAAATCCCACCCCAAGCCAAGCCAAATCCTACAAGTGGTGTGAATTTTGGCAAATGAAGCACATTCAGCACCAATTTTTTATTCCTGCCACCCGCCTCATGGCGATGCCTTTCTGTCGCCTTCATCCCAGCCCTTTCCTTACCCACCTCTGCCTTTTGGGCACCCTGCACAATGGCGGACTTGCCTTCTGCCCTTCTACAAAACCCAAGCTTTTAAGAAACCAGTGCAGTCTCCCACCCAAGAGTGAGCAACCTACCGAAATTGCATATAGGCTGTAGATGGGGTTAACACAGATCTCTCCTCTTTGGTCAACCACCATCTCCTCCTCCCCGTTGATGCTGCCGTTGCTGTGGGAGTTTTGCTTGCACAGGTATCCATTGGCTAAAGTCACCTCGCTGCTGTCCTGAGCGGCAAAGAGCTCGCCCTGGCTACCCCCCAAAGCATGCCCTCGGCTGAAGGCGTCTCCTTGGTCGGGGGTGACCTTAGGGTCCGGGTCTGTACCGTTCTCTCGGGTCATGTCCAAGTTCTCTTTGCTGCTGGAGAGTTTGTTTTTACACAGCTGGGGGAGCCGGAGCCGCCCCTTGCTTCTTCCCAAAGTCCTGGGGCTACCAGTTGGACTAACGTTTTTGCTCGACGGACAGCCAGTTGCACACTTCCGCCCGGAAGATGGAGACGCTAGAAGAAGTGAATGAGCAAGTGTGCGAGTGAGAGAAAGGGAGAGGGTGGCAAAAAGCTGAACAGACAAGACTAAATTGCCCACGTTTAATCCCCAAACAAAGCAGTGCAGTATATCTGAAGGAGCGTCTCCGCCCACATCGTTCTGCCCAGACACTGAGGTCCAGTGCCGAGGGCCTTCTGGCGGTTCCCTCACTGTGAGAAGCCAAGTTACAGGGAAGCAGAGGGCCTTCTCGGTAGTGGCACCCGCCCTGTGGAACGCCCTCCCACCAGATGTCAAAGAGAAAAACAATTACCAGACTTTTAGAAGACATCTGAAGGCAGCCCTGTTTAGGGAAGCTTTTAATGTTTGATGCATTGCTGTATTTTAATATTTTGTTGGAAGCTGCCCAGATGGGCGGGGTATAAATAATAAATTGTTGTTGTTGTTGTTTGTTGTTATTAAAATTTGCTATTAACAACTTTTACATCAGTGGGTTAGGTAAAGCAGCCGGCTGCATCACACAGAGACTTCTAGGTCTTAACCTGCAAAGTTCATTAGCTCTAGCAACAGGGGTTTGCTCACCACTGTGTCTTGGTCTAGTAGCGATTATCAACCTGCTAGGTATTTAGCAACATTACATACTCCTAGATCCAGGAAAGTATTTTCAATGATTAACTTCACCATTTATGGAAGGCCCATTTGCCAGACTATTTGAGAATTTGTTCCTGCAAAAGCAGCTCCGTCAAAATGTGAGCCCATGTACCTCTACACCATGTATGTGTCCCAGAGGCCCAAACCAGTGACTCATGCAGAGACACAGGCTGCAGCCTCTTCTAAGGGCAAGCAATTCTGCAGCATATGTCTACTTCAGGAGTGATGGAAATGACCTAATTTCACTCAGTACAGAGATGCGGCAAGATTATCTGCTCCCACCAAAGGCAGATTGGATTGGCAAGCCCAGTGCAGTGACTCATGCAGGAAAATAACAGCCAATTCTGAGGGCAGGTAATTTTGTGGGGTCCTGAAGTAGTCAAACACAGTGGCATGTGGAGATGGAGCCGAATCACCTGCCCCCAGCAGAGGCTGGTTGGACACATCTATGGCAGTATTAACCAGTCCTTCATTTTACTTCATCCAGCCCAATGCAGAGATCCCTCCTCTCTCCTACCTTTGATATTATTTAAGACGCCAGAAGTGTTGAGGGAAGAGGGGCTCCTGGTTAGCACATCGCCCTCCCCGGCCACTGGGACGCTCTGCACCTCCATCCTCAGACACTCGTCTTGCGGAATCTGGGTCTCAGAGGGATCGTCAACCTGGGGAGTCAGCGGCTTCTGCAGCCAGCAACTTGGATCTCTTGGCACCAGGAAGGCACTCGGGTTGAAGCTCTCTCGGGGAAACTTGACGATCTTTTGGGATTTTATCCAGCGGCCATTGACAAACTGGAAACGCTTCAAGTGGATTATCTAGAACAAGAGATGTGGGAGGCAGGATCAGGTCAACGCTTCAACTATTAGCATGTCTTGTTTTGTTTTTAGTTTGCAGGCCTCACGGCAGGCCTTCTTGCCGCTCTCTTAACATGAGTCAATTGGTTTCATTAGAGCCGGCAAGGCAGAAGACAGGAAGACCTACAGCATGTGGGGCCAGAGCCAATGGCAGGCAAAGCCAATTAGCTCTAGTCTTGCCCCCATTCTCCTCCATGCCAAGTTCTACAAGGACAACATGGGACTGAGGAGGAGGAAACTGACAGGCAGGGCCTCCATCGCCAGAAGGGATGTGAGTAAGAAGGCGGGGAAGTGCAGGCTGGCTGAGGGCAGAATGAGGTTGGTGGGACGCTGCCCCATTTGTGCTAATGAACCAGCCTTCAGTGTCAGCTCTGGGAGGCAGTAATCATCCAGAAGTAGGAACTAAACACTACATAAAATAAAGATGGAACTCAAGTGTCCTGACCCACGAGAAGGCAGCTTCATAGGGTCAATTAAAAACAAAGAACTGTAAGAAGCTGTGTACAGCCTGGCTGTAAAAATGGAATGGAAAAGGAGAGCCTTGAATCATACCAGGATAGGGGGAAGCCTCCACAGGTCCAGCTTCTTGGTGGCCAAGCAGTGTGTTTTGCACTTGGAACAGTAGTACATCTCATCTTCGCCTAGTTCCTCCTCGCTGGTGAAGGCCCGGAGACAACTGTCCAGGTTGATTGGCTCAGCCTGAGCGCGCCGGCTTTGCTCCACACTCCTGTGCTCCTCGGCCATCTGAATGGGGGGAAAGGCAAACACTTGAGGAACTCTGATGGCTTGCTCCTACTTAAAAACATGCCATCTCCTCTAACCCTGCTAGAAAAATCCAACCTGTGTTGTTAATAAAGATAGTGCAACTCGTACAGCACGTTGGCAACAAATATTCACACAGTTGTTCAAAAATAATTTTACACCATTTATCAAATATGTGAGAAAGAGACAATTACTTACAAAGTGCCATGAAAACTTACAAACTGCTTAAAATAACGTGAACTTGCAATATCAGATTTTATTATGTTTTTACAAATTCTTGACTTAGTTTTTCGTTTTTTCTTGTTTTTTAAATAAGTTCAAGAAGTTTCAGGAAAAGGGCAAGTTCAGCGTTGTTCCCGGTAGATGTGAGGTGCTGATGAAGTCATCTCCTCTGACCCTAGATTAGATTCCTTGTCTCCTTCCAGAGAAAGATCTCTTAACAATGTACACCGCTTTGCTTCACAGCCTGAATTAGCCTTTTTAAAATTAATAATAATAATAATAATAAGATGGAGTGAGTTTTGTGGAAGGAGAACCTCATGACACAGAAGCACCACCTTCATTTTCGGAAGGAGAACCTATAGACGGGGACAGTAGCTCAGTGGCAAAGTGAATGCATGGCTTGCAGGAGGTACCAGGTTCAATGCCCAGCATCTCTAGGCAGGGCAGTGAAATCCTGTCATTAATCCTGGGGAGCTGCTGCCAGTCAGTGTAGACAATACCAAAATACTTGGATTAATGGTCTGGCCCAGTACAGAGCAGCTTCCCAAGCAGTAACACACTTTCTTTGGGGAGGGGTGAAGTGCACTGTAGGCAGAAGTGCTACCAAGTGAATTTTATCAATTCTTAGCTTTAAAGATCGTTTGATTTTAATGTTTTTCTGTTCCCCACTTTGGGACCTCTGGGTGAAGGCTGGTTCATAAATGTCAGAAATAAAATGAAATAAAACTCCTTGACCACATGCCATTTCAGACTGCAGGTGAAGCAATGCTCCTTTCATATTGGAAGAACAAGGGGTCCCTAACCACAGAAACACAGGTGTCAGGGTGAAGGACATTTGACTCACTTCCCCCAGTCTTAATTTTCTAAGCATGGGGAGTTATGGTTTCCCCTAGAATGGAAAAAAACAAACCACATGTTCAATCTGGTGAATCCCCACTGCTAACTGAAGCGATACCAACTAGAACAGTTTTGATAATCTGATCAACTTGTTTCTGTAGACTGGTGGCTCCCAAGACCCACTAGCCTAAGGATATCCAAGCGAATTCAGTGTGACCATGGAGATTTGAACCCGAGTCAAGCCCTGTCTGCCGAAGTGCCCTGGCCCTTGGGCCATGCAGACTCCAATTTGCTGCTCTCTCCTTTCCGTTTTCAGTCTGCTGCGATTCTGAGCCCCAAGTTATTCAGCCATCCCTCCACCCACTCCAGAAATCTCTGAGCAAGCAGTGAGACGAAAGAACCTTCAGAAGCAATTTCAGGCCATTGCAGATGCAGAAGCGGTGGCCTCATGCAACGTGACAGCCACTAAAGCCTTTTGGCTAATTTAAAAATAAAAATAATAAAAAATCCCAGACAATGAGAGTGGCTCCCGGCCAAGGAGGCTGCAGAAGCTCCATGTTGTCAGACAAATGCAAAAGCAGGAGCACCAAACTGATCTAATAAAACAGACACTGCTGTAAGAGAATCTCTGGAGGAAGCTGCCTTGTGCGAAGACCACTGGCCCCACTAGCTCAATATTGCCAGTACTGACTGGCAGCAGTTCTCCAGTGTTTCTGATGGGGGTCTCTCCCAGACCTACCTGGAGATGGTAGGGACTGAGCCTGCCTGCACATTATGTGGTCCACCACTGAGCCACAGCCCTGCCAAACCAGTCAAGACTTCACAAAGCACTCATAAGGAACTTGTGGCCTTTCAGCTGCTGCTGGACCACAGCTCCCATCATGCCTGATCACTGGCTATGCTGGCTGGGGGTGATGGGAGATGGAGTCCAGGTTCCCCAGCCCTGTTATAGAGGACCCATGTCAGCAGGGCCCGGAGAAGTTTTGTACTTGTGTGGCCTATTTCAATCCAGCATGGGAAACTCTCTGATGCCGCCACTGAGTTCCACCATGACAAAGGACGCAGACTCGGTGGTAGAGCATCTGCTCTGCATACAGAAGGCCCCTGGTTCAACCCTTGGCATCTCAAGGCAGGGTTGGGAAAAGGAGCTTGTATGGAAACCTGGAGAGCCACTGCAGACAATGCTGACCTCGGTGGACCAATAGTCTGGCTCGGTGTAAGGCAGCTTCCTGCGTTCACATGCTTTGAAATATATTGTAGCACCCATAAGGGCTAGGAACTTGGTTTTCACGTGAAAAGAAAATCTGGAGCCGATGCCAATTGGTGACTGCAGATGTGAGAAAGGCATTGCCTGCTATACAGTACAAGTTTTACAGGCTGAAGGTCCCAGGTCCAATCTTTGGCACCTCCAGGTTGAGGAAAGAGCCCTGCCTGGGACACTGGAGAGTTGCTGCCAGCCAGTGTTGGCAATACTGGAGTTAGGTGGATCAGTGGTCTGATTTGGTGCAAGGCAGTTTCCTACGTTTCTAAGGAAAGTAGGAATATCCAAGTAATGCATCTTAAACTGAATTTCCTCCCACCCTTGTGGTTTGTTTTTAATGCATGGAATTTTAAGTAGGATTTTTTCCCTTTTATTGTGTTTATGTGTTTCAGTGCTTTCATTATCATTTATTGCTGCTTCAGTTTTTGAAAGTTGTTTTCATTTATTTCTTGTACTGCATAACTTATTTAATGTGTAATCATGCCACTGCTTTTTACAGATGCAATTGCTTTATTGTATTGTGAAATGGCTTTGAGATGCTTCGTAGGAAGATGAATAACAGCAACAGCAATGCTAGTGCTCACTGGGGGAAAATAACCTCATTTTTGATGCTGTTAGCTATCCTGGTGGGGATTTGGAATGTGGGGTATGCAACCCAAAAAGAAAAACTCACCAAAAGAACAACAGCACACAAAGACACAAGCAAAGAGTCACACAGCAAAACGAGCAAATGGGTGTACAAAGACACCACACATCTGGGCACTAAACCAGCTAGAAGGATCAGATACTAGAACTCTGCTACCTGACCACCGAGATGACCTTAGAGGATGATCTAAGCATCTGAGCAGGTTGGTATGGGGAAGGAAGCACTAAATACACAATTCCGTGGGCTAGAGCAGAGCAGCATTTCCACTTTCAGCAGCAAAAACATCCAGAACTCACTTGTTTATTTAAAAAGACAGCCACATGCATTGGCAGAAAGAACACATATACATATATCTGCTTAGGGTTATTTTGCAATTATAGATATATATTTACCCGTTCCTGTGACGTCTGGTAGCGGAGATGAAGTGCCGTGGGATCCCAGTCAACGGCGATGTTGGCATTCCCCATGTGAGCTCTCTCTTCAGTGCAGTCGATTTTACAGCCATGGCAAAACCTAGATGGGGGGTGGGGAAGAAGGAGGAGGCAGTGAGCAGAGAAGAGGGGGTGGGAAACTCTCCCTAAAGCTGACAAGGGCTGAAAATGCAAAAGATAGGCAGTTAATCTGGACAGGACAGGTGTGGGCTGATTTAGGTTAAGATCCATCAGTGGCAGAGCCTCCTGTCTGGCATGGAAAAAGTCCCTGGTTCAGTCCCTGGCATCTCCAAGCAGGGGAGGGAGAAACCCTTATCTGAAACTCTGGAAAGCCATTTCCAATGTAAATTCTGAGCTACATGAACCTACAGTTCTGGTTCTGTATAAGGCAGCTTTCTAAGCTCCTACAGTGGTACCTCAGGTTAAGTACTTAATTTGTTCCAGAGGTCTGTTCTTAGCCTGAAACTGTTCTTAACCTGAAGCACCACCAGCTAATGGGGCCTCCTGCTGCCGCCGCACCGCCGGAGCCCGATTTCTGTTCTCATCCTGAAGCAAAGTTCTTAACCTGAGGTACTATTTCTGGGTTAGCGGAGTCTGTAACCTGAAGCATATGTAACCTGATGTACCACTGTAAATCAAACATCATGAGGACTAGAATCTTACTTTAGGCTCAGTGTCAGATCGTGTGCTCTGATTGCATAAAGTCCCATGTTCAAGTTCTGGCATCTCCAGGCAGGCCTGAAGCCCTGGAAAGCTGTCACCAGAGCAGACAATACCGAGCTAGATGGAGCAGTGATCTGACTTTCCAAATTCCTAATCCAGCACAATGCAAACAGATTTGGGACATGGTGTAAACACAGCAGTTCAGTACACAGGTATTGTGAAGGTGATTAACATGCCCAAGTTGGTCTTCACAGATCTGCCCGTTTTTAGAGATACAAGGGGCCACCCTAACAAAGGCGGTAAAGGGAAGGCAGAGTGTGAGGCTGACGGAGGGGAGGGGCTCTCCCTTCAGCCAAAGAACGACAGATTTCTAATTGGACCTGATGAAGCACCCCCTTTTTTTTACTTGCCAAGTGGCCACCCTATGCTTACCTGTACCAGGGGCACCAAGCACACGAATTGCCGTCCTTCTGGACCACTCGTAGGGTGAAAGGGTATTGGTATCCCATGCTGTCATCACTTTAAATAAATAAATGAACACACAAACATGATTATTTGTTACATGCAAAAGGGTTTTTTATGATAGTCTTTCCCTAGATTTATCTTCTAAGCCTGTCATACCCCCCAGATATTTTGGGCACCAGCTCCTGCCAGCAGGGTCAATGGTCGAGGGTAATGAGAGGTATAGTCTGAAACACTGGAGGGTACCAGGTTAGATTCTAAGCCACTCCAATGCCAAAGTATTTGAAGATGAAATACTGTCTCTTCCCCCACCTCCTGCATTTTTTCCTTCTCAACCATCCTGAGGTGGATTGGGCTAAAGTGTGTGACTGGTCCAAAGTAAGTTACTGAGCTACCAGACTGAGGTTGTGCCAAGTACCTGAGGTTGTCATTTGTCCCAAAATAAGGCAAAACCTTCACAACTAATTCATTTTAATAATCTTTCCCCCAGCAAGTTTGGGAGGAGGATTTAATGGCATTCCTTATGAAAATTACATCTGCTTATGTGATAGAGAGTTAGGAACCAGTAGAAGTGCTACTCCTGTGTAATATTTCTAGAAATAAAAGAACCAGACTGGTCTACCCATTCCTTGTGCTCCCTTCCCGGCACAGTCTTCAGAGTTTTAAGGTCTTCCTGGCTAACAGATGATACACAATCTCACAGAATTGAAACAGTTGCAAAGTTTGCATTTCCAAGCTACAAAGACTCTTAAGCAATTTTTCACAGAATTGTTAAGGGGCACTCATTTCAATTTGATCTTAATAGTGTTCGATATTTTTAAGAAGGAAAAATATACAGTTGGCAGGCTCCCTGATATTTTTCAGCTTTCTTTGACATCTGGAACCTGAAGGCCTGTGGACTTTATTAATATACTTGAACTGAGCAAGGATTTGGGTCTGGGTTTTCCCAGTCCAAGACCCAATGTCTCACTGCACCAAAGACTGGCTTGCTGGCTTAAGACGTCAAGAGCCCCGCAGAGACATTTGGGTGGCTAGATCACCCCCTCCTCCTTTGAGACATCCTGGCATTTAACTCACCAGTCCTGTGCGTGGTTACTGGCTTCTTGGGGAGGGAGGGGACTTGCCAGCCGGGACACCTGGATCCAGACCGCATCATACAAGTCTTTCTTCCGCGTATGAACGGTGCACGGAACTATCAGTGGCATTCCAAAGAGGCTCGGCCGGTTCTTCTGAGATGAAAGGAAGTACTTGTCCATCCTCATCTGCATTGATCATTAAAAGGGTTTTTAAAAAGAAGAAGAAAAAGATTCATTTTAATAATACGATATGATTTTTTTACTTTTCAGAAGGGCCACTATCATAGAAGGGAACTACTGTATTTTTCCATGTATAGCATGCCCCCATGTTTTTTGGGGGGAAATTGTTCAAAACTGTCGAGCTTTTTTTTTTTTGCACAGAGTTGTTGAGCTTTTGGGAGGAGGGGTCTACGCTGCCAATCGTCTGCACGCTCGCCGCCAAAACCCCACCATCACACTCAACGGCAACCAAAGCCGAATGCACGCACAACAAAATGACTTTTCCCCCCTAAATGAGCTTGCCACACTAGCCAGGAGGGAACTTGTGTGTGGAAGGATCATGAGCTCAGTTCATTTCAGGTACTGAAAGCAAATTCCAGATCAGAATGTGCTCAGAGACACTGTGGTTCTTTAATTCTAATTGTATGTCTGTTGCGCCTGGCTCTGGTTTGTAGAGAGCTTGGGATTCTAATAAAAAGCCAGGTAGATACAACAGACCCTAATTGTATTCCTTTTGTGGCTGGATCTGAGAGGTGGGATCTTGGGAGTTGTAGTAGATCTGACAAGCTTGCCCACCCCTGGTCTACACCACTGGGTCACAGTTCTCTAAGGTTTCAGACAAGTCTTTTCCAGCCCTCCTTTGGAGTTCCCAGGGATTGAATCTGTGACCTTCTGCAGACATCTACCATATTGGAAAACGGCAGATGCATGAACACCAGTTAAGCGTCTTAGCCGCATTCATTCCCCACTAACCATTTTCCTGTGGACAGCAATGATGTAGCCTATGAAGGGGCTGTCGGAGGGAGAGGTCACATGGCCGTTCACCATCCCATTGGAGAAGCCGTTTTCCATCCTGCATGGCACCACTGTGTTTGGCATCCCATTCGGGATCAGGGTTGGCCGGGGAAGATCGCCATTCATCAGCACGTTGATCATCCCGTTGGCTGACGGCACACTGCAGAACTCTGAACCCAAGGGCAAAGGTGTTGGTTACGGGTTTCCACTGACTGCAACTATACTTATAAAATCCATGCAGGGACATTTTACCTGTTTGCACAGGGCTTGGAGTAGCTGACGTGGGGGATCCAGGGATTGGTACCTCGAATGCACACAGAGATGCGCTTGCCGAGAGACGGACTTTTTGGTTGTCTTGAGGAAAGTTCTTTCGAAAGCAAGAGAAAGAGACAGAGAGAGAGGGAGAGAGAGAACCCCAATGAGGATAATAAAAAACCCACACGTTTAATGGGATTGCTTAACCATAATTATTCTGTTTTTTAAACAAAGTTTGCTGCTGGTCTTAATGTCCTGTAAATCTCTTAGAAGCCAACTGGGCATTAAATGGCATATAAATTAAATAATGGGTTGTGGTCAGTGCTCATTCTACTCAAGCAGACCTATTGGAAATAATGGACATCACTAGCTTGGGTCCATTCATTTCAATAGGTCTATGAGTAAAACTTAGTTGGATACAAAGATGGGGAACTTGTGAAGTGTAACTCCTATCATCTCTGTGTTCTCTGGGGCTGGTGGGAGTTGGAGTCTGGCATAATCTATGATTGGAGTGGAGGGTGCAGGCGGAAATAATCCCTGGTTTAAGAAAGATCGAGTCACTGTTCTTAGGCTGGTTTCATCTTGTGTGGGGAGGGGAATTAAAAAGTGCATTTTTTAAAGCCCCGAGCAGCAAAAGCATCCTGACCTTTATGTTGGAGCTGTGCACTTCCGCAAGGAGGATCTGCTCCGGCTTCATGGCACAAAGTTCGCTGAGATGCTTTTTCAGGCCAGTGTATTTCTCGTCCATGTTCAGCCTCAGTCCGTATCGAATGGGAGTTGTCCCATCTAGCTTAGTTACTGAGAGAGCAAAATAAAAAAGGGGGGTGAGTGGGAGAAAGAAAGAAAGGCAACAGGTTTGAAAAAATCCAGTTTAACCAGCTGTTTAACTGGCTGTTCAGTTTTTTAAAAAAGTGCCATTTCTGCTAGAGAACCAGGTAAGTGCTCCTTGATTATTAGACTGCAACTTTTGACTAATATCCAAGGTTGGGCATACTCAGTGCATCAGCTGCACACTGATTCTTGGGTATCCTGAGAAACCCAGATTTCATCCAGGGCGGTGGTGGAGGCACCAAAAAGCCTTCTAACTTATGTAACCTTGTAGAAAGCATTAAAGATCCACAGAGAAGCAGAATTTTTAAAGATCTGTCCTCCCAACCCACTCAAGGTCAGCTTCTCCAGCTGCTTGAAGTTTGCTCTGTTGACCTCGGTTCCCTGTGCATGTTCAAGGAATGAAAGTCACCGAGAAGAATACCTGGAAGGGTTCCTTTCTAAGACTCTATAGGGAGAGTTCTGTATGATTCAAAGTAGACCAGAGTATCTAACAGATCATATTTTTCTTCTTTTTCTAAAACAGTACTGCACATTTCCTTTTTCGGATACTCAAACCATTAAAAACAAAAATCCAACCTGTACAAATTCGTTAGTTTCTGTTAGCCAGTTTCAAAGTCCCAGGATGACAATACAAGCAACACTACATGTATCTATAAACACACATATTGCCTGATTAAAGTGATAAAATCATGTAACTCAGGCTGTAATCCTATACTCATGTATGTGGAAGAAAGCTGCATTTAACTTAATTGAGTATACATGTGAAGGACAGCATTGTCAGGCTTGCAAAGATTGATTAACATATGAATAATCTGTTTTCTTTACGTTTAACCTGTGATTCATTCCACAGCCTTTGGCAGTCCCCATCCCTTTTGAGTTTTAGGAATACTCTTTCTCTTCCCCCACCCCCAATATATGTGTTTTATATAAACTCAAGTATTAAACATTTACATTGTAGTTTTCTGCTAGAAATATCAAAATGTAGGAAAATTGGGATTTGGACTGGGAAGATGCCCATTTTAATTTTCAAAGGAACTTTAACACAACATTGAAGGTAGAGTGAACTTAATGGTGACTACTTCCGAGCGCATAGGTTCAAGTACTAAAACTCTTGGGCTTGGATTCTAAATTAGCTGCACTTAAGTCCAACTGATTTCAGTAGGGAGCAAGCCATGGCTATCTTTCTCCAGTTGATTTCCAAAGAAGACAATCAAAATTGTCTTAGTCTGGATCCAGCCCAAAAAGGGATCTTTTTTTCAACCAGCCATTGCAGTGATGATATCTGGGGTCCCAAGCAGTATAGAACTTAGTACAAGAGAACCAGCAACTTGCAGCCAGTGCAATTCTTTCCGCAGCGGTGGAACATGGTATTGAGAATCGGTCCCAATGAGCAGTCAGACCACTGCATTTTAGGTTGTAAGTCCCCCTGGGGCTCATACCTGCCCATAAAGCACAGTGTACATAAAATCTTCACCCACCTATGATTTCAACATGCATGTAGCTGTCCATCGGGAGGGGCAAAGATAAAAAATTGAAAGGGTCAAAGCGGACGCTGATGTGCCCACAGGTCTTGCACTTCACTTGGGACCTCAGCTGCCCATGGAACAAGTCCACCACTATTGAGCGGTTCCTCCTCAGGTGGTTCTCCCAGGCCTGAAACAAAAGGGGAAATTAAAACCTGTGCAGAGAAGTCGGTAGAACAAGGAGATATATGCCCAATACTTTCACAGCGGTGTGGGAACCTGAGGGCATCCAGTGAGGGGTGGACTCCAACTTCGATTGTCCCCAACCTGTGGCCAATGCTGGCTGGAGCCAATGGACACTGGAGGGCACTGGGCTGCCCATCGCTGCTCTTGGTGCAAATACGACACGAGGGAGATTTTGGTGCTCCCAGGTTTGCTATAACATGCCCGCCTAGCTGTGAGGCAGTCCTCACACTGGTGTCAGCCTCTCGGTGGGGTGTATCACTCCAGTCTGCAGGTACAGGTGCATGGAAGGAACGCTGCTTGGGTCAATAAATGAACAAATCCTTGCACACAGAAATCTAGATGTGTGTGAGAAAAGTTCTATTTTTCTAAATGCAGGGTTTTAAAAAGAAAAAAGATATATATTGGTTACAAAGCAGCATTTCATCATGCGAAATTGCCCTGCAGATTGAAGCTGTACAGCCCATTGGCCGACCACCTGAGGGAGGACTAAGGAGGTATGAAGTTCAGATGAACCACAGCACCTCCTCTGCAGGGAGGGCACCCATGAAAAAGCCCAATTTGAGCAAAATCCCCCCAAGGAGTTGTATGTCAGAGAATGAGGCCCCCAAGCCCTGAAACTCATCATACTATTTACTGCATAACAACCACCACCACCACCATTCCTACAGCCCCACTGCAGCCTGTGCTGGTGGCTAAGACCTATTAAAGGACTCCATCCACCAGGGGCTTTCCTTTTGCTCACCAGATGCCCCATCACACAATAATACACCTGAGAGTATTCACTGCTTTGTTTCAGCATGTGTGCGCGCACACAAGCTCACACCACTCTGCCATATCTTCACATCCCTCCACAAGTCAATTAAGGGAGCCTGCTGAAGTAGGTCGAGGATCCACACCAAGGGCAGCTGGTCCTATTTAGCCCTGCTGGCCCATTCCAACACCTCAATTCTTCTTAATGCTTTTAAGGAACACTCCAGGGGAAGCACAGCAGCAACGGCAGAGGGAGGCCCTCATCTCAGTTCCACCATCCTCACAGGCATGCTTTGGCAGAGATGTAGGAGAGGGCCTTTTGGGTGACTGCCCCCAGACTTTGAACTCACTCCCTAGAGAAACTAGACTGGCTCCCTCCTTGCTTTCCTTCTGCCAGCAGGTGAAGACTTTCTCGTTGCAACAGGAAACTGACTGCTTTTAATGAAAGGGCTGTTGCCATGCTGTTTTTATTGTAATTATGTGTATGTATGGTTTTTATAGATTTTATATATGAGTTCTATCAATGTTTGATTGTTTTTTAACTATTGCTTTTTCTATGTTTTTAGTGGTTCTTATTTTTATCTGTAAGCTGCCTTGAATCCTGTCATGGGAAAAGGCAGGGGATAAATAAATACAATAATAATAATTACAATTCCTCAAAACAGCACAGGAAAAGGCCATGGATTGGTGGAGAGGAGGAAACACCACATGCAGAGGCCCAGCACACACTCACCTCCGCTGCCACCTCCCAATCCGGCCGGCCGTCACTGTCTTTCAGTTCAACGTACGGCTTATCGTGCACTCGGTTCAGGTCCTCATGGAGACCATCCAGAAGAAAAGCCAAGAGCTCCTGAGAGTCTTGCTGCTGGAAGCCATTAAATCTGGGAGCGTATTTAGCTATTGTCCACTGAAAGAAAGCAAAACACACAAGTCACTGGCCTTGACTGCAGCCCCTTACTGACTACTAATCCACAGATTCTCAGCAATACAATCAGTGATAAAGGCAAGGACCATGCACCACTTTAAACTAGGCTGGAACAGCTAAAAGCCCGGGAGCTTAAAAGGCTGATTAGTGGAAGCAGCCGGAGAAAAATAAAGGCAGCCACTTGGTGGCAGCAGTGATGTTGGGGAGGAGGCAGGGGTTGGTTTGCCTAGATTGCATGCCCCCACGGACCCTCTCATGGTGCAGCGCCACCTTATAATTAGTTTGCAGATGAATATACGACAACACTTGTCAGTTCTCACCCGTAACTTTAAAGGAGCAATGTTCTTTTGTGTCCCGCTCCACAGCTCTTGAATCAAGTCCCCGTAGCATTTGGCCATATGTCCCTTCATTCCTATTGGATTTGTCCTGGAATGCATAATGATGTATTGAGTCAATTAGCCAGTTGTTGCATTGAGAAAAAGGAAGAAAGGAAAAGCAGGCTGAGAGGCACTCCACACACTGCACAAAATGAGAGGGCGGAATCCTGGCGTGTGCCACAGCAGACGAACAGAAGGGGTAACACTTTTAAGGCATTGCTGTAAGCTTCCAGCATGGCAAGAGAGGGACTAGTGGGTGGGGGGACCAATGTGGCAGCCCAACAGATGTTGCCGGACTACAATTCCCATCATCCCCAGCAACCAGCATGATGGGACTTGTAATGTAACATCTGGAAGGCACCACTTTTCCGTGTGATATACAGAAGTTACCTGTTGAGCTCGTAGAGATGTCTGCCAGAGATGAAATACTGGGTGAGAGGCTGCGTGTTGCTGACACACTGGATGCTGGAGTTCATGAAGCAGGTGTTCCCCAGGTTGCTCAAGCCAGTAGCCCCCTTTTCCGTTGGAACTGGAAAGGATGAAGGGTTGCAAAGATGATGTTACTCCTTGCTGCCTGACATAAATGTGTACACACACACACACACACACACACACACACACACGATTTAAATTCCCCACAGTGCTCCAGAGGGATGCTATGCTGGGAGCTTTGTGGAAATAAAAATGGCTGACCATTAGTGGGAAAGTATTCTGTTTGTGGGCTGTAGGCATCACAAGTCAGCCCTGATGGGACCCAAGGCTGTCTGGTATTCATGCCTTCTCCCCTGGCTTACACTGGAAGCACGCTTGTTTTCTCTTGTTCACGTAACTTTAAACAACTTTCCTACTTTGGGTGGGACATATAGGTCACAGTCACCTGAATGTGCTCTATAGTCAGATGACAAACTGATATCAATTACAAACTCTTTTTATGTTGGGAAGAAAGGTACACTAGCCTGCATATAAGTGATTTAAGGCTATGCATGAACACTCCTATGCAGTAATATTTTTAAAGAAATAAACTCTAGGGGAGAAAGGCGAAAGAAGAGCAGCTGTGTCCAAAACTGCATTGTGCAGAAACAGATTCCCGCTATTTGTATCTAGCCTCTTTTTACTAAAAGGGCTGTAAGCCCTGCAATGTCGGACAGGGATGGGTGTCGCTTCTGAACTTCCTGCATTTTTTAGTTTAAAAGAACAAGGCACAGAAGGTATCAGTCTAGGCTACAATTCCCAAATCTGCTAGCTTTCTACCTGCAGGCTGCCTTTCCTTTAAAAAAAGGTAGCATCTAGAAATATGAATCACCATCTGAGGCGATTCAGCCCAGTCTATAACCTCAGGGCTCCAATCACCACGTTTCAATGCATGTGTCAACCAGCTGCTGATATTTTTTGTTTCTTTGGACAGGGGGAAGCACACACTTACCCTTATGCCTGTCTATTTTACTGCTGTTTGCTATGAAGGACATCTCCTCTGGCCAGCTCATGTCTTTGTTTCGAACTGAAAAACACAGAACAAAGCTTAGTGGGATAAACGCTCCCCTCAAATTCATGATACAGCCAATCCAGTAATAGGCAGCTGCTAACATTTACAGCAAGAGTTGGGAGCCTCTCTGAAGGTTCTCCTATACAAGAGCTGTGCAGGGGTAGCCAACTTGCAGACCCATCACATGTTGTTGGACTCCAAGTCCCATTGGCCACGACTAGCACGGCCAATGCTCAGGGATGAGGCGAATTGTAGCCGCAGCTGGAAGGAACCAGGTTAGCTATAAAGGCACCTGACAAACAGATCCTCATTCGGCCATGAGAAATCTTTACACTTCCATTGTGGAAGAATGTTTTTTAACCAAACCCTGATTTCAATAATAGTCCATTGGATTTGGCTCTCTAGAAAGGTTACAGTGCCACTGAAAGTAAGTAAGTAAATGCTTGTTTGTTTGTTTGTTTGTTTGTTTGACTGATTAAAATTTGTACACAGCCCTTCATCCGAAGATTACAGAGCGGTTTGCAACATGAAACTACAAAATGAGAATACAAAATATGTCATAAAAACAAGAACAAACCAACAGTCCCCCTTCCACATTAGCACAGAATGATTTGGTAACGGGGGGGGGGGGCAATCACTTTCCTTGGTGAGTGAGCCCATGCCCAGCCTCTATTAAGCTCAAGCTTGGCAAGATGAAATCTGCAAGTGAATCCCAACTCAACAGCTTCATGCTGGAGTCTCCCTTGGAAATGTTTTTGCTGAAGGATGACAACCCACGGAGCAAACGTGTGGGGCTCTTTCCTGGATTCCTGAGCCTTCTGGCCTCCCATTTCTACTTACAGCCATCTCTACCTTCTGCCTGTAGCCAAGTTATCTGACAAATGAGGATAAATATCACTGTGCCTGGCCAAGTGCGCTCTGGCTCATAAGAGCTTATGCCAAAAGAAATTATTTAGGCTTCAAGGTGGCATTTAAATCAAGAGATTTTGCTAAGTACAAAGCATACAGACTTCTTAAAGACATAAGACACGAAGCATAGGGGGGGATTATGTACAGTATATATTAATATGGCTTATTGAAAGGGAGGCAGTAGAACAGAAAGCCTGCGAAAAGTATAGTAGTTGGCATAAACAAGGAAGTATTTGGTTAACAGGAGTCTGAAAACACTTTGTGCCACAGAAACTGGCTCCAGACTGCTTCCCCATTTCTTATACCTTCTATTATTAAGTGCTGCTCATCTTGGATGCTCAGATATTCCAACGTGTGGTCTTCATCGTCCAGAAGAGTAAGGTAGTTCTGAAAAGACAGGGGAAAGGGAACAGCAGCCTTTCAGTTCTTGGTTTAGAGCAGGTGTGGAGAACCTGTGGCCCTCCAGGATCCAGAAAGGCCACAGTTTTCTCACCCCTGATTTCCTCCGCAGAGGTTGATATCCAGGGAATGAGATGCTGGAATAAAAACCCCCACACAGGATTCTGCGTGCACTCGGCTAATCCCAGTGGCTGCCTGCAACTGTGGATGCTTGGACATTAGGGGGGTCACAGATTCAGTCAGAGGCATACCTAGAGGGGACCTTGCACGCTCAGGTGCAGCTAAAATTGAAAGCCCAAAACCATGGTGCTTGAAGTGGGGGAGAGGCAAGTACAGCATGCAAAGGGTGCCTTATGTACAGAGTGTGGTCCTTTCCCTGCCAATTTAGACATTATGCCAAACCACAGCTGAGCTTTCCTAACTGTGGGCGGCCTCCCTGAATTGAGCCACTGTCTGTCGGCAAAGCACTGGTCTGACCCAGGATAGCAATTATCACAAATAAACACCTTGTTACCAATAACCTGCGTGCGCGCATGCGCACGCGCACACACACACACCACCCCGACTTTCCAACCAGGTTATCTTCCAGTCTTTGAATGTAAAACTTGGTGCGATTTTCCGGGCCTTACCTCGCTGTTGTAGAGCCACAAGCGCATGTCCTCCTCTTTTATCCGTAGCCTCTGCGACAGATACTCGTGGATCTCCTTAATCGTCTGCATGCGGCTAAAGCAGCCGGTGTAGGCCAGGACCCTCTTTAAGGGAGCGCTGGGAGATGGGACATTCCCTGCATTCACAAGACAACAAATGGTTTATACATATGGGCAGCAAAAACAGAGAAGGAGGCCTTAATCTGAGTGCCCCAGGGATGGGGAACCTGTGTGACTCCAGACACGGTTGGGCTCCAGCTCTCAACGCTCCTGGCCATTGGCTGCACTGGCTGGGCTGATGGGAGTCCAACAACATCTGCAGGGCCACAAGCTCCCCAGTTCCTGGTGTACAAAAGGTGTTTCCTTAGGCTTGTTTGGGTTTGCTGGCATATTAGGACTGGTTCAGAGAGCCGCCTTCTCTACTTACATCACCAAGGCTTAAGTAGGAGAGGAGGCAGAATGCACACAGAGACAGAATGGCCAGGTGAGCAGGAGCCCTTGTAGTGCGTAAGGCATGCAACCATCCTCAGTCAACACAGGGTTCAAGACACCCACAAGTGACCACCTGTGACAGGTGTGGGGAACCTTCTGCCCTCCAGAGGGTTCTGGGTGGGAGGTGTAGCTCAGCCACATCTGGAGGGCCAAAGGCCCCAGATACCCAATGCCTGGGACACCTCCACGCATACAAATCAGATGTTCTTAATTTGGAATGAAAGTTCTTTGTGCTGCAAGTCGCTTTGGGTCTCTCTGTGAGAAAAGAGACAAATATAACAATTAAGATAAAATTTTATCTGCCTGTACCCCTGGTTAGTCATCCTACTTCCATTGGCACCAATTGCAGTTAATGCTAACAGGGGTTCACCTTCAAATCGGACTGAGAGCCAAGCCAAGTCTGCGCTAACCATAGTTGGTCCTGGTGCAGCAACTAACCACGATTAAAAGCGAGAGAGGATTCACAGGCAAGAGAAGAGACATCACAAGACTGTGGTGATCCCTTAAAGGATCCCTTACCTAGACAATTCTGTCTCTGTGTTTCCCCCTCAAATTATCTTTGCAGGAGCAATAGATCCTACCCAGGGGAAAATATACGTTTGCACTTACAAATCATCATACTTTTAGACTGATCAGCCCTCTCTAACCCGATGCCCTAAAAATATTTTGGGCTACAACTTCCATGAGTCCCATAGCAGCATTGCCAACAGTCAGGGGTGATGGGATTTGTAGTCCAGCAGCATCTCAAGAGCTGTTTCAGATGGTGGACCACCTTAGACAATTCCTCTTTGATATAACTAAGAGCCAGACACTGAACGTTTTTGCATGCAGTTGTGCCCAAAGAGCAAAATTTAAACAGCAATTTCTTTTTACGTCAGCAAACCATCTATTTTCTCTCCACACACCGAGCAAAGGATTATATTTCTCCATTAACATACATACAAACAAAGCATTTTTTCCGGCAATTTTAAAAAAGGTGAGAGGATTAGGAATAAGATTACAGCAAGAAAGCATATTGGGGTGGGGGCACTGGAGATTAATAGTTGATTTTAACAGTTAGTACAGAGCAAAACCAAATTCCAAATCATGATCAGATACAGCAAATTTGAAGAGGCCACAAATCTGAATCAGGGAATTTGATGTGTTCAAGGCAAAGCAGTTCCCACCACAGAATGACAAGTAAGAATTTGATGGTCAACTGGCTGACTTTTCAGCACAGCTGGTTAAAGAAATCAGCCCGATTTATAAAAGATTTGGGGGCTCATAGCAGACCCTTTCCCTTTTAGAGAGTGGAAGAACAAGCATTGAAGTTTTAGAATGAGAATTCAAGCAAACTCTTATTAAAGGCTTACTTATCATTAGAACTTTACTCTCCATGGCCTTGCCAATCTAATGCCAGCAATGGATGTGTATCGTGCCAGGACAGGGTATCTGTGGCCTTCTGGATGTTGTTGGACTACAACTCCCATCATCCTTGACCATCTGCCACACTAGCTGGGGATAATGGGAGTCATAGTTCCAAAACATCCAGGGAGCTGGGTCACGGGTTCCACACTCCTGAACCACTACTAACATATGGGCTAGACATAGAGGGCTAATGAGGATTAAACACATTTCTCCCACTGTGGAGGTTTGTGTGTGAAAAATGAGAATCCACACTGCCAAATGCCTCTTTGAAAATGGTGCCTGCTGCAAGCTCCACACCTCCTACCCACAGCATCCTTTAAAAAGGGGTGGGTGGATTGAATAAAGTGCAACCTGGACTCTACAAATGTGAACTAGGACATTCCTGATTGCAGATTGACTTTTGGCCCCCTGCCCCCAATGGCAATAACTGCTCACAAGTGGGGGGTGGGTGGGAGCAGGCTGTAAAGGGGTACTGAATAATTTCATGTCCTTTGATAAAAATGGTAAAATGCCCAGTGAGTTTCAGTGAAAACGTTCCTCAAAAATTCAACCTATTGTATATTACTAGTAAAGACAACATTTATCAGTGTTCTAACACGGTTTTTAAATGTATGCTTCCTTCCAACTCTTCAGTGTATTTGCATTGAGGCTGATGGGTGTTTTAACTATACTTTCCACTGAAGAACTGCTGGCCCTTCAGATGCTGTTGGACTACAACTCCCATCATTCCTGACCACTGGCCATGCTGGGTTGGGGCTGATGAGAGTTGGAGTGCCACCATGTCTCAAGGGCCACAGTGTTACCCAGGCCTGATTTCCTCAAATGCTCAAAATCCATACAACTGATCAGTTAGGGTGCCTTTAAACCAGGTCAACAGCTTATTTACTATACATTTTCACCTGTACAGATTGTTTCCATCTGTACCTCATCATTTAGAGGGGGAAAGAAATGGCTTCTAATGTCTCATGACCTTTGATAAGAGTTTTTTGTTTTGTTTTAAACCATCCCTTTGGAAGCGGGAAGGAGTTTCCGTCACCAGCCCCGCTTTGGAAGATTTCATTTAAGATCATTTACAAGCAGTGCCGCAGCAAAGCCGTTGAAGTCTGGGCGGTGGGGCCGGCCTCCCTTCGGACACTACGCAGCTGGCTTCTTGCTGTATTCTTACGTTACCTCTCGGCAAATGTTGAGGAAACATCCTCAGGCTCATCATACCCATGTTCACCCAGATGTTGGACTGCTGCGTCCGGGTGGCGGGCTGCTGCCTCAGGAAGAGCAGGTAGCGCGGGAAGAGCTCCAACTCAGGCAGGTTGGTGTCGTTGTTTCTGATCACCTGGGGAGGGGAGGAAGAGTGTTTCCAGTTGAGAGGTTGGCAAGACTACCTTCTATGCAATCTATGTGGGGCTGCCCTTGAAAATGACTCAGAAACTTCAGCTGGTCCAAGTTACTGCAGCAGTCAGATTACAGTCGTACCTTGGAAGTCGAACGGAATCCGTTCCAGAAGTCCATTCGACTTCCAAAACGTTCGGAAACCAAAGCGCAGCTTTTGACTGGCGGCAGGAAGCTCCTGCAGCCAATCGGAAGCCGTGGAAGCCCCGTCGGATGTTCGGGTTCCAAAGAACGTTCGCAAACTGGAACACTCATTTCTGGGTTTGCTACGTTTAGGAGCCAAAACGTCCAAGTACCAAGGCGTCCAGTATCTAAGGTATGACAGTACTGGCTGGTGATCTGTTTAGATTTCATATAGCCCTGGGTTGAACCAGCTGCACTGATTCCCAGTTAATTTCTGGGGCCAACCCAAGAAGCTCATGTCAGTACTTAAAACCTCAAACAACTCAGGCTAAATTGACCCTCTCGGTTATTCCACTGCCCTCAGAAGCTCAGGGGATGGCGGCCGAGTAGCACAGCGTTACTCTTGATTCTGGATGGCAACTTCTCTCAGCCTTGCCCAAAATATTGAGGAACCTGGAACTTTCTACACAGAGAGACTGTGATCTTCCTGGTGCACTATTCCCCCTTTTACTTATTTGTGGCATTGGCATACTGCCCAATTAACCTTGTCCTCTGGACAGTTAACCAAGAGCACACTGGCTAAATGCACTCCTGAAGCTTGCCTGGCACACACAAAATCTGGCCTGTTTCAGGTCATGAAAGACGCTCGTTTCCATGGAGAATGTGTGGGAGATGTTTAGTGCTGAATCTGGGCTTTGTCAAGCTTTGGAGTTAACAGCCAGCAGGCAGAAGCTTGAGCAGGCTGGCTGCATCCATCTCTTAATAATCAGCAAAACCATTTGTCCAGCTCTATGTAATACCCACCCTCCCAGCCAAAAAACCCCCCAACAGAAGCAATACAAAAACCTGTTTAGGAAACTATTGCTCCCTGATTTAAAACTGGCACACATCACACATCAAAATAACCCATAAACCAGGGGTAGGGAACAGGACCCAGTGGATGGACTAGGTCCTGAGCATCCTCACTCCAACCGCAGTGGGCTACTTTGACCAACCTGTCAATCACCTGGTATCAGGGAACCCAACCCAACTTCAAAGGAAAGAATCGGGAGCCAGGTCTAGGCCAGGCTGAAAAGGACGCCAGTAGAGGAGTTCCCAAGTGGAACCAATCCCAGTAGGGCTTGCAATTGGCTGCAAATGTAGAAATATATAAGCCCCACTTGCCATCAGGAGTCGTTAAGACTCTCAATTGTCCTGTCTTCACTTGTCACACCTGGCATCGTATATGATGGTGGACATGAATCCAAAGGGGGGAAACCTCATGGAGATAAAATTAGGACCTCTGGTTGACATATGAGGGTGTCGTCACAAACTCCAGATATAGTTTGACCCTTGTGCTATAAATCCCCTACACAATAAACCACCTAAGAGATTTTTAAAATGCTTATTCCCCACTCCACACAAATTAAACTGAAGAGAGCCAAAATATACTGATTGAACTTCACAGCTCTGACTGAATTGGAAACTATATAAATAGTAAAATGCTATTTCCCCCGTTAAAAACATCCCGCAAAAGCTTCATCTATGGTCAGAGACACTGAGAACAAGGTGGCATGAATGAATGTGAGCAGCTGGGCCAGGCTAATTGGAGAACTCGAGGACACTGGCCCTTTTCAGTACTTACTGGTCTCGGCAAAGACAGGTTTGCGCCGTACCAATGGTAAAGAGCCCTCCATACTGGTTCTGGGACCATTTCATAACTCTTCCCTTGAATTAACTGAGGAGACTGCTTTAAACGACCGCCTTCCAGAGTCAACGATGGAGCCTTCAAAAAAAGGGGGGGGGCAATGTCAGACTTTGAGAACTTCAAAACTGCCACGCCTAAAAGGGTACAAACTTTGGACTAAATGAAGCAAATGATTGCTGGAACACTTGCTAACAGGTGAGCTATCTTTTGCGAGATTCTCGCATTTCACATAACCATCATCATCATCAGTGCTTCTACATATTTGCTCATCATAGCAAATCTGCCCCTGAGCTGCAATGAGCAACCATTCTCTCTCCTAACCTTATTAATTTTGCTAAAATATTTTTTACCATGCTCTGCAGCCAAAAAAGGGCTTCCCAGAGCAGCCTGCATTGATCAGTAATGAAACAACCCCTGTTCCGGCTGACAACTGAAAAGGCGTGGCATGAAAGGAAAAGTGAAAGGGAAGGAGGAGGAAAATGACAAACTCGGGCATTAGTTGCTAACTTACAAACCCATATTCTTTCTTGCAAGGAGGGGCAAAGCTTCCAGCAATTGTTCCTTCCTTGCCCAATGGATGGAGCCAGGATGCTCTCTTTCTACCCTCACCCCCAAACCTTCATGTTCTCTCTGAGAGGTAGGGAGAGCAGGCTCCCAGTGTATGCTGGTCCCCTGCCTGGTGGCAGAGTGTACTGCCCTTCAGTTCTGGAGCTGCAGAAGTGGACAGGGATCATTGCAGCAATTATACGGAGGTCCCCAACGCTCTCCCCAAGGTTAAAAGGAAGGTTGGCTGGTGCATTGCCAAGGCATGCAGAGCACCCAAAGCATCAATCCCCTTGCTTCCCATTGCTGTAGCACCTGGAATGCTTCAATTTCCCAGGGCCAACTCAAACCTGGCAACCACAGTTTGGGGCTTCACTAGCAAGACCAGCCAAGGGTTGTAGACCCATGTGAGTGCCAACTGTCACTCAAAGCACACGTCACTCCAGCTGGTTTATCAGCTACAGCCATTCTTGGACCATGAGAGTTTGGCTTCAGTGAGCTATGCAGATGATAATCTTCTGGACTGATTACTGCAAGGACCTCTACATGGGGCTGCCCTTGAAAATGGCTACAACTGGGACAGCAGCCTGGTTGTTCAGTAGGAATATGCCAACACAACACAGAACAATACGCAGATTAAACTAGAATTTGTGACAAAGGAAGGCGTATGGGAAGTCACTCAGATATTTCCTAACACCGCCAACGCCATTACCTTTGTTGGGTCTTGCGTTACGAGGGGCTGGTTATCAATCGCTCCAGGCCGCTGTGGATTGAGCTGCAGCAAAATGTTCCCATTGGATCCAAGCAGGCACTGATTGTTGTTGTCCGAAGAGTTAAGCTGACGGGAAAAGCATATCTCGGCACTAGGAGGCAGGGTGTAAAGGAAATCTGGAAGGGGAGACACAAAGAGAGGACAGAAACAATCCTTTTTGCGGAGTTATAGGTAGAACACCGGTCAACCAGCATGCCCAGTTAAAGAGAGGCAGGTGAGATTCAAAGTAAAACAACTCATTTGGAATAAGGAATGGGAACTCCCAATTGGATTAAGGCCTTTAAAATACCTGACTCTATTTTTGACCCCCAAATTATTCAAAGCTACGCCTGCAAAATGACAGCTTGAATCTTTTATGTTGTCCAACCTTGATCACCACACAAATTTATATGTTGTTAGACTTCTTGGGGCAGGGACCTGTTCTCTTGTGCTCTGTACAGTGCCAGGCACATTGGGCATTATCTAGCCAGACAGATCATACTCCTGCTATGTCACCTGGTGATGCTCTGCTCCCAACTCCCATCAGCCCCAGTTTCTATGGTCAATAAGGAAGGATGAGGGGTGAGTCTAGCAGCATATGGAGGGTCACAGGTTCCCCACTCCTGCTCTAAATGCCAGGCTTTTATATGTTGAAGTTACTTTGTGGTTCTGAAATGTTAGCTACTGTGGCTCTGGTGTGCTGGCTGTAGCATACGAAAATAAGCAGGGACTGCTGGATTAGTCCAAAGGCCCATCCAAGCCAGCCAGATGCTCACAGGAGTGAGATGCGCCATACCAAAGTAGCTATCAAGCCTGGTCAGGCAGGAATTGGCAGTCTGGGAACAACTCAGTTTGCTTTTGAACAATGAATGGGTCATATTGAGGAAGCCAGGCTAGAGTGAGCAGCTTCATAGGATGAGGCACAACTCTACTGGCCCACTGGAACAAGGACGGGGAACCTTTCTGATCCTCCAGATGTGGCCTGACTACAACTCGCATTACTCCAGTCTTAAGGCCATGCTGGCTGGGGCTGATGGGAGTTGGAGTCCGGAAACAGCAGGAGGGCTGCAGGCTTCACATCCCTGACTTACTGCTTCAAATACGCTGTTGACGCATCTAAATTCAAACCACTTTTAAAACATTTTTTTTAAAAGTAAGTTAATGCTTACTGCTAGCAGTCTCTGAGGCTTCTGATGCAGTAGAAATGCTATCTGAAAACTTTTCTTCTGTGGCACTGAAGTAATTTAAACGGCCTGTTTTGTCTTCTCCCTGCTCTGGCGCATGGGCTGCAGCACCCGGGAGCGAGTTCTTACCTCTGCTTAAGACAGACGAAGGTTCGATCACAACAGGGCTAGCATCCTAAAATTAGAAGAGGGAAATGGAATGGAATTGCAGGGTGAGACTCTAGCAGTTACAAAGCACATTTAACTGGGGGTCCTAAGGCTTAAAGAGATGTAACTGGAAAACATTTTGCACAACTGACCATTTCGCTACCCAACGTATCAATCAAATTCAATTCAGTTTTCTTTGGGGGGGGGGGTGATTTTCAAGTTGCTAGCCCCTCATAATAATGAAGAATGGCTTAACAAGGTAAAGGCTATATCAACTGAAGGATGTGCCAATGAAAGATCCTAAACTAGGCTGTAGGAAGGCAGAGAAGCATTTACGAAGAAGGCAACCCTGTTGGAATAGACCAAAGGCTCATCTACTCCAGTACAAACCATCATGACAAGTGTTCATCGACAGCATTATCTTCATAAATTTGTGCAACCCACTTTTAAAGCAGCCCAGATGAGGGGTCATCACTATGCCTTGTGGCAGCGTAGACAATATGAAGCTAGACTGACCAGTGGCCTGATTTAGTGTAAGGGTCTTACTGGAAATGTTGGGGATTGGACCTGCAGTCTAAACATAGAAGGGCGTGATCTCTATTTCTTAGCTACATTCACGAGGACCAGAAGCTAAACATCTTAAAAATGGAGACTGCAAATGGAAGCAAAAAGCTGTTGAGAACTGGCAGAATGCTTTCACCCAAAGACTGACAAACAGGGCAGAAAAAGAAGAGTCTGAAATGAGTCTGAAAGCTTATTGGGACTTCAGACCAAAAATCTGGGAGAACACACTGGTGGAAAGCAAATGGCTCTCTAATGGAGCTGGGGGGCACTTTAATTGCCATCTCCCCTGCACACATAAAGTTTACTAATTAGCTGACTGATTAAATACAATCTCTTCCACTCCCCCACTCCAAAACAAATGTTTCACTCACGTAGTTGACATATTCTTTCCACTGCTGCCACCAAGGCATCGCAATAAGAAACCAGTTGTGTCCTTGCTGAAGGCCATATCTACTTTCTCGTTCTAACCAGCCCCTAGGTCAAGAAAAACAAACCAAAACAGATCAGAATAATATGCAATAATAAACAACCATATGGTCCTTTCATGTGTTCAAATGCGGTAGGAGGTGACTATTATCCTCATATTGCAAATGAGGGGACTGAGGCTGAGAGAGAGTGTGGGCAGCGGGGAGGCATACCTGATGATTTGTCCTTCCTCTTCTGGAGTGGCAGGCCTTAGACCTAAGACTATATGGCACACCTGGGGACAAAAAGGAAGAAGACAGGTCAATTTAAAGCAAGAATAGCAAGTCTGGAGCAGAGGAATGATTAGCAGAGGTATAGCTATAACACCTGCTCCTGCATATGCTTGAATACAGATTATGTATTGGCAGAAGGAGAAGACTCATAGATGTTGACCACTGCTTCCAATAGTTCCTTGTTTCTTCGATACTTTCCCACTCATGAATCTTGTGCTCCTTTCTCTTCTCTTTACTGCTGTAATTTAGCACTGGATCCTGCTCCCCAGTCCATTTCTAGTTTGGGAAACGTCACTGCTGAGTATGGACTTCCTTTCTCCATGTTGATCATTTTTCTGGAGTTTGGGGCCCCCACACCCGGTTTGATTTCCCCCCTCTTCACTCCTGAACTGAGAAGGGCCGTGACATTGGGAGGGGACATGTATATGGGGCATATGTGATCCAACTTTTTTACCTCATGTCATCCAATTTTCTTAATATTTTGTACACTTGTTGAACAATCAAAACTATGTTTAAATCTTTAAAAAAAAATTATCTCATCCCGTTTGTGAATTATGAGGGTTTGAAATGTCAAAAAATTGTCAATTTTGGCCTTGTGCAAAAACTTTAAGAGCTCAGTCCAAAAGTGAGGTAAATCAAAACGCCAATCTCTTCAGAACTTCCTGGACTTTCATATGATATGTCACATGATGGGCTCGCTTTAAATTTTAAAAAGTGATAAAATTAATATTAAAATCCGCCCAAAAATGTATTGATTATTTAACATTTCTAAGAGCTACCTGCAAAATTTCATCTTCAGATCTCAATGGGATCATATTTAAAAAAACAAAAACAACATTTTGTACATACATGCCAGCCTTATTGGGTTCTATTTAGGATAAATGGGTCTTCTTGGAGTAAAATATAACATACCGTATTTTTCGCCCTATAGTTTTTTTTTGGGGGGGGGAATCAAGGGGGAAAAAATTATTCCCCCCCCCCCACGTTTGCGCAGCCATCCTCAAGCTAGAAGAGGGAGACGGAGCCCTCCGTCTCCCTCTTCTGCCTTCAGGGACAGCTTGCCCCGCTGTCCCCCGAGTTTGTGGGGCTGGCGGGGGGTGAAGCAAGCTTGCTTCTCTCCCCCCCCCCCCGCAGCCTCCAGATCAGGTCGGGGAATAGTGGGGTGGGGCCGCTCCGCCACCCCGCGAGCTTGTGGGGCTGGCAGGTGGGAGAAGCAAGCTTGCTTCTCCCCCCGCCAGCCTCCAGATCAGGTCGGGTCGCTGTCCCCCGAGCTTTTGGACTGCAGGCCCTCTCGCTCTCCAGGCTTTAGCGAAAGCCTGCATTCGCCCCATAGGACGCACACACATTTCCCCTTCATTTTTGGAGGGGGAAAAGTGCGTCCTATAGGGCGAAAAATACGGTAATAAGCAAGACTTCAAACTGTAGTATCAGTTACTTCCGGAATTTCTTTAGAAAGTTATTCAATTAAAACGTAACTGAAAACATAGTTTTCTTCTAAAAATGTGTTCCAAAGCCGAGTGATAGCTTGCTGTTGCATGGCTTCTAATTTCCCATCATTTAAATCAAAGGGGTGTAAGTTCAAGGCCTGGGGTGCAGTCTCTATGACCTTCAGTTTAAAAAGCATTTCAGCAGTACACTCTGGAAAGCCACTGGAAGTCAGAACAAACAATGCTCAGGCGGACAGACCAAAGGTCTGACAGAGTGAGCAGCTTCCTATTTCCTAAGAGAGCAGCCCTTGATAAGCAGATGGCTTCACTGGTGGCAGAAACATCTGGCTAAAGCATCCAAAGCTGCGAATGACTTGATTCAGAAGTCATGCCAAACCATGGTTTGCGCTGGTTTCAGAGCTGCTTTTCTTTCCCATCCTCTGACGGTTCATAAATTGACTCCTGCCTCCACACTGCAGCAGTCTCTGAAAGCAGAGCAACGGCAGCAACTATGATTTCTATGATGCGGATGCCAAGCCCAGCTACAGTTAGCACAGTTAGCTACAATTAACACTAGATTTACCAGCTGATTGCAAACCACGGTTTGTGCCAATCCAGGCACCACGACAAAGTACAGTTAAGATTCCTTAGCCATGCTTTAGTGCGATGTCGGAAGTTGGCCAGTGACTTCCCAACAGGGCGGGCAAAAAACGCAGACTTTAATTCACCCACCATGAGAAAGGAGGGCAGGACAATCAAGAAGCATAGTGAGATGCATGGCAGAGTCAGAGCCATTTACCGAGAGCTGCATTTTAAGATACCAACATTGTATTCCACCCCTTTAGCTGGGTGATCATCAGAAGATTTACACTGTCTTCTTTATGCAGTTCTCGAGGCCACCAATTTGAATCCCAGCAGGAAACCTTTTTGGGATTTAAGTTGATACTACAGTGCAAAAATTGCATTCTGCTTTATGAATAAACAACAACAAGAGAGTCATTAGCCCGCAGGAAGCGATATAGATTTCCCTAAGCACAAAACAGCTGGCATTTTTGATGCTGGCCTTTCTTTCAAAATCATTATAAACCACACGGCTGTAGTTGCAGCTGAGTTTGCCATGATTATTTACAAGACGTACTGGTGGGGGTGGGGGAGTGACTTCTACTAGGAAGGAAGAATTCTTAAAATTACAGCAAGGGCAGATGGGGAGGGCTGGGTCACCTTTTCCTCCACCTCATCTGTTCCGCTAGGATGAAAATTTGCTCAGGCTGCACAGGGGCAAAACTAAAACTAAAAAATGACCCTCAAAGAGGAGTACAGTGGTACCTCGGGTTACATACGCTTCAGGTTACAGACTAACCCAGAAACATTACCTCGGGTTAAGAACTTTGCTTCAGGATGAGAACAGAAATCGCGTGGCGGCAGCATGGCAGCAGCGGGAGGCCCCATTAGCTAAAGTGGTGCTTCAGGTTAAGAACAGTTTCAGGTTAAGAACGGATCTCCGGAATGAATTAAGTACTTAACCCGAGGTACCACTGTAACAGAAATATTGTAAACACTCTGGACTACAAAAAAGGCTTGAAAAACTCAAACTGGAAAAAGTTTGCTATGTTTCCATACAAAGATGCTTATGTGCTAAGAGCTTCTGGTGATATTCTGCTTTGCGTGCTCCCGTCTTCAGAGGTGCATGGAGCAGGGGCTAGGAAGATATACTGGCCCAGTCTGCACAATACTGATCTGGGACCATGTAAATGTATGGGCTCCAGAGAGAAGCTCGCTCCCATTTTGCTCCTCCCCTGACTCCCCCCGCCCGCCCCAAGCTTAGCAAAGGTTTGGGTTCAGTGTATCATCTAAGCTGGAATGTAGTTAAGCTTTCTCCTCACTAACCATGTGCTGCGTTGGCCAAGGTTTACAGGGTGGGGAGGGGAGAACAGCGGCTGAGAGCTCCTCTCAGGAAGCACACGAAGTCACATGATGTCAGTAAGCTGTCGCTTGGGCTTGCTAGGCCACGGGGGTGTTTTCTACACTGGTATCTTGACTTTGGAAGACCAGCTCCAGGCTGGTAGGGTGTTATATTTTAGGTGCCAATGAGCAATTGCTTTATAAATGAATAAATATCCAAGCTTTGGGGGCAGCTCTGAAATTGGTAATTCATGCTGGCCTTAATGCTGGCCGCATCTGCTCTTAGCTGGCTTTTAAAACTGAGATTAGGAAAATTAATAAACTACAGACCTATCAATGGCTATCCGTCATAAGAAGCCTCTGTTTTCAGAGGCAGTATACCAACACGTGGCTCGCAGAAGATTCCCCCTCCCTGCACTAGACCTTCCATTCTCATGCTCCACTGTATTCAATTTGCTTTATTGCAATGGATTGTTTTGTTTACGAGAGAGTGGGGAGCTATTTTGTTGTGTGTTGCCTCGAGGGCCAATTATTCTTGAAAAGGTAGGATATAAATGTCTTAGAATAATGACTCTTTAATTGAGTGGCGATGGGACGGGGAGCCTGTAACATGTAGATCTGCATGTGCTGGTGTGACACACATTCACACTTTGATTTGCAACACATTTGCAGACCAGCCAGCCAGGATTTGGATGATTTAACTCACTTAATACAGAATGCAAGAGCTGTTCTATCACTGAACACTTCTGTATTCCTGTGTGAGTCTCGCTGAATTTTTCACTTTTTTAAAAATAAAAAAACCCAACAGATTATGCTTCAAGGCATCCCAAGATGCCAGAATGCGTACAAACTAAACTCGGCTTCAGTCAGGCAAGGAGAAGCATCTCCACAAAGCTCACGCTACAGAAAAAAAAGAGACAGGCAGGAATGCTCAGCACAACAGCTGACGCAGCAATTGGCATCCCACGACCGCAGAAAAGCAGGCAGGGAAAGCTACTTTTAATTGCTGTACTGTTGGGGTTTGCAGCCTGAGTGGAACTCACCTGGAAAAGGAGATTCAGAAATTCGTTGGCAAGAGCACTCTTCACACTCCAGATTTGGTAGTCTTCCAGAGTAAGGTGGCCGAGCTAAAGTAAAGAAGGAGGCAGCAAAGAGAATCTTTGAGCATTTCTCCAAGCATCTGCCCAATATTTACACACACAGAAATAAATAATGGACATTGTAAAGTCCATTGTAAAGACCCTTCAGCCCTCCAACCTATAAAAGCCCACCGGGGTCCCGATTTTGTCTACAAAGCAGTTTCCGCCCAAACCCTGCCCATTGATACAGCTACAAAGGAACCATCAGGAGAGAGACAGTGCACACCTGATTGTTCGTCTGCAAGCTGGGTTTACACTCGGTGCCTTTTAAATTTGATGCAAAATATAAGCCTTGTTGGAGCTAATTTCACTCAGGAGCTTCCAGAGTTTTTGAGTGCAAGCAATGCTTGCTTTTGGCATTTAATTCAGTACCAAAGGCAAGCCCCACTTCTGACAGGCAGAGTTGGATAAGAGTCTTCTTTTACAGTCACAGCTTTAGGTTTGACAAGTGGGCTGGGAAGGAAGATATGAAGAATGTGGAGTGCCCTCTTGCTACTTCCTTTGAAGTGTGATCACTTGACATCTCATGTCAAAAATGGCCCAGGGGTGGTATTGTTCCCCAGCAAGATCCAGTTCTCCACTCCCTTTTTTAAAAGGGACACAATATGCAGTTTCATAACAAGGAAAGCTACTGGTGACAATACTTTCAAATGGATCTGAAAACCAAAGGGAGCAACAATTTTTCACATTTACATAGGCCTGAAACGGACTATGGTTTCCTCCAAATAAACCTGGGAACTGCAGATCTAGCCATCCATATTACAAATAGTCTCTTCCACAACAACACATAACTCCTGACCCCAGGCCCTGCATTGTGCACCTCAAAACTTGCATCCTGAGCAGAGACGCAGTTGGAGCCTCCTCTCAGTCTGAACAGCAACAAAGGTTTAAGCTCGGTGGTGGAACAGCTCCTTTGCAAGAATACAGCTCCAACATACAGCTCCTCTTGTAAAACATTGTTTTAAATGGAACATACTAGTCCATACTTGTATATAACATATACGACTAGCACATCCATTCTTTCATCTGATTTATGCATCTCAAAAAAGCAAGAATTCCCAAGGAGTGGGGGATCCATTAAGACTACATTCTAAAATTTATTCCAGTCACTGTTAATAACCCCTTGTTATATAACTTCCCCTTCATTTTAGGTATCTAATCCATTTGTGCAAAAACAAACTTCTCATATCCATAACGATCAACTATACTTGGCTACTCCACTTACAGGCCATTTCCATTCTTGCAACCTACCACTGGGTTGAATTAACAGCACACACACTTATCAACTCACTACGACCCACTGTTACAGCAGCAATTGTCCATGCTTGCCGGGGCTGGTAGAAGTTGTAATTCAGCAATATCTGGAGGGGCAAAGGTTCTTTACACCTGACAGAATGGAATGGAAAAACAGACTAGCAGGCTCTTACCTTGGTAGTGTCATGTGCCTTCAAAACTGCTTCTACTATGTCTGGCAGGTTCATGTGCAACTCCTTGGGAGGGAAGAGGAGAAAGAATGACCCTAATGGACAGCTGAAGAACAAGATGTTCCAAGAGTCATTCAGCCTTCCATAGAAAAGCTGAGAAGCAAAAAATAATAATATTCTATCCACCCATTTTATGCAATCGCTGGATGATCTGAAAGTTTACAAACCTAAAAATCAGTTTCCAGTTAGCACAACAGTAAATGCATCTCTCTTAAAAACCGATCTGCTTATGTTAAACCACTAAAATACTGGCACTCATCAAGTTTGCTGCTCTCCTTGATCCAGAGAATGAAGGAAAAAGAAGCATTTTAATATGCAAGCTGCAGTTCTTTTTTAAAGCCTTCACTTTTTTTGCTTTGCAGGCAGGCAGGCAGGACATTTTAAAAGACAAAGCGACTTTTGAGTGCAAAAACTTACAGGAATGTCATCTGTACGGTTATCTTTCCAGACTTCCAAAAGGGCAACCACCATGTCTTCAAGTTCAACGCGAGACAAAATCCCGTCTCGGTCAATGTCAAAAACCTTGAAGCAAACTAAGGGAAAGAGAAGAGCGCTTGTTCTAACCAACAGCTATGCAGTCAATTAGGATACAGTTAAGGTTCAGAGGAGGAACAGGGTTCAATGGCACAGCAACAAAGCTCAACTTGATGGAAACTTCATTCCCATTGTGAACAGGAGGGGTACCATGAGGGCAAAGGTTTAAAGGCCCCTCCCCACATTGTCCAGATATAGCTTATCCCCCACGCAATACACTGGGCCAGAATGTGTGGAAGACCAAGGTTTGTAAGCTTTGTGGAAGAGTTCTGCATGCAGAAGATCCCAGGTTAAATCCCCTGCATTTCCAGGGAGCAGTGGGAAGGTCCCCTGCCTGAAAACCTGGAGAGCAGCTGCCCGTCAGTGTTGACAATACTAAGCTGGATGGGCTAATAGTGACACTTGGTTTAAGACTGCTACCCATGTTCCTATAAAGTAAAGGAGCAGTGGAAGCAGATTGGGGGGGGGCTTCAGGCCTGAAGGCCAGATGGAGCCCTCTTGCGCCTTTCAGGACCTGCTCAGGTCACCCCCCTCACTGACCCTACTCTGCACCCTCCTGTAGTGATTCAACTTTGCTGCAATGCATCCCTGAACTGTGGAAATACCTCTTGCTTGTCTGGATGGAGTGGCATGGGTCTCTGGCTACACCTACCACTGGGAGGTATCCACCCCCCAAAAAAAAAAGTTGCCTACATGAGAACATGGGCTTCTGGCTGAAAAGGGTTCCCTGCCCCTAAAGCAGAACAAAGCTAGAAATTCGAGAGAGACACTTTTTAAGAGTGGTTTCTGTGGAGGACTTTGGAAGGAGGAAAAAGAGGAACAATGCTATTTGATGAACTGAGGAGAGACTAGAGAATGGCTTCATTTGCACAACACAGTAAGCCATAAACTACTGCTTACTGTGAACAAGCATCAAGCTAGTGTGCACTGTCCTATCATTCCCCTTAGAACAAAAGGGAGCAAAAAACTGTGAACCTTGTTTTACATAAGCATCCAAACCAGGGTCATGGTTTGCTTCTCGGTAAACAAACATTGGTTTCTGAAACCACAATACTGGGTTCCAGCAACACAATAAGCAACACCAGGAGAGGAGCAAAGTGGAAGCAATTGGGTAGCATGCTGTTCCTCCACATTGAGCCATAGTTTATGGCTTACCATGATGTGCAAACAGAGGCATGTAGTAGACAGAATATTCAGTTCACTCTCCATTTTTCTAAAAATCATATATTGGTATTTCCAGGACAAAGTAACATCATGCACTATACATACATGGGCGTAGGCTTCCGTGCCACAAAGAGCGCAAACTGTTTGTGCTTATGAATATTTTATTGAAGAGAAATTAAAATCCACTGAAAATAAGGTTATTGCCAACCAGCAAACAAGACAGCCTCTTCTAGAGAATTGATTATAATTGGCATAAAATGAGAGAGTAACTCACAATAATATATCGGATTAATAGAGCCAGGAGACAAACAGGAATTAGCATTTAAAAGCCCTCATTTTTAAGGCTGTTACATGAGATTAAAAAGAAGAAATCTTTAGCAAGGAAGCTTGGCACTGTTTCACACATTATTAGGGTGAGCAAAGCTAGGTTTGACCACTCAACGGGGAACTACAGCCGCTATTAACTTTTCAAAGACTGCATCATCCATACTTTTAGCTTTCACTCATTTAAGCCCTGCATCTCCTGTGCTTGAGTCAGCTTACAAGATCAATCACAGAAACAGCAACCACTGCATTAAAGCCCAGGAACAAATCAGACTCAGCTTCACAAAAGGTGGATCTTGCACCCTCTTGTGAAATGCTGTTAAGAGATGGGCTCTGGCAAACCTCTGAGAGGTCACTCCCAAGCTTCAGGGCCAGTGCTGGGAAGGCCAGACCACACACAATGAGAGTTCAAATAGAGGCCTTAGAACAGTGGCTCCCCATTAGATAAGTACCGCAGGCCCCTTGGTCTTCAAAAACCAAGCCATGGACCTCCTACTTTTGAAAATGTTGCTATCTTTGTGATAGTTTTTGTTATGTGAATGGTGCCACCATATTCTCCAACATGCCCCAGTGCAAAACCAGGACACGCCTCTTCAAGACTGCGCTCCCGCATGAGTCACATGACCCGTGAGAGAGCGAACCGCCCAAAATAGTGTGCTTTGGGGGCGCCATGATCTCATGCAAGACACATGACCAGCTGTGATCTCATGCAATTTTGGGCATTGTGTTTTCATGTGAGAACATGGCCCCCAAAGGATGTCCCAGACAGTTGATGAATATGTGCCACAGATCCCCTTGGGTGGGTTACGTAGACCACCATTGGGAACTACTGCCCTAGAAGATCTTAATTGTTGACAGGGAATATCAGCAAAAGGCAGTCCTGTAAGGACTAAGAGCCCAGCATCCCAGGGCTCACTGCAATCCAGAATCCTGTTCTCACAACACCCAAATTGATGCCTATGGGAAGCCTGTAAGCAGGACCAGTCTCTGGAATATGTAGGTCCCAGGGTTATAAAGGGCTACGAAGGTTGAACAAGTTAGGGGGCACACTTAAAAATGCAGGAAGTTCTATCTTGCACACTCACATTTCTGCCTTTCAGCCAGCGGTCCCCTGCAGCAGGCTGAGAGTCCGCAGGAGATTTCTTTGAAGTCAATGTGATTGTCACGATTTTCATCAAAGGCATTAAAAAGACCTGCCAAGTGGACAGAAGCAAAAGCAAAAGGTCAGGTTCCAACCAGCATAATCATATCTTGGTTTAAGAAGCCAAGATATGCACAAGCCTATTGCCCAAGCGTGCAGCTCCTTCGCAGTGTGTCTTAACAAGCCAGGAAATCTCTCAATCAGTTTCCTGTTTCAACTGAACTAGGAAACTTCAGTTGCCAGGCTTCAAGTTGGTTTGAGATCCCGACTTGTTCAGAATCTGCTGGCCATAGTTTCCTGATATGGCTGAAACAGTAAACTATGGCTAAATAAGAGACTTCTTTGGATTATCAAGGCATGTTGTGAAGGGAGGAGCAAAGAGGCTGCATGTGTGAATAACAGGCTTGTGCATCTCTTACTTTAATAAGCCAAAACAGAATTATCTGCTTGTTCCATTCCTACCTCCAACATTTCAACCAAGTGTCAAATTATTCAGAGTTGCCAGGTTGCAGCTCTGACATCCCAACTTCAAAACACAGTAACAGAAAACTAGGGCAAATGAATTGCAGTGTATTTTAAGAGCTGCCACCTGCCGAGCATCTACCTTTTCATCCCCTTCTCTAATACTTACCCTCACCATTTGTATGGGGCAAACTGCTCCCATCTCTTGGAGAGCAGGAAAACGACATCTCAGGAGTGGGGATGAACAAATGTGTGGACAAGAATGGTCATAGAGAAGGGGGGAGGGAGTCTACAGCACCCCCCGAAATCCACTTAAACCAGTGTTTTAATGAATGGTGCCTATTCCACCCTCAGCAAGCTTACTCCTCCTTCAGCAGAGGTTCTTTATGCTGCAGTGTGACACATTTAAAATACTGTCTTAATATACTTTCAAGTCCTTTTAGATTGGCTAACCTGTTAAACGTCCACCCAGAGCTTTTGAGATAAGACTGTAAGACTGTAAGACTGGCATTGTAGGCTGAGATAGTCTCAACGCCCCCAACTCCTAAAAATAAAATAAAAATATAGATAACCCATGAATGTTCCATACCTTCACCCAGAGATGGATGAATGGGAGGGGAAACCAAAGGGCCAAATGTTTCCAGATCAAAACGTCCTGTCCTTGATTGAGCTTTCAGAAGCCAATACCGTTTTTCAAGATCAATGATATCAGATTCTTCCACTGTGTAAAAAAAAAGATGATCAAAGTCAATCAATTGAAGATGCGGTTTTAAAGCAGAGTGTTTCATGTCAAGGCAGGAAAGGCAGACACTTTACGCAGTTTGCAAGATAAATGGAGCCAATCCAGATGCCCGGGTGACTTTAATTCTGGGGTGGAGGGATGGTTGTGTTTACAAAGCTGGCACATCACACCTGACACTTAGTGTGGTGTGAGCTTTTGCAGGCAACAGGCAACATCAGCGGCACTGTGGACTGGAAATGTGGCAGATACGGGACCCAGCAGTCCTGAGGATCCAGTATGAAGACATACCACATCGAGTGAGTGAGGATGAAAAGATTGCACTCACTATGTAATGTGCACACCTGGGGGGGGGGGTGCTAGTAAAAACTGAATACAATATTCAAGCTTTCAAAATCTCTGCTGGAGGATCTAATACGAAGACCAAAAAGAAATGCAGGACTCCACGTGGATGCCACACAAATAGTATACAAATTAATTAAATAACAATAAGAGTTTTCCTGGAATAATATTGCCCAAGTAGAACAAACTCAAACTGCTCTGCCAAAACTGAGATAGGAATTCTTTACGCACACCTCTAAAAACGCTGGCAGCAGACATCCAAAAACATCACAGAGTTCAACCCTCCTGCCTCTGTCCTCTATGGAACCCTACTGCCTCTGTCCTCTATGGGAGAAGTAAGGATGTGGTGGACAAACAACTACTGGAAAAATGGTATGTGGGAGTCATCAAAGAGCTTATGTCACACTTACTCTCCTGCCTCCAGGATTACCCCTTCCTGTCAAACTCCTATATCACGGATACGGTAACCTATGGTCTTTCAGATTGCTGAACTACAGCTCCAATCATCCCTGACTACTGGCCATGATGCCTGAGGCTGATGGGGAGCTGGAGTCCAATAAAACGTGGATGACCATTGGTTCCCTATCCCTGCCCTATATGAACAGGTGAGTGTTGCTCCATCTACTAAAACATTTCTGCCCCATTTCCCTTCTAGAGCAGAATACTGGGTGAATGGCTCCTTGTTCTAATGCCAACCCTAAAACAGCTAACTCAGGGAGGATAGCAACCTTTTTTCCTGCAGAGGGCCACGTGCTGATGGTGGGCAAAGAGCCATTCTAAGGTTGTAGCTGATCTATTTGGTGGAGCATTGAATTGCCATTGTATAGTTCCTTTTCAGGCCAACCAGAAGAAGATTCATGAAACAGAGATTGAAATCCGAGCATCTCGTTGTTGGAGTTCCTTTGGGATTGCACCAGCGCAAGTAGACGCACAGATAATAATAATAATTATAATAATAATAATTTATTATTTGTACCCCGCCCATCTGGCTGGGTTTCCCCAGCCACTCTGGGCGGCTTCCACAGAGACCAAAAACACTAAAATGTCACACATTAAAAACTTTCCTGAAACAGAGTTTCTCTCATAGACTTATTTCAGAAATATTTGGACTGCTTTGCTTTGAGCTACTGAGTTGCGCAAGCAATTATTATTTTGGCACTGTATATATTATTTAAGATTTTATGTGATAGGTGTTGAAATACTGTACATTATTGTTAATGAGTTTTTGTAAACTACATTCAGAGTTGTTTAGTTAAGGAGTTGTAGTGCAGCAATATCCAGCGGGCCACAGATTTCCTACCCTCTGAGATACAACAATATAAAATAAAAGGAAAGTAAGCTAGAGGACAAGATCAGGACATCTTCAAAGATTTTCCAGTGCCATATTTTTCACTGTCAAATATTTGAGAAAGTTACAGCAGCACCTAAGACTGGTGTACACAAAGCGCTTTGAATATCTAGTAACAAAGCTGTCTATATTAAGCATTGCCATGGGTGATCTCATTCCCAGATGGTCCTGAGCCCTTAAACCCATGCCAGCTTTATAATAGGATTAAACTTCAGCTCTTTGGACCAGTTACCACAAAGGAACAAAAAACAAAACAAAAACCTACACACGCTTGCAATGGACCACACAGAGAAGCAAGCCGCAAGGCCATTGTATGCTGTGAGTTTCCTCTTTCTCCAGTGGACTAGAAACCCAGAAAGGACAAGCAGGATTGCAGACAAACATAAGCTTTCCTCACCCAACAAGGCCGTCATAGATTTGGTAAAATTCAAATGGGAAAGAGCCTTGCACAGAATTTGTTCATCTCTATGGTCAGTTTCTAGGGATGAAAGGGATCCACCTAACTTGCGTCTCACATTCTAGGAGGACAGTGAAATAGGAAAACGAACAAATAGGGGAGAAGCTGCACCTGATCTACCAGGCTCCACTCCCTTGTTGGTCTCCAGGCCAATACAGCAACAGTTGCTGCTGTCTCCTGCTCTCCATTTGTGGTACCCTGCTCTTCAGATGATGAGCCAGGGTGGTGTAGCAGTCTTAACCCAACCCTCCCAATTAGGTTGGACTCCAACTCCCATCAGCTCCAGCAGGCATGGCCCATGATCAGTCTAACATCTTCAGATCAGGAAAGGCTGGACTGGAAGAACACTGGACTAGCAAGACCCAGGGTTCAAATCCCTGCTCATCTGCAGAGATCACTGGATGGCCTGGAGTCATTCACTACCCCTCAGCCTAACCTACTTCACAGGGTTGTTGTGAAGACAAAAGGGGGGTAACCACGTATGCTGCCTCAAATTCCTTAGAAGAAATATGCTGCACCCCCCCCCAGAAAATAGAACCTCCCAGCTCCCACTTGGGTGCTTTTCCTTTTTGCAGCCAAGGAGATCTTCCCTTCCAGCATCCATCTGCCTCTTTCATGTGGTTGCTACCCTAATGGTGTCCCAGAAGGGAAAACACCAAAGGGGTAAACTGGTGACTCCCAGTGGTATTAGCCCATCACTGTGCAGCCTGCTGGACTTGGGCGCCTCTCTAGGCAAAGTCTCTAGCAGGTTTTGTTCTATTTCACTGGCTTCTCAAGTTTAAGAGCTGGCATACCATTTTAAAAAAACAACACACAATTGTTCTGACAGCTGACATTTAGAAAGTAATAAGCACCTTTACTTCACTCTCATTGATCAAACACAACAAAATTCAACAGTCTATAAAAGGAGCAGGGCAGGTCTAGGCTGAGTTGGGAGGAAGAGTGTTTTTTTTTAAAAATAAAATACTGTAATAGAACAGGAAAACAGTAATTATAAAAATGGCCACAGCAACTAGCTTAAGTATCCTAAAACATTTCAAGATCTAAAAATGTAAAGACAGACTGTGTTCTTTAGTGGGTTATATTTTGCTCAGGGTTGCATGAAATGGTTTCCTCAGTGTTATCTTAATTCCTTATGCCAATATAATCTCTCTCTCTCTCTTTTTTTGGGGGGTGGGTAGTATTTTATCTGCATTTCTGTCAAGCAGAGGTTGCTGGAAAATCAAGGTGAAAGAAATGAAGTGTGTTTTCTAAGCAGTCATCTTTAGAAAAATGGCTAACAAGGATTAGAATGCAGAACTGCTACGTTCACGGAATGGCAGACAAATAGGTCCACTGTATTATTGACCGGACTCAAATCGCCTAGAAAGAGATTAGCTGTTTTCTGCAAGGCAAAAACTGCAACTAAGTGGGAAAAGAACATTTACCGTGTGGCTCAAAATCATACATCAATTATTTTCTTATTCAAGTTATTGATTATGTATTTAGCAAAACAGTCAATTGCAACAGCAGAATTGGTGACTAGGCTAAATTCACAGATTGTGCGTCAGTCCAGGCTTTCAAATAATACACTCAACGCTGTGTATAGCGTGTCCACTGCACACTTAGTAAATAATCTCTGCTCTAGCTGTCATCAGGTCTAGAAACTTGAGTCTTTAAAAAAAATGAAGTCAAAGCAGAAGAAAACTGAATTCCTGCCCCTAAATATGGCATATTAACAACCCAGTAAGTACTGTGCACTTTCATATAGCCTACATATTACATATTAATTACATATTATTAATGTCATACTACATATTAATTACATATTATTAATGTCTCAACAGTCCTCAAAACAATGGTATAACACTGCTTACAAAAGCGTGTCCATCATTCACAGAGCTGCCCTCTCCAGATTAGCCTTCTTCCATCATCTATTAAAAGAGCTGTGGCATTCCTCGCTGATGAACATGTAACTCTAAGATGCCCTGCCTTATTTCAAAAAATAAGCCACAGCTGTTGTGCATATTTATTTATTATGCTTATATGTATGCAGGAGAGACCTTTTTGGTGTTTCGGTCACTCTCGGAGGTTGGGAGACAGAGGCACCTGAGAGGGCCTTTTCTGTGGCAGCCCCCAAACTTTGGAACTCCGCTACTTCCTGATGTACACCTGGCCCTAACATTGGGTAACAATCAGGAAACACGCAAAGGAATATCTTTTTACACAGGCTTTAAGGAATGCCCTACTTTATATTTTATTTTATACTTTCTGTAGATCAGCTGATGGTAGTTTTGTTTGTTATCATTTAGCTTCTATTGCTTTTATCCTGCTGTAACCTGTCCAGGGACCTTCGGTGAAGGGTGGATAATAAATACACCAAATAAATAAAGAGCACTGCTTCCCACAGGAAAATATCAAAACAGTGGACAGCATTGAAATACAATAAGCATACGATACAAAATTCAGAATACTCAAGCCACACTGAGCAATGATCACACATCAGAAAGAGGCAGTATGAACAAAGGAGGCTTCCATGACATAGCTGCCGCTCTAACCAGCCTCCCAGCCGCCAGGGCCTCTCCAAATGCCAATGGACTACAACTCCCATCAGCCCCAGGCAGCATGGGAAATGGTTGGAGATGATAGGAGCTGTAGCCCAGCTACATGCAGAAGGCGACAGGTTCCCCATCTCTACTTCAAGCAGCTGCCTAGATCTTCTTTCCTCACAAACAGCTGATTTGGTGCTCTCCTGAATATGAGAATCTGCACCACATACTCTATGCATCCTCCATCAAAGTGGGTGTGCACGCCTTGGTTTTTAATTGTAGTTTTGTATTATCTTTGGTGGCTTCCTTGTGCACCTTCTACCCTACCTTGTGAGAAGTTGCCTCCTAAAAAAACAGGATATAAATTCAATTTAAACATATACCCAGCAAAGGAGGTTGTAAAATTATTGGCTGCATCCAGGCATTCACCTGAGCAGGTAATGTTTAAAAGCAGGAACGCACGTGTAAGCTCTGACTCAAGGCTGCATGAACATCAGCCCTGACCGTGATGCACTGAGTGGGTAAATATTCGCTTGAATGCAACTAGAAGCATCCATGCAGTTGGAGATCCTGATAAAGCCTTCTTGGAATGCTAAAGATAAGTCATCATTTTCCTTTGCAGAAGCAATATACAGTAACACCCAAACAAGGGTGGGGGGTGGGGGAGAAGCAATCTGAAGGACTGTCATCCATCAGCTGTTGATCTGCTCAGCAAAAGAAGCAAAACGGATTTGAACTTGTCTTTTCCATTCCAGGATGTGGTTTCAATGTAGGATTTGTGTAAAAAAAATCAGATTAGAGATGTTATTAAACAAGACCAAGTCTGCTTAATATTTTATACTTTCCTCCCTTGAAAATCAGTTTATGGCAGCATTAAGGGATGAAGTCCCCAGCTCCAACAAGCCTCTGGTTAAGTCAACAACCTGTATCTCAGTAGGAGCATCTAAAAATTCTAAACTGAATGTAAAAAAAAAAAAGACACTTAAACATCTCTGCCGATCTGAACTTTTATCTATGTGTATGAATAGACTACAGTCAATGAAGGTGTATGTAACGAAAGCCAAAATGAAAAACATAGCATCTTGAAGCCTCTCAAGTCATTTCTTTCAACACCATTAACTCCTACAACCTCTGCTCCCTTGTCCCAGTCTAGAGCTCTTAGGAACACAGTGGTAGACATCGCCTTTGTATGCAGAAGTTCCCTGGTTCAATTCCCAGCATCTCCAAGTAGAGATGAATCCTGAGGAGTCGTGGCATAAGAAGGCAATTTCCTATTTTCTACAATACGGTAGACTCCCTTCTGCCCCCAACTTACAAGCATTCTGACTATGAAGCACCTTTCCACACACCCCACTATTCTGGTTCTCAGACCCCAAAGAGTCTCCCACTGCCGTCCAATCCCCACTCAGACGTTTTTACCCACCTAATGGGACAATTCTCCTTGGTTCACAACAGGCGCAGCATACCATATTCCCATCATTTCAGCCGCCCCCTTGCCTACATCAACGACTCTCGCGGTGAGAGTTCCCAGTCAACTCCAGCCGGACACCCAGAGGAACCGCTCCATGTCGCCAAACAAGCTGCCTTTCCAGCAGGCAACCCGTTAACCGATCCGAGGCAACAAGATCTAGTTAAGGTGACAGGCAATGACCCAGCAGCTAAGAGGATCAGAAGGTGGAGAGATGGGAGATTATGTCACACTAGGAGGGTTTTGCCTTGGGGCCAGAAGCCTGCCCAGGCACTTTCATCTCTCCCTTCCCTTATGTTATCAAGCAAAAACACACACATGAAGGTGCCTGCTGCTTGTTTGGAGTCACCTATGGTCTTTTAACCTGGTCATTTAAGAGAAAAGGTATCCCAATATATTGTAAGTTATGGCCCCCCCACAAAAAGCTTAATAGTCTACTTATGTCTGTATCAGTAGTATTTGGTGCACCAAAGAGCTAAGAAGAAAAAGGACTCTCTTCCAGTATATGAGTTTCTTTACCTGATCGCCTGAAAAAGATTGTTACTCATCACAGGTGACCAGACAAATGGCTGTTGATAATAGACATGCCTTGTAATCCTACAGTGCATTTTAGAGGTCTTTAGGAAAAGCATACCTGCTCCTGCTTGCCTTCTCCTTCAAGGATGCTTCCATCCATCCATCCATCCATCCATCCATTCATTCATTTATTTTCTCACCTCTCTGCTGACGGATGGGATGGGATTGTGTTTTATTAGCGTGTGTTAATTTCTGGCAGTATTAAGATGTACTTCAGTAATCTATTGCAAAAGCTGCCTGGAGAGAAATCGCCCGATAGCAGCCTACAAAATCTTTCCAATAAATAAATAATTTGAGAATTCTGGTGGCAAGTCAAAACACCTTTGGATCATGTGCAGTGATCAATCGCTGTGCTTGGTGCTCCTGCTGCCTCTTGTGGCTACTTTATGTTATTACTTTATTTGTGGCTGTATTAAGGAAACTACATGTGAGCCAATGCACATGGTTTCTCTCCAAACAAACCACAGATGGCAGCCAAGTTTCGCTCTTGATGTACTGATTGTGGTTTGAAGAGAAACCATCCATGAGCATTGGATTGTGAGGCTCATCGCTTATTGCTCTCAAAACCATGTAGGGTGGGGGCAAAACAGGATTCGTTTGGCAGCCTGCTTTCGCATACTGCTCTTTTACAGTAAGTCATGGCTTACAATGATGTGTGAACAAAGGGACGTAAGACGCTGGCTTATACTGGTCCATCTAGCTCAGTGTTGTCTACACTGACTGGCAGCAGCTCTCCAGGGTTTCATGCAAGAGGCCTTTCCCAGCCTTGCCAGGATATGCCAAGGACTGAACCTGGGACCTTTTGCATTGTGCTCTGCAGCTGAACTATAAAGGGTTTAGTGCTATGTCTGGTGTTACCTAAAACCTTCATGGATAAAGCAACAGATGAACTGTGCAATTCCCAGCATTACCGTCAACTAAGGGTGCCTGGTGACAAGACGGAAATGGCAGACAAGCCGACTATTCCAAACTGTACTGAAAGAGGCCTAAAGCCTGTATGGAAGTGTGGACCAGGACTGAGGAGACCAGGGCTTAAAGCCCCATTCAACCACCAAGGTCTCTAGGTGAACTTGTGCCACTCAATCTCAATGATAAAATGATGGAAGACAAAGGGAGAAGAAACCCTACTCCTGCCTTCCTCAATTTGGTGAATTTGCTGGGGCTGATGGGAGTTGGAATTCCAAAGCATCTGGAGAAGGCTACTCTAAACTCTGGACTCCGCTACATTGGCAAAGAAAAGGCACTTTCTATGCATTGTATATGCATTACAACACTGTGACACCAGATGGCGCTATGGAGTTCCACTTTGGCCAACCCAATTTTTCATACAAAGTTTACAACACATTTAACTGAAACGATTCTCTGATGTGCTCAGATCCAGCCTCTGCGAAGAAAAGGGTGAGACAGAAATACGGTAAGAAATGAAGTAAGACATTGCCCACTGCTGTTGAAGAAAGATACCGTCATTTAAAAAAACGCTCCAGACGAATGCTTCAAGGCAAAAGGGATTACAGCTAACAAGTTTCTTTCCAGCCAGGCACCACCAGCCAAGCAAAATTGAGTTTTCTGTGAACCGTAACAGGATGCCTGAAATTATTTAAGGATACCCTAGTGAGTTCCACTGTGGTCTTTGATGCTGAACCACTGACCGACACCCCGCTCCCTGAATGCACAAATGAATTCCCAGTTCCAAAAATTTACATCTATCCCAACCTACCAGTTTTGAACAGCCAAGGTACACATCCATTGCAGGTATCTCCAGAGGCTAAGCTTTGCTGTGTTATTTAAGCGCCGCGGCATGAGACACCACACAGGCATTTTGCAGTGATTAATGACTCAGAATGGCTTGAAGGAGGCTACGGCTGCCCTCCCAGAGAGCATTTGACAGAAACAAACTCTTTATTTCTCCCAGTTTAAGCCCAACAGTGAGACGTCTTGCTCTGCTGTTTTTGTTTTAGTTGAGATTTACAGCCCTTCTCGACCCGCTGGCTCGGAGCAGGTAACGGCATCATATAATACTAAGAGAGATGGTCTGCTGTCAAAAGCCTTGTGGGATAGGACTTCCGGGTTGGCGCCATCGCCTAATGGCGGACTCCCTCCGAGCTCCGGAGGGAGTCTGCTCGGCAGGGGCTGGGTCCTACCGCGCCGGCGACGCGGGGACCCTTAGAAACCACGGGAACGGATCCCGTGGACATGGTGACTCGGCTGGCACCGTTATCGCTCTCCCGGCTTGTGAAAGAGCCTTTTTAAAGGCTACGGATCGGGCGCCGGGGAGTAGCGTGGTGCTTTGAGTCCTCCGCTTCCCCTGCCGGGCGCAGCCGCATGCCATTCGGCGGAGAGCACTGGCTTCTTCCAAAGGAAATTCGGACAATTGATCAACAACCCGTGAGTAATTGGGCAACCGGGTTTAAAAGGAGGAAAAAAGAAATTTTTTTCCGGATTTGGCACGAGCGGGAGGGGATCCAAAAAAGGAAGTCAGTCCCCTCCCTGATTGTAAACATGCTAAAACAAGGACTGAGAAACCAAGATCTATTCAGAAGCTTATTGATGATAAAAATTACCAACTCCACGATGTGAATTATAAGAACTGTGCTGGAGGAGAGGAGTCGAGGGTGAGGAAAAAGCAACCCCCCCCTGGGAACCGGGGCGATTCGGACAGCCTGGCGAAGAGAGATGGAGATTTTGACAGCTGTCAAAGGAGCTGTCAAAACTGGAAATTATAAAGAGGACTTTGCTACAAGTTCTTTGCTGGTTAATTTTGTTACAATTTGATACAAATATGGATATAAACTGTCGGGAAAAAGAAACAACAAATTGACTTTTGGATTAGAGGATACAAAGTTATTGTAATCCCTCTAGAGGGGATTCGGGACATTACAAGTGTCGTATGTGGAAAACTACTCTGGGATGTGTAAAGGTCTTATCTCCTGGGAAAGCTGCAGAACTGAAATATTATTTTGTCTACAGAGGTGACTATAACACAATAGAATCTTCTATTGAAGCAAGAAAGGAACTGGACGTAAGTCTGTGTCCCTGAATAACAAACCTCTGTAGAGACGTTAAATTTTGGAACAAGAATGTTTTGACAGATGAACAAGACAGAAACCTGAGAAACCAAGAAATAAAAGAGTAGATGACTGAATACGACACGGAAAGAATAATGGGAGGAGCAACAAAAGATTAAAGAAAATTAAAGGCCTCTATTAGATTGGATTTTCGACGTTAAACATCATTAAGACAATCAAATCCGAAGAAAACAGCATGATGGACTGAGATAAATTTGGCTGTGGACTTAAGATCTCCAGGCCGACAACATACAGACAAATGGACATGGGGAATCAAAACCGGGGAAGGGAGGGGGAACCTTAGAATCCAAAGGCTTTGTAACCAACTTTTTGAATTTCTCTATACTTTCTATCTTATATTCTTTATAACTTTGATATTTTACGTTTCTGTTTTTTCTTTTTTTTTAGAAAGGGGGAACTCGTGGAAGAAATGAGAGCGGATCTTGGGGAAAATTTTGTTCTATTATAAGACGAGGAGTGATGCTAAGATGGTGTAAATTTAAATTGGTTTATGAGTATAATATATTAGGTTTAATTGGGGATGAGAACTTGTGGAACCAACTTAGATAAAGGGGAATACAATCGGGAGGGGAAGGAGGAAGTCCCAGAAAGAAGGTTATGAAAAGAAGGGTCTAAGTTAGTTTCTCTTTTTCTTTCTTTCCTTTATCTTTCTTATTTTCCTATTCTGTTATTATTGGAAATTTTAATAAATATGATTATAAAAAAAAAACAAAAGCCTTGTGGGATAATTCAGACAAAGAAAGTGGTAAGACAATTGGTTGGGGTGGGGGATGAACAGAAGGATGAACAAGGACAATGTGAAGCAAATCTACCCTCTCCTCAACACAGTCCTCCAGATCTTCGGGTCAATAATTTCAGGGCTTGGACTTTATTCTGCAGGGCATACCTACCCCAGGGAGCTTCTGGCAAATGTGCCCGTTCAGGGTCAAAATAAAGTCCAGAATTCTCTCCTCTGCCCAGAAAAGCACAACCGCTTTTGACTGATTGGGGAAAGGGTAAGGTGGAATGCTAGGAAAGAACATGAGCCAAGCTATTCTGCAGCTGCAAGAAAAATGCATGGGCAGGAGAAAAATCTTGCCCACACTATCAAAATTATGCAATACATATTGCAACTTTCCTCTGAATTACACAACTTAAAACTTGGCTCTTTGATTATATAATCGGACCAATGAAATCTGTACTAATCTTGGCATGAACTTGTATTGCAGTGTTTTATTTTGTCTTTTTTAATTTGTTCTTATGAAATAAAAACTTTTTTAAAAAAAAACCCACTTTGGAGCGAAATATTTTTTTTGGGGGGGGGGGATCTTCACTCAGCTGTAAGTCTCATTCATAACACTGGGAGAGTCATCCCCCCTGCTGCACAAATAATATCTCTTCCAAGCAGCAGGTGATACATAAGATCCCTCTTGGTCCATGACCCTGAGCAGCCACTGCCAGTCAGAGCAGACAATGTTGAGCTATAGGGACCAGTGACCTGTGCAGAGGTGGAGAGGCTGCTGGGCCCCACAGGGAGCACATAACAACGTAGCCTCTTATGAAGAAGATGGAGCCCCTGGCTCTGCAGACAGAAGCTCCTAGATTTAATCTGTGGTATCCCCAGTAAAAAAGGATCAGATAGCAGGCCATAAGGTGGCGACGAACCCCCTTTGCCTAAAACCCCAGAGAGCTGCTGTCAGTCAGAGTAGACAGTGTTGGGCCTGATGGACAAATAGTGCCATGTTCCCACCATGGGATAACCCCACAAATTCCCCCCAGAGTCATAGTGACCTCTGGATCAAATCCTCACAGCAAACCATACAAAATGCTCTCTTTTACTGAGGCAAATCACTGAGTCCTTTGAGCTTGACGCTCTCTACTCCGATCACCATCAGCTCTCTCAGCACAGCCGTTTGGGATATCTTAATCAGAAATGCCAGGAATTGAGCCAAGGATTTTTAGAAGCACGCACCAGCCATGTGCTCCCCCGTCCCAGAAGTGATCAGACAGCTTCTTTAGAAGCCGAACTTACAACACAGTGAGGAATGCGTGAATCAGAGCTTGGCTTAAATATTTATTGGTTTGTTGTTCAGAAATTCATTACAATGTGTATGTGTTTCATCTTCTCTCTATCTCTCTCTCACACCCACACCCACACACGTGTTTTAGAGTTGCAACTTTCAATCTCTTTAAATCAAATAAAAGTATCCTCAAATTAATCAGCCAGCAGGTCTTTTAATTAAGTTTATTTTTTAAAAATACAAGTACTTATAAAAACTGCAGGGGGAAAAGGCTACCTTAGAAACATGAGTCTCACCTGTTTTAGACATAAGGGAAAGATGTCTTCTGAAGTGACATCAACCTAAAACCAAAGGAAGTGTGCTTTTCTCTTTAGACTTTTCTCTCTCCTAGGGTGCAATTTCATGCAGACCTCAGTTGTAATGCTGCAAGTGATTACATGGGTGTAAGTCCCAGTAGACTCAGTAGGAGCCTTTTGACTCAGAATGCAGCCTCTTGGATCCTTGCTTTAACACTGACAAATCTGGGATCATCACTTCCTGTTATGTCCAAACCAGGAAACTATGGTTAGACTGACTGTTATTTTATTTTGTTTGTTTTGTGTTCTGTTCTGTTCGTATTAGATGTTTAAATGTTTTGAGAGCCAGTGTGGTGTAGTGGTTAAGAGCGGTAGTCACGTAATCTGGGAAACCGGGTTCGTGTCTCCGCTCCTCCACATGCAGCTGCTGGGTGACCTTGGGCCAGTCACACTTCTGTGAAGTCTCTCAGCCCCACTCACCTCACAGAGTGTTTGTTGTGGGGGAGGAAGGGAAAGGAGATTGTTAGCCGCTTTGAGACTCCTGAAGGGGAGTGAAAGGCGGGATATCAAATCCAAACTCTTCTTCTTCTTCTTCTTATTTACATGTGATTTTAGTGATGCCATTTTGATGATACTGTACTGTAACAATATTTTTATTCATTACCTTTTGATTTTGAACCGCTTTAGGAAGCCCTTTGGTTTTGAACAGCAGCATATGTTGAAATATAATATGGTCAATAGCATCAGAAGAAACCAAGGCAAGAAGCCATGGTTTGAAGCTCGCTTCATATCCTGGCTTGTTCCAAAGCCATTGCTTTCCAGTTCAGATATTAACCAAACTCTGGTTAATAGAAGACAATCTGTTTAGTTTGCTCTTGCTGCAAAGGGATGTGTACACACCCGGAAGGCTTGTTCATATCTCTGTGTATTAAGCCAAGATATGATTGCCTGAACCTGTCTGTACACACAGAGACACACAATATCATTATAGGCTAGGCACTGCGGCTGATTTATTTTTGACCATGTTTTACTGTAAGCCACTCTGATCTTATTAGGGAGGAACAGTAAGACAAAAAAAATTAAAATGAATGTAGATTTGTCCCTACCTGGAGGCTTATCATCTAGAATTGAATTAATGTGCATCACATCAGTTGTGAAAAACGAAAAGGTTCATGGTATTAACCTTCCATTTTTTATTTAAAAAAAACATTTCTAGTCTTTCTAATCTATACTCTGAATGCATATGAACAGATAAGCTCAGAGGGGCGGCTGAATAAATTTTCCTGCTGCTGGAAGGAAAGACTTCAGTATTCTGAATCCCTTCCCTACTAATGATTAAACAAAATCAATCAGTACAAGACACTTGACACAAATCTGATTTGCGCAGTATATTACCAGTTGCAGAAATCACCTTTCATTGCTAAATTTTGTTTTTTAGTGCATCATGCTGAGAACCCTGTAAATATCCCAATTAAAGACAACTTCCCTTTCCCTTGGCTAAAACGTTTAACTGTTAACACATAGGGAAGTGTGCCAAAAGTTAATTTACTATCTCACAAAAATCAAAGCCATAAAAACAAGCCCAAGCTGCAAAAACTGCTACACTAACTTTCAACTTCAGCAGCTACCCTGGAAGAATATTTATGGTTTAAATGAAATGGAACAGAATTTGATTAAAAATGGCAAGTGTGTGCAACTTGGTGTGACACTTCAAAATTCCCTTTGTAATTTTAGGCCAGGGAGAAACATAATTAAAGTCATCTGCCTTCCAACATGAATGTTATTTATGGGGGGGGGGAGGAATAATATATATTTTTGGTTAGTGTTTCCTCGATATCTTGGCTCATTAAGTTAATTTAAATGGAGCCACTGGAGCTTCACAGTAAACGCTTGCTGTCTTCTCCCTTGAATCAAAGTTAATAACATTTGCCTATTTTTAACCATGGCTATTTTTCATGGCTTTGCCAAATAGTTTTGACAGAAAAACCAGCAGGAGACAGTGAAAAGCCAGAGTTAAGATGCCAGAGGGCACTGCATTGGCTACTGACACAAGATAGTTCCTGACTTGATTTAAATCAGGAATGAGGAACCTGTGGTCCTCCAGATACTGCTGATCTCCAACTCCCATCAGCGCTAGCCAACGATCAGGAATGATGGGAACTATAGTCAGACACTACTGAAAGACCACAGGTTTCCTCATTCTTGATTTATATCATGCCATGAACTAACTTGTGCCAGTGAACTCTAGCATTTTCACTAAAATGGTAAAAAGAAGCCATAGCAGATCCAGATTCCCAAAGTCCCAAAGTTTCCTAAAATTCAGCCAGAAACAACTGATCCAGACCTCCCCTAACCCATTTTGACAGGTAGATATAGCTTCCCACCTGATACCACCATGGTGAAGCGTTTTCTTTTATCTGAAGGTTTCAAATCAAACCACATGAGCAAACGAAGCCTTTCTTTGTGGGTCTTGCTACAAGTGCCAATCAGCTGACCAATGCTTACTAGAGGCCCTGCTTTGGGCAGGGACTGGCTACGCTATAGAGTTCCCAGAAACTCTGCAATGCAGCTGATCCATACAGGTGCTTGTTGTATGTGACGCCGGCCACAGTGCAGACCAATGAGCACTGACAGCCAGCCTCACTTGCCAAGGAGCAAAGCTTTTAATGCTCCCAACTTTTCCTTTCCAACCAAATTTTTGGCTGCAACACACCTGGCATCAAATACGACCTTCCACCTTATACCACCACCTTTGACCCGGCATCACAAGTCAGTGTACATATACAGAAAACGGATTAAATTATCAAATGTTAATAAGAATCTCCAGCCATGAAAGTCATAATGCAGAAATGACCCACACAATGTTTCACCATTACAGTGATTTATGGAAGCGATTATCTGCAAGGGCTCAGGGTACATGGAGACCATCTTAAAGAGGCACCAAAATATCTCTCCTAATGGTGATGATGCTCGTGCTCATGTGTATATACACCCACATTTTATACAAAATTTACAGATTTTTATTCTTCCAGGCAGAAGACAACCTAGCAAACACTGTGAACCAATCCTCTTGCAGTAGGGGAAGAAAGACCCATGTCCAGAAGGATCCATGCTGTCTCTTGCTACCCAGGTGCCTACTAACTGGAAGGCTGAGAGCTCAACCAGCTTGGCTCCAAGCCCTGCTGCTGCTCTCTAGGAGAAGCCTTTTTATGTTAACACTCAAGCCATCCACTGCCTTTGGGCCAACATTCTGTCCATACCCCCCACGCTATAAACTTGAGGCATCCCGGTTTGTTTTGGTTTTCTGTCACTGCTCAATTTGCCTTGTGCCTCTTGTAATGTGACGTTTTTTAATGACCTTCACAACCACAAGGGAAATCAGCGGAGGTATAATAGATAAGCAAAGCAAGGATGGGGGGAGACTCTGCCTCGTCACTCCTCTTTGCAGCCTTAAGCCCCTCGTGACCTTAGATAAGAAACTCTCGCAGCAGCTTGGGGGGGGGACTAGCAGCAGTTGCTTAGCAACTAGCTTATGCCATTCACAAAACAGGCCTTGATAAATATCTGGGGGTCATTCTTTAGCTCTTCCCCAGTTTTTGCTTTAAAAAGGGACATCAGACCAAGGGCAGTCAACTTCTGCATTTTCAGGGGTCGTTCTGTTCCCCAGGTAATGACTTGGAGAGAGCGACAGGATATATCGTCACAGAAGCTGAGCACCCTGCCGACAGATGAGGTATATCATGAAGCTGGAACCACATCATTGTCAGACCATTGGCCAGATTTGGCCAGCATGGTAGTCAAACTGGTGTCCTCAGATCATCTCCATCACAGCCAGCATGGACAATGGTCAGGGATGATGGGAGTTGTAGTCTAACAAGAGCTGGAGGGCACTTCATTGGCTACCCTAACTGGGAACAGCTCTCCAGCGTTTCAGAGTGGGAGCCTTCCCCAGTTCTGCCTGGAGATACCATCTCAGTACTGTCATGAGACAGTAATCTAATGAAAGGTTTATGAACTAAGGATACTTGAAGAATATCTTCATGAATTGTGATACATAATGACTTCATCTGCCCTAACCAGTGCTGCTCAGAGTCATCTGTCGATTGAAACCTGGTTAGCCACTCCTAGAAAGTTCTTTATTAGACATTCCATTTCTTGCTTACCTTTCACCACAAGGTCCCAGGGCAGGTAACAGCAATTTAAAAAACACAATATCAAAGTCATTGTACAGCTCAAAACGCAGATCAAAATACAGTGAAAGACATCAACCGAAAATATATTCCTAAATGCATATTCTGAGGGAATATGCATTTAAATATGAACTTTCATGAAAATCCTTAAGAAAATTCGCAGATTAATGCAAAAATGTGATGGAATGGCTTTCTGGTAAACTCGTGGAAAGGTGGCACAGAGTTGTATACAACATTAGCCTTGTTCAGAGTAGACCCCTGAAATTAATGGGTATGTCTAACACTAGTCCACTGAATTCACCAGGTCCACTCTAAATAGAAATTACATCAAATATAACCCCAATAGGTGGGGTTGGCCAGCCTGCTGTGAAAGACACAATCAATGGTACTGAAGATGAGAGTAAACCTTTTAGGCATTCTTGATGCAAACTCGAACAGGCTCATATAGAGGTCAAACAGCTATTTCAAGGGGTTGAGAGCCTGTCCTTCATTTGCTCATCTCTCACATCGGCAAACTGCAAAAACTAAACTGATTCTAAATTAAAAACACATCAATTCCCCAAAAATGGGCATAGAAAAGATGAGAACCTAAGAATGTGAGCCAGCCACCTAGGAATTATTTGATTCCTCATTTCCTTGGCCTCATAAATTCCAAAACAAATCGCTCTGTTTCACAGCACTTACAATTCTTGCTGAAACAGCCAGCACAGACTGTAAATCCCACGGCAAATACAGATATTTCAGAAAGCTATAAAAGTGCTCCTGGCTTTTACCAGCAGTGCCTCCAAAAGTGCCTCCAACAGCGCAAACACAAAATAATCAGTTTTCCAATGTTCCCTTCTAAAATAAAAATGGAAGGCTCTTGCCTTCTTCTAACAAGACAATTAAGCATCAAAATTGTGGGCCTGGGAAGCTAAAAATGTCAGCATGTGTGAACAAGAAAACTTGGAAGTCTCAAGTGACTGTATTAAAATTAAGGGATGGGGTAGAAGAATCATAATTGGATTTATTTAGTATCTACTAGTATCTACCAAGAAGCTCCACAGGATGATGCATTGCTTGCTTGCCCTGTGTATCTTCAGGAGAAGAAAAGGCTAAGGAGTAAACCCTACATAAATCCTCAGTGGAGTCCCTACGACGCCTTGGATGGAGCCTTGTACGCCTCTTTCCAGCAACTCCTGCGGCCAAGCTGGTGCCAAATGTCTTGCTCCGACTTCCTTTGAACCACACCAGCAAGGCCAAAAGGGGGGTCTTGTTGTCTGAGAAGCCCAGAACCTCCATACACACTGCCTAGTCTTGCGCCCTGAGGAGGTCACTTTGGTGCAGCTAACGCAGCGGTTTGACTTCACCCTCAGAGGCACATTCCATTGTCTCTCGACAGACAGATGCCAACAATGTATATGCCCTGTGTGAAGGAGATCTGTGAAGCCCGGTGTTTTGAGTCAAGCTGAACCTATCTACTGGAGGGAGGGGGATCTACACATGATGACTCCTCTTTAATGAAGCACCATACTAAGAGGAAGTGTAGAAGCAAGAGGAAAAAAACATAAAGATGCTCAGCTGTTCCAAATATTGTTTTCTTCTTCAGTCACTGGACTGGCAACAATCAGCAAGTGGGAAGCTGGGAATATCCCCTTCCAAAATACCAAGACATCTGCCAATCAGTATGATGAGCCTATGTGGTGTGGCAGAAGTTAGAACATCAGACTAGAACTAGGGAGGCCCAAGTTCAAATCACCCACTCAGCCATGAAACTTGCTGGGAGATTCTGAGCCAGTTACACTCCCTCTCCCCCCAACCCTCTCTCTCTCTCTTGCCTCCCTCACAGGGTTGTTGTGAGAATACCAAGGGGGTGAAGAATCAGGTACACTTCCTTGAACTCCTTGGTGGAAAGGCAGGATCTAAATAAATAATATAAATGAGGTGACAATATATGCCAGTATGAAAGCAAGCTGCCTCAATTCTTCCTACATTCTTGGATGTCATATGACAGGGGTAGGGAACCTGCGGGCTTCCAGATGTTGCTGGACTACAACTCCCATCACCACTGGCCATGCTGGCTGCAGCTGATGGGAACCAGAGTCCCAATTCCCCATCCCTATCCCAGGGCAACACATGACACCCCATTAAGTCAACACAGAAGTTATCAACCCAAACCAGGGGTCGTAGGCTTGGGAACCCATTTCCTACAAGGATTGACTGGACGCCTCTGAGAAATCGATTTCCCCAACGCAACTGAACATGCCATTTTGAGAATTAGCAAAATATAACAAGCCTATGATGGGGAACCTGTGGCCCTTTAGATGTTGTTGGACTATAGCTCCCATCAACCATAGTCAGCATGGCCAATGACTAAGTATGATGGGAACTGGAGTCCAGCAGCCTCTGTAAGGCTACAGGTTTCCACTCAACTGGTCCAGGCAACTGTAGAAGGCTGCCACAGTAACTAAGCTGATGTGCAAGAAAAGAGGATGTGTTTCTTGAACAATCCCCAAGGAGAAGCTGCAGAGGCACAATGTCAGTAAAATCAGGGCAGAGTCTACAAAAGATAACAGGAAGTAAGGCAATTCCTTGACAACAAGTGTTACTTACAGTGTGTAACTCCAGCAAGGGTCTGATAAAAAGTCGGGGTGTCGCTGTCATCCGTAAGCGTGACATACACTCCCCCTGAGAGCAGCCAGCGGGAAAACGTGAAGGCCTCTTTATTTTGCCACAGCCAGGTTTTGAATTTCTCAAAGTTTACCTTTTCACCCTGTAAAAAATAAAAAAGCAGAGGGGGGGGGGAGGATGAGTTGAGCAAAGCAGTTTGTATTTGCTAATGTACTCAGTTGTTTGCCGCTGTTGGTACACTGTAGTACAGCCTACAGGGAAAGAAGTCCTTAGTTCAGACCCAACAGATGGCCATAAGCAACACTTTCTCAGCCGCAACCTACCTTGCAGCGCTGTTGTAGTGAGAACTGAGATATAAGTTAGGTGAAGGCACCTGCACACTCAAGAGTGTGACACACAGGAAGTGAGTTGCTAGGAAAGTCAGGTGGTTGTCCACTTAGGGCCAAACTACATGTTATGTTCACACTTTTAACAAAGTGCTTAGAATTGGCCACTTTTAAAGAAAAAACGGATGTGGAGTCCCAATCCTGACTGTACCCCCAGTCTGAACCAGGACACCAGGACAGTTAGTTGCCTACTGAACCATGAGCCCAAATTCCAAAAAAAATGTTAAGCTGGCCCTTAGCTTACTTCCTGGCAGCGCAGCAGCAGCAAGGGAGGAGCAAAACAATTTCCGCAATATGCACTAGCACACTGGATGTTCACCTTTAAACCGCAGTTTATTTCAGCTATGGTTTAAAGTGGTGTACGAACCAGGTAATTTCCTTCTCTCAAAATAATTTAGTGGTAGACAGCTGCAAACACAGAATCACCCACATAAGCAGCAAACGCCTATTTTTCTTTGGTAAAAGGAACCAAAATATCACAACCAATCTGCATTGAATGGATGCCATTCAAAAGCCCACCGAATCCTGTTATAAACAAAGAGGGGTTAAATTTACCAAATGGCCCAAGGATTCAGATCTTAGCATTTCCAGTTTTCCCCACTCTCAGCTACCTAGTCCCACAGGCTGCCCCAACGCTCATGACACCAGAGCAGCTAAGCCAATGGCAACTAGAGAGGTGTTAAGGAGGCAACTGCAAGCCAGAAGACGAGGAAGATGATGTGAGGGAAATGAAAGGCAACAAACCCGCTATACTAACTACCAAGCCCTTCAGCTACTTGTATTATAATATTAAAAATAATTTTCTCAAGCACTCTGCTTGGTGTGTGGAGTGGGAGAAATCCGCTAGGGCCTCTCTCATTAATATAGAGAGCAGCTTTGGCGGCTGTTCTCCTCCCTCCCCACCTGTTCATTATAATGCATGTGTGGCAGCAAACTGCCTGATTCAAAAAACAGGAACAAAAAACCCCTCACAGCTACTTCTCCAACACATCAGGTAGCTTGCTTTTCAAACACAAGGCCTGCTACTACATTCAAAGCAACAAAAAGATCAGAGATTACAGTTAAGAAGGGCTGCGTTTTGTTTTGTTTTAACCCTTTGCCACAAAAAGGTCAGATACTGCCTCAAACATGCTTATCAGTAGCACACAGCTTGGTAAGAAGCAATATAGCCCACACATGGCTCTCTCCAATGTGATTATCATGACAAAGTCTTTCGGGCACTTTTCTGCAGAAATAATTTTACTATTAAGAAGTATGCTTTTTTCCCAGGGGGTGGGGGAGAGGAGGGGATGCATACTGATTGAGGAAATATTTCATTTCACAGATGTTGGACGGATCTTAATAAGTTATCCTCCCAACTTAATGGAATGGCAGGGAATCTTTTCACGGCCAATCTTAAAAAAAAGAGGTTCAGCAAGCAGGTTTTATGTTGCTTTGGGGGGGGGAGTGTCCCACACTGGGAGCCCCTAACCTGAAAGAGGCAATGCATGCAAACTGAGGATTCTCTTAGGCAGCATCTGATCTTATTGAATAGTCCTTGTTGAGTGGAAATGATAGCTCTGTGTGGGGTACTAGATGGTCCCTTTACTGGTCTTTGCAAAAGCCGGACCTTGACACCCCTGATTTCAGAAACCACCTGTCACTTCCCCAGAAGGGAAATTTCAGCCTGGTACAAGCGTTAAGCATACCGGGGGGGGGGGGGGGTTGGTTTCCAAGTCACCATTATCAGAGCATCTTAGTGGCCCAAGCCTGGTTAGTTATTGTGTGTGAAGTGGGTGTAATAAAACGTGACAGCCCTCTTCAGGAACAGAAGGGAACAGCTATGTGCAAGAACTTAGCTCTGCAATTGGCAAGAAGTATGAAGCCTCTGGATTGGACAGGCTTGGTATCAATACCCAATGCCAAGCCTTTTGCCCTTGCCTGGCAGACAGGTTCCCAGTTCCAGCACCCCAAAACACCAGGCCAACTCCAGGCCTAGAGCCAACCACGGCCTGGCCCCATCAGCCACATGTAGGATGCAGTCCTAACCACTGGGGAGGGCCTCCAAGGACCCAAAATGTTTTATATACATTTCCTGGCTACAGTTCTTACAACAAGGTAGCTAGCCTTTTTTTGCCATTACCTCCTAGCTAACCGTCCAGAGGCCACATGCCACAGCAAGCGTGGACAAATAAGTGTGGCCACCCACATTCCTGCACATCAGATGAAGCACATACTGCACGGGAGAAAAAGAAAGGTGATTTTGACTGTTCATCACCTCCTCCCTGCTAGAGCAGAGAGGACTTCATCAAATCAGGCTGCGCTGGACCATAGTCATCTGAACGCAAGTATCTCTGTCTCACCCTTTTCTTTCTATGTATCACCATCTACTAATCAGCATGGAATGGACCACTTCCCATGTAACTCCAAGGAGAATTCTCAGCCTAGCTGGGAGAAAGGAGCGAACAAACAGCCCCTCACACTTGTTCAACCACATGATGCAAAAAAAAATATTTTTAAAGATTTTTTTTTTAAAAAAATCTGCCATCACACATGACATCATTTGAGAAAAGGAGGAAAAATACAAATGTTTGCCATAGGTGGCTCTGGGCTGGGCTGCAAAGAGAAACAAACCTCTTTTTTTGCAGGAAATAATAATCACACCTCCTCAAGCAGCCTTGAAGATGCAACCATGTCTGTTCCCATTTGAAGAAACAAACCCCAACTGCAGGAGCAATAAAATGTTGAAGCCCCCCAGTGTGTGGCAGGTTGCATGTCCTCCTGAGATTAACAGGCTACCAAAATCCAGCAGAGAAGGTTACTGCCGTCTATTTTCATTTCAAAAGGAAGATTCACAGAGGAGATTGCTGTAGGACAGAAGGCAAGCCTGCATATTTTAAGAGAGACCCCTTTGCCTTGTGCACAATCTTCACAGAAGCTGAACTGAGCCAAAACGTTGAGCCTCCATTTCATTGAACAGGGGCTGCTACCGATACTGTACTGAAACAACCCAAATTCCTCGACATTTAATCAGGCAGCAAGAATTATGCAAAGTTGCACTGTTTGCCCATAGCACAGTTGAGATCTGGTACGGAGGGGAAGACTGGCAGGCACAGGCGAGATCTGGTGGTCAGCAACTGATTACAGGTAGGGCGTTAACATGTTTGCTATACAAAATCTGGATTCCCATTCTTATTTTTGCAGGCAGCTGTAAACTAATTTGGAGGGTGAACTGTGTTTACAGTCTCATCTTTTGCTCGTCTTTTGTAGTGAGGTGGGGACTGAGTTGGATCCAGTCCTTCATACATTTTGGGAGTGACTGTTTTAGATATTTTTTTTAAAAAAATCGTTTTTGAAACTTGTTTCTAAATGTTTGCTTCTGTAAGTCACTCTAAGTCACTTTTGTGAAAAAAGTGGTGAATACAATTAGTAATATTAATACCACCACGTAAGAGGAGTTTGCTGGATCAGGCCAAAGGATGCTATTTTGGACAGCATGGCCTTGTATACTAACAGAATTCTTCTTGGACTGGACTCATTTGATGGGTTTCTACCCAGGATGGGTGGTAACTTTCCCCTGCAGGCTTTGGCTTGGTCACACTTGGACTTTCTGGAGTTTGCTCCTTCCTCTGCAAAGCAGGGCCAGCAGGAATCTAACACACAAAATGAGAATTTACTTTTAAACACATCAAGCACAGGAGATGAGAAGTCTCCTGTATATCCTCCACTCCTCTGCAATTCCAACAAAGTCTGCTCACTATCCACAAAACAAAAGGAAGAAAGAGCCACACCTGAATTTAAACGGTACAGGGCTCATTCTCTGGGCTGCTACCATGCAACCCAGCCAGCAGCCATCTCATCTACAGTGTGCCAGCTCACTTTGCTTTCAGCATAATGACCTAGACCAGGGGTCGGCAAGGTTTACCTCGCCTGGGCCATGGAGATTGCTCCGTGGGCCGGATCTCATCTGTGCATGTGCAGATGCGATTTCCAGTGCCGCGGAAGCAAGTCCCTGCTCCACACTGTGCCGGTTTAGCGCAGCGCGCGGGAACTCGCCAAGCAGGTGGCTCAGTTCGGGGGAGGCTCATGGGCCATTTAAACGAACCCCGTGGGCCGCTTGTGGCCCATGGACCACAGGTTGCCGACCCCTGACCTAGATGGCTAAGACTGACCTGTATTGATAAACCTGCCCACTGTGCAAGACTGCCAAAGATCAATGGAAGGAAAACACTGGGTGGAGGCCAGGGCACCGAAGCTACCTATGGCGCATTAGATCAATAGTAGAGCATCTGCTTCACATGCAGAAGGTTTCAGGTTCAATCCCTGGCTTCTCCAAGTAGTACTAGGAATGTCCCCCAGGAGAGCTGTTTCCAGCCCAGAGTTGACAATACTGAGCTAGCTAGGCCCATGGTCTGACTCAGTATAAGGCAGGTTCCTAGAGTTTTCGTAATTATTTCCAAGCTTTTCACCACACACACAAACAAACAAACAAACATACAAACATGAAAGCTAGCTGCTGAATCCCAAGCTAGGGAGTGGACCCCAAGCTTCACAAGCTTGCTTAAGAGTTTGCCATTTGTTATCAGAAACCTGTCTGCATGAATTGAGTAGCTTGTGAACTCTTGATGGGCTTGCAAACCTACCAGCCATGCACACCAAACCTTTGGTAAATAAGTGCTCTCTGCCTGAACTTTGAATTAATGGAGCTTGGACATTACCCTTTATTGACTTGCTTAACAGTACTATTTTCAAAGATATTTCTTTGCTGAACAGTTAACCTCTTAGCAGGGCTGAAGTTCAAATATTCCGATTTTTGCTTTGTCAGAAATTAATCTGCCTTGCCTATGCGTTATGTGGTGAACTCCTGCCAGCCCTTTGCAAGAGGAAAGGCTGATGCAAAAGACAACTGGCTTTTTTCTAGCTTCATCAACATGGCTGGCGGAAGACCTGGGGAATGCGCAGAACAGGAGTATTGGGTGCAGAGTGAGATTCTCAGCTTTGCTATTCTTAGTAGCCATAGTACTATCAGAGTATCTAGCTCTCAATGTTACAAAGTCATGCTTGAAAACGATTATTGTTATTTATTTGATTTGATTTCTTTCCTGCCCTTTTCCATAAGGTCCCAGGGTGGGTTACAACAATTTAAAATTCAATACTAAAATAGCTTAAAACAAATTAGAATCACAAGACAAGGGTGGGTCCTGAAAATGCATGTCTTGGGTGTCAGGGGCAGTGGTAAAGAGGTGTGCCTTCGGCATAGGAGGGAAACTATATAATGAAGGTGCCAGACACACCTCTGTGGCGAGGGAATTCTACAACCTAGCGACTGCTACAGAGGATGCCCCCCCCCCACAAGGGCACCACCACCCAAACTTCCAAGGGCGGTGGAACTGCCAAAGGTGGACCCTCTGCTTATCTTAACACCTGATAGGGTTTGAAGAGCAATGCTTTGTGAAGACTCAGAACTCAGACAAAGTGCTGTACAGTCGTACCTTGGGAGTTGAACAGAATCCATGGCTTCTGATTGGCTGCAGGAGCTTCCAATCGGAAGCCCCGTCAGACGTTCGGCTTCCAAAAATAGTTCACAAACCGAAACAGTCACTTCCAGGTTTGTGGCATTCGGGAGCCAAAACATTCGAAAACTAAGCTGTTAAAAAAACTAAGGTATGACTGTATAAGATTTCCATTGAATGGAGTGGGAAACGGTCTTTTCATGCTGCCCCTTGGCAACCAGGGGAATCAATGCACAAATGACAATCACAGCTTGAATGGATCAGTTGTGTTAGTCTGCCATCTGCAATACGTTGAGCTGTAAGTGTAAGCGTTCCTCTCCAAATGCCTGCTCATTTCAGTGGCTAAGGCAAACAAGGATACAAAAATAAATAAATCTAACCCTACCCAGCCAGCAGGGTGGCATTAAATGCTCCTCAAAAAGCATCTCCAAACAGCTTATCAGTCTGTTGTTTTGCTTTCCAAGGGAAAGCACCGCTGATCAACTTTGAAACGAGGCATCTGATTAGATTTATGCTACCCAGGACACATCGGGCAGGTATATGACATTCTCAATCTCATTTACACAAATGCTTGCAGCAGACTCTCTCCTACTGCTTCTAGTTGAAAGAATTTTAATGAGCTGTAGCCCTTATGCCTGAGGACAGACATCAGAAGTGTGAAAGACAACACTGGAAAGGAGTTGGGGTTTTTTTAATGCTGTTTTGGAGAGGTGCTTCTGAGTCCTTCGTGCTCCCATCAAGGAAGACTAGGAGTTTGGGGAGGGGTGGATCTCTCCCCCCTCCAAGGATGATGGGCGCTTTCCACATTTTGAGAGAAAGAGAACAAGAGATGGGACTTTTGGAGGTGGGATACAAATGATCCAGTGCAGAAGACCCAGCATTGGCCACATTCACACCCTGCATTTGTTAAGGGTCTTGAGAGTTGTGAGAAATCCCCTATCCCCCTCATTTATCCTAAATAGAACCCAATAAGGCAGAAATATGTGTAAAAAAAAGATCCCACTGAGATCCCAAGATGAAATTTTGCAGGTAGTGCCTAGAAATGTTTAATAATCAATACATTTTTTGGAATTTTTAAATCATATTATTATTTTTAATCACTTTTAAAATTTTTGTAATTTAAATTTAAAATTTAAAGTAAGTCCATCATGTGACATGTCATATTAAAGCCAGTGAAGTTCTGAAGAGATTGGTGTTGTTGTTAGTTTTGAAGTATCTAACTTCTGGACTGAGCTGTTAAGGTTTTTGTGTAGTCCAGCAAGGCCAAAATTGTAAATTTCAAACCCTCATAACTCACAAATGGGATGAGATAAAAAAATTAACATTTTAGATTTAAACTTAGTTTTGATCATTCAACAAGTGTACAAAATATTAAGAAAATTGGATGATGTGAAATAAAAAGGTTGGATCACTTGATGTGGAATGACACAGTTTATGAGGTCACCGAAGCAGGAGAAAAGGCAATGCTTGAAAGCAGGAATAGGGAATTGTTGACACTCTGGATGACGTTGGACTCCAACTCCCATCAGCCCCAGCTAGCATGGCCAGTGATCCGGGGTGATGGGGACTGTTGTCCAGCGACACCTTGAAGGCCACAAGTTCCCCACCCCTGGGTTTAAAGTAGCAACCTGGTGCCCTGCAGATGGCTTGGACTACAACTCCCAGAACCCCTCCAGCCAGCAAAGAGGTGGCTGGCTTGAAGAACCAGACGCATGACTGCCTCCCTGCAATAGCCAGGGCTAGCTTATTCATTTCAGCAACCTCAGGTGCAACCTGACACCTGCACAGCACCTTGCAGAGACGAATCCTATCAAGTCTGCAATCTCCTACTACAAGGGTGTGGAACTGGATCTGGTCAGTAGACCTGATCCTGATTCTGTAAATCACTGCAAGCTACTTCCGACAGGAGGTCAGGGCTCCACACTTTCACCCTCATCCTCAGGTTATCCGGTAAAAGGAGATAAGGAACTGCAGGAAATACCTCCGAGAAGCATTTCTTGAGGCTTTCCGGGACTTTCCCATCGACCACATGAAGCATCCTTTCCATCTCTTCACGGACGACATAGCTCCCGGATTCATTTGAAAACAGACTGAAAATGTCTAAGCAAAAAACCAACAACAGAATAATTAAACATTCAAGTCACACCGGTGCAACAGAGCTGGCAATACCAATTAACTTGCACAGCTTTCTGAACAGGGCTGATTTTTTACTTTTCTACACTCATAAAAAGGGCTTTGCTAATCAGTTATGTTATTGGGATCAACAAGGATGCCAGTTTAAATTGGAGCTGATAATATTTATATACAAAACATGAAATTACATCTGCAGGAACAGTACCTGGAGCCTATAATGATTCTAATATTTTAATTTGTTACTGTTACTTACCTTTGTATTTTTTATACTAAAGGTTTTATACCTCTACACACACACACACACACCATTTACCGCTGAATGCAAATATAACATTCCAACTGAAATATTTTGATTCTTCTGCAGAGAGTGGGAGATGCTAAGTGGAAAGTCTCAAGTTTCTTTCATAGAATGCCTCCGCCTCACTCTAATGGTCTAACCCTCCTGACTAAACATTAGATTCCCATTTAAAGTGAATGGAGTGAAATGCAACCTGATACAGTGGAACCTCTACTTATGATCATAATCCATTCCAGAGGCCCATCCGCTGGGCGAAACTGGACGCTAGTAGAGGCGCCATTGTGCACGTGCGCATTTGGCGGCAGAGCACTTCTGCGCATGCACAGACGGCAGCAGCTGCTTGTGCGCATGCGCGGATGGCAAAAACCGCTTCCATGCATGCACAGATTGCTGCAAACCTGGTGTTTACTTCCGGGTTTGCCACAGTCGCAACTTGGAACGTCCGCGAGAAAGGGCGGGTGTAAATCGAGGTTCCACTGTATGTCCAAGGTTATGGATTGTGGGGGAAGTGTCTGATTCACACCCCCACCCCAAATATTAGGCTTATATCCTGCCTTTCTTTTAAGTAGCTCAAGTGCACAGTGAACCCCCCAAAAAACCAGACAGTGCCACTACTTACATTTTGCTTTCTCTTCATCTCTGCCCCTCGTTAGCAGGACTAAGCCTACTATCAGATTGTTGAAATGTAGTCCTTTGGACGTGCCACCGAAAGAGCAATATATGACCTGAAAGTTACAGAAAGAAAGTGAGAAAACTTTACTCTTTATGCTTTCATGCAGACAAGATTCTAATCCTTTCGCTTGGCCACCGTAGCACAAAACTCCCGAACTAAATGCTTTCCCGAATCTGTCTATCTAGACTGGAATCTTGTTTCCAGCTGTAGTCAGCCAGAAATTCTTAGTTGCTCACAAGCAGGACCTGGAAGCAATTGCCTCTCCATTTCAACCCAGAGTCTGGAATGAAGGAATATTTATTCATTTAGAATATGTTATACCATGCAACCCCACCTAAAGTCTTCAGACAATAAAACTAAAAACAAAACAATAAAAAGTAATTCAACTGCTAACAACAGTCTTTCATAAAAACAACAGCAGTGCAAACATTGGGACCAAAAAGTAATGAACATCTCCAAAGAGGTAATAGGTGTGTTAAAAGCCTGGACATGTAAGGCGATCTCGACCTGGCATCACAGGCTTTAAACCTATTAACACCTGGGCGTAAAAGTAGACAAAGATTGCAGTGTGAAACTCAAACCTGCCTCTATACAAAGTGGTCCCATAGACAAACATGCACGACTAAACCCAACTAACAAAAATCAAAAGCCTTTGCAATAAGGGAATCTCCAAGTCACCCACACCCCATACATTATCCTGGGCTTCTAGCCACTGCCAGAAGTCAACATTTACACCAAGCCCCATCAACAGAGCTGACCGGCACAACCATCAGCCCCTAGCCCAAAGCCAAACGACACATGGTTTCAATAGGTGGTTTAGAGCCCCACATATATTATTCTCCCAACTGTGCATCTTAGGTTGAGTAGGAACAGGACTTTAATATGCGGATGGTTGGCAGGACTATGACACAGAAAGAACTCTCCAGTGGCTGCTAGTTAACATTTCCCACTGTAAGTGACTGGACTGCAAATGATTTAAGTCCCTGGTATGAACATTGCATCTGATATGAACTCACATATCAGCCTTTGGCTGCCTCCTTAGCCTCCTTCCCTCCCTCCCCTCATCTGTAATGTGGGTGGCAGAGCTACTGACTGTCAAGGCAGGTAAAGTGGTTCTGAGTACTTTAAAGCAATGTTAAGCACTATTATTACGAGTGAAAACTTCCCATCCACTCTAAAAACAAGTGTTAAAGCCTTGCTTATCTATTTATAGCCAGCACAGGGAACCTTTGCCCCTCCAGATGTTGCTGAGCTACAACTCCCTTCAGCTCCAGCAAGCATGGCTGCATTATCAGCACTGAAGTGACCTCCCCAGGGCACAAGCCCAGGCAGCGTGTATGGAGGTCCTGGGCTGCCCAGACAATGTCCCCGCTCTCGGCCTCGCTGATGTGTTCCAAAGGACAGCAGAGCCATACATTGGGCACCTGCTTAGTTGCAGGAGTTGCTGGAAGGAGGCGTTTAAGGCACCACCCAGCCATCTTAGGGACTCCACTCCAAATTTGTGTAAAGTTTACTCCTTAGACTTTTCTTCTCCCAAATATGTCTTGCAAGCAGTGGAGGTTTAGGATCAGTGTTTTCCATTTCCTAGATGGGCTACCTTCCCAGGCTGATGGGCCCCATCTGCCCCTCACTTCCCTATACAGTGGTACCTCGGGTTACAAATGCTTCAGGTTACAGATGCTTCAGATTACAGACTCTGCTAACCCAGAAATAGTACCTTGGGTTAAGAACTTTGCTTCAGGATGAGAACAGAAATCACATGGCGGCAGCGGGAGGCCCCATTAGCTAAAGTGGTACCTCAGGTTAAGAACAGTTTCAGGTTAAGAACAGACCTCCAGAACGAATTAAGTTCTTAACCCGAGGAACCATGTGCAGAAACCGCCTTCTTAACTGTTGGACCCAGTATTGTTCTCATCCACTCAATCCACCAGAGCCTGTCTTCACATACAGGGGAAGTCCCTAACTCACTGAGGGTTTGAGACTTATTGGCTCCCCTCACCTAGTTTAGTCGGCCAACCAAAGCTGTTCCCAGGATGTGGCTGTTGTCACATGCTGACAGCTTCTAGGAGCCACGAGTGAGAGCTAAGCGCAGGATGGGGAACAAACTACCCCAGAAGGAGCACAATGTGTCCCTCAGAAGAGAGGGCCAAAGGTTCCCCACCACTAATTGATAGGAAACACAAGGAAGCTGGCCAGTTTCTATTTTCTGGGGTGGGGAACCCTGTGGTCCTCCAGATGTTGGTGGACTACAACTCCCATCATCCCTGACCATTGGCTATGCTGGCTAAGGCTGCTGTGAGTTTTGAGTTCAACGACATCAGGAGGACCACAGCTGACCTACACCAAGCCTGCAAGTGCGTCAGCTACTCTGGGAGGGAATGAACATTCATACTTAAGTCACCAGTGGCATGGCCATTCTGTCACCTCCCTCTCAAGCCTCACGGGCCTACAAACCTGTTCCAACACATTTGTCCTCAAACACGCACAGTATATCATATTACTTATTAGCTACCCTTCAGGTTGCAGCACTAGGTGATTATTTATAGGTCCGATAGTCATGCGAGAAGTCATCATAGGACAAATCTCCCCCTGCTTCTAAAATAACTCAGCCTGTCTTGCTTCTCCAAGAACCAGAGGTGGAGCATTTTCAAGGTGCATAAATATCAGGCACTCCTAGTGCCTGGGGTTTTATTTACAACTGATTTTAAAAGGCTTCTCCCTAAACAATTGATGCCAGCTCTCCTAAAGTTTGGACACTGACACATAGAAAGCCACAACCTCTCGTACTAGCCCAAGCAATCATATCACAAGCACTCTCCTCCAGTTTTCTAGAGGTAAACTGGAGGTGACTAGGCAGAGCAGGTTTAATAAACTGAAAGGGAGTGGAGCTCTCCTCCTCCTGCCAGGTTGTCTGTCTGTCACTAATCATCAAAGCTGGCATGCTTGGGCACATGCACTATTAACAGGCTAATAATGTTCACTGACTTTATTTGCAAGGCCAACTTAAAGACTTCAATACCATTCCAAATGAGTCACATGTACAGAAGGCTCCCCATACCTGTAGTGGCTACTGGTTCCAAACAAGCACTACAGGAACCTGGAGGCAGAGAGTGACCTTTCAATTTTTGTCTGGCTCTAGGCTCCCAAACAAGGAGAGTTCCATGGAAACTGGCATGCACACACCCTTCCAAGCAGGGTCCTTTTTTACTGCGAGAGACAAAGGCCATAATTGATGCTCCTATTAGTACCCTATCTTGTTCCTATTGACAATAGCTGAATTCCCCTGCTTTGTGCCCTCCAGCTTGCAAGCCCCGGCTAGTGGCAGGCATTATGAAGTCTCTGAATTGCTCAGGTTTGGTGTAAATCGGGGCTGGAGAACCTGGGACCCTCCAGATCTTGCTGGGACTCGAACCTCCTTTAGCTCCAGCCAGCATGGCCAATAAACAGGGACCATGTTTAACCCAGAACCTTAAGAGACATTGGATCAAAGAGATTACTATTCTGGGCATATCTCTTCTGAAGGCAGGTAACTCTACAAAATTGGGAATGAATAAATGAGCCAAGTTTGTTGCCATCCAGATTCTCATCACTGGTGTTTCTTTTCTGAAGTTTCCATTCCGAGAAGGCTGAAAGTCTTAAAAAATGTTCAGCCCCCGATTATGCTGGAAATTTCATCCGTGGAAGATAAGAAACAAAAACACAGCAGGTTGCAGCCATTTTATCCACTCATATTACCTGGCTATTAAACAAGGTTGACTTTCTGAAAACTGATCCAGCTTTGTATTAACCATTTGGCTGGCACAAAAAGCAGGAATTGTGTGCAAGTGCTCAAAGTGAGCTGGTGGAGGAGGGATGGAGTGTTTTGTCCGTTCTTTAGTCCAGCCTTTCTCAACCTGTGGGTCCCCAGATGTTGTTGAACTACAACTCCCATCACCCCTAGCTAGCAAGGCCAGAGCTCAGGGATGATGGGAGTTGTAGTCCAACAACTGGGGACCCACAGGTTGAGAACCACTGCTTTAGTCCCAAAAGAGAAACCAAGTAGTCTGCAAGAGGATGGAAGCTTCCCACCTCTACACCAGCATTTCTGCCAGTCCACAGTGGTCTAATAAAACTCTGCAGGCTAGTGACCCTTTTGTGCACTAGCTTCCTATTTCTTGTTTCACAAAAGCCTGAATACCAGCAGTGATTCGTGTGGCACAGTACTATTGGTCTGTTGTGGTAAATAGGTTGTGTTTATTTTGTAGTTCTGTCTTATTTTGATGTCAACAAACACAGTTGTTTTTATTCACTGTTCTTTAACTATTCTATTGTTGGTGCTTACATTTGTAGCTCTATTTTGTAAGCCACCTTAGTGTAGCCAAATGGATGAACACAGGCCTCATGATCAGAAGAAGTGGACAGTTCAAGCAGGGACACTAGCAGGACAACCCATAACGCTTCAGGTCCTGGGAATCACAAGACACTGAATCTCCAATTCCGCACCACAGCTGCTATAAGCGACCAGGTGTGCAGCTCTCTTAAAATCACCAAACCATCCTTCAGGTAAGACTACAAGACTGCCCTGCCTGCCCTAAGTAACCGCCAATATTAAGATTCAAACCAAGTTACACATGATTTACATAAAACATTAAATTCTCCGGACCCACAGTCCAAATTCTGCTCTCAAAGCTGCAGGCACAAATCTCACCTTTGGATGCAACGATATTTACCTCACAGCCCTTTCTGTTGACAATACACTGAAAATACACTTGCTGTGTGACGTGTGGAGAGCAGCCTGCTTTCAAGATGAAGAGTGTGGATGTTACACTTCTAAAACTGATGGAGCAGATTACTCTTCAGAATGCCCAGCTCCCTCCATGATATCTATTAAGATTTATCTGTGCCAGAGAAGAGGGGAAAAGGCTGACTCCTTCTAAACAAATCTGCTTGCACTGCAATTAAAAGTGGTTGCCATATTTACGGGAAAGGAGGAAAAGAAGCAACTGACTGTGGAGCCGAAGCACCTCCTTGAGCGGTAATTACCCAGCTGTGTGCCAGGACACCCCTGTGTGCTGCGAGGAGTTAAATTACCAACAGCTTCTGGCAGCCCTAAGTTCCCAGCCGCACAGGAGGCTGTCCGTTACGTCTCCACCCAACGCCCTGCTCATCTTCCATCCTTCCGATCAGCTATTCTGACATGTTTCTATATCAATTGTGACTGGATCATTCAATCACTGTCAAGGTGCAGGCCAGGCAAAATGCCCTGCCCTGAAAAGGAGGCTGTCCATTGAATCTCTTTGTGAGTTGCTGTTCTGGCTTGGCCTCTGTCCAACAACCTCCTGCAAGGTTGGAAAAAATCCTATGCGTTAACCCCATCAGGTGCAGGGAAATCATTCAGTCACTCCTGGTGAGGCAGCATCCCTAAGACAGTGACTCACACAAGGTGACAAACTGAAGCACAAACCAGGTAAGACAGAGGCACTGTTAGTGGGTGGGTTCCCTAGAAAGGATGGATCCCTGCTCTTGATGAGGTTACAATCCCTCTGAAGGAACAGGTACATAGCTTGGGCATACTTCCAGATACACTGCTGTCCCTTGAGGCTCAGGTGGCCTCGGTGGCACAGAGTGCCTTCCATCAGCTTCTGTTGGACAAACAGCTGTGCCCCTATCTGGACACGGATAGCCTAAATTCTGTTGTCTATGTTCGGTAACTACTAAGCTAGATTACTGCAATGCATTATACATGGGGCTGACTCTAAAGCAGGTTTAGAAAATTCAGCTGGTGCATAATATGGCAGCAAGGTTGCTCACCAGGGCACGACAGTTTGAGCATATAACCTGGTTTTGACCTATAAAGCCTTAAAAAACTCAAGACCGAAATACCTCAAGGACCACCTCTCCCAATATGAACTAACCAGGAACCTGCAATCATCATTTGAGGCCCTTCTTCATGTGCCCCCAGTATGAGAGCTCCAGAGAGGGGCAATATGAGAATAGGCCTTTTCTGTGGTGGCTCCTGAAGGGACACTGTTCCATTGTCTCCCAAGATAGATGTCAACCAAACCCAAACCCTATCTGTGGAATGCTCTCCCAGGGAGGCTCGCCTTTAGACATCAGGTGAAAACATTCCTCTATAGCCAGGCCTTTCACTGATTAAATAATCTATGGCCTTTTAAACAGGGGGTATTATCATTCTTTGCTATTATGTTGTGCATTTCTATGTTTTTATACTGAAAACCGCTGTGATCCTCAAATGAAGGGCAGTTTATCAATTTAATAAATTAATAAGCAAGGTGCTTGTCTGAGGGCAGGTAGTTCTTATTCACCTATACTCTAAAAATAAAAACATATTTTGGTGCAGAAGTGAAGTATACCTTCTAGGTGAACTCAGAAATAAAGAAATGTATTCCTGTCAACAGATATTTGGGGAAATGATGCCTTTAAAAGGATGGGGCAAACCAGTGGTGCAGTGGAACAGGGATGAAGAGGAGCTTCTTATTTCACAGCAGGGATGACATCAACATCTCCCAGAGAGCTATCTGACAATTTTCTGCATCCCAAATAAATAAGTTTCTTGGGAGATAAACCCACCAAGTAAGCAAAGCAGAAGAGGTGGGTTATATTAGCCAAGAGTTAAACCGCCAACTGGAAAGAAAATCCCTTCATTATAACCAATCAACCAAAGCAGAACAAAATAGCAATTAAGTGTTTGAGTCCACCAAAACTCTTCATCAGGCTGGATGTTAAGCAAAAAATAAAAAGGGTGGGGTGAAAAAAGTTGGCATTGGTCAAAAATTAATCTGCATTATATAGCAGGGATGGGGAACCTGTGGCCCTCCAGATGTTGAATTCCAAACTCCTATTAGCCCTGGCCAGCCTGGCCAGTGGTGAGGGATGATGGGAATTGAAGTCCAGCAACATTTAAAGGTCACAGGTTCCACACTCCTCTTGTATAGTGTTAAGAATAGGTGTGGCTATGAGCGTTGTCACAAAGCACACCTACATTTCAAAGTTTACCACCACACCAGTGGGACAAACTGCAACCAAGCTTGACTAAGGCTCAGAAGAGGCTTGTACATATAAACATGCCACATCTGTTGAGATCCACAGGTAAACACTGAACACAATGCTTCCTAATTTAGAGGACTAAAGGCCCCGCTTTGGTGTCTCTGTCCTCAGAGGAATGGAAGGGCTGGAGAACCTGTGGCCCTACAGGTGTTGCTGGACTGTACCTCCCATAATCCCCAATCACTAGGCATGATGGCTGGTGTGAGTTGTGGTTTCACCTGCCTTAGTGCCACAGCCCAAACAACTGGCATGAGCTCTATTCAAACACACACGATCCCCTGACTTCCAGCTTTCATTTCAGCATCCTCCGTTTCCACCTGCCTCAGTGATCTCAAGCTGAGGCAAGGCACTGGCAAGTTATAGGGAAATGTGGCTAGTCTTGGGAAACACTGGCATTTGAAAAACTCTGAAATTGGCTCCCAAAAGGAACTAAAAACTGTCACCTTGTAGTCCTTTGTGCCCAGCACTCCTGCTCCCTCTTCCGTTAAATTCCCTCATGTAAAAAACCCACCTTTCCTAGAAAGCCCCTGACTGAACACTCTTGGCCTCCATCCCAAATCCAAAATGAGTCCAAGTATATGCAATGGCAAGACCCACTGCTCTTGCCTCTCCCTTCACTAGGTCTATGAGAGAGGGACCCATTTTTTGCTTGTGTTACTCTATGTAGAGCCATGTATGTACACCAATTGTGCTATTTAGTAATATTTATATCAACAACCTGGGAGCTCGAAAAGTTATTCCATTCTGGGATGAAGCATGCTTCCATACACTGGACTCAAATCAGATGATATTCTGCATCAACAATCTAATATTCCAGCAGTTTTTTTCCTAGTATGTAAAAATACCGTATTTTTCGCTCTATAACACACACCAGACCATAACACACACATAGTTTTTAGAGGAGGAAAACAAGGAAAAAAATATTCTAAACGAAATAGTAGATATATGATTTTTGTGGTTCATGCTGTGGCCACAGACATGTGATCTGACAGTGAGTTTGGAGTAGCCCAATGCAAAAATCCTGAGGATCCATGTGGATCCATGCTTTGTAACCACGGAGGAGGGAAGGAAGGGGAACAATGGATCCTCTGCTCACGACTGCAGCAGATCCCCCCGCCACCCGCAGGCATTCGCTCCATAACACGCACAGACATTTCCCCTTACTTTCTAGGAGGAAAAAAGTGAGTGTTATGGTGCAAAAAATACGGTATTTATCTGTTAGCTTTCCAAGCAATAATATGGCAACATACAGAGTTTGGAGAATCTTGCCTTTTGTGTGTGCGCATTTGGCAGAAGAAAAGGTATGGTTAAGTGAGAAACAGTAAGTGCTACACTCCCTCTCCACTGCAATGAACCTAATCCTATTCTGTCATAACCATATGCACATTACCAAACTTCTCCTCCAAATAATGAGGCCTAGAAACTTGATTTGCCTTTCACGAGTCCAAAGTCTGTGCCAACTACCAGACTCAACGTGAAATTGAAGGTTACTTAGAGCCGTGTCCTGTGTTAGAGCTCTGTATCCCTCTGTGGACACTCAGTATTTATTCTCCAAATCCTTATTCTTGTGCACATGTACAACAGCATCTGCAAAAGATGCAGGCAGAGTCTTATCAATAATTGCTTCTCAAGCGACAAAAAAAAAATCATTAGCCCATTTCACCTGATAGAAATAGGTTGCGCCTAATTCTGACTTCACTTAATGGGAGATGCCTAGATACCTAATCATTCATACCAGAAAAATCAATAGCTGTATATATCACAGATGGCCTCCAGGTTGAAATGGGTTTTAAAATTATATAGAACAAGCTTCTGACATTTTCTGAGCCCTTACTAGATGCTGCCTGTCCCTCAGGTTTTTCTACCACAGCCATGAGTCCCAGTAACTTGCTTACCATTCAAACCCAGTTGCAGAGATTCTGTAAATTTCAAGTTCTCTTATTGGCCTTTAATAATTTCTGAAAGTTACCCAAATATTGTGGTTGGAGCCCCCAGAAAATTTCCACAGTTGAAAAAAGGCACTTCCAGTGTTTTAATTTGGGAAATTGTTTCACGTTGCATGGACTGCATCATGTGGTTCTGGTGAAGGTCCTGGTTAACAGCTGGTTATACCAGAGGACCACTTTATCAAGCAGAATGAGGGTGGCAGCATGCGATGCTATAGAGATGGGTCATCCATGCCCCATTTGCCTCCAAGGTCAGAAGGGGTGTGGGGAAAACCTCCAGATTACTGACCACTTTGCAAAATGCAGAATATGTAAGCACTGACACCACCAGGTACATAAGCACTGGATTGTTATCTAACGTCTCTCCTAAATATAATTTGAGAGAGAGAGAGAAAGGGCCCATGCCCCAAACCTGGAAATTTTATTCCAACACCTCTCCAGATTGAGATATCGGTCATTATGCTTTCATGCATATCTTCTCAGTCATGCAGGCTAGGAAAATACAGGACGGCTTAATACACAGCTGAATTTTTCAAGGCTGAATTTTTCTAGAAGCTGAACAGTGCACACACAACACTGAACTTGTTGTGCTCTTGTGGTACAATACACACAGCCCTGAAAATGCACCAGCTCCTTCTACCTTATGGTGATTTCACCAGGACACATTACAGACTAGGAACAGTTGGGAATGAAAGGGAGTTGTTATTATTATTTTAAGTTTAAACATTTAAGAATGAATGTTTTATAAAGAGGGGAAATCTTTTTGCCATTTTCACTGCTGCTTGCTGCATTTTTTTTAGAAACATGCCCAGCTAGCTTTGCTGAGAAAATAATTATTATGCTGAAATGATTATCTGTTGTCTTTCACAGGTTCAGCAAGGATGGCACAGATCTGTGCTCCAGATATACTCAGAACACATATAGACTCTGTTCACACGGCACATAAAGCCGGGATATCTGCCTTATGGTTTACTGGGAATGAGTTGCATGAGGTGTGCTGGTGCATGCTGCTTGATCATTCTAACTCCCTGAGTAACACAAACTGGAAAGCTGCTATGGAGCTTGGTTCTGATGTCCAGAACCAGAACCAGGAGACACATGAAGAGGGCAGAGGAGAAGTTAGCTTCACACAGGTACAGTCTCAGATTGCTTGGGGGAAACTCTGGAGGAGGGGACTTCGGCAACTGCAAGGAGGTGGGGACCTTCGGTCTCAGCAACTGCTTCACAGGGGCAAGACCTACCAGAGATGAGTGCTTGTTGGACCTAGCACTCCTGTGCAGGTCCTGTTGTTGTTTAGTCGTTTAGTCGTGTCCGACTCTTCGTGACCCCATGGACCAGAGCACGCCAGGCACTCCTGTCTTCCACTGCCTCCCGCAGTTTGGTCAGATTCATGTTTGTAGCTTCAAGAACACTGTCCAACCATCTTGTCCTCTGTCGTCCCCTTCTCCTTGTGCCCTCCATCTTTCCCAGCATCAGGGTCTTTTCCAGGGAGTCTTCTCTTCTCATGAGGTGGCCAAAGTATTGGAGCCTCAGCTTCACGATCTGTCCTTCCAGCAAGCACTCAGGGCTGATTTCCTTCAGAATGGATACGTTTGATCTTCTTGCAGTCCATGGGACTCTCAAGAGTCTCCTCCAGCACCATAATTCAAAAGCATCAATTCTTCGGCGATCAGCCTTCTTTATGGTCCAGCTCTCACTTCCATACATCACTACTGGGAAAACCATGGCTTTAACTATACGGACCTTTGTTGGTAAGGTGATGTCTCTGCTTTTTAAGATGCTGTCTAGGTTTGCCATCGCCTTTCTCCCAAGGAGCAGGCGTCTTTTAATTTCGTGACTGCTGTCACCATCTGCAGTGATCGTGCAGGTCCTAGTTTGGCTAATAAAGAGTTAATAGCAACCAGCTCAGTGTATTTTACTGCTGGCTCACTCCTGCCACCGCCCCACTTCACTTATTTTCTCTGGTGGAGTTCCTGTGTACTTAAAGACCTTGCGATAATTAGAAAATCAACGGCTACTGATGAGAAAGACTTCACCTGCTACATTTCTACCTGTTAAAAGGCACAGGAGTGTCACTTCTAGGCGATCTCTCTCATGGCAGTGTTTTTGAAAGCACTGTATCTGCTCCCCTCGAAAGGAATAGTGTGTATATAGAACAGAAAGAAGGCTGGTTCATGCCACTGAACAACTGCAGCACTGATCAGCATCTGATGTTCTTCGTTGAAAGTGCCTGCTTTTATTCACTCCCTCTTGGACTAATCTCATTTCCCCCCCATTAATTTCCTCTTATTCCTCTCCTCATTGTCTGCACTCAACTCTTTGCTAAGTCTGCCTTCAGTCTTAATGGCCTCCATCACTGCCTCTGGTTTTTGCACTACCTTTCTGTGATAAAACAGCTCCTGCCTGTCAATTACTTCTAATCCATTTTGCCTCTGCATCTTCTGCCACAGTCTCATTGCCTCCTGCTTCAATTATATTTTCTTAAGAACACAAACCATCTAACCAAGCTGGGATCGTCGGTAAAGCATTAGACTTTTAATTTCAGGGTCACAGGTTTGAGCCCCACGTTGGGCAAGAGAGTCCTGTGTTGCAGGAGGTTGGACAAGAGGACCCTCAGGATCCCAACTCTACAATTCTACGATTCTAAGTACTGTCAACAGCAGGGATGGAGGAACATGCTGGCCCTCCTGGTGCTGTTGGATTGCAACTCCCGGCATCCCTGAGCGCTAGCTATGTCGGCTGGGGCTGATCAGAATTTGGAGTCTTAGCATTGCTTGGTGGGTCAGAGACTCCCCACCCCTGGGTCAACAGTCACTGATTGACAGCAGCTCTCCAGGGTTTCAGACAGGAGTGTTTCCCAGTCCTCCCTGGAGATGCCAAGGACTGAAACCAGAGCCTCTGGTATGCAAAAACTACATCTCTTCCCCAATAATGCTTCCAACTCTTGTTGGTTTACTTGCGTCTCATCTCAGGCTTTTTAGGTCAGTTTTCTATTCAGGTGCTCAACTTATTTCCTCTGTTTGCAACTGGAACTATGAGGCTGCTACACTTTTACTATTACCTTTCACGACTGCCTTTTTGTATCCAGTTTATAACCTTGCTTATCACTTTCTAAGTAATTCATTATTCAACTTCTCCATGTTGTTCATCTTTACTTTCGCCTTCATGTTTTGGGGATATTTTATTTCAACCACCAATTTCCATGTTCTAAGCCGCTCCCTAGGCCTAGAACTTGCTACACCACTTTATTCTTTGCCACACAGGGCATCTTTAGATATGGGGGGGGGGGGGAGCTAATAACATAGTATTCTATCAGACTCAATGATTCCGGTAATTTCCTTAGAGAAGCTGCAGCAGCCAGCGAGGAAAACTGCCACCACCACCATCTGCGTCAGCTGCTGTTTTCCCAACTAGGATCAGCCCTGACACCCTTCCCTTTTCACAGCAGGTTATTTATGAACCAAATATACCTTTCCCAAAAGTGTGGGAGGAGAGCCCTAGAGCTGTTTATGATCCCCTCTATTTCTGACATCCAGGCACTGAGTGTCGTCATTAACACAGCCAAAGTGGCACCACCCACGTGCAAGAGGGAAGTTGTCAGCAAGAAGGTTTTTGTTTCGTTTTTTTGGCGGGGGGACACCCCAAGATTTGCAGAAGGGGGGCAGGAAACCAACGAACAACCCAGTCAAGAATGGGCGTGCCCAGTGACCATGGAATGCTGACTGGCAGTTGTGGGGAACAGAGAACTATCGCAAGGGGGAAATGGAACAGAGTGGCTGAAATCCTGATCAGCAGAACTCCATCCTGCAACAATTTGCTGCAGGCCCCACTACTATTAATTCAATTTATTAGTTGCCCAATTCTCCTCCTCACTCGCCTTAATTTTTCGTTTAAATGTATATTCGTGGCCACAGAACTAGGAGAGCTTTATTTTGAAAAGAAGGGAGTAACTTTAACAAGAAACAATAGCAGAAGGTAGAAATTATTGTGGGGTTTTTTGCCCTATTTTACTACCTCAAGTCATACAAACATCAGGTGTAGATTTGTGATCCCTTTTTGGGTGGGTGGCGGGATGACAGAGATGGATAAATGATGAAGTTGCTGAAGACAGCCCTGGACATCTGGAGTATAAGGGTAAGAAATGGTTGTTATGACTAGAGACAAAGATGGAGAGACTCCTATCCAAAACCCTGGAGAGCCACTGCAAGATGAACCAATGGTCTGACTCAGCAGAAGGCAGCTTCCTGTGGGGTCTTGTATACTAGAAGGACCCAGTGGTGGAGTGCAGTTAATCTCTACACACTGAGCACAAAGACACACCCCAATTCCTGACTGTGAATGTCTGGTCACTCAGTGCAAGGATGAATCACAGATTTTGCCTTCACAGCCACCTTTCAGCGCAGGGGTATTTCCTCCCACCCAATATTTTGCCACCACAGAACTCTACTGTTCTCCATAGCAGTGAAGGGCATCCACTCATTTCTCACTTCTTGAGCAAAGCGTCTGCTGTGGTGGAGGTATAAACCTACTCCCTGGTGACCCCAGCCATTGAGAACCCAACCTTCTCTCCTATCTGCACCATCCCACCCCTTCATCCTGTGACTTGCTGCTTGATCAGGAAGTGTGACAGAATGGTCCAGCACATAAAAGTGCAGCTTTCCCTAATGTAGTGTGCCCTCCAGATGTTCTGTGCTGCAGCTGTCTTCAGCCTGAAGCAAGCAAAAGCAGGTGTCTATAGTCTTCTCCAACCTGTTACTGATCTTGAGACATTCTGGACTACAATTCCCATCAGCCACAGCTAGAAACAACAGGAGCTGTAGATCAAAACATATAAAGAACACCAGGCGAAGGGAAGGCTGATACAGGACCTAGGATTACAACTGCTAGTTTTCACAAAACAGCAACACACCATCTTATAAACGCATACATATCAGTGTGACTAACTAGCAGAGACACTATGACCGATATATTGGTTGGTGTGAAGCTATAAAGGACTACAGATATTGAGCAACCGTTTCCAGAGCAAGTTGAATGCATGCAACTCAACCACAACCCCCCAACACTTCAAGGAAATCGGTAATTACCTCGGCAACTTTTGGAGGAACTCCATCCCCAAGCACTTCCCGAACGAAGCACTGCTGGCTCATGTAATATGAGAGTCCGCAGGTCCTCTTGAAGGCATCTTTCAGCCGCTTCAGTTCTACATCTGTAACTGCATTGGGAGGGCGGAGAGGGAAAGAGTTAGGTACATACTCCGTAATCAAGAAATTTACTCAGAAAAAAGTCAGCCATTTTTAAAAATGAAATTGTTTGCTAAGATTATTGGAAGAAGATCATTCTTGCAGAAACAATGCACACCCATCACCAGCACACAGAATTCCCTGGTCACTCCTGCAGCCCCCGTGTCCCAGAAAGCCCTATGCACTGAAGTCATCTTTCCTCCAAACAATGATACATGGCTCTGGCAGCTGTCGGTCCACCGGCAGCTGCCATTTTGTTTTCCCCATAACACTCATCTGGGGCATTGTATTAAAAACTAGAAAGCAGAGACCCCAAAATATAGACGCACCAGTGGGTGGAGCACTACTCCCTTTGTTGCATGTGCATTTTACTTTCTGTGTAAAGCTCCAGACCAAGCAACACTGTGGGATGCTTCAAGGATGACAATCACAGGGGATTTGCTGCCCCTTACAATTTAAGAGCAGAAAAAGCCCACTCCTCTACCAAGCTGCAAGCTCCACTGCTGCAACAGGAAAGACTCCTGTCACTGCCTGGCATTTCAATAAGCTTTCAAAATTGATTCCGCTCTTGTTAAGAAGGGTTTTCTTAGAAGCGAATAGAGCGGCATTGAAAACACAAACACAAAAATGCCCTAAAACATTCCTCTGGTTTGCTGTTGCGATCTGTGACCATGTGACGGCTGCCTGATGACTTCCTCCTGGACCCAAAGTTCCTGTTCCAAGATGCCAACAATTACCACACATCCCCACTTGGAGAAGAAACTGCAATTCCATGGTTGCTAGCTCCAAAATGAGTTATGCGACACCCCCTCCCCTGAACTCACTGGGCACAATGCCGGGTTAAATGAAGCACAGCAAATGTTCACAAGTACACAAAACAGTTGATATGTCTGCTGCTGAAGCATGTCGTGTTGTCATGTTATAGGAGCACTGGAAGCTGCCCCATTCCATCTCAGGCCACTGGGCCATCAAGCTCAGGATTGACTATGGCAGTGGTTCTCTGTGACTTCAGATGGGGTTTCTCCCTGGCCATACCTGAGGATGCTGCAAATGGAACCTGGGAACTGTGGTCCCTCCCCCAAATCTGGGGCTAATGGCTGTGGACCACTAAGGATATATAGACAGGCTCACTCATCCCTGCATTAAGGCCTAAGATCTAGTGTCTAGCATCAGAAATATTTAGGAGAATTCTGTGCACACCGCATCCATTTCAACCCCACCCCACCCCAAGTAAATTAGATCAGCTGTAGGTCCCTCCAGCTTGCAGTACATTTGCCAGGCTGACCTTCAACGTTGCCCAGCTCTGAGCTGCGTGGTGCTGCACAAGAATGCTACCCCCATTCCCAGAGTGAGGCTCTTACAACAAATTAAAAATTGAAGCTTCATAAATATTGTTAGTGGGGGTAGATTTGGAGTTATTTATCAGGCTCTTCAAATGCTGTGTAAAGAGGAATAGATTCTCTCTTTCCCCTGCCCGTCCCCTGGGGGTAAGGAAATGGCAGCGCCAGGCTGCCTGGTTCATGTGTTCTGTATTCAGCTCTCACAAGACTGTCTGCAACCACAATAGAAAGATTTCAAGTCCCGGGGACAAATTCTAATCTGTACACCCAGCTCCCTCATCTGTTGCCAGCCAGAAGATCAAGCCTCCTGACTGAACTTGGTCTGTTTCCAGGAGGCCGGTTCCAATGCTAGCATCTGAATGTCTGCTCCGATATATATATTTATATATATAGAAAGAGAGAGAGTGCAGGTTTTGGTGTCTTCGGGTGTCTTCCCGTGTAAGAGTCGGGATGTCTGTGCGACGTTTCGACGAGGTCTCACTCGTCATCTTCAGGCTGGTGCTTTCGGCTTCTTGTTACTGGAACAGAGCTCTGTTCCAGTAACAAGAAGCCGAAAGCACCAGCCTGAAGATGACGAGTGAGACCTCGTCGAAACGTCGCACAGACACCCCGACTCTTACACGGGAAGACACCCGAAGACACCAAAACCTGCATTCCTGTACCCGTGAAAATCTACGAAAGCAAAGAGAGAGAGCGCTATACACAAAAGAAGCAAGAAAAGGTGGGGTGGGGGTTGTTTTGCAGTCAGGGTGGAATAGCTCCATGAACCTAGGAGTCTGGTGCTTGCAGTTCTGAATTTGAAATGTTTTCTCTTCCTGAGTTTAATGGAAAAGGAAGCAGCTAAACTTTGGTGCTGGCACAAATGACATTCCTCACCCCCCCCCCACCAATCACCCCATTCAAATGTGAACCTCGGAATCTTTCAATAATGCAAGGCTGCAACAGCAGGTATGGGGAGAAGCTCAGCAACACAGTACATTCCTTACAAGCAGAAGGTTCAATCTCCAGCATCTCCAGTCACAATGATCAAGTCACAGTTTGTGAGAAAGACCCTTCACAGGCAAATGCCCTGGAAAGCTGCTATCAGTTCAGAGTAGGGGTAAATGCACCACGAATCTGATACAATGCATCTTCCTATGTTGCAAAGAGCTTGTTTTTTGATTCTACAATATGAAGGAAATGTTCTATTGGAAAGGCAACAATACGCAAACATAAGGAGGTATAGAGTGGCTACTAGATTATCTCCCAAGAGCAATCAAAATGCAGACACACAGAATACAGAATTGCAAATTCACCTGACAGACATGTGCGCGCACGCGCGCGCGCGCACACACACACACACTATATATATATATATATATATATATATTACTAGCCCTTATGGTAAATGCAGAGTCAGTGGCTGTTCAAAACAGATGCCCTGTAGCTGGGAATGTGTCTCTTTTTCCTCCCTATAATTAGTGAAGCTGAATTAATTATTCAAATCGGTTTTAAAGGTATTGTGCAGGTTTGGGGATTTGGCTTACCCTACTGCAGTACATGGAGCGCTTGAGATTTCGAAAGGCTTGAGAGTGCCATTTTAGTTTTAAGTGTGGACGCAGCCCTGTCATTCATCCACCAGTTGCTTCTCCTGCAGGGAAATGGATCCCATTGCAAGAAGTGATACAAACGACTCTTGACAATAAAATCATTTCTTTTCCACGGTGCAAGCCTCTTCCCTATTCATCAAGCCAAATGGGCACTCCTACTCAATATTTACCTGCCTTAATAATTAATAGGGCGCATGCTGCTGCAGCCATTCCAACTTGGCATTGCATCCTAGCTAGCTGCAATTAAAAAAAACACACCACACAGACTTTTTCATTCTAAATGCTTTACATATTAGCCACGCAGAAGAAAAGTGGTGGGGTGGAGAGAATCATGCTAAAGAATAGCAGTGAGTTCTGGGGGGAGAGCTCAGTATCCTCCAGTACATACATCATTACGTCCTCATGTACCAACTTGCGGTGCCATCAAGATTTAATTCAAACCGTACAGCACTTTTTAGGGTGGGGGTGGGAAGAGAGAACTTGCAGCTGAAGACTTGGATCATTATACGGAATCAACAAGCAATTCCTCACCTCCTCTGCAGTTCCTGGGCATGTGAACCCTTCCTTCAGCTGAGCCTATTCTTCTCGTTCCTCTGGGCCTTGCACATTCATCCCCTTGCACATTCCTTCCCTAGGCTGCTGCTTCTACTTCGCTCTGCTTTCTATCAGCCTAGCCTTTAGGCAGTTGCAGTGGAACAGCACGTGCGATGCTATATTAAATCTGACCTTAAGATGCCTCCCGCAGCCTGGGCCTAACGAAACCTTGAAGACTGACTTACTGAATGTGTGGCCTATCTTTGTGTTAGGGAAGTGAGATATTTTGTGATTCAACGGAAAGGGCACATTCTGAAGGTTTTACAGCCTATATTTCCACATTTTTCCTTTGCTGCATGTTGTGCCATTTTAAATCTCTGCTGGGGTTTTCCTCACCAAAGAGTACTTGCCCCAACCTTGGGTCTTGGCTTCCAGGATTTCCAACACTATTCAGTGATACACCCAGGATCGGTACTTTTAAACACCACTGAAGCGCTAGGTCCTGGTCCACAAAACTCATGTGCTGTCTGGAATTTGGGCATGAATAGTTCATATTGCAAGCCTGCGGCTGCTCTCTAACTTCTTTAAAACTCGATGACCTTTCTCTGTAGGTTACTTTCAAGCCTGTGGTCTTAGGTTCCAAAAAGTTGCTTCCCTGTTGCAGCAGAAGTACAAGATGCCTGCAATCTGCAAGGCACTGTGCTGGGCTGAGAAGCAATCTGGGCAGCTGCTGTTCATAAGGACCCCAGCAGGAGATGCTATCAAGACAGAACTGTGAGATGCTCACACCACTACCATTGTGAAACAAGCAAAAGCATTCATACTCCTCAGCTTCTCTTGACTGCTGCCTTAGTGGCTACACTCAGGTGTTAGTTGAGCCATGTCTGAACAATGTCTTTGTTCCATTGTGACAGCTCTCCCTTTCCTTCCAGGAACAGCAGGTAGGGTATTTAAAGCCAGCACATCTTTGAAGCTCTAGCACAGAGGTCAGCAACCTGCATCCCATGAGGGTTCCTTAATCGGCCCATGAGCCACCCCCGAACTGAGCCGCTGCTCGGTGAGTCCCCACGCACTCTCTTCCGCGGTTCTGGAAATCGCTTCTGCGCATGCCCAGACACCAGAAATCGTGTCTGTGCATGTCCGCAGGCACAGTTTTTGGCGTCTGGGCACGCAAAAAAGCAATTTCCAGAGCCATAGACATGCACAGACGCGCTTTCCGGAGTAGGGCTGTGCTGGTCCGGCCCACAGAGGATCTTTGCGGGAGTGATCCAGCCCATGTCCGGTAAGCCTTGCCGACACCTGCTCTAGCACAGCATGAACTGGGTGATGCTACCTCTTAAAGAGTTACTTAGATGGCTAATAGGATGGAGATCTATCACCTGCCAAATGAAAGCTGGGAAAGGTTTTGGAACAACCCCCTTCTCCCAATGCCCTGTTGTAATTAAGCCCAAGTATGTATAATTAAAATAACATTCACATCTTCTCCTCCTTTCTTATGCCATTTCTATAACCTTCCCCTTCCTCTCCTGATCCCTTGTGTCTATTCTTAGACAGAAAGCCCCCTGAGACAGGAATCTGTCCATGTGTAAACAGATGCACTATAGAAATAAAATGTAATTTAGAACAGATCTCTCTCAACTGGGAGCACCACCCATCTAAGCACTATGAGGAGTCTTGACAGCAACAAAAGAAAGCTGTACTAGGAGTACCCAAGGGATTACACCATCCAGGAGGACACAGATGTTATTCAAACATCATGCCAAACTCTGGCTTGACATCCCAGGCATATAACAGCAAATTATAGCGCAGAGCTCCTTTAAACTGCTTCTATCTGATGGCAACCCAGAACCCACCTTCATCAATTTTTGTTCAACTTTGGCTTTACATTGCCTTATGCAGAATCTGGATAACTTCTTTGAGACATTCAGACTCTTGGGATATCTGTGATTTGGGTTTTTCAGAAAATTTGGAATGGGAAAATTTTTATGATGCCCTAGAGAATGATTTAATTTAGCATGTTTGTTTTACTTTTGTTTAGCAAACAAAGCTTTAAAAAACCTTTGAAACTGGGACATAAAAAGTTGCCTGAAACTGAGTCAGACCATTAGTTCATCTAGACCAGTACTGTCTATGCTCACTGGGAGTGGCCTCCATGCTTTCAGCCAGGGGAAATTCCCAGTCCTGCTTTGGCGATGTTGGCGATTGGAACCTGGGACTTTCTGCAGCCAACACAGACGCTTTATCACTAAGTTATCTTGCCCAATGTTGTATTTGCAACTGGCATTCATCTATTGTTACTAATGAACTTATACAATGAAAAAATTCCAATGGGGGGGGGAGTATTAGAAACTTCCAGTGGAAAGGTTTCTGCTGCATGTAACTGTGGGATGTAAATGTTACACGTATATTTTTATTAGCTAGTCTGAGACACCTGGTGCTTTGGCATTGCCCTGATTCACATCAGGTGAGGCCCTGATTCCCATCTGATGGCAGGCCACTTGGGGCATTAAAAAAGGCTGCTCTCAGTTTCCAAATTATTGAATAGGATTGAAGTAAAACAAGTATTTTGAAAGCTTGCTCTGGCATACTGAGTAAAATTCTGAACTTATCAGGGAAGGGCTCACTTGGGTCAGTGGCAGAGCGTCTCCTTTTGTATGCAGAAGGTTCCAGGCTCAATCCTTGACATCTCCAGGTAGGGAGGGAGAGACCACTGCATGAAACTCTGGAGAGTTGCTGCCACTCAATGTAGACAGTACAATGATCTGACTCAGTACATACAATGTAGCTCCCTGTGTTCCTATGTTGTTCCTCTCTCGCGTGAGATGGGTGGCAGGGATAGGTCAGTTCTTTCATTTAAGGCAGGGGGGCCTTGTATGTAATAATAATTTTAAAAGAGTCAAGGATGGGAGCCCAAAAGGTATGGCTCAACAGATTTTCTTACCTCGTTCTCGTTTCAACTTAAATTATTCCACTTTTGACACCTTTTGAAGTGAAATGCAATCTGGGATGTGCTTAGCTTCCTATGCTTCTATGTGTGCTGTTTAAAAAAACAACAACAACGCTTTAGTATATTGAAGCAAAATATATTGATTTTGTAGATGCAGTGGAGTCCCTCCCCCCTCCCCCATTAGTCTTTCAGATACCATACACTGCCCTGAGTCAATCAGCTGGAACGGGAGGAAATTCCAAAAAAAGCATATTCTTGCTGTTACAGAGGAAATTACTGAGCAATTTCTGTAGCCTCCCCATTTCAGAAGCCACCCTCTGATTTATATTCATAGGCTGAAGATATATAAAGCTGCTTGATTTGCATCCAACCCCCTTCTGGCATAAATTTCTTCACAGACAGTATTTTAATAGATTCGCTGCTTTGTTTACATACTCAAAAATGGTATTGATTTAGTTCGGCACTGCAAAATGTATTTTCACACACGTTTTCATAGGATGATTTAAAGCCCATTTTATGATCTCCCATTCTCTCTATAATCTCCAACCAGCAAAAACGCAGAAGAGAAAGCAAACTGGCTGGCAGGGATTCAGCCAGTATATGACCATGTGAAAGTAGCCCACTCTCGGCAGCTGATGGCTTTGTGCATGGGACCAAGCACCCACAGGGCCTGAGGGACGGGGGAAGACTGTGCAATCTATTTCCAATGTTCAGGCTGCGTATGCCAAAAACATCACCACCTACACACAAGAAGGAGGTATCGGCAGGCTTGGAGAAGCCTAAGGTTTGCAAACATAACAAAAATATTCTGTGGCTCAGTAGCCACAGAATGGTGATTTGACTATTGGAGGGGTAGGGAAGGAGACTAAAAACTAGGTAGGAATGAATGGGGAAAAAATATAATTTACCTTGGAGACCACTGTAAGCAGTTGAAAAAAATAGCAGGACTGCAATAACACTTGTAATGTATCGAGAGATATGGACATAATGGAGTTATAAAAAACTTGGATTATTGAAAAAAGATGCAGTAGAAAAGGTTTAACAACAGAACCCATGGAGGGGAAGGGGGAAGTCCAGAGATTTGGAGGAATCTTCTAATTGTGGGTGTGTTGTGGTATAATTTTAAATTTGTAAAACCAAATAAATAATATATTTTGTGGGGGGGACTAGGTGGGAATGGGCAATGTTTAGTTGCAGGTCCACTTCAACTTCTGTGTATATGTGTTGTGTGCATTGCTGGAAAAATTGCAGCAATTTAACAGGCAGCTTAAAGTGAAGACAAGGGCTGAACCACTCCCTTGGCACTCTAGGGAACAGTGGAGCTTGAGCACTCTCAGAGCTTTATTAAGTTTAAGAGAAATTCTGCAACCTCAGTTAGAAATCAAACTGAGAATCACTGTAGTTCTAACAAGTTCTCGTAAGACCAGTGAGATTTCAAAAAGCTGGAAAATAAGGAACCAAATACATGATCAGAAACATAAACACACAGACACACATTTTATATACCATATTTTTCGCTCTATAGGACGCACTTTTTCCCCTTCAAAAATGAAGGGGAAATGTGTGTGCGTCCTATGGAGCGAAGACGCCGTAGCCCCGCGACCCTCTCACGGCTGGAGAGGTGACGCGCAGCTATGGCAGGATCCTCTATAGCCGCACGTCACCTCTCCAGCCGGGAGAGCGCACGCGGGGCTAAAGAAGCACCCCGCGACCCTCTCCCAGCTGGAGAGGTGACACGCAGCTATGGCAGGATCCTCTATAGCCGCGCGTCACCTCTCCAGCCAGGAGAGCGCACGCGGGGCTAAAGCAGCCCCCTGCGACCCTCTCCCAGCTGGAGAGGTGACACGCAGCTATGGCAGGATCCTCTATAGCCGCGCGTCACCTCCCCAGCCAGGAGAGCGCGCGGGGGACTAAAACAGCCCCCCCGCAACCCTCTCCCAGCTGGAGAGGTGACGCGCAGCTATGGCAGGAGCCTCTATAGCCGCGCGTCACCTCCCCAGCCGGGAGAGCGCGCCCGCTGCTCTCTGACCTGCTCTTTGGGGCTGGTGGTGGGCTTCCCCCCACCAGCCCCAAAGAGCAGGTCGAAAGGAACCTGAAGCCTGGAGAGCGAGAGGGGTCAGTGCACGCCGACCCCTCTCGCTCTCTAGGCTTCCAAGGTAGCCACCTGAACGGCACCTTGTTTTAGAGCAGGAAAACAAGAGGGGGAAAGTTCTCCCCCTCTCTGTGCAGCCTCTCCTGCCGCTTCACTGAAGGGGTGCTGGGCAGAGAGGGGGAGAATTTTTTTTTCTTGTTCTCCCCCCTCTAAAACAAAGTGCGTCCTATTGTCCGGTGCGTCCAATGGTGTGAAAAATACGGTAAACATTAGTTGTTGCCACTGCCATTGAGATTCTCGACTGTCACAGCCTGACCTCTCACTAAAATATTTGAGGTTTGCCTGTTGCAGAAGGACGACACAAAGCAAATGCAAAGTGGTTGGATTCAAACAGTGCCCTTTTCTGGTCTTATCTTTTGATTGCACATGGCCAAGAATACATATACTTTACTTTTACAAAAGAAATCCAAGCAAGCAATGAAATCTGTGGCAAAGATTCCTCAAGTGGTGATGGTGGGGGTCCCATAGGCCTTTACTCAAGGGGTATTTTTCTCCAGGCTCGGATGATGGGCCATGCTTCTAGAAGCCTGTGAAGGTCAGGTTTAGCTTTGGTCAATTAGGTCTACTTGAGTAGGACTTGGCTGGAAACAACACTCAGTGCTGAATAAATAAAATAATAATAATAATAATAATAATAATAATAATAATAATAATAATAATAATAATTTATTTCTACCCCGCCCATCTGGCTGGGTTTCCCCAGCCACTCTGGGAGGCTTCCAACAGAAGGTTAAAAATACATTAAATATAGAGTACAGGTGTTCGATATAAAACATCCTGCTGATTATCTGCTAGAAGCTTCGCCTGGCTATTCACAAGGTTACCAAGATGAGAAAGCGAAGGTGAGCCTCAGGGGAAAACATGCAGAGGACAGAGCATCCTGGGGAAACCCACAGAATACTGTCCTTGTTCCAGGGAGCCTGGACTGGCCAAACTACAAGGGGAAAGATGGCACCAAATAGTCTGGCAAATAAAACGAGCCTGTATTATTTCAGCACTGTTTGCCAAAGATAAACAAGGGCAAGCAGGCACTGGAAGATTCATCTGCTATAAAAACAAATGTGTGTATATTAAGTGAAAGAAGGCCGACGGTGATGGTGGGATCTACTAGATAGCTTTAGGAGTTGTTGCTCTGCTCTGGGGATTCAATTACTTCATGCCACAGCTGTATGTTATTCCACACATAACTGTATGTGCACAACAAGTTGCAGAGATAACCAATTTTCAGTCTTCCATGCTTTGATACTACTCCAACTATTTGGGAATAAAGGGCACTGTTCTGACATTAAGTATTATTTTTTACATGAACGATAACCACAGTAACCAAATAGCAAATTTTCCTGACCACATTCCCAACTGCAAGAAAGCCCAGGTTTGGTTTTGTTTTGTTTAAAAAAAAAAAGTGTGGTCCCCTTCCAGCACATAACATTCATAACGGGCTGGGACCATTCTGTAATTCCAAGCATGTTCTGTGATCCTCGGATGAAAGGCAGTACAGTGGACCCTTGGGTTATGTTACCTTCAGATAGCGCAACTTTCGGGTTGCGAACGCAGCAAACCCGGAAGTGTATTCTTCCGGGATTCGCCAAGTGCGCATGCGCAGAAGCGCTCTATCGGGCTGCAAGCGTGCACAGAAACAGCACCTCTATGTGCAGATTTTTCGGGGTACATACGGACCCCTGGAATGAATTACATTTGTATCCAGAGGGTCCACTGCATATAAATTTAACTGAAGTGAAGAGTAAGCCATCAGAGGGGTGAATGAACAAGATTTCCAGTCCTGCATATTGAACCTACTACACAGCAACAGCAGCAGCAACTGACTGAAGTGCACAAAGTAAATAGTGAAATGCAAGTAATGCTTCACTAACACAACAAATAATCTACAACAAGTGGGGGAAAGGCCACAGGGCAGTGGGAGATCACTTGGCTTTGAATGCAAAAGGTCTTGGGTTCAATCCCCTGCAACTCTTGCTAAAAGGGTCAAGTAGCAGGTTAGAGGAAAAGACCCTTAGTTGGCCAAAACCCTGGAGAGCTGCTGTCAGTCACAAGCAGACAATACTGAGCTAAATGATCAGGAGTCTGCCTCAGGGTAAGAACATCAGAAGAGCCCTTCTGGATCAGGCTAAAGGTCCACCTAGGCCAGCATTCTGTTCTCACAGTGGCCAAAGAGATGCCTAAGGGAAGCCTGCAAGCAGCACCTGACAACAACAGCCCTCCCCATCTCTGATTCCTAGCAAATGACATTCAGAAGCCTACAACGGTGGAAGCAGAATATAGCCATTGTGGCTAGCAGCCATCTATAACCCTTATGCTCCATGAAGGTAAGGCAGCTTCCTTTAATCCCAGAATAGAGATCATAGAGGCCATAGCAACTGGTATTCCTTTGTGTAGAATTTGGATTATTCTAGTAAAGTCTAGGTGTAAGGAAATGAACCAACCAGGCTCTCCTATGCCTATCTAGATGCATGCAGGATCTCCAGGCTTACATATTAACTGGGGGTGAGGGTGGCTGAGAGCAGCAGGTGACCAAGCTCAAGGCCAGCTGCCAATTTGTCTGCAGAGAGTCACAAAAGTTAAAGGAGAAGGCAAATCTAGAGACCATTCCTTCAGGAGGAACAAAGCCTGGTCCACACCCCCTGCGTTCCTGTCACTGGGTGAAATGGGTGTCTAGAAACAGATCAGCGAGTTGGCAGCCAGCTGATTGTCACCAAGGAAGTGGCAACCAAAATATTATCTTTTTTTTAATGTTAGCTTGAGTAAATTACACGCACGCTCTCACGCACTTACGGGTCCTAATGCAAAGCTCCCTTGCTTTACTCAACCAACAGTTTGAACTGGCTGCATGGGGAGAGAGAAAAGGAACTTGGCTCTTATTCTTTATAGGGAGTCACTTTCAACTACTGTATAATTTAGGGCCCCATGTGCATGCCCACAAGCCCCACTCAAATAGGGACGTCTATCAACACCACTCCTCCACTCAACTCGACTGACGAGTGCCAACAGAAATGGAGCCAAAAAAGATAATTAAGGAACAAGAGGGAAGCATCAGCATGATCAAGAAGACAAGTACAAAAAAACATTTTTAGGAAATAAACCTAAGAAGGCAGAAATGCGGATCAAGCATGTTCAGTAGCTATGGGGTGTTTTGTCAGTTCACACACAAGCACACACTTCTCACTGGCTTTGGAAAAGCAGGTCCTTTTTAACCAGAGGAATTAACGTTCCTTTTATTCCAAATTCCTCAACAAATTAGCAACTGAATCCTGTTATTCAAAGAGTAACAGCTCTGCAGGTTCAGTACCAACCTTGCGGGTCATAAATTAATCTCTGGTGACTGAATTATCTTCTCTGTAATCAACGGCTCAGGGTTCCCCCCCCCCCAAGGAAATTCTGTCCTACTTATACAAGATAATTGCTACTTTATACAGGACACTATTGAATGGCTGGTTTCTCAGCTTGGGAACTTGTCAAGACCCAAACTGATTTACTGCACATTTCCTTCTCCACCCCCAGAAATCATCAAGGTATAAAATATAAAATATGTCCGGGGAATGGAGGATAGAGAGAAGATATTACCAAAGCAGGGGAAACACTTGAAAAAAATAAAACAAGACTGTTGGAATATATAGACAGATCTTGACTTCAAACTTTGGCAGAGATATATTTATATCGTGCTGTACATTTTCAAGAATGCTCATCGTTCGCATAAGATAATACAGCCTGATTAAGCACCAAAGGTCACATTGGAAATGCAGGAAATGGTAGTGGTGACTGTGGATATATCAGCTGCTTGGAATTTGAATGAATTGCATATCTCTTTAAAGACTATGATAAGTGCCAAGTAACAGCAGGCGGGAGGGATGCATTAGGATTGCTTGGCAACATAATCTTTTAATTCCTTTGGTCTGTAAAAAAAGGCAAACTCAACCAAGCAACAATCAAGCTTAACAATCATGCACGTGTATAACAGGGTATTCTTATCTCTGAACATGCCAAATTCTGAACTTCCCCTGCTCCCCTCACCTTCCCAAGGCCCAATTTCTTCATTTTCTATCATTTGTTTCCCAGCTTTTCTCTGAAGAGCTCAAGGTGTCATACATGATTATTACCTGCCTCACAACGACCTTGCGAGGTGGGTGAGGCTAAGAGACAATGACTGGCCCAATGTCACCCAGTAAGCTTCAAGGCTGTGTGGGGACTTGAACTCTGGTCTCCCAGGTTGTAGTCCAACACTCTTAAGAATTGTGATTCCAGGTTAGCACAAACCATGGCTTGCAAGGCGGCTTCAAGTCATGATTCTGCTTACAGGTGATTGCAAACCATAGTTTGCCAAATCTAGACACTGTACCAGGCCTGCATTCCTTAGGCAGGAAGGGTATGACATACATTAAACAAAGGCATGTGCAACAGAGAGAGCTCATATGAAAACTGAAAGTTGGGTTTTTTTTCCACTTTTGTGAAAAAAGTGAGCATTCCTTTCTGATGCTCAAAACATGCTCTGGGGTTCAGCATGTGCTCAGACATCCAGTTTCTGAATTTTAGATGTATGTGTGGCCTCCCCCAAGCGATTACTTTGAGTCTGGCTCTACCTGACAGGCTTTGGGATTCTAAAAAAAAAGGATGGGGGGAAACATTATTTAAAAAGTATTATCTGAAGGGAGAAAGTTCAACAAGTGATGCCATATCCAATACCAAGAAAATGCAGCCATTTCATTCCACATACAGAGAAGACTGTTTTAGATCTCTATACAGCCAGGAACATGGCAGCAGGTCGTATGTCCTGCTTGGTATGCTTCAGGAATGACATATTTGCTAATTCCTGTACAAGATGACCACATACATCCCAAGATGGGTTTAAACTTTATTATCTGCTGGATTTCATCCTTCTCCTAATGCTGTGACATGGCAGTTTGAAGCATTAAATTTATGTAGGCATCACACATGTTTTTGGAGATTTTTTTTAAAAAAATTATTTAATGAGAAAATAGAACAGGAATATGGATAAAAGCGTGCAAGGCTGACGCAGAGAAGAGACAGAAGAGATTCACGGGTTTTGTTTCATGAAATAAACATTCTCAGCAGCAGCACTAGAGCATTCTCAAGTGATCTCAGGACAGAAGAGACCTCTCTCTACAGCCTCCTTCACAGAATCCAGCTCTGGTCAGTGGAGGAAACAGTTTTTTCTGTCACCTTTCCAACCAACACCCATGTTTCATACAGTCACCCGCACCGCCCAAGCGTAATTCAAGATGTGGCAATGCTGAAAGAGAATTCCTTTTACATAACTTGAGACTGTTTTTTCCCCTGGTGCAAAGAACAAATGCATTAATAACTACTGCGATGCTTGCGGGGGGGGGGAGGTTTCTGGGTTCACAGACGGGGTGAGGAAAACCCTGGAGAACTTGAATCCCAAGCCAGGAAAAGCCAATTCTGTGAATGAACATTAATTCTACCTGCTGAACAGCAACAAGCCTCTATTACAACAGAGTTAATCTGAAAGGATAAATCCACAAGAATGAACAATTGCTTTGCCATATTTTAAGCTTCGCTTCTGTGGCGGAATTTCCCATTCAGGAGATTTCTCTGAATGTCTACAAATATATTCAAATACTGCAAGGTGGGGGGGGGGGTGTCAGGGAGAGGGGGGGAGAGAGAGTGCACGCAACCACCCAGCAGCAATTAACAACACACACTCATGTTTTGTTCACAAGATTGCTGAGGAGTCAAATGCAGCGCACTGTCATTTGCATTGTTTACGGGTGCTCCACCCTAATTTGGAATGCATAAGAATTTGTGAAGGGAGGGGAAGTTCAGGCATGTCCTTGGAAAACTTGTTGTGAAGCCTTTGCAAGCAAACAAGGGGTGCAATGACAAGAGAAAATTGGATTCCCCCCCCAAAAAAAAATCAGTTATTTTAACCACATGCAGCTTTCAGTCCAGTCCTCCCATCTCCCTGTACTATAGCTCTAGGTAGAGGAAGAAAAACTGGATTGCATACTCCTATCTTGAGAGGGAATAATAGGAAGCAAGAGGAAAGCCACACACCAGTAGGCTACGTTCCAGCCAGGCAAAAGCCAGAGGTTTCTATGCACTCTCCACCTGCCGTACAGGCAAGCAATAGGTGTGATCGGTGTTCAAGGAAACATTCCAACCAGGCAAAAGTACTCAAGGCAGTGGCGTGGGAAGGGGGGTGCGGCGGATGCAGGCCGCCCCGGGTGTCATCACTGAGGAGGGTGACAAAATGGCAAAAATATGTGTTTTTAAAAGAAATTTTAAAAATTGAGCTCATGACACTTTTAAAAAAACAAAAAACTCCCGCACCCCACTTCCTACGGCACTGGTAGCCAGGTGAGGCGGGGGGCAATGGGCGCCACACCGCAGGGCCTGCAGCATGCCTGAGCCACACATCTCTCTGGAGGAGGAGGTGGTGGACGGACTGCCTGCAAGCTCCATGCTGCTTGGGCTTGCGTCTGCCCACTGCCTCAGCCGCCCTACAGTTGAGGGGGAGGCTGCAGAGAGGCTCCACACAGCGGGCCCTGCATTGGCTCGCCCTACCCCCATGGGCACCTTGCCCTGCCCCCATGGATGGCTTGCTCTGCCCCCGGCTGCAGAACGCATGCGCCACACTAGGCACCCGAGCAGCTAACTACTACAGGCTCAAGGACATGGAGTAGGGGTAGTGAGGGGAGGTGGCCTAGGAAGAGACCTTAAAGTCATATGCAGAGCCCGATTGCTACAGGGCTGTCTTGAGAGGCAAAAGAGCAAGTGTGTTGCACCCCTCTCTTTTCTTGGGGGCAATCATGTGCTAGCAAACACAATCTGCCCACTTCCCCAATCCTTACACCAGATCCACACCCCTGTGGCATGAGAACCATGAGAGCAGCAGGGGGATTAAGTCAGATTTGGTGCTGGACTCTGCGTGCCCTACAAGCCCAAGGGCCGATCAGAGTCCCCCTGGCTTGAGGTAAGCCAGGGGAAGAAGGAGCATCATTGCCTTTTTGGGGCTTTGGGGAAATACCTCAACCCCCTACAGCCCCCCCCCCCATTGCTGCAGTCTCTGCTTTCATCCCTCTCTAGCTGTGCTGCCAGGACAAGTCTCCCAACACACGTGAAATGGCTGACTTTTGCAAACAGAAGGTGCTACAAAAATATTCCACAAAGTTAACATTTTGCCTGTTCAAAGCACTTCGCACCTCAGAAATCCTTGCGACTACCCTGTCAAGCTGATCACTTTAATTACCCCTCATATTTGCAAAACAACAAATAATGGAGATTTCAGACCTGGGAGCTGATCTGATACGCTCCCCTGTAGATTAGGACACACAAGCACCCTGATACATAGTTGTAGAACTGTACTCAATAGTTACATTACAACTGTGGAGCTCTTCCCCTACAAAGCCCAAGCTTGACTTCTTCCTAAAGGAGTTTGATAAAAGGATTAGACAAATCCCTGGAGGATAAGCTATCAGTGGCTACCAGGCAGGATGGCTGTTCTACCTCCACTGTGGGGGGCAGCATGCTTCTGAATACCAGTTGCTGAAAACAGCAGGTGGGGAGAGTGTTGCTGCACTCTGATCCTGCTTGAGGGCTTTGCAGAATAGGCATCTTTGCCCTGATCCAGCATGGCTACTCTTATGCATTTAACTGCAAATTTTCTTCTTCAGGCAGGCACTCAAGTGTCCAGAATTTGGTAGGAACTGTGTGCGGGAAGGGATGGAATTTCTACATTATGCTTTTATTGTGTACACCTTGTTTTGTTAAGTAAAGCTATTTGGAAGAGGACAGAAACTGAACTGGGCATTTTAGGTCTCACAATACTTTTGGGGTGGGGTTACAGAAAATGGAGTTGGTTAAAAATGCAGCACTACAAGGCTTCTTATCTGGGGCTGGGATTGGATATTGGTAGTGCTGTGCACACTACACTGGCCTTGTCAGACTCCAGGGCACAAATCAAGATGGCAGTGCCTGCTTTAAAAGCCCTGCAGAGTTTGGGACTGGGGCACCTGTAGCCTCTTCCTAGCTCCACTTCTGCCTGCCTGTCTGTTACAATCATCTCCGCAGACCCTTTCCAGGAAAGTTTGCTTGACACTTACTTCTAAATGAGTTTTGCTTGGTGCCAGAAATACACCTTCCCAGGTTTTCTGATGGTTTTACTTACAACCAAATTGGTTTTACGCTGCTTTTATATGCTATCATCATCAACATCACTGTTATCATATTACATAGTTATTTATATCCTGCAGTTTTCCCTGATGGGACTTCAAGGAGGTTTACAGATTAAAAACAAAAACTGCTAAAAACATAGAAAAATCAGTCATTAAAATACAATTAAACATTTATAGAATTTAAGCTATATACACTTATAACAATAATTGCAATAACCAATTACAAATGCAGCAACCCATTTTTACTGGATGAATGGGTTTCTTTTATTATTATTCTGTACTGCCACCATGAAAATGAAACCCAAGTAGATAAGACAGGCAGAGTCTATAGTATACCAACCATCAGGCTGCTCAAATCCTTGGCATCTTAACTGATCTGAACAAGAACATCCTGTAACATACTAGAAACATTTCAACCTAAAACAGTTGTAAAAACAAACAACGGTCTTGCATTTCTACACCATATGAACAGCCTGTCACCTTTGTCTCGTCCAAAGATCCTCAAGGCAATGATGCAGAAGGGCTTTATAAACTTTAGTTCTCGCACCTTTTAGGTGACAGATGACTACAATGGTTGGTGTGGGAGGGAATACTAGTAAACATTTTAGGGAATATATTCTCTAGGCTGTATTATGAATTTGTGAAGGCAAAGGGGGAAAACTGGAGAGCAGCTGCTCTCCTCTCTGTGTGACCCCAGCAGCCCAAAGACTCGGAAGAAAAAAATTCTGCAGTGAGCACCCAAAACATTCCCCTTTCAGCTCACTTCCCCCTCAAACCCCCTCAAGTAAGCAAAGGAAGTTAACGCTGCCCAGCACAGCTTGTCTCTTGAAAAAAAGGGAAGAACAAAGAGAACACTCTTTTGACACAGTAGGCTAAAGATGGGGAAGGAATCAAGGAAAACAAATGGATGAGGAAAGGCAGGAGAGGAGCCATGTACAAAGTGAGACCTGAATGTGGTGCCTGTGAGGGAAAGAAAAATGGATGTGATGAGGTGCAGTGGGGTGCAAAGTTACTCCCTGGAGCAATAAGGAGTTTCAAATGCTGTCTATATGATGGAAGAACATCATCGGTATTGGGATTTAGCTTATCTCAGTCAGAATCTAGACCCCAAACAGAGCTTAGGCTGGAGATGAAATGGGGTGAGGTGTAGTGGAAAAGCCATACATGCCTGAGATCTGCATATCTGCAAAAACACGAACATACATCACCCACAGGCGAAATGGAATGTCACCTCCTAAGATTAGAGTGGCAGCAAGAAAAAGCAGGGCCTTTTCTTCAGCACCCTCAAAGCTCTGGAACAAGCTTTCAAGGAAGCCGATTCATGCTGTATGCATTTTAGGAAGGTTTGTTAAAGCACATCTTTGTCAGGACCTTCGCAGGGATGTCACCCAGGCTTTGAAACGCTTTGCCCTCGAAGACTCACTTGGCCTCTCCTTCTCTGATAGCCTTCAGACACCAGGTCAAGACACGACTTTATCAGCATGCATTTGACCTGAATAATAGGTTAAAAGACTTCTCTCTGGCAATTGCTATGCTACATTTGTCACTCTTCGTTGTTTAACTGATATACAATTTTTTATTGTTTTATTGTATTACCTATTATTGTTAGCTGCCTTCAGGGTCCCATGTGTAGGCCGAAAGCTGTGATAGAAATAATAAAGAGAACCTTTTAAAGCAAGCTTTTGAGAATTGATCTGCAGCTGTTTCAGCAGGTTCTGATTTTATTGCTACCACTAAATAAATTTGGGTTTCCAAATGGCCTCTCCCCCTTTCTCCAGAGTAACATTTGTTTGGTATTTTAAAACATGTCATAAACCACCTCGAACAGTGTGAGAAACAGGATTTTAGGGTGTCTGCATTTTAAAAAAAGAATATCTGATGAACTGTTTTACTTATTTATTTTTACAGCTTTAAGACGCAACGTGCCTCTGGGCTAAATGTTTTGAACAGGTTGTGTATGTCTATTATTTGACACATTTATCATTAATTAAAGTCATGATTTAAATAAGGCCAAGGGAGGGCACAAAGGCACATAATTTGGTGAATTCAGAAAGGTGGAGAGTAGCAGATTCAAGTCATCTTGTGTCTTTATATTGTCTTTGCTTATAAAACTTTCCCACAGACAGTCTAGATAGGTGGAGAACCTGTGGACCTCTAAATCTACCACTGCCATCACTCCTGTCCACTGGATACACTTCCTGGGTCTGATAGAAATGTGTTGGGGAGCCAGAGGTTCCCCCATCATAGGACAGACTTATATTGAGCCAGACTTCTGGCCCATCTAGCGTACTATTGTCTATGCTGACTGGCAGAGGCCCTCCAAGGTTTCACACAGGGTTCCTCTCACCCAGCCCCATATGGAGATGCTGGTGGTTGTACCTGGGACCTTCTGCAGGCAAAGCCAATGCTCCACCACTTGGTTGATGCATGTCTTTCCTTGGTCAACACACGTGACTGGACAAACACCGTTGACTGCCTACTGATAACACGCCTCAGATGACGAGGGTCAAATCCCTCCAGGAGAACATTACCTATAAGTCCCATGAATAGCAACTACAAAGACACTTCCTCGCTTCCAATGCCTAACACAATTTGTCATCCATTCGCTTCTACATGCCTGACTCTCATATAGCAAAAGTGACATAAGGAACAAAACTCCTAATCCAAAAGTCAGCAAGCTTTTCTACTAAAATTGACAAGAGTCCTCAAAGCAGAGATGTATCTCCAAGAGAGATGTCTCGTGCAACCTCCTCTGCTGTCAAATTGTGCTAGCTTTAATGTTGGGGAGCGGGAGGGTTCTTCTTCAAAGATTTGTGTCATGCCCCATCACAGAAGCAAAGACAAGAAAGAGGTGGGCAGGGGAGCTGAGGATCCTCTGCTCCAGCACATCTTAAGTCACTCAAGGACTTTGCTCTCAAACTACTTGGAAGAATCCAAGACTGTTGTAATACTGCAAGCCCTCCAGGTTTTGACAGCTCCATCCAATATTTAAATCAGGAAAGATTAATGCTATTGCTAGAGCACTGTTTCTCCACACTGTTTTCACGAAACCTTGAGATTACTTGGAAGCTTATTAGGGATTGCTCCATCAAAGGAGCAATAATGGCAGGCATATTTCCTTGGAAGTGAGATCACTACTGATTTTCACCTGAAGTGAGCAGCCACAGGAGGACATTAAGTGTGTTCCAGATAACACTTGGTTCACAAAGAACTCTGGCCGTCTCAACAGGACGGGCCATCCAATTTAATTTAAACATACACATTAATATAAGCTGTCAAAATGTTAAAAGAGTTTTCCAAACAAGACTGAAGATAGAAAATGTACATTCAAAATTTGGTAACACCTTCAGACAACTGAGTAATACTTTATTGGCCCGAATATAAGGCACACTTTTTTCCAAATTCCACCCATGCAGACTACAAGTGTGGCTTATATTCATGACCTTACTGCTCCCCTGCCCCTCCCCAAAAGCAGTCAGGGAGCATGGGGCAACGGTGCACTGCATTGTTGCCCCACGCTGCTTCATCCCAAGCCGCCAAAAAGAAGGGGGGTGGGGAGGAGGCCACCGGCAAAGCGGCAAGGCTCCCCCCGGGAAGCAGCCCGGGAGCGTGGGGCATTGGTGCCTGTCGCATCCGTGGCTCTCAAGCCTCTCCCAAGTCGCCGAAAAGAAGGGGAGAAGACCACCTGCCTTGTTTTCTTTACCCCTCTTGAATTTTAAAGGTGCGGCTTATATTCGGGTGCAGCTTATATTCGGGCCCAATACAGTAGATGGTAGGTCTTTGACCTTCCGTAAGCCTTGCTGCAGCCACAAGGGCTCACAGGATCCATTTGCGTTGTCTGCTAGTCCCACATCACAGTAATATAATTTGGAAGTGTGTGAAAGTTCACAAATACCAAGGATTGTTCCAAAACAAAATTAACAGGACAACAATTTCTGCCCCAAAGGGGGATATGCCCATATCACATGCCTCAATGAGGCATTAAGCACTCAGATTGCCAGCATCCATCTGAATTCTGAAACAGCCAGTTATTTCTTGTAAAGATGCTGCATAGTCTTAAACCGGCTAAGATTCTGAAGACTTAAAGACTCCCTGAACCTACAAAGTTTAAAAACCCAGTGCTCTACAGAATGATGTCAACATCAGGGTGCCATTCAAAGTTATTCTGCTGACAAAGCTTTTAGCAATATATTTACTGTGCCAGCTTCAAGGATAATAAAGCCAACATGATAAGCTAACTTACTTGATTGCAATCTCCTAAGATCAACCAAGAGTAGACACCAAGACAGACCATCCACTGGCAAAGTCTGCAACACAAAGTCACATATGAGGAGGCTGGCGTTCTTGGCAAATCCTCCGTAGTGATGGCTGTGCACCACTGATGGATGTCATATTACACTAAAGGTGGAAGGAAGACTCGCACTTTAATAGAGGGAACCCACTGGGTTGATTTCCTACCATTTTCCTCTTACAAAGCAGCTGTATAGGAACCTGAATGTAAACAGGTACTTGCTGCCAAATTGTACTTTGGGGAGCTGCAACCTACCAGGTAGAAACCACAACCTTACATCCTCTATTAAAGGGTTTACTAATATGTTAAAGCTTGCATTTATCTCTCTTAAAAATGAATCAGGACCATCTCAGGAAAACACTGAGTTACCATCTTGGGACAATCTCAGGCACACACTGAGTTGAATGCTATGTTTCAATGTGAGAAAGATGGAGAAAGCGGAGCATTATAAATGAGACAACGGTGTGTAACCAACTGGTTCTAGGGACCAGCCAGCCATAGGGACATAGGAAGCTGCCTTATACAGAATTAGACCAATGCCTCCACTGACTGGCAGCAGTTTCTCTCCAGGATTCCAGAAAATGGGTTTCTCCTAGCCCTTGCTGGAGATACCAGTGACTAAAACTGGAACCTTCTGCATGGGAAACAGGTGCTCTATCACTAAGTTGAGGCCCTTCTCCCAAATGGGTACAGTACTAGAATGCAGGACACACTACCTTGTATATATTACCAGAATGAACCACAGAACCTACTAAAATCAGTCTTGTGCACTCACCTTATATGCCCTCTCAACTATCAGATCTCTGCAATGGATTAAATTTTCAAAACTGTGAATATTTAGGATTATACCAAATAGATGTCACTGCACTGTTTTTCCCCTTAAAAGTGCTCTGGGGCACATGTTTAAGTTCATACAGGGCACCAGCTGGGTTTGTGGACCTCACTGCTGCCCCTTCCAAACTGAGTTTTCACAGGGATTCTCTTACTGAGATATTGCTGATTAACTGCTAAGGAACATCAGTGTTCCCTAGAACAAAGTTGGCGGGGGATACCACAAATCCACACCGCCAAATTATTTGCATTATGCATACTGTACACGTAAACATTCATTCCCACCCAAATAGTTTTTAAACAGATGGGGCATTGTTGAGTTCTGCACTATGTTGGGATGTTTGCTGTCACGAGGACACAGGCAAGCTAAACAGGTCACTCCCAGTTAGCCCACGAAGGTGATGCTCCAGGCATTCTTGGCCAGGCTTTACAGCACAGTGTGGCAGCTAGAGAACAATAAGCAACAACTGAAGCAATGGAGAAAGGCATGTCCATCCAGCGCCCCCCCCGCCCCCCACTACTGCTCCAGCTGTTGCCCCATAACATTTGTGCCACTCCCAGCTAGCCCATCAAAGTGATATTCTAAGGCAGGACGTGTGTGTGTGTGTGTGTGTGTGTGTGAGTCAGACACAGCCCTTTCTATCTTGCCCTTGGGACTTTCCCAGGGATACATTTCCTTGGACACACCCCTCTCTCTACATTGCACAAACATCCTTTAGTGTTTTTGTGTCAACTGGAATATGTCATTGAAATATGATGATGCCTATTGCTTGCCTGGATGGAGGAAAGAGAGGGGTGTGTGAATATGTGTAGAAACAGACAAACATACAAAAGGTAAATTTTGCCCTGCCCACTTTTGCCACTAGCCCTGCTCACCATGTGCCCCATCCCCCAAGAAGGTCGCCCAGAAGCAATTGCGTGGCGAGTTCCCGCCCCCCACCAAGATAAATAAACACACGAGACACCATAATTAAGGTTAATTGGGCGAATTAGGCCACAACTTTATTGAATTCAGGAATGAGAGGCATTGGCTTAGGCATTGGTCCTATCGACTATCCGGCTCCAGCCCATTTGCTGGAGACACGGGGAAGGGTTAACACTAATCGAGGAGTCTCCCGCCGAGGCACGTCGACTAGGAGCTCCCCCGGGTCACCGCTCTGGGGCGTGCCTTTGGCCCACACCTCCATAGGCTTCGGACAGGGCCACGCCCCCCGGAGTCCTTTAACGGACCACCCTTCGTTCACTGGGAGGAGGTGATGGCGTCCCCCCCCACATCCTCTAAACCCCTTCTTACCAATGCCTACCGCCAATGCCGAAGAGTTGTGACGAGTTGCTACGAGGTAGGCGAAAAACCAAAAGGCTGTAAATTGCCAATTGGGAAAAATTCCTACCATGCCCCTTGCGGCGACAGACCGAAGTCCATAGCAAAGTCAGACCTACCTAAAGCCCAACTAAAGGGAGGGAGGGTGGGAAAACGTGGGTGCTAGCCGGAGAAGAGAGGGCGAGCCCCCTCCGCTGCGGCCCTAAATAGGGCAAGCCACGCCCCCCAGCCAGCCGATTGGCTGGCTGGGAGGCGTGGACGGACGGGATTCCCCTGTTCTCGCGGGGGGCTGAGACCAGCCCCCCCGCTCACGTGGGAAGGGCGTGATGCCCGCAACCCCACCTCCTGGGGCAGGCCTGGAAGTGGCTATGTGGCTATCAGGCAGAAAACACTTTCCTAAGGTTCTGTAAGTCAAGCAAGCAATGAATACCCAGAGAACAAAGTTCACCAGAGATTCAAAATTCCTTGTTAAAAGTTGACAGCTGAATCCAAATGAACATTGACACAGCAAGAAAACACAACAAAATGCAGTAATAAGTCCGCTTATGGAAAATGCCCAACTCAGTTTCTGGTTGTCTGTTTTATATGGAATTTCGAAGGGAGTTTTTGTTCTTTACCACTGAAACTCTGTGACATTTTAAGTTCTGGTTTTAAAACTTCCCCCTTCTCAGGGAAACTAAAGTTATTTCAGGAGGTTACACACATCGAGCACGCAGGACAGTGCTGGCAAAAAATACAACCACCCAAAAATTCTTAAAAAACATTAGAAGGAAGTTACAACCCAGTGGTACTGTTTGGAAGTATTAAGAATCAAGTCCAGCAAATGCCACACCAATATTAAACAAGGGGGAGGGGCAACTTATATACCCCTTTGCCCTGCTGTAGTGACTACTGCATCACTGTCTATTTTATTATGTTTTCTTGTAAGCCACCTTGAGAACCTTATTATTTTATTTTTATTTATTATTTATTTCAGTAAATTTGTATACCGCCCTTCATCCGTAGATCTCTGGGCAGTTCACAATGTAACTTTGGTTAGTAGGCAGGGTAAATAGTTCAAGATAAATAGTCCTAAATAAATACAGTGGTACCTCGGGTTACAGATGTTTCAGGTTACAGACGCTTCAGGTTACAGACTCCGCTAACCCAGAAATAGTATCTCGGGTCAAGAACTTTGCTTCAGGGTGAGAACAGAAATCGCGCGGCAGTGGGAGGCCCCATTAGCTAAAGTGGTACCTCAGGTTAAGAATGGACCTCCAGAACAAATTAAGTTCGGGTTGAGGTACCACTGTAGTCATTTTTTCTGACAAAAAGAAAGGGAGGATTTATTTGAAGGGCTAACTTCTTTATAGCAAGAGAGACAGAAATAATAATAAAATAAGGCTACAGAAAGGAAGTTGCAGACTTATAGCCAGTAATTTGCAAGGGGCAAATATCGATTCTTTCTGGGCAAAACATGCCTCCAAGACATCAGCACTCCAGATGTGCCAAAAAGATTGTCTGTACTGGTTTGCAAACCTGCCTTAAATGACAGAGTTCCAAAGAGAATTCACCAACAGGGAAGAAGAACATATTCAAAATACAATTCACTTCTAACCTGACCACATCATGATTTACAATAGCCTCTGTAGGTAGTTCCCTTCACTTTTTATTTAGGTTTATCTTGATGGTGAATTCCTCTCTCATTGAGGATTACAAAACAAGGATATTACCCGAATGCCAGCAAATTAAGTCTCTTCTGCCAGATACCAACCAAGAACAAATGTCCAAACGAGTCCAGCAACTGCCCGTGGTATCCCTAGCAACAGGCAATCATTAAATGCAGTTGTTTAAAATCTGGTTCCCAGAATTTAATGCAGACAGGCTGCATTATTTAGGAATTAAACATGTAATATGGAAGACACCAAAGCAGCACTATACCTCAAACATCTCTTTTGAAGGTCAAAGGGGGCACATATTTAATGTAAATCCACGATGAAAAATTAACAGGATGATTATCATAAATACAAGTAGGGATGAAAAAGCTACAGAATCATAAGAAAACAAAATCAAGAATTATATTCATGAACCTTTAAGACCCAGACAGCCTGCTTTCATTAAGATTACCAGAATATTTTAGTCCACCAGTTAACTTGCCAGAAAAAGTAGCATTTACAGTTGAGCGAATCATTGCTTGTAGAATCCAACATTAGAAGGTTCCCACTTTCCTAGCTATAGTTGTTTTTGCCAGAGGAGTCTTTTGTCTCATATAAATGTGCTTTTAATATGAAAATAGGAGTGAGGAACATTAAAGCATCTTTTAAGCACTGCAAATACCACACAGCCATTCAACCACTAAGATAATGTTTACATTAAGATAAAGGAACTACTTTCAAGAAGAGGACAACTTGCTTCAGCAATTACCACACCAGTAAAAAAGGATCTGGTCTCTGAAAAAGGCAAGAAATCTACATATCTTAAGAGGTGTTAACAATAATCTCTAGCATATCCAGTTAAAAGGATCCAGAAGCCTTCACTGACAGTCTTCTCTGTCCGAGACCCTGGAGAGCTGCAGCCATCCAGAGCAAGATGGATCATCAGTCTGACCAGACGAGAGAGAGATCCTGTAGTATAAAGAATTATTTCAAGCAGTTTCTTTCAGTCTCATAAAAAGTATCTGTTGCCAACACAGGTTCCAAGGAAGCGTCATGCAGTGTGACTCTTTCTAGCAATTAGCAATAAAGGGCTGCTGGCCCTTTAAGGCTAGAAGAGAAAAGGGAGACAACAGGCCTATCCACCCTCCCTAACACACATCTCTTAAGAGCACATCACACAGTGGCTGCCCAAACAGGTTATCACCACAGCCAGGGCAATTTACAGCTTGGGTGACTTCCCAGCCCAGAGGCAAATTGCAAAAGCCACTGAACTTGCCCTTTACTCTGAGGTCTGTCTTTATTTATTTTCTCTTCTTGGCCATCACATATCTTCAGCAATCACAAGAGATGGAGAACTAACAGGATTAATGCAGAGAACTCTGGAAAAGTATGCTGTGTTGCAAATAGGCAGTGGCAGAGCAAAGCCGTGCTTTATTGGCAACTTCAAGGCTGGAACAAGAACCCCAAGGTCCAAGACTGGATCCAACAACTGGAACAGCACAACAGTTGTGAGCAAAGCAACATCAGTCCCTAAAGCCCCCTGGACTGGCTGAGCCACAGATAAACACTAGGAGCCTGTCACTGCGGGCAACAACCAAATGCCACTCTGCCTGCTAGATTTCAGGGATGAGCTTCAGGCCACTGAGCTCAATGGCTCTGAGTTAGGAGGTGTAGATTTGGGTACAGTTGTTGCTGACCCAGCCTAGCCCCAACAGCTTCTTCCAGTTAACCTCCTGGGTTAACCACCTGCACCCACCCCACAATGAGAAATGGCAAGCTGGCTTGGCAATGAATGCCAGCCTAAGGTAACAATGGCTGTGTTTGAACACAAGACTAAACTATGTCTTAGCACTACAAAGTCTGCATCCTCTCAGATGAACCTCTCCCCTCCACACTGCCCAGGGGAAGACTTCAGAAGCTTTTTATCTTCAGTTTTAACAAACCACAGATTCCCATTTTGTCCAAACTGGGGGTTGTGGTTTAACTTTCAGAACAAGTCAAGTTCAAACTGCAGCTTATAAAGCCCGCTTGTTTAAAGTACCATAGTTAGTGTTAAAAGCGATCCTGAGCTCAGACAAAACTGAAAGCCAGGGTTAAGTAAGAGAAAAAGCTTCTGAATTTCTGGCTGCATGGGGGGAGGAGATGGATGAAAGGACCATGTGAGCCGAGGAGGAGTCTAGGCTTGCGCACTAAAACCCATGCAGTGAAACAACGACGCAGCACTGGAAGCATTGTGAGAAACTAACCTTTAGAAAATACGAATATGCTTTAACTGTACAGGCTTTAATTGTGCATATATTAATAAGCCAAGATTTCTTCCATAATAAGCCAAGACTCCAGGACAAATGTGACATTTCTAGAAGACTACAGTGAACTGCTCAGCTAATTTAATTACAGAGTCAGCAATGCACTCATCATAGCTCTCCTCCCAACACAGAAAGCCAGTCTGCATGAATTGAAGCCAGAGACTCACAAACCCAGAATCTATCCTGGGCCACACATCCAGTGGTTTGAAAATGTTAGAGCTCAGAAGTGGCCAGCAGTATGCTCTTTATCAATGGGTTGGAGCCATTAACGACTTCCTGCTAGATTTCCAGAGGTGCCCATGTACTTGCTTATCCCACATCTCATTCACCTCATGAAGAGTTCCGGAGTACCTGAAAGCTTGCACACCACCTTGCATTTAGCCTAATGAAGTATTTGCCCTGATGGTTAGGGTCATTTCTTAATTCTCCCCAGCCTTAAAATGGCAGATCATTCTTGGGTACTCCCACCCTCAACATGTGTCCCTGTTTCTTTGAATTAGTATGACACTAAAGCCTGGTTATGATGTGCTTATTTACCACCAATTTTTTTTACATTCTCAACAGAGTTGGTTTTTGTGGTAAGAAGTAGCAAGGCATTAGTTAGCTCTCTTTGCCAGGAGTGCGAGACAATGTGAAGATTGCAAGAGGACTCTGTATCTGAAGGCACCTGTAGCAGTCATTAGTTGGGGGCCACTGCAAGTGTAGGGGGACTTCAATACAAATTGTGTCTACCATTTTTAAAGACTTACTGGAATCAATGAACCTTCCATGCATATCTGAAAGCCTGAGGTGAAGGGGCATTTTGTAGTTATGCAGGAAGGGAGTTCCGCAACCAAGGAAAATATGATATACATATTTGAGCAAGTCACAGATGAATGCAGCTTATCAATTGCCATGTTTCAGAGTAAGAATGGCCCATTCAATATTTACACATGGAAAAAGGGAACTGCTGCCACTCACAATTTAAGAATATTAAGATATGCTCTGAGGTGCATCAACTGCCAAATTTGGCAAGCGCGCGCACACACACACACACACACACACACACACACACACAAAGCAGGCAGTCAGTCACTTTCTTTCTTTCTTTCTTTCTTTCTTTCTTTCTCTCTCTCTCTCTCTCTCTCTCTCACACACACACACACACACACACACACACCTTGTGTTTTTCATCACCTGGACAACACGAGACTTTATGAAAAGGCCTCTGGAGTGGCCAGCTGCCAATTAGGAACATAGGAAACTGTCACGACTCCAAGTCCATCTAGCTCACTAATGTCCAGATTAACTGGCAGTGGCTCTCATTGATTTCTGACAGGGGACACACTCAGCTCTACCTGGAGATTTAACTAGTTGATGCTGCCATAATGGAGTTCTGCCTACTAATATTGCCACTGTTTTTTATTTGCTTCTGTATTATTTCTTCCTTAAGTGTCTTTTTAACAGTTTTCACTCACTATCCTGTGCATTCACCCTTTCTTTCCACATAAAATACATTTTCTAAAAATAAAGAAAAAACACCATAAGGCACCAAACTTTCACAAAGCTTTCCTGCTCAGCTGAGGATCCTCACCCACTGTAGGTAAATGAGAAAAGGTGATTTAGGTGCATGCTCTAAAGAACCACAAAAAGTTTTACTTTTGATCAGTAAGAGTGTTGTTATCAAGTTAGGAAGCTGCAAAGGGTAATCCTTCACACAGAAGCAGCTGTCCACAAGTGTACACACAAGTTTTATTTTGGTGCAGCATAGACTTCTCTGCCGTCTGCTACTGCCTACAGAGTTGTCGCAGGGGTGAGTGCAGCCCAGCAGAGGGAAATGTTTTGTTTGCGGCACTGTTTTTACACACACACACAAACACAGAATGATTCACTGACTAAGTAAACAGGCAAGTTGTTTAGCCAGCCCTGTACCTGCAAAAAACACAACCAAGCAGAGCTTCTTGAGAAAGACAGCATGAAAGAACACAACTTTAGTTGTAAACACTACTGCTCAGAGAGGAGTGAATGCAGAGATCTGACGGACTTTGCAAACTGAACACTTGGGATAATTTTATTTACCGTATTTTTTGCACCATAACACTCACTTTTTTCCTCCTAGAAAGTAAGGGGAAATGTCTGTGCGTGTTATGAAGGAAATGCCTACGGGTGGCATGCCTATGGATTTTCCTCCTCTAAAAACTACGTGCGTGTTATGGTCGGGTGCGTGTTATAGAGCGAAAAATACGGTATATCCCGCCCTCCCCGGCCAAAGCTGGAGGGCACTAGGTTGAAGGAAGGCTGGCTTATCATGACAAGAATGAAACTAATCTTCTTCTGAGTTTATGGGCCCCGCCCTCCCCCACTCCATGCAGAGTCACGAATCAGGAAGTTTCCACTTCCAATTTCAGTTTACTAAAGTGTAGCACAACCTGGTGTCTTTCAGATGTTTTACACTAAAATTCCCATCATCACCTACCACCAGCGATGCTAACTGAAACTGGTGGGAGCTGTCATCCGACCACATCTGGAGGGCACTAGATTGGAGAAGATTGATGTATTGCTTTGTCTGAACCCTAAACTGTAGCTCTCTTAACAATAGTTTGCTGAAACGCACTAGCTTCATAAACCATGGTTTGAAATTGGGTTGTCATACAAACCACAGTTAACATTAACCACACTCCGATGCATTCAAATAACACAGCAAGCTCTGGATAATCAAAAACAGAAGTAATAGAAGCAAACCCTTCTGAACTCCTCCTCACAGCCACACTAGGAAGGAAAAATACATGAGTCCAAGAGCAGAAGCAGCTGCGGTTTATTGTGATGGGAACAAGCCTAACAGGACACCCAAATGAAATATTTTTTAAATAAAATGCCAATGTTTCCATCTGAGCAGTCAAAAGATCCAAATTCAACTTCGCAAATAAATTGGCATAAATTACCAGCCCACAAGATGTTTCATCTATTTGCCCACAAGCCACTATGAGGGTCACTGGTGTCCTAAGAAGGAAACAACAGAGCCAACTTTTGCACCTTTTCCTGCCTGGTTGCATAGAAGCTGTTCTAGCTCCCCGCCACCACAACCCCAAGAGACTGGCTGTTTACATGATTGGCCAAATTACTATTTTTCCCTCTTTCCTGCACAGTCTTCACCTCAAAACCTAAACAGGGTAACTTGGTGCAGTCTTTGTTCCCCTTTTCAAACTATCAAGAGATAAGCTTCACGATAGAAATGCAACAAGATTTCAACATGTAAAAGCACCCATTTGAAATTCAACCCCATTCCTCCAGTGACAACTTCCTATTACAGAACATCGTGCAAACTGCAAGTCATATTTTCTGTTTGGGAAATGTTACTTTAATTTTCTCAGAGGTCCAATTGCTTAAAAAGCTACTTGCTACACCAAAACTGCAAGTATGTTTGAAGTAAAACTAGAATGCATGTATAACCTGTGCTACGAATGGTTTTGGGGAAGCTTGAAAACAATGGAAATGCCAAGAATTGATCAATGCTATATTAAACCCCGGCCTTGAACTCTTAGGGCCCTACTGCACATTAAGCAGTAGGAAATGCAACTTTGCCACTCAGCAGGAAGCTCCATCCCATCATCACCTCCTGAAAAAAGTTAGCTGTGCGAATGCATATTTTGCATTTTTTCCAGATTTCTTTTTAATGTATGAAGTAGCTTACCATGTATCCTGTCTAAAGGTGTCTAAATGAGTCTCTAGCCGAGGTATGGGGAACCTGTGGTCCTTCAGATGTTGCCAGACTAAAACTCCCACTATCCCTGGTTGCTGGCTATGCTGGTTGGGGCTGATGCAAGTCCAGCAACATCTGGAGAACTGCAACTTAACACACAGCCCTGATTCGATCTCACTGAAACAGCCACCAGCAGTGCAGTGAGAGCCGAATATTTATTCCCCAAACCTCCGTCCTTTAGTACAAGACCGAGAAAAGGCTAAGAGATGAGTTGTAGCTTATGATGACAGCTGCAGTGGGTGAGGATCCTCAACCGAGCAGTAAAGCTTTTTGGAAGGCAGTGACCACCAATTAAGACATCCAGGTCTGCACCCATCTCGGCGTCACGGTAATTTTCACCACATGCTTTTGGAAAAGAGCACAAAGATCACCAGTGTGACAGGAAAGCTATTAACACAGCCGTTGTCCCCAGTCACTGCATCCCTCCAAAGCAGCACGTAGTCAGCACAACCCCAGGCACAGCGGTAAAGTAAATAGCAGTTGTATGATATGTATGCAAGAGAGCAAGGCAGTCATAAGGAAACGATGCAGCTCCTTTCAGGTAAGGAAGCAGGATCTTCTAAAGCTGTTGGAAGGAGGGAAGATGAGACAGACTGATATCATGGGAAACAAGTAAAACCAGTAGCCGAAAGGGCTGCAAAGGAATTGGGGAGTGGAGTTTAGGTTTTTTTGCAGTGTCAGCAGCAGTCTACAACCCCCCTCCTCACTTTACAACACAACTGATTTCACCAGTCAAAGTGAAAGGAAAGTGTAAAGGAGGATAAGGGGGGAAAACACGGGTGTTTCAGCAAATGAAGGATGCAAAAGCAAGCCCCAAAGGATGCAATGACCCAGAGATCAGAAGCCAGCTGCTGATTCCCCCCCTCCCCCAGGTGCACTGCCCTTCTGGTACTTCTGAGAAAGCTCAAGGTACAGTTCAAGGCACAAGCATCACTGCTGTGTCTCAGGTCCTCCATAGCTGTGCCACGAATGCAAAGGCGCTTCATGCCACTTTGCCCTGACAGACACTGACAGCTTCACAGAGAATGAGGGAGATGAACATTGCTGGATCTCTCCCTTCCTGCCTTCCCTATCCGCAAAGGGCATTTGCAACCCAGACTCCTCTCTCCTCCACCATCCCCCTCTCACCATTCTTCTGGACAGCTCTGAAGGATATTCCTCCCTCCTCAGACACATTTAAGTACTCCATCTCTCCCTGGCCAATAGCCCTTTGTCACTTATCTCCCCCCCCCCCACATGCACTCTGAAAAATAACCAGCATCCCTCATCCCACACCAAGCAATGCCCACACGCTGCTTAATCCTTCTACCTGTATGTCTTGCATCCCTCACATACTTACACAACCTCACCTTCCACCACCTGTTTTACAAGCCTCTTCGGCCTGCTCCCTCCTGCTTTTTCTGTCGCCCCCTCAAGCCAGGATCTGTGTTTTCTAGCTCCAGTATGACCTCCCCCTTCCCACAGAACTTCAATTATGACTGCCTGAGGCTTGCCAGCCATCAACCTTACTGCTGCCTCAGAGCCAAGGCCTCAGCGTCACAGACATCCCTGCCAGCACCTTCAAGGCACCTTCACTACCACCTCAACCTTAGCCTCATTCCTATGCAGATTAGGCCTCAGTCCCAATTTACCAAAAGTAACACCATGGCAAACTGAAACTTCTGTGCCTATCCATCCTTTGCCACAGCTTCCCAACACAGGCTTTCTTCCTGCTACTACTAACCCAGCCATTCATCCTTGGCCTGCAATGATTATGGTTTCCAACTCAGCACTCTCACCCACCAGTCTCACAGCTCCCCAGCTCTGGAGCTCCCTCCCTGTGGTGATCAAGCTGTCTTCTACATCAGAGGTTTTCAACCTTTTTGAGTCCATGACTCCTTTAAGCAACTGCATTCTTTCTGTGGCACCCCTGTTATGCCACCCCTTGCCTGCAGAGCTGACAGCCTCTCACCCTTTTTCAAACACCCTCCCTTGTGGAGTGTTCCCTCAGCCTCCTCTCCCCTCTCCTTGGGAGTCTTCCAGGCAACTGCTGCAGCCCCTGGTCTCTGAACTGCCCCGCCCAAAAGAGAGGTGCCTCCCAGAGGCACCATTCGCCTGCAGAGCTTATAGCCAGGGCTGCTGCAATAAACAGCTGTGCAAGTATTTGGGAGGCAGAGACGTGAGAGGGCACCAGAGGAGGGAGGGAAGGAAAGAGAAAAGAAGGACAGCAGCACTCCTGACCATCATTGAAGGCACCCCAGGGTGCCACAGCACACTGGTTAGAAACCACTGTCCTACGTGAATCTCATTCAGGAGACAACAAATTTTTGCTTGCCTTTGGAACAAAACAGCAGGGGCTCTGTTGGTTTAATGGTATTGCTGACCATGTTATAACTGTAGCGTATTTTATGTTAGTTTGGATTGCAACTTTAATATTGGTTTTAGAAGGCTGCATTTTTGTGATTGTTGCTAGCTGCCCTGGGCTCCTGTGTGAGGAACAAGAAGGTACAAAGAAACAACAATATTGTTGTTCTTATAATTAATTTCATGCAACCACTTAACTCTCAAGCCACAACCAGACATCTTGTCATAGTTCCTAAGCCAGGGATGGGAAACTTGTGGCACTCCTTTTTTTTTTAATTCCCAGACAGAGAAGGATACAGGTGAAAGCCACTTCAGAACCTGCTCCAGATGAACTTCCCACCATACACAAACATACGCATGCTGACCTACCAACAGCTGCCCTTTGGGAATGATCCTGATGACTTTTTAATATACTGATATAGTTTATTGCAGTTCTTTTCGGTGTCATTTAATGTAAACTGCCTTGAAGGATTTGTTGTCCTGAGAGGCGGGTTATTAATAAATGTGATAAAGAAACTCCTATCAGCCTCAGTCAGCATGATCAGTGGTGAGGGAAGATGAGAGTTATAATCCAACATCTGGGGGGCCACAGGTTTCCCACCCCCTGCTTCAACATCACCCACAAATCAGTATCTCCACTCAGCCTCATTCTCTGTTCTCACCAAGCTTGATTTTGGGGAGTGTACAGAATGTAGGCACCTCTTATGAAATCCCCAGATGAGCCCCCCATCTCCTCCTAGCTTTAACCATATTGTATGTCCCTCATAAAAGTGTGGTTAAATCAAAAAGATTGAGGGTACAACCAAAAAGAAGAGGACTTTGCCTCCTCTGCCCGTCATCCAGGAATTCAAGCAGTGTTCCTCATTCTCTTTCTCCAGAGCCACCTGTGCCTCCTACCTACAACCATCAGTTGTCATAAAATCTACCTGACTCTTCATGAAACCTGACCCCCAGCTCACCATCATGGCAATATTGCACTCTCTGACACCATCCTCTCTTCTGCATCTTTATTGTCATCCCAGTGCCATACGTCTGGGAAATCTGAGCCAAACCCACCCACCCAGCCTCATAAGGCCATTCAATTTTCCTCCTCCATTCCATGACAAACACTAATAATAATCAGTATGCATACAACGCTTCCAAATATCCAAAGAGTTAAAAAATAAAAGTATATAATCTTAGTAATCCTATGAAAAGCAAACCCCACTCCCCAAAAGCCGTTTGGCAACCTTAACCTGACTTATACTCCCCACCTACATTCAGCATGGACCTGAAATGCACTACCATGCAAGTCTGATCCATATGCTTCATATAGCCTCATAATCCCTGCTGCAAAGAACATGCATGGAAAACTCGCCCAACCCCCAGCAGACATACATTAACTCTAAGACCACCTACACTGCTGCATTCACCCCATAAGTGGGATTTTTTAATTTAAAAAATTGAATGGTGCACTGTGAGCCACCTTGAAAATAGTAGTGGAAAGGCAGGATATAACTATTTTCAACAAATGAAATGTATCTCTCTCCATAGTCTCTGCCCACACTCCTATTGCCCATCAGCCTTACCCCACAGGGCTTCACTTAACATTAAGAAACTATCCCTAGAGATTCTGAGAACCTAAGCAACTACTGTCCAGTTGCCAACCTCCATTTGGGGGGCAAGGTTATTGACCAGGTGGTCACGGACAAGATTCAGGAGCTCTTGGAGGAGACTGATTTTCTAGATCCATTTCAATCAGGGTTCCAGCCTGGTTTTGGCACAAAAACTGCCCTGGCTGCCTCAGATGATGACCCCAGTCAGTGGAAGGGACAGGGGTAATAGATGTTTGTTAATCCTCCTCGACCTCTCAGTGGCTTTTCATACCATCGACCACTGTATCCTCCTGGAGAGGCTATCCAAATTGAGGGTGAGTGGGACTGCTTTACAGTGGTTCTGGCCCTACTTCGATGGCTGTTTCCAGAGGGTGGTGCTTGGGGATTGCTCTTTGGCCCCATGAAACCTTCAATGTGGGTTCCTCAGGGTTCAATTTTATCGCCAGGCTGTTTTAACATCTAAATGAAACTGCTTTAGTAGGGGGGGTGTCATATGGAGTTTTGAAGTACACTGTCAGCAATATGCTAATGACAGACAGCTCTATTTCTCCTTTACTTCTCCAGGTGTGGCAGTGGATGTGCTGGACCGGTGTCTTGCCTCTGTAATGCACTCGAGGAGAGTCAACAAGCTCAATCCAAATAAGACTGAGGCACTGTTAGTGATTGGTTCCCTAAACCAAATGAACAGGAGACTGCCTGCTCTTAAGGGGATTACACTCCCACTGAAGAAGCAGGTATGCAGCTTGTGGGTGCTCCTGGACCCATTGCTGCTGCTTGAGGCCCAAGTAGCAAGTACCTTCCATCAGCTTTGGCTGGTGATCCAGCTGCACCCCTTTCTGGATAGGGAGGGGACCTGTTATTATGATTTTCTTTGATTGTTTTATGGTCTTTTTATTTTGCTCTGTAAATTATGTGTTTTTTTATGTTGTACACCACTCTGAGATCTCTGGATAAATGGTAGTATATAAATTGAATAGATAATAAATAAACTGCCCCTGTCACAAACAGAAAGCAAACCATGCTCACAGCTTTCTTTCCTAGTAAGACAGTCTTAACCCACAACCTACTACCCCTAAAGCCCCCTCATCCACCACCCTGCAAACTCCTTCTTAACCCCTTCTGTACCCCATGCCCCACATACTCCTCATTCCTCTCTCTTCAAACACCCCACTTGACCCCTGCAACTCTTGACCTAAACCACCCTCCCAAAGGGAGCTTGCTATTTCTCCTAAGCACACAGGCCTCAGATGTCCACCCTCAACATCCCTCCACCTCCTTCCACTCAAAAGATAACCTGAAGTCAGTCCTCTCCTCTGTTAGCATAGCCCCTCATTACCGTGCCCACCCCCACTGGCACATAATTAGCATGCACCTTACGACCCACGCCCTCCCACACTCCCATGCCCGCCTACATCTGCATATCATTAGCGCACTCCCTGCCCACCCAATGCCCTCTCACCTCATTACCGTGCCTGCCTACATCTGCATATAGTTAGCGCACCCAAGAACCCCTTTTCCCTGTCATGCCCACTTAACATTGTCACACCGTTATCAGATTTACCTTTCACTGGGAGGTCCCAGGGCGGGTTAGAGCAACGTAAAAAAAAAAAATAAAACCACTTGACAACAGAAACAACACGCTCCCACACGCCTCATTTACATGTCATTTACATCCCCTTGGTCAACTTCAAATGCCCCCCCACCCGCCCCAAAAAGCTCACACACTCTCTCTCTCTCACACACCCCTCAGAGGGAGCCCTGCCATTCCCTGTCAAGCGCCCCCTCCGACCCAAAACTCCCCCCCTCATTAGCAAAGCTCCCCCTCATTATCCTAAGACGCCTGCCCCCCCCCCAGCACTCACCCCTCCGCAGGGCCTCGTCGTAGGTGAGGAAGCCGATGCGGGACTCCTTGTTGCCCATCGCGTCTCCCTCAGTCCATGGCGGGCGCTGCCTCCGCCGCACTCACCGGCCGGGGCCTCCCCCGGGGCTTCGTCCTGGCGCCGCCCAGAGGCTGCCCGCTCCCTCCCTCCCCGACCCCGAGCCTCGCGCAGGCTGCCGCCAACGCCAACGCCGCCCTCGCGCTCCCTCCGGCCTCGCGACACTAGCAGCGCCGACGACGACACCGCCGCCGCCGCCGACTCCTCAGGAGGCTGCTCGCCTCAGCTGCCGCCGCCGCCGCCTCCATGCCGAATCACGTGACGTCGCCAATTAACTGACTCCGCCCCCACCAACCCCCACTCGCCGTTCAAAACATCGCCCCGCCTCCTCCCCCGCGCGTGATGACGAAGGGTGGAAAGGGGCGGGGCGGTGGACGATGGGGCGGGGTGCGTCCCTAGAGATCGAGCCAAACAAAAGGGAGCAAAACGGAGGAGGAAAGGGGAACCTACTGCGCAGCGCTCACTTCCGGTAGCTGTTTGAAGGGGGCAGATGGAAAGCGATCGTAGGGTCGGGTCGGAAGGAGACGAGGAGAGTCTCGGAGGATCAGGCCCACCAGAAGGTTCCCACGGGTGCAAATCCCCAATTGAATCCCCAGGCAGGGCGGGGAGGGAACCTGCGCTGCTGCCAGTCAGTGCAGGCGACACTGAGCTAGGCGGGCCAGTGGGCCTGACTCGGTACAAGGCAGCATCTTGGGATGACACACAAGTTCTCACAGCGTTGCCATATTTTAAAAGGCACCTACCGCCTCAGAGCGTGGAGGCGGAGCAGGGCCACAGCGGCTGAACCTAGTTTTAACCACTCGTATGTCCGTGTTTTTGTTTCCTATATTCTCCGAGCAACGCCAGGTGCGAGGCACATAATGCGTGGGTCGCAGCGCGTATTGATAAGCGTAAAGGCAGATAAGAACGCAATGGGCGGCCAAGAACCATCTTCTCCAGCATCCTCCTCTCACAGTGGCCGACCAAATGCCCTCTGACTGAAGACTGATTGGACCCGTAGTCCCAAAAACTCTTGGTGGGCGCCAGACTACTTGAGGAAACCTGGCCTATTGCGTGGCACTGAGTTCCCTCCCGCGTTTAATTGGGAACCGGAAGTGTCTCTGCACTGCAGCTTCACGCCGTCCATGTTCCCCTTTAGGCCTAAGGTTAACTCCTCCCATCTCTGGCGCATCGCGTGGCGGAGGAGGCGGAGCAGGGTCCTGTGTTGTGGTTGGATCCCAGCGGGAGCGCCCATAGATATAGCAAATGTACAAAGTGACACTAGCTGTCATTTGTGTGCGCTTTCCCTCAGTGACGGGGCGGACCTGTTTTCCTCTCACGTTCCAATTCAAAGCTCAGGTTCCACCTCAGAGATACCTAGCCCTAGAACGGCACCGCTTTGAAGCCCGTCGCAGCTTGTTGCCATGTTAAACAGGAAGTGTGCATGATGACGGTCTTGCTTTTTGTCTCTATGGAATGCTTATGCAAACAGCGTATGGCAACTTTAATTGGGATGGCGGCCATCTTGGGGCGGGGGAGGAAAGCTGTCAATCTGAGCCATAGAGGTACAAAATTGTAGACGCGCACCCTTCTCTCAGACGCCTATTGGAATTGGAGATGAGATTTGGCACTGTCAAATGGGCGTAACCCCTACACAACCTACGCTGGGTAGTTTTAGATTAGGGCTGGAGACCCCAGTGTCCAAATCCTCACTCAGCCATGAAGCTGCTTTGGTAGCCTTGAGCAGTCAGTTTTTCACAAACCAAACTACCTTCCAGGGTTGTTGTGCGGATAAAACCAGGATAAATGAAGCTATGCGCCCCACCTGTGCTCCTTGGAAGAAAGGCAGGCTCTAAATGTAATATGTAAATTCTGTGCGATTTGGGACACGTGTCACACAGCTTCCAGTTGTTGTTTTTCATATAAAAACATAATGTGATCCTTGCTGGATTGAGCCTAGCAGCCAAATACCGTACTTCATATCGCTTTGAGTTGCCGTGGCAAAAAAGCAGCTAATTAATTTAATGATCGTGTCTATGGAACAATGAACCCAAGTAAAAGTAACACTCACCATTACAAACTCAGGGTCACACATACTTTCTGGCAGAACAAAAAACTGGAGATAGCTGAAAAAAATTAGACCAACCCAAATTGTAGTTAGTGGGATCATGAGGCAGACAGATCGCCCCTCATGCCCTTAAAATTATGCTTGTTTTCAAATGGGTATAAAAACCTCAGAGCCCTTTGTTTGTGGACCAGTCCCTTTCTTGCTAGCTTCCCAGATTGCTATAACTGTACCTCTATACTCAAGTATGGAATAAACTGGAAATTCCTGATCAGGTAACCGTTTACTTTTTCTGTGCCTCACTCCTGGGCTCTGGCCCCACAAAAGGGCCGCAGTCAGTGCTCCAAGCTCTGGTAGGAAATTTCCCACAGCAGTGATATGATCATAATCTGCAGCAGTTTACCAGATGCCCCAATGTTCATTTACAGTGTTTGAACTTCCTTTCCCCTCCTCCCTCCCACTGGCTTTTTCCTTGAGCATCATGTCCTTTTAAACTATAAGCCGGAGGGGAGGGAATAGCTTACGAACAATATTTGCAAGCTGCTCTGGATGCAGCATAAATGCCTTGATATCCATCAAGGCCTCCCCAATAAATTCCAGTACCCCGGGAGCACAACGGAAAGTTAATGTTAGATGTTAACCCATTCTCATGTGGACAGCTATTGAGATAATCATAAAACAGGTGCCCTTGACACCAGCAGTTCTGGGGGACAGGTGGCAGGCGAGAGAGACCTCCAGACAAAGGGCCACTGGTCAAATTCCACATGATCAGGTTGACCGTGGCACTTTCTCATGATTCACTCTGTAGTGTATGATCTCTGGGGTTGACTCTCTTTGTTTGCTGAGAGCCAGCTTTAGCTTTGCACACTCTGCTGTGAACACACAGCTGATTTTCTCACACACCAACTTCCTTGACGTGGCCGGGCCTTTTCTGAAAGACGAACAGGTTGATCGTCGCCTCCTGAGGCTCCTCTGTCAATCTGCACACATCTGTGGAAAGTTGTGGTTCGAGATGAAGAAAGGAAAATGCCTGCGTTCCAAAATCTAGCCCCAGGAACACTCCTTTCCCCTTTGCCCTTCATTTGCATGGCTTGCTTTTGGAACACAGACTCCTTCCCACACAGGGCTCTTTCTCCTTTGTTTTGTTTTCCTCCCAAGGCACGCAATGGAAAGCTGCCTGATAAGATGGAGCTGGGTACTTCACTTTTGAGCAAACATTTTCGCTGCAAATGAGATAAGATTAAGGAGTAAAGTGACATGGGGTACTTCCAGGGAAAACAGTATTTGGAGAAGTTCTCTGTTTTTTTATGCTTCTTCAGTCATTTGGCAACACCATTCGTTGTGGTTTTCAGGGCAGTTATACATAATCCCACTTTCGATACTGTTTGTGCCTGCAAAAGTTTATTTACATATCTTACTGCATTTATATCCCAACTTGTCCTCCAAGGAGTTCAAGGTTTTGGTATCTGGTTCCTCCCAGATGCACTTTTGTAGTGTTACAGGGCAAGGGTGTCCTTCCAGATAGCAGTCCCACAATAACAGTAAGGAAGCATCGCAGAACAACTAATACAGCAGAATGAGGTGTGGACAGTCCAGTATAAATCCGCCTTGAATGCACTGTTTACAACAGCACCATTAATCAATGCATCAGTGACAGTACAGAATACACCTGCGAAATGAACAAACAAACAAAAGCAGTTTGGAGGGACCCCAGAGAGCTATTTCTCAGCAATTTTGGCTCATTTTGGAGGAAACCTAACATGCAAACCAGCTACAAGCAGAGTTCATCAAAGACAGGTCACCTGTGTGGAAGACATCAGGGAGGAACTAAAGATGTAAGTGGCCTTATAATGCAGTGAGGGGAAGCGATATCCTCGGTGCTACACTAGTGATACCACAAAGGGTCGTGGCTCAGTGGCAGAGAACAGTCTTTGCATGCAAAAGGTTCTGGGTTCATTCCTCAGGATGGAGAACCCATGGACCTGTTGATATTCTTGGACTACCACTCCCATCCCAGGCCATGAAGGTAAGCGGCTGGTGGGAGCTGACCTTCAACAGCATTTGGAGGGCTGCAGGTCCCCCGTTCCTGCTTGCGCTAAAATGATCACTGCTGGTTGTAGATGGTCCAGCAATCAGACCTGCTATTATGCTCAATGGTATCTGTGCAATGTAACTTTCACGTCCCCTGTGTTGCTCTGGAAATGCATAACACAATTATATCACTGACCCGACTACAGAAGAAAATAGGATAGTAGGCTTAATGAAATATGCAAGTCCCACCTCTTAACTCCTCACTCTCCTCTCAAGTTCAGTCAAATCTACAAATATATTATTCCAAGGGAACTAAGCACCCTCTGCCACCTCTCGTCGTTCGAGCACTGGAGAATTGTGATCAAACTGGCACCGCCACATCAATTTGACATGCAAGAAATTGGCTCTGGGGAAGACTATGTGTTCATAGTGAAATGTGCCAAACTAAAGCAGGCTCTCACCGGGTTCAGAATCTGCCAACAGCCACAAAGCTCACTCTGAACTCTCCAGGTCATTGCAAGCCGTTAATTCTTTCTCCAGTCATGTTCCCAACTCACCCTGCAACTGCAACCTCTGACATTGCAAGTACCAATGTGAAGATAAGTAAAATTTTGAACACACACACAGAGAGAGAGAAAAATCCAGCTGGCAACTGGGATCTACGATAAATATCTACTTTTTTGGCGATCGCTCATAGCCAAGTAAGATTGTCTTCCAAAACAGGGTTTTAGCAGTGAGTTCGTAAGTGACTGTGGATGCCAATTCTGGATCCACACACCCATTGCATTTTTTCTGGGGGTACGCAAGGGTATGCGTACCCCTAAACATTTTGTGAATCTAAGTTTGACCTCATTGAGGGGCAGTATTTCAACATGAGTAGGAAAATGAGAGTACCCCTAAACAATTTTGTTAGAAAAAAAGCACTGCACACATCCTTCCACAGTGGGGACATAGGTTTCTGGGCGGGAGTTGATCATGGTGAGGGTTTGCCAAACGTGCCTTCCACTTAGCACATTTCTCCCTTTCTTCCTGAGTTTGAGTGTCTTCAAAGCCCATGACACCTTTGGTAAAGGCTGTTCTCTAATTGGAGCACTCACAGGCCAGCATTTCCCAGTTGTTGGTGTTTATACTACATTCCCCACCCCCAAACTGGGTTAGCTCCACTTGAACTTCCATTTTAGTATCTGCTTTCTTTTCCCCGAAAGGGTCCGTCTGCAGTTAAAGGAAGTTCAAAGAGATTTGTTAACCTCTGACATCTTGACTCACCTCTTACTAAGAACAAAGCAACGTCGTCTGCTGTGCACAATCTTGCATAATGCAAACTCTTGCATAAACAGACACGGAGCTAGGTAGTCATAAACCCACTTTCATGGCCGGTGCAATGGCATAACCAGTTTCACTGGTTCATTTCAGCCAAGGCTTTGCATAGGCCGAGTCCCTGAATCCCTATCTGGAATGGATGTCATTTCTGGAAATCTGAAACTTGTGTCTTCTTAGCACAGGGGTGGGCAGCTGGCAGCCTGCATGCTTGATCTGGCCGTTGCTTTTTTCCTTTATCAAGGTGTGTCAGAAAGACTGGGCTATATTCAATTAAGTTTTACTCAGAGGAAGGCCACTGGAGGAAGGCCACTGGAATTAATTGTCCAAAGTAAAGGTGCCCACACACCATACATTTAAAGCACGCGTGCACACACACACACACACACACACAGAGAGAGAGAGAGAGAAGTCATGGGAATTGCAGTTTACCCCCTCCCAGAGCTACAATTCTCACCACCCTTAACAAACTACAGTTCCCAGAAATCTTGGGGTGTACTTTAAATGTCTGGTGCATACCTGGTCCTAGTCACCTCCTTTAATTTCATTGGGTCTACTCTGAATAGGATTAATTTTGGAAACAACCCATTATCTGCAGTCGGTAGGGTGCAATGGTTAGACGCAGAACCTCTGTGGCCCTTCCAGATGTTGCTGCATGATGGCTTCCAACATCCCTGACCACTAGTCATGGCGTCTGGGACTGATGGGGGCCACAGTCCAAAAACATTTAGAAGGTTCACACAGGCGAACCTAGCTGTTTCCTGCTTGGCAGGGGGTTGGACTCGATGGCCCTTGTGGCCTATTCCAACTCTATGATTCTAGGTGGCGGTTGTTTTAATCATGAAACCTGACCACTCAGAAGCAGGTTTAGAGTTTGTTAACCTCTTATTGGGCCCCAATAAGATTTCAAACATAGCAAACCCGAAGCATCGTCCAGTCTGGTTCAGGCATGGACATACGTTGGGCCCCCCCAATATAGCCTTTTTATTGCGCATTCGTGGGGGGGGGGAATCCATCCAGAGGGTCCTTAAGCTGGACTGTCCTTGCAAAAATTTTGTGATGCAGAGTGCTCCTGTTCAGCGTTCCAGCCAGCCATGCCCTATTTCAAGATACTCCATTCCATTGTCTCCCCCTCAAAACAGTCAGCTAGCATGGCCACTGAGCATGTCCAGCCCTCATTGGGCTGTTTGGGGAGATTTTCCTACTTCTTAAGATTGTTGCTGTTATTTCTGCAAATGATGTTTGTGGGCTTACACAGTGGTACCTCGCGTTAAGAACTTAATTCGTTCTGGAGGTCCGTTCTTAACCTGAAACTGTTCTTAACCTGAAGCACCACTTTAGTTAATGAGGTCTCCCGCTGCCGCCGCTCGATTTCTGTTCTCATCCTGAAGCAAAGTTCTTAACCCGAGGTATTATTTCTGGGTTAGCGGAGTCTGTAACCTGAAGCGTCTGTAACCTGAAGCTTCTGTCACCTGAGGTACCATTGTAAATCAGTACAGATCCGTAACGGGGAATGAGGCTGCAATCCTATATACACACATTCCTCAGGGAGGCTTCAATCAGGGTAGTCAGTAAGCTGGCGCCCTCCAGTGTTGGGCTCCCTCCCTTTCACCCTACCAGTCCCAATGGGCACCTATCATCACTGCGCACATAGGATTGTGGTGTGCGACTGAGAAAACACAGCACAATCCTATAGGTAAGTTGGTACAGTACTGCAGCCTTGGTATCATTTGAAACATGTCTGTTCAGACCTAAGTCCTGCAGAGTTCAGGTGGACTTAGAAAAGCAACTTTTGCTGGGCATTCACTGGTATGGAGAGAACTACTCTGTTCAGATCCTCCTTGTGGGCTTCCCATAAGGGAACAGCCCCTGTGATAATAGATTGCTGGACCAGATGCAGGGCCGGCTCACCCATGAGGCAAGGTGAGGCAACTGCTTCAAGCAGCAGGATTTACTAGGGCAGCAGTTCCTGGTGTTGATCTTCCTCCCGCCTCATTGTTACCGATTTAGATCTTCTCTCACCCCTTCTGCCCAAGCAGGGTGGGGGACATCATAATGGGGGCTGACCCAGCTGCCAAAATGTCTTGGGCTTAAGATTTAAACTAATAAATAATGCTTAAAATTTATTATTATGACACTTAACTTCCATCTTCCCTCCAAAGAACTCCAAGATATCTCTTGCCACCTCTGTCTTATTCTCACAATGTTTTAAGGGTTAGGTCAGGCCATGGGCAGGGAATCTGTGGCCCTCCAGATGTTGCTGGACGCCAACACTGGACGCCAATGTGGTCTTGACTATGCTACCACTCAGTGGATTTGTAACTGGCTGACTGACCGAACCCAAAGGGTGCTCATCAATGGTTCCTCTTCATCCTGGAGAAGAGTGACTAGTGGGGTGCCACAGGGTTCTGTCTTGGGCCCGGTCTTATTCAACATCTTTATCAACGACTTGGATGATGGACTCAAGGGCATCCTGATCAAATTTGCAGATGACACCAAACTGGGAGGGGTGGCTAACACCCCAGAGGACAGGATCACACTTCAAAACGACCTTGACAGATTAGAGAACTGGGCCAAAACAAACAAGATGAATTTTAACAGGGAGAAATGTAAAGTATTGCACTTGGGCAAAAAAATGAGAGGCACAAATACAAGATGGGGGACACCTGGCTTGAGAGCAGTACATGTGAAAAGGATCTAGGAGTCTTGGTTGACCACAAACTTGACATGAGCCAACAGTGTGACGCGGCAGCTAAAAAAGCCAATGCAATTCTGGGCTGCATCAATAGGAGTATAGCATCTAGATCAAGGGAAGTAATAGTGCCACTGTATTCTGCTCTGGTCAGACCTCACCTGGAGTACTGAGTCCAGTTCTGGGCACCACAATTCAAGAAGGACACTGACAAACTGGAACGTGTCCAGAGGAGGGCAACCAAAATGGTCAAAGGCCTGGAAACAATGCCTTATGAGGAACGGCTAAGGGAGCTGGGCATGTTTAGCCTGGAGAAGAGGAGGTTAAGGGGTGATATGATAGCCATGTTCAAATATATAAAAGGATGTCACCAGGGGCGCCGACTTATAAAAAATATTGGGGGGGCCCATACCGGGGTCCTGCCGCTGGTTCGCTCGGGTAGCCGGGAGAACGCAGTTCGAGGTGGCGGTGTTGGGGAGAGACCCTCGCTCAGGGCACCACTAGACTTGGCGGCCGGCGGCCTATCTGGGGGGTTTTGGAGCGTATTTCGGCGGAGCGATTGGGGAGGAGGGGGCTTGTTGCCGGATTCTTCAGCTGGGCCAGAGATCCGCTGCTGGGGGGTCCCTGGGCCGAGTTGTGAGCACGGCCTGCTGAAGGGAGATCCAGCCGATTGCGCGACGGGGACGGCCGGGGCTCTCCGGCTAGGGCGCGCGGCTGGCTGGCTGGCGAGGGAGCAGGTGGGGAGGAGGCGGGGGTCCTCACTCTCTTAGGAAACGCACCCGCGTGCCCGATTGCCACGAAGTCCGAAGGGTGCGTGTGTGGAATTAAAAAGCAAAAACGAGATACGGGCAGGGCAGGCAAAGAGTTTTCTGCAAGAGGATGGAGGGCAGGTTGAAGAGAAAATCACTCAGGATGAGACAGTCAAATCAGCCATGATAAAATGGGCTCAGGATATTGGGTATAACATCATGTTTGAGGACTGGGAAAGGTTATGGACCACCGGAATGAAATTCACGGCATGTAATGCCTTGAAGGAAAATATTATGAAAATGATTTATAGGTGGTACATGACCCCAGTCAAGCTTGCAAAAATATATCACCTGTCTGATAATAAATGTTGGAAATGTAAGGAGGCTGAAGGGACATTCTTTCACCTCTGGTGGACTTGTCCAAAAGTGAAGGCCTTCTGGGAAATGATCTATAATGAGTTAAAAAAGGTATTTAAGTATACCTTTCCCAAGAAACCAGAGGCCTTCCTCTTGGGCATTGTTGGCCAGAAAGTGTTAAAGAAGGATAGAACTTTCTTTATGTATGCAACTACAGCAGCAAGAATACTTATCGCAAAATATTGGAAGACACAAGATTTGCCCACACTGGAAGAGTGGCAGACGCAATTGATGGACTACATGGAACTGGCTGAAATGACTGGCAGAATCCGAGATTTGGGAGAAGAAACAACGGAAGAGGACTGGAAAAAATTTAAGGACTATTTACAAAAACAATATAAGTTGTATGAATGTTAAAAATTTACACGATTCGGAAACTATAGCTTCAGCAATTAGATTTGGGAAACAGGAAATTATATTTTAAGTAAGAAAAGGTCAAAATCTAAGGTAATACTATGTTTAATTTAAGATATAAGTAACTGATGAAAAGTATGTTAAATTTAGAGGTATAGTATTTGAAAAGTACAAAATAAGGTACGAAACAAGGTAATAATTTGCTGATATCTTTATTATAAAGAATGCAGGGTAAGGGAGATGCGAGGAAGTCCAGTTAGTTATATAAAAAATGTGTTGAATGGTTGGTTTTCTTTTCTTCTTTTTCTTTTTTTCTTTTTCTTGTTCTTTTACTTTTTTCTTCAGTGTATGTTTCTAACTTTGTATTTGAAAACTTAATAAAATATTTATAAAAAAAGAAGAAGAGAAAATCCTTTCGCTTTTCTGGGGCGCAGGGAAGTCTCAGAGCCGGAGGTTGGGGAAGGGACCCCCTTTGCTCTGCCCTCTTGTCCCGTCTTAGATTCGCATGGGGGTCCCCGCCTGAGCTTGCCTGGCCACCGGGCCACACAAGGGCCGCGCTCTACGCGGCGCACCTTGCTAGCCGTGCAGCTGTCCTCCGCGGCTGCGGAGCGGCCCTGCGCCGGTGCCCAGCCCCTCTGCCAATGACAAGCGGGCGACGTCGCAGGCGGGGAAGGCGTCGCTTTCTTTCCCGATCCTTCATCCTCCGATTCTTCCAGCCCTTTTGTGGGTTGGAAGCTCGTCTCGTTCGCCCTTCTCCTTTCTTCACCCTGCGCGCAATTTTCCTCCCTCGTCTCCCTCCCCATTTCTCCTTCCTTCCTGACTGACTGACTGACGGGCTTGGGCTCGGGCTCGGGCTCAGGCTCGGGCTCCGGGTCGGGCTCGGGCTCCGGGTCGGGCTCAGGCTCGGGCTCCGGGTCGGGCTCAGGCTCAGGCTCGGGCTCGGGCTCGGGCAGCCACAGCGTCGGCGGTGTTGGCGATCGGCGGCGCGGGGGAATGGCCCTTCCGGGGGAGCCGGCGCTGCTCAATGGGGTTGCCAAGGAGACAGGCCGGCCGCCCCCCGCCCCCGGCCCGGCGCCCCCCGCCGCGCGGGTGCCCGTTATCGAGCTGGTGCGCGCCGGGCGCCCTATAAAAGCCGCGGACGCGCCCACCGCCGCCCGAGATTATTGGGGGGGCTGAGCCCCCCCAAACGAATTTTTGAGGGGGCTCGGGCCCCCTCAAGCCCCATGGAGTCGGCGCCTATGGATGTCACATAGAGAAGGGAGAAAGGTTGTTTTCTGCTGCTCCAGAGAAGTGGACACGGAGCAATGGATCCAAACTACAAGAAAGAAGATTCCACCTAAACATTAGGAAGAACCTCCTGACAGTAAGAGCTGTTCGACAGTGGAATTTGCTGCCAAGGAGTGTGGTGGAGTCTCCTACTTTGGAGGTCTTTAAGCAGAGGCTTGACAACCATATGTCAGGAGTGCTCTGATGGTGTTTCCTGCTTGGCAGGGGGTTGGACTCGATGGCCCTTGTGGTCTATTCCAACTCTATGATTCTATGATTCTAACACCCATCAGCCTCAGCCAACATGGCCAACAGTCAGGGAAGATGGGTGTTGTAGTCCAGGGACATCTGGAAGTCTGTAGGATTCTCCATCCCTGTGCTATAGGTTCTGGGGACCAAACCCAGGACCTTATGGTCAATAGTTATGGGGAAAGGACTCCAGCTGCACCAGAGATCCACTAGCTCCCCACCCCTGGGTTAAATCAATAGGAAATTACTGGCCCAAAGCTACCCATTGAGTTTCATGACCGAGTGGGAGATTTGAATACTGATCTCCCTAGTCCAGCATGCCAACCTCTTTTCAGTGCTGCAACACAATCTCCAAATTGGGCCATCGTCTGGCCCCTCGCGTTCTACCAAGGGCAGTAGACAGGAGAGGGTCTCAAGACAGCTACATGGAAGTTCTCTTCTTCATTCTCATGCAAAGGAGCATTTTCAGACATCAATAAAGACACTCGACAGATTCCACCGTGGCCAAGTTGGTAATGAGTCACCAGTAAATTAAAAGGGCAAAGTCCCGTCCACTGGTGAATTGAGCAGAGCTGATCAGAACAAAGGAGTTGGCTTCCAGAGGCCTTAAGTAATTTGTATTGTTGGCATCTGTTACGCACATCTCCTCGTTGGGGGCTTAATTTGCATTTCCCAAACATCTGACGCAGGAGAGGATGCTGCTTGCTTCATTCCCAAATTCAGCATCAAAGTGTTGTTATAGCCAGAAAGGTCACAGACCTGCTTGTGTTTTGTGATATTCCAAGAGACTTATTCTGAGGTTTTCGCCTTCAGCAGAGCCGGCCCTACTGTTAGGCCAGGGATGCATTCGCTTCTGGGAGCCCACAGGGCAGTGGTGGATGAGGCCAGAGGCAAATGTGGGCAGAACAACAAAGGCAACTTTCTGCATTCCCATTTAAAACACTTTTCGCCCACAACCAAGAGGACTCGAACCTTGGTTTTGTAGGGGGGGAGCACCATTCAGCTGTCATGGATTGGCTGGATGCAGAGGAGGTGGGAGGCAACACAGCAGCTGGGGAACCCCCAAGGCTAGAAGGCTCAGAGCCACGGCACTGATGGTGGGACAATGATGAGTAGGCAGAGGGAGAAGAGGCAGCAGACTGAGAGGAGGCGGTGTCGGAAGCTGAAGAGGTAACAGGGTTTAGTGAGCAGGGAGCAATCCAGAATCATAGGCAGAAACGGAGGCTGGAGAGAAGGCAAGTCAAGTGGCAGAGATGAGGCAGGCTGGTGAGGAAATCAAGCTGTCTCCCCTCCTGTGACAAGCAGCTCCTCTTCCCTCTGGTCCCCCAGAACCTGAAGAGGGATGAAGAGGGCAGAGCAAAGGCACACAAGACAAAGGAGCCTCAGATTGCTTGGGAAGAGTTAGCTCCACTGCCATGCTCCCAACACCTGCCCTGATGTTAGTAGCAGAGAATCTGCTTTGCATGCAGAACGTCCCAGGTTTAATCCCTGGCGTCTCTAGAAGGGATGAGGGCAAGATCCCCGTCTGAAACCCTGCTGAGCTGCTGCCTGTCAGTGTAGGAAATGCTGAGCTAGATGGAGCAGCCTAACAGTATAAGGCAGTTTTCTGTGTTCCCTTACAGCACAAAGATCAGGGCCTCAGCAGAGACATACGGGGGCTTTCGAGGGGCGAGAATAAAATGTTTTCAACCGCGTGAGAGAGATGGAAATATATCAGAGGAGCACCGAGGAGAGTGGCCTAGAGGCAGAAAGAGGGCATCTCCCCCTTTGAAATCAGAGGCTTCTTAGAAGCTTGAAATGGAAGAAAAGAGGCTGACAGAGAGAACTGTTAGGAAGAAAATTGTGCAAAAGGGCACAGTGACCTTCCGGAGAATAAAGAGTACAGGGAGTGGGAAATTTCTTGATATCATTATTATTCCTTTCAAAAAGTAAATCTGAGACAGATTCCAATGCTTGTCTGGGATACCACTTTACAGAAAGTTGAACGCCCGCAGGATAAATTTAACAAACCTGTATTTAAAGGGGAAATCCCTCTATTTAATTTGGACCAATGCTTACTAGTCCTGCCAACAACTTTCGGTGACTGGGTCTCTCCTGCAGGAGGAATGAGAGAATAATGAAAGAGTGCATCTGAGGCAGTGCAGAAGGTGTTTTTTGTTGTTGTCGTTCACACTTCCACAGAACAACCAAAATTCCTCGAAAAGAGACCATGATTCCTTCAGACATCTGAGGAGGCATTAAAATGATGGGAGCCATCAAGAGATGAGACTTAAGCCACACACACACACAACCAAACACTCCCCCTGTTTCTTCTCAGGGAAGCAATCCCTCTTCCTTCGCTTGTCATAGGAATTTGGAACCAATTCGCCTCAGAGGTGAGGTCACAAACGCCGGCTTAGATTCAAACACACCCACACAGGCCAGACTGTGGCCCACGACACCCAGCTCATCTTTGGGTCCCTTGGCCCCCAAAGAGAGTCCCTAGGGAGCAGAGAAGGAGAAGGGAAGAGGCCGGATTTGGCTAACGGAGAATTCGGCCATGGGAGAAGCAACTGCCGGAAGAATGGCAGGACTAGAAAAGTGGAGGAACAAGGTTTGCCAGGTCTGTGTAATGGGTACATTTTTGTAGTTGTTTGAGAAGAAAACCATTCCTTTGACTATGCATTTGGAAAGTTACCAATACTTTTCAACTTTTCAGTTTCCAAAATAGGCAAGTGGGGGGGGGGCAAGGGACATGGCAGAGGCGTATAAACTTATGCACAATATGGATCTGCTGGGGTCATTTAGTGAAGCTGGCTATTGGGAGACTCAGGAGAGAAACTTATTCACACAACACATAGTTAACCTATGGAATTGGCTCCCACAGAAGCTGGCGATAATTCCAAACTTGGCTGCCTTCAAAAAAAGGATTGGACAAATTTATGGAGGGGTAAGGCTGTCCATGGGACACGGGTGGCACTGTGGGTTAAACCACAGAGCTTGCCGATCAGAAGGTCGGCAGTTCAAATCCCCATGACGGGGTGAGCTCCTGCCAACCTAGCAGTTTGAAAGCACACAGTGCAAGTAGATAAATAGGTACCACTCTGGCAGGAAGGTAGACGGCATTTCCATGCACTGCTCTGGTTTACCAGAAGTGGCTTAGTCATGCTGGCCACATGACCCAGTAGCTATATGCTGGCTCCCTCGGCCAGTAAAACAAGATAAGCACTGCAACCCCAGAGTCGTCCGCAACTGGACCTAATGGTCCCTTCACCTTTAAGGCTGTCCATGACTGCTAGCTGCAATGGCTGTGGTCTGTCTCCACTGTTGAAGGCAGTATGCCTCTGAATACCAATCGTTGGGAACTTTACTTATACAAAGTGCTCTTGGGATCAGGTCCCGCTTTCAGCCTTCCCACTGCGGCATCTGGTTGGTGGCTGTGAGAACAGGATGCTGGTCTAGACGGGTCTCTGACCTGACCCCACAGCCGGGCTCTCCTTATGTTCACAATGAGGGCTGCTGCCGCCCCCCAAAGTCTGTCACCTGAAGCAGTTACCTCATTTTGCCTAAGGATAGAGCTGGCTCTGTATGTCCACACTATTATCATTGTCTCAGCTGATTCTTCTGCCTCTTTCCTTGACCGGCCTTTTGCTTAGAGATTGCAGTTTTGCTTACTTTTTACCTGCGGGGACCCAAGAAAGTGACCTCTTGGGTGTCCAAATGTTTGCAGGCGACTGAGCTGCAGCTTCCAACCTGCCGAGACCGTGAGACGTCACACAGAGAGACCCTCATGAGAGTCGCGCCGTCGGGAGATGCGCTTGTCCACTACGCAGATGGACTGACACAGGACACCTTCAAAATAGTGAGAAAGAAAGCCATTTCTACCCATAAGACATGGTTCCTTAAACCGTGGGCCATAAAACTGTTGGGCATTGCTCCTGGAATACAAAGAATACATACACACACTCTCAAGGGAAGGAGGAGAAATCAGATTCAGTTCACGTATAAAGGAGAACGCTGCAGTTTCCAAAACAATACACAAAGCGAAACAGCTATCCTTTGAAATTTGCAGGTCTCTGAACTTTGCAGTGAGGTTCCCCGGCAAAGTACAGTATACAAAAATGCATAGAATAGTATAGTGTGCATAAGCATGCATATATTAGTGAATAAAGCCAGTGTGCGGTAATGCTTTGGTGATCACTTGTAGCCGAATAAGATTGTCTTCCATAAACAGTTTTAACAGTGAATCCGTAAGTGACTGTGGAGGCCAAGTCTGGATCCACACGTCCTTCCACAGTGGGGACATTGGTTTCCAGGCGGGATTTGATCACGGTGTGGGTTTGCCAAACGTGCCTTCCTCTTACCTCATTTCTCTCTTGCGTCCTGAGTTCGAGTGTCTTCAAAGCCCAGGCCACCTTTGGTAAAGGCTGTTCTCCAACTGGAGCGCTCACAGGCCAGTGTTTCCCAGTTGTTGGTGTTTATACTACATTTTTTTTAGATTTGCCTTGAGAGAGTCTTTAAATCTCTTACTTTGACCACTTTCCATTTTTAAGTTCAGAATAGAGTAGTTGCTTTGGAAGACGATAATCAGGCATCCAAACAACATGACCAGTCCAACGAAGTTGATGTTGAAGAATCATTGCTTCGACACAGGTGATCTTTGCTTCTTCCAGTACACTGGCATTAGTTTGCCTGTGTGGGAATGGTCAGAGTGTCGGACTAAGACCTGAGAGACCAGGGTTTGAATCCCCACTCTGTCCCCAGTCACTGTCCTTAGCTTAAGGGCTGTTGTGAGGATTAAATGAGGAGGAGGAGGAGGTGAACTGTATACACTGCTTTGAGCACCCTGGAGAGAAAAAGTTGGGATATAAACGCAACCAACCCACCAATCAGTAACATACAAAATGCATTATAACCGGAAAGATTGCTTTGCAAAAATCTGCGTATTAGGCAGAATTGCATTACATACCGAAATGCGAAAGTTCACGTGCGTTTGCTTTTAAACCGCAAAATAACTTGCGAATGTTGGGGAATTGAACTTAAGCCTGGAAAAAACTAAAGCTGACAAATCTGCCTATTGCTACAGTCCCCCCACCACCACTTTCTTCTCTCTCCCTCCCCAGTGCAAGGAGTTCCTGAGACCCTTCAAGAAATGCCTGCGGAAGCTGAATTTGCCCAAAGATTTCCCGAAGGAGAAGAGGCTGAGCTGCACCCGGAAGAACCTGACCATCCTCGGGGACCATATCAACATGTTCCTTCAGCACTACTGCAAGACCTGGGAGCTGAAGCACTGGAAGAAGTAAGGGGGGGGGCCTTCCGCGGAATGAGGCTGCGCAACAGCATCCCAAAGGGCAGAATCCACTTGTGGGTGCCCTTCCCTGAATAGCAGCACTCTTTTAAGGGGCTGAGAGTATGTTGCAACAGTTCCCTCTGGCATATATTACAGTGGTATCTCGGGTTACAGATGCTTCAGGTTACAGACTCCGCTAACCCAGAAATAGTACCTCGGGTTAAGAACTTTGCTTCAGGATAAGAACAGAAACCGTGCGGCGGTTGCAGGAGGTCCCATTAGCTAAAGTGGTGTCTCAGGTTAAGAACAGTTTCAGGTTAAGAACGGACCTCCGGAACAAATTAAGTTCTTAACCCGAGGTACCACTATATTACCAAAGACAGGGCTCCCTTGCTTGGAAGTAGCTTCTGTACAGAGCCTGTTTTCTTCGTGATGAAATAGAGTTAATAAAAAATGTCATGGCATCTCCATAACCTGCGTTTATTTGCAACATACCAGCAGACTCCTAAGACAGGTAGCATTACTGCTAGTCCTGAATCAATTCCTCAAGGAACAACTTACCCAGTGCTTTTTTTCTTTTAAAAAAATTGTTTAGGGGTACTCCCATTTTCTCACTCATATTGAAATACTGCCCCTCAATGAGGCCAAACTTAGATTCACAAAATGTTTAGGGGTATGCGTACCCCCGTGTGCCCCCAGAAAAAAGCACTGACTGTACCCCTCTGCTACTGGAGGGGACACTTTCCCTGCTTTTTGCCCCCTATCAAAACTGCTTCCTTCTGTATCTTTTGTATTTAAAGTACAGACTTATTGAGGTCATATGGAAATATACTTTAATTTATTTTGCATATGACCAAATCCTCAGTTGTTCTGAACTACTGAAGGATGGGGGGGGCGCTTTACGATTTAATAAATAAGAGCTATAATTCATTGTGAGGAGGGAGGCAATTATTTATTTCATGTTTGCCTCACCCATTACAATTTAATCACCAGCACCATGATAGCTTTTTTTTTAAAAAAAAAAAGATTTTAGCTCTCAGCTTCATTGATTAAAATTGGCCCTCAGTGATTAAAATTTGGCTCTTTTAAATCTGTTTGTTTACAAAGTTCCAGGCTGTGTAGGTGGGAAGCAAGCAGGGACATGGGTAAGTAATACAAGACTTAACAAGGTAATCCTGTAGGCATCTGCTCAGATGTAAACTCCATAGCATTAATGGTGCAAGATTCATGAAATTAGCCCGTTAGGTCTCAGGTCATCCCCTCCACCTTAGAAAAAGTTGCATGCTTTACAGGTTTGTCAGGCAGAGTCCAAAGCAAAATTCTAGCAAGAATCTCTTTAGTTATCTGTATAGGAGCCAAGAGCAAATGTTTATTTTTCGTTACCGGAATACTTAAGGATCAAGAGGGTTGAAAGAATTCCAGTTGCCCAGCTCTCTGCAAGCAGATAATAAGATAATCAATTTTTCTTTCTTTCTTCTAAAGCTGTTTACAGTACTCTCCAAATAGGGCTGTGAAAGGGCAGAAGTGGGTGATTTACAAGGACAATGGCAGAATGCTATGGCAGTGCAAAAAACCAGATGGTTCAATACTGGCAGTAGTTCAATATCTTGCTAAGCAGGGAAGGGCTGTTAAGTATCATTGAAGTCTGTCAAGACATACTATATTGCCCATGAAAAGTAGCTAATCAAAGACCGATTTCAATAATTGATTTGGTTTAATCAATTGGGCCACCAGGAGGTCAAAGGCTCCTGTATCTATCAACTCTCTTCTGTAAGACAATACTTCTGTAAGACAAGCAACCAGGGATGGGGGGAGAAAATTGATTAAGGTCACTTTTTAAAGGCAAACCTTTATAAATCTGTACTTCCCAGAACACTGCAAGAACCAAAAGCTGCCATTGTTTGAAATTTGCACTTCTCCAAATTTTGCAGCGCGCTTTCCGAGCCATGTAACATGTACAAAATTGCATACGCTAGGGCAAAACGTTGACCAAAAAATGCATATTTTAGTAAACTAAATAACTAAAGAAATCTATAGTGCTATTTCAGAGCTAGACACTTTGCGAGGAGATGTCAATTAGGCCATGTTCACACCATACCTTTAAAGCACTATGATACCACTTTAAGCGGCCATCGCTTCCCCCAAAGAATTCTGGGAGCTGTAGTTTGCTAAAGGTGCTGATAGATGCCCTCTCCCTGGCCTACAAGTCCCAGAGTTCCCTTTGAAGAGGGACAGGTTGTTAAACCACTCTGGGAACAGCAGCTCTTTCCATATGAACACAGAAAGCTGACTTATACTGAGTCAGACTGTTTGTCCATCTAGCTCACTGTTGTCTACACTGACTGGCAGCAGCTCTCTGGGGTTGCAGACAGGGGTATCTCCCAGCCCTTCCAGGAGACGCCATTGCAGATTGAATCCAGGGTCTTCTGCAGGCACCTGAGGCATGTCCCCTGCCTGAAGGCTGGCCTTTAGCCTTTAGCTCTCTTTGCAACCATCTTGCTTTCTGGCACCATTCTCTGTCCCACATTCCATGGAACAGAGACGTGTTTAAGTTCCCTCTCTCCTCCCACCTTTGCCGCCTGCTCTAGGATGCTTTGGAGGTTTGTCTCCCTCTTCTCAGCCCTCGACGAGAAGCAGCTGTGCAGATTGTACCGCTACAGCAAGACCGACCAAATGGCCAAGTTCCTGGTAAGAGCGATGCTTCCTTTGACACGGCAGAGAAAGCAGTGGAGGGTGGCAATAGGCAGCTGGGTAACAGGGCAACATCCAGCCTACCATGGAGGCGCAGGTCAATTTTGTGTCCAGGGCAGCTGTTTACCAGCTCCATCTGGCACACAGGCCGAGACTCTATCTGCCCGCAGACTGTCTCGCCAGAGTGGTGCATGCTCTAGTTACCGTATTTTTCGCTCTATAACACGCACCTGACCATAACACGCACATCGTTTTTAGAGGAGGAAAACAAGGGAAAAAATATTCTGAATGAAACAGTGGACGTATCATTTTTGTGCTTCATGCTGTGGCCACAGACATGTGATCTGATGGTGAATTTGGGGTGAACCAATGCAAAAATCCTGAGAATCCCTGTGGATCCATGCTTTGTAACCACGTTTTTGCACCATTGCAGCCCCAGGCAACAGTGGGTGCGTGATTTTTTTTTGGGGGGGGGGCAGGCTGTAGCCATGGACATGCTATGTGCTCTGATGGTGAATTTTGGCTGACCCAATGCAAAGATCCTGAGGATCCATGTGGACCCATACTTTTTAACCACGTTTTTGCACCACTGCAGCCCCAGGCAACAGTGGGTGCGTGATTTTTTTTTGGGGAGACAGGCTGTAATCATGGACATGCTATGTGCTCTGATGGGGAATTTTGGCTGACCCAATGCAAAGATCCTGAGGATCCATGTGGATCCATGCTTTGTAACCACGTTTTTGCACCATTGCAGCCCCAGGCAACAGTGGGTGCGTGATTTTTTTTTTTGGGGGGCAGGCTGTAGCCATGGACATGCTATGTGCTCTGATGGTGAATTTTGGCTGACCCAATGCAAAGATCCTGAGGATCCATGTGGACCCATACTTTTTAACCACGTTTTTGCACCATTGCAGCCCCAGGCAACAGTGGGTGCGTGATTTTTTTTGGGGGGGACAGGCTGTAATCATGGACATGCTATGTGCTCTGATGGGGAATTTTGGCTGACCCAATGCAAAGATCCTGAGGATCCATGTGGATCCATGCTTTGTAACCATGTTTTTGCACCATTGCAGCCCCAGGCAACAGTGGGTGCGTGATTTTTTTTTTTGGGGGGGGACAGGCTGTAATCATGGACATGCTATGTGCTCTGATGGGGAATTTTGGCTGACCCAATGCAAAGATCCTGAGGATCCATGTGGATCCATGCTTTGTAACCATGTTTTTGCACCATTGCAGCCCCAGGCAACAGTGGGTGCGTGATTTTTTTTTGGGGGGGCAGGCTGTAGCCATGGACATGCTGTGTGCTCTGATGGTGAATTTGGGGTGACCCAATGCAAAGATCCTGAGGATCCATGTGGATCCATGCTTTGTAACCACATTTTAAGTGGGGAGGGAAGGAAAAACACAGAAGGCTAAGAATGCAGGAGAGGGCTATAACGTGAGGAAAGGAAGGCAAAAGTTCCCCACCCACCCACACAAGCCAGCCAGCGTGTGCTCTCTCTCTCTCTCTCTCCCTCTTTAAATGGAAGAAAGCATATTTGAATGCTGTGTGTCTCCAAAAACAAAAAGCAGGAAGTCAAATCAGAATTTTAAGCCGAACCTGTAATCTCTCTTCCCTTCACAAACATTGTTCCCTCCGGAGCAGGGAGAGGATAGAAGGACGGACGCTCTGCTTTCCTCTCTTCTTGCCTGGAGGGGAGGGGCTTCCCCTGCTCTTTGTTCCGTTTGAGCAAACACAGCAACGAAACAGAGAGGGCGGGCAGTAAGACCCTGAGGCAGAATGCAGGAAAGCACCCACTTCCTCTCTTCAGGCTTCCCTTCTCCCTGAAGCGCGGTTTGATTTTTGCCTCATTTTTCGGCTCCAGGGACCACACATTCGCTGCATAACACGCACAGACATTTCCCCTTCCTTTTTAGGAGAAAAAATCTGCGTGTTATAGAGCGAAAAATACGGTATCTCCCGCTTGGACTACTGCAATGTGCTCTATGTGGGGCTACCTTTGAAGATGAGTCAGAAACGACAACTAATCCAGAATGTGGCAGCTAGACTGGTGACTGGGAGCGGCCGCCGAGACCACATAACACTGGTCTTGAAAGATCTACATTGGCTCCCAGTACGTTTCCGAGCACAATTCAAAGTGTTGGTGCTGACCTTTAAAGCCCTAAACAGCCTCAGCCCAGTATACCTGAAGGAGGGTCTCCACCTCCATCGTTCTGCCCGGATGCTGAGGTCCAGCGCCGAGGGCCTTCTGGCAGTTCCCTCACTGATAGAAGCCAAGTTACAGGGAACCAGGCAGAGGGCCTTCTCAGTAGTGGCACCCACCCTGTGGAACGCCCTCCCACCAGATGTCAAAGAGAAGAACAACTACCAGACTTTTAGAAGACATCTGAAGGCAGCCCTGTTTAGGGAAGCTTTTAATGTTTAACAGACCACTGTATTTTAATATTTTGTTGGAGTGGCTGGGGAAACCCAGCTAGATGGGCGAGGTAAAAATAATAAAATATTATTATATTATTACTATGTTTTCCCACCCTGCCTCAAAAAAATATATGAATCTCTCAATGAAAGTAGATTTCTTCTCTAGCCAGAGCCTTGGCAGATCATAGAATCATAGAGTTGGAAGAGACCACAAGGGCCATCGAGTTCAACCCCCTGCCAAGCAGGAAACAATAGTTAAATCTTTGTTGGATAGAAGAGTTGGAAAGGACCCTGAGGATCACCTAGCCCAGGGGTCTGCAACCTTTAAGACAAAAAGAGCCACTTGGACCCGTTTCCAAAAAAACAACAACAACTGGGAGCCGCAAAAACATTGCAACATTTAAAACAAATATAACACTGCATATATTGTTTCTGGCCTTAATGCTATATATACAGGATCGTGCAGTCAGCTGTCAATCTCAAGAAAAAAGGACAAATTAATAGCTAATTAAAATATTTAATTTACAACCAGGTAACCAGGTTAATGGGACTTTTGCTCCTGAACCTCAGTGCTCAGTGTCTGCACATCAGGGCTGTAAGACGTCACCTTCATTTTCACACAGGCTTGCAAGCTGTCATCTGTGAGGCGTGATCGGTGTTTGTTTTTAATATAGTTCATGTTGGAGAAGACCTGCTCACATACATATGTGGAAGAGACCACAAGGGCCATCGAGTCCAACCCCCTGCCAAGCAGGAAACACCATCAGAGCACTCCTGACATATGGTTGTCAAGCCTCTGCTTAAAGACCTCCAAAGAAGGAGACTCCACCACACTCCTTGGCAGCAATTCACCAAACTTTCACCTGCTTAAGTTTAAAAAGGGGCTTCAAGCAACTAAAAAGGGGCTTCAGGCAACTAACTCCGCGTGGAATTCCACGCGACCGCGACTGCATAATCAATGCCACAAAATGCCGAAGAAAATTAACCAGGGCCCCAGTGAACCATAAATCATAATCAGTGCCTGATGTAAATAATAATTAATAATGAGGGCCCAATGTCATCCTCGTCATTATAAAAATAATCCCTCTCTTTGTGCCGCCCAGCCTCCCAAGAAAAAAAAACCCACTTCAAACGGTCACAAAGCAAAAATTCCACGCAACCGTGACTTGCTATGCCCAATAATCAATGCCCCAAAATGCCATAGAAAATTAATCAGGGCCCCAGTGTACCATAAATCATAATCAATGCCTGATGTAAATAATAATTAATAATGAGGCATTCGTCATTATAAAAATACCGTATTTTTCGCCCCATAGGATGCTCCGTTCCATAGGACGCACCTAGTTTTTTGGGGGGGAAATAAAGGGAAAAAAATTTCCCTTTATTTCCCCCCAAAAAGCAGGTCGGGGAAACCGAACCAGGTTGAGGAACAGCGGGATGGCGACGCTGCGCCTCCCTGCTGTCCCCCGAGCTTGTGGGGCTGGCCGATGTCTGCCCCGCGCGAGGGGCGCTCTGCATCAGGGCGCCCCCCCCTGCGGGGCGGCAGGCTGCTATCCGCAGCGTGGGGAGCCTTGCCGGGAAGTCCGGCAAGGCTCCCCACGCGGCAGGCTGCTATCTGCAGCGTCGGGAGCCTTGCCGGGAAGTCCGGCAAGGCTCCCCACGCTGCGGATGTCTGCCTGGCGAGGGGGGAGCCTTGCCGGACTTCCCGGCAAGGCTGCTCACCTCCGCCCCTCGCCTCCTCCCCTCGCCTCCGCTCCTCGCCTCCTCCCCTCGCCACCGCCCCGGAGCCGCAGCAAAGGCTTTAAAGAGCCGCATGCGGCTCTGGAGCCGCAGGTTGCCGACCCCCAACCTAGCCCAAAGCAGGAGCATGCAGCTGCCCCATACGGGTATCGAACCTGCAGCCTTGGCCTCATCGGCACCACGCTCTAACCAACTGAACTATCCTGGCTGAAGTGGTCCAGAGAGAGGCGGGGACAGGAAGCAAGAGTCCATATCAGCACCACACATTTAAAGTTTTCATATGCCACTGTAACAGCCGTGGCTTCCCCCAAAGAAGAACCAAAGTCTCACCAAGGGCACTAGGAGTTGTTAGGTATCACAGCCATCACTGGCCAAGCTTGCTAGGCTGATAGAAATTGTAGTTCAGCAGCGCCTGGCAGGCCAAAGGTCCCCCATGCCTCCTGCAGTTGAGCCCTACATTGCAGATCCTGAATTGAGTAGGGGTTGAACCAGATTACCTGCAGGATCCTACCATCTCTCTCTCTCTCTCCCCACACTCGCCCACTTTTATTATTTTAAGCTCCTTTGGGGGCAATAAAGAGGCAATAGGACTGTTCAGAGGCAGTCTGTCTCAAGCAACAGGTCTGTGGACAAGGGCTGTTGCCATCCTACAGTGCTTGCCTCTGTTGGAAGCAGAATACTGGGCCCAGATGGGCATTAGGTTGACCTAGCAAGGCAACGTGTTCAATAACACCTCTCTCAGAGGTGTGGGGGCTATCGGATAGCACCAAAGAGATCCTTGGCAAATGCCCCAGCGTTGCCAGTATATTAACTCGATCTTTTTATGAGTTTTTATTAAGGCTGGGAGATGAGCGGGACAGACTGAGTCATCACTGCTTCGTTGAAATCCCTGCTATGACCGATGGCGTTCTGTGCTGCTCAGGGCTTGTTAATGTGTGATTTCCCAGCCCCATGAAAAAGGAGAGTTAGCAGAGGAGGTTTTCGTCTGGAAAATTAAAGACATCACAAGGATCTAAATAAAGCAGAAAGGCTACTGAATAACAGGCTGCATTTAAATAACTTTAATGGTGCGCAAAGCACCTGTTTTTTCCTAGTGGACAGTCTGCTTGTGCCAGCTGTTGGGGCAGTGAGCATGGCTGCCTTTGGGTCAAGCCAGGAATGTTGCAGAGTCAGACTATCGGTCCACCTAGCTCAGTAATGTCTACACTGACCGGCAGCAGCTCTCCAGGGTTACCAGGCAAGAGCTTACCCCAGCCCTGCCTGGAGATACTGGGAACCTTCTGCATGCAAAGCAGATGATCTATCCACTGAGCTACAACCTTTCTCCTATTCCTGTTGCTAACCTAGTTAGGGCTGAACTGTCAACAGTTGTAAAGTTTAGCTGAACTTTCTGGGCTGGGTAAAAAGTGCAAAACCACGTCCTCATGAATCTTTGGGGAGGGGGGTAATTTGAGGTGGGGGTGAGGCATTCACTGGAGCTTTGCACAGCTGCAAACATCCACCCGACAAAGGGCCTCGTAGGCTTTGCATTTAAATTGCAGCTTTTCCATCATGATTCACTGAGAAAGCCATAGCGGCACCCAGTGGTTGTGCCACTTTATAAAGACGTTTGCCATGCCTGAACGCTTCCAGCTTTGTCCTGTATTCTACTATTTCTGCACCGTTATTTAACAATGGAGATGTGCATCTGGGTGCTATACAATGGGAGCAGAAGGGGAGCAGTAGCTCGTGGGAGAGCTCTTTTTGAGCATTCAAAGAGGACACTTGTCCTCCGTTCCAGCGCTGCATTTTTGAAGTGCCGCAAGCCACCGAACGGGACATTCTCAAGTGTGTGGTTTTATGCTTCACAGCTTAATTTAGGCCAGGAATCCTCATGCAGTAGAGTCAGAGGCGACCAGTCCTGTGTTGGTTTTGTGCATGTCTTCATATTTCATTCCAGAAAGCTTATTGCCGGTTGGAAAGTCCCGATATGGTTGTTCTGCCTGACTGTGGCAAGCTGATGAAGCTGCGTGATACCTGGGGCCTCCAAGGCGGTGCAAAGATGCAGGGGAAACTAAAACAGGTGTGCTCACTGTCGCAAGACTCTGACCTGCCTCCGGGAAGTACGTCAAAGAAGAGGTGAGTGAGGAGCATCAACTGTGCTCAAATTGGTAGGGGTGCACGGGGGGGGGGTCCTAAAGAAATCCGTAATTCTCACTACTGACTAGGGATGGATGGATCTGTCATTTTCAGTTGCATTTCACATTTTCCATTCTCTACATCCCTGCAGCAATTTGAGAATTGAAAAGAATAATCCTGATGTTTATCTGCATTTCAGTGCAAATTTCTCCTAACAGAGCCAGGGGAGGATTGCTGAAGGGCTGTAACTCAGTGCTAGAGCACAGGCTTTTGCGGTCAAGTGGCCCCAGGGTCGATTCCTGGCATCTCCAGGAAGGATTGAGAATGTCTATCCAAAACCCTGGAGAGCCCCTGCCAGTCAGTGCTGACAATACTGAGCCTCATGGAGCAATGGTCTCGGTATTAGGTAGCTTCTTTTACCGGGCACTTACAAGAAGGATGGGGATCTGTGGCCTTCCAGATGTTGTTGGATTCCTGATTCCAGCAGGGCCATCGATCGGGGATGTTGTGCATCCTTGCTGGATACTTCAGCAACATCCATTGGGAAATGGGTTCCCCACTCCTCTCTTAGGGAGTTTTTCCACCCTGTCTCTTCAGGCTGCACAAGAGGCCCTCAAAGGCAAGAAGGAAGGAAGGTGTCGATATCAGTCACCCCACGTACATGGCTACCATCTCACCTACCTCTACCAGCAATGAAGCAGCGAAGCTTTCTCCTGCGGCTGAAGAAACTCCTTTAAAGACTGACCGTTAGCATGTGCGGCGTTTACCAAGGAGACAACACACACATACAATGTACCCAACGGAGAATTTGTAGAAAGAGTTTAGCTTTCTGCAAGACGCCTTTTGAGTTTGGCCTCTGCAGAGACTCGGTGTCAACAGCTTATATAAAGACCCGCTTCCCGAGAGCATCTTTCCTGGAGTTTATGATTCAGTCTGCCTCCCAACAGTGGTTTGGGAGCAACATGAGGGTCAAAGATAAGTGGGCAGGGAGGTCTGTGAAGCGGAGAGGTGGAATGGCTCTTTTGAGTTGGGCTGTTGAGAACTAGAGTCCAAAACACAGCCATTCAAATTGGGATCAGTGGGAGTTTTAGTCCAGAACACATGGGGTTGGGGCACGTTGAGGAAGGCAGAGCTCCCTTGCTTTGGTGATGGCTTTGTGAGGTTTTAAAGAAAGTGAGGATTTGATGAAAAACCATTCAAATCAAACCCCTTGCAGCAGGAGAGTGCAGAAGGGAAACCCCTTCCCAGTTTGTGGTAGCAAATTAGCACTTAATATTTCTCTCCATGGGACGCAGGTGGCGCTGTGGGTTAAACCACAGAGCCTAGGACTTGCCGATCAGAAGGTCGGCAGTTCGAATCCCCGTGATGGGGTGAGCTCTCGTTGCTCGGTCCCTGCTCCTGCCAACCTAGCAGTTTGAAAGCACGTCAAAGTGCAAGTAGATAAATAGGTACCACTCAGGTGGGAAGTTAAACGGCGTTTCCATGCGCTGCTCTGGTTCACCAGAAATGGCTTAGTCATGCTGGCCACATGACCCAGAAGCTTTCTGCAGACAAACGCCAGCTCCCTCGGCCAATAAAGCGAGATGAGCGCCGCAACCCCAGAGTGGGTCACAACTGGACCTAATGGTCAGGGGTCCCCTTTACCTTTTTTTCTCTCCATATGTTTAAATCCTCTAAGGTGGGATGGGGAACCCTAGACCTGAGGGCAGAATGCAGCTCTCTGAGCCCTTCCACAGGGCCCTTGAGACTCTCCCCAGGTGAAAAAAAGTAAGTTAACTTTTCCTAGAAAGTCACTTCCTTAGCAACTACTGTAGTCTTTTGATCCTGAACTATAATGAAGCAGCAGTGCCACCTAGTGGCCACATGCCTCCTGGTGTGTACCACACAAGGCCCAAGTATAGTGCAAGGGCCTTCATCCTTTGTAGGCCCAGGATGCCCCCTTTGTAATCCCAAGCTAACGATGGGGCCGGCTCTACTGTTAACCAAAGTTCTGTGTGATTCCCCATGGGAGTGGTCACAGACCGCATCTGCACCATCCATTTTAAAGCACAGTGATACTACTTTGTACAGTCGATGGCTTCCCCCCATGAATTCTGGGAGGTGCTGTTAAGGATACTCAAGAGTTGTTTGGAGACTCCTGGTTCCGTTCCTGGAGCTACAATTATCATTCTAGAGTACTTGAAGTGTCTCTTCACAGGGAACTCTGGCAGCTGTAGCTCCGTGAGGGGAATAAAGGGATTTCTAAAAAAAACAACACCCACAGCTCCCAAAATTCTCTGGAGAAACCCAAGGGTGTTGCAGTGGTGCTTTAAATGTGTGGTGTGAACATGGCCGTAATTAAGATTTGGCGCTAGATAAGCGCGGGTGGCTCTGTGGTCCAAACCAAAAAGGTTGGCGGTTCGAATCCCTGTGACAGGGTGATCTCCCGTTGCTCAGTCCCAGCTCCTGCCAACCTAGCAGTTCGAAAGCACGTCAAAGTGCAAGTAGATAAATACTTACCACTCCGGCGGAAAGGTAAACGGCATTTCTGTGCGCTGCTCTGGTTCGCCAGAAGCGGCTTAGTCATGCTGGCCACATGACCCGGAAACTGTATGCTGGCTCCCTCGGCCAGTAAAGTGAGATGTGTGCCGCAACCCCAGAGTCAGTCACGACTGAACTTAACTGTCAGGGGTCCTTTATCTTTTTTTAAGGCTCCTAACAATCAACTAACTATGGACAATAGTCAGTGGTAGTCATGGTCGTGTTGATTAGTTTCTGTGGATTTACTCTTGCGTAGAACATAGAGACGTGTTCCTTTGTACCTGATCACACTGGAGAGGAGATAAGAACAATGGGCTCAAAAAGTTAAAGGAGGGCAGGAGTTGTGGTCTGCTGCCCACAGGCGATTTAGGATGGTGTGGGCCATTCCCCTACACAGGGTACTGAACTGAGGGGGGGGGGGCAAAGTAATAATAGAACCTGCCAAAGGGACAGAAAGGGAAGAAAATGTGTGTGAGACACAGAATGAGAGCCAAATCCTTTGAGGATGAGGGAGACTGGAAGCACGATTCGTGTCACTGGTTTGTGATGTCAGGCAAACAGAAGGGCTCAGTAGCAGTTTTCTTTCCCAAAATTTCTCTCAAGAGCTTTGCTCCATGTTGCTGTTCCCAGCTGTGTATTGAGGCCTCTCCCTGCTCCTCTACCTCTGCCCCAGCCATTTAATTATTATTACTAGTATTATTAATCTATCCTTCACCTCAAAGTCTTAGGGTGGGCCGTAACAAGTAAAGCACAATGTTAAGAACTGTTAAAAACAGCTCGCAACCCCAGAAATAAGGTGGATCCTAAACCGTCCAAAGCTGGAATAAAGAGTTGCATCTTTCCTGCACTCGATGAAAAACGGGATAGTGAAGGTGCCAGACGCAACTCTGCAAGGAGTCCTATGGCTTGGGGGTTTGCCACAGGGAATGCCCCACCACCCCGAGGGTGGTAAAACAACGAATAGGGCCCCCTTGGGCATTATTTCACCCCAGCTGACTACTGTCCCCACCCCAAAAGAAAATTCATTCCCTACAGGAGGACTGAAATCATTCAGACTGAAATCACTCGGCTCAGGTGATCACCCACCCTCATCCATGCCCCCAGTTCACCTCAAGGCTTGCCATTCCCCAAAACCCCCTTTAAAGGGAGGCGGCGCTTCACAGAGTGGCTTTCTGAACTGTTGTGTGAAGCCTCACTGTAGGGGGGACAGCTTACCTGGGTCGGCCTGCTGTTCCTCGTGCTGCAGTTGGCATGGCTGCCTATCAGTGGCCACATGAGCTGCAGAACGTGATGACACCTTACATATTATATATATATATAGGAAGATATAAAACACTCAAGTAAAATATCCCCCCGACGCTGCCCTTTCCCCCCCACAGTGAGTTTTCCAAAGAGTGTGCCAAATGATAGCCGAAACAGAAGCTCGCTCTTTTTTTTGTTTTGTCTTTTCCAAAAGAGCACAGAAGCCTTCTGCGTCCCGAACAAAGCACACCTGCACGAACGCAGGAACACTATATTTATTAGGTCAATTATCCATTTTTTTAGCAATACAATTACAGAATTATCACAATGTTGGTTACAAACATACTCAGTATGGGTTTTGATGGTTACAAAGAATAAAAGTCGGGCACTGCAGTCTTGGTGCGAATGTTGGAGTACAAAAAAGAAAAGGGGGGGGGAGAAACATGGGAAAGGGTGGCACAAGAGTGGAGGAGGATGAGCGTCCGAAAGTGATCAAGATGCTTTCATATAAATAACCGTGGCACAAAAAGAGAGAGAAGAAAGGGGTTCAGATTCAGAGCTGCCAGGAGGTGCGCTTGCTCCAATTTTAGTAGCTTTTGTTTCCAATGTACAGTGATATATGTATACATATATATATGTATATACATGTATTTTTAATCCCTTGTTAACTTCCACTGAATCAGTAAAAAAAACCCCACAACACATATATTAGTACTGAACTCGGTAATAATCAAGGGGGGGAAATGTAAAAGTTTGTTCACCTCCAAGGAGTTAACGCTAAAAAAATTATCTCTCTCTTTTCTGTTTAAATATTATTATTTTTAAAAAATCATGGCAACATAGCTTCCTATAAAGGAATATACACAGAAAGGAAAGCAGATGGAAGATTTAAGAGTTACACGTATGGTACCTGTGACAGTTAAAAGTGATCCAACACTGAAAAAAACCTGTGTGCCAAACACCAAGTTTCTAGATATCTCTATATATTTATATAGTATATATATTTTCCCCATTTTTATTTTAGAGTTTTTGAAACAAAACAAAATATGCACTTGGAAAAACAACTTCCTAAGGCCTCTCCAAGCTATAAGTTGCTTAGGATTGCAATGAAAGTATTTGCTAATGAGAACTTGGAAAGCAAACGGCGATATATTTCTCACGGGACAGGGAAGAAGCTGGTTTCACTGCCTAAAACATACCTGAGTTTGGGGAGGGGAGGGTGGGCAAACACCGCCAGAGCTCTGCCGAAAAGGAATTGCGCAAGCGTTCTCTTGCTACATGGAAATTTTTTCTTCCTTCCTTCCCTCCCCACCTTCTCAACACAACATCATCAACAAAAAAACACACCTAGCAAAGGAATTTCCCCCCAAAAGGCCAAAAGGTGAAAATGTGCAACAGGCTAAACCTGTGTCAAAGACACAAAAAAGCAACTGAATTAAGAAGAAAAATAAATCCCAAAGGAGGACAGATATTTCAAATCGCAGTAATAGCACTTTGATCCAGCAAGGGTTAGGTGGTGAAGGAACATTATCGGGCTCCTCCAAACCCAACCAAATGGTAGATTCCAGAACAAAATGGCACCGTGTGGATCCAATGAGGAGCTGTACAGAGAAATGAGTTTTCCACCACGCATGTGGCCAAGTGGCTCCACTGGGGTGTGCGTGTGTGCTGCATCTTTAATCCTATTTTTGGGCAGTTTTCTTCCTTACAACCATAAGAACAAGCCGCCTTCTATCAATATTGTTATCTTTCTTAAAGGTGGTAGGTGGGATGGAAGGGAGAGAAGGAAGGCCCTCATTACGTAACGTAAGTTATTAATAGCGTAAAACATCTGCCGAGGCAACTAGATTGATGAATTTCCAAAGAGCAACTGTTGCTATCAAGCACTACCAGCTGTTCATTGGTTAACTTTAGCCAACATCTTCAGAAGTGAGTTTTAAGCTCGACACATGGCTAAAAGGATGGAGAGAAACAGACCCTCTTCCCCCACCTCCTTCTCCTGCACTGCTAGAAGCAACAATGCAACAGCAACTTCATTAAGCCAGCATCAGAGAGCAGCATCTCACCATGTTATGGGGTTACAGAAGGCGGCGAAGGTTCGGCCCATTTCACAAGTCCCTGTAATTTCAGCGGGAAAGACTAAAGCAGGCATCCCCAAACTGAGGCCCTCCAGATGTTTTGGCCTACAACTCCCACGATCCCTAGCTAACAGGACCAGTGGTCAGGGATGATGGGAATTGTAGCCCCAAACATCTGGAGG